>NC_062218.1:138010606-138634891 GCF_902686445.1 Sciurus carolinensis | reverse complement strand
AGGTACTGGTGGTGCACTTATTTAAAATTTCCAGACCAGTAAGCATTCACTAAAGAGCCCGAGGCTGGCCTCCAGAAAATCTGCCTGCAGGATTACCTCTCTCACTCCAGCAATCCAGAGGGTGCAGCATCAGACTCCAGAAGACCCTACCTAAAACTGCTGAGAAGAGAAGCTGAGAATATTTCAAACTGCAAAAGAAAGAATTCTTAAACTTTTCATCAAGAATTTTTTCCTTTTCTTTCTTTCTTTAAAATTCTTTTTCACAGTTTGTGACCTTAATGGCACATGAACATTTATACAGTTTCTTATTTTTTTTTCTTCTCATCTCTAGCATTTCTGAAGCTAGTAATTTTACCTGGATTAAGTTTTTGTGAACCAGGACGCTTGATGAGTATATTTTAGTTCTGTTTTGTATTATTTTATTAATTGTATTTGTATTATTTTGTATTTTTAAAATTTTTGCTTTATATATTTTTTCTCCTACCTGTTACCCTTGATCTGTCTTTTCTTCTAACAGCCCATCTCTGTTGTTCTATCACTCTTCCTTTAATCTTTTACTTCTCTCTTCTCTCCTCCTCCCCCCTAATAATCATCATATTTTATCTCTCTTCTGTTCTCTCACCATCTGAAAATGTCAACCCTTTTGCAAACTTGCTGTTTTTATTATAGTAAATAACTGATCATTTCTATTTATTATGATAACATTATAGACATCATAGTGGGAACTATTTGGTTTAATACTACAAATTGTTTACACTGGTTGTTATTATTTGTCTCCCACTAAACAGTTGGGATGCTTACAGGACCCCAAATGTGCAAAATTATGACAGACCCACATTGAGACACGAAAATGCCTAGCACACAGAATAAGGATAGATTTAAAGCCTGCCACAGAAAAATAGATTACTATACAGGGAGAAACCAATACAGATCTCAGCTGATTTCGCAAACCAGACCCTCAAAGTTAGGAGGTCCTGGAATAATATACACCAAGCTCTGACAGGAAATGGATGCCAACCAAGAATGCTATATCCAGCAAAATTAAGTTTCAGGTTTGAAGATGAAATAAAAACCTCCATGATAAACAAAAGTTAAAAGAATTTGCAATCAGAAACCCTGAACTTCAGAATATTCCCAATAAAATATTTCATGTAGATGGAAAAAAAAAAAAAAGTGAAAACCAGTGAAGGGAGGAATAGTCAAAGGAGAAACGAATTCAAATTAAAAAAAAAAAAGAAATAAACCAAAATGACTGGGCACACAAATCATATCTCAATAATAACTTGACATTAATGGCCTAAACTCATCAATCAAACATCAAGAGATGGGCAGATTGTATTAAAACACAAGATTCAAAAATAAGCTATCTCCAAGAGACTCACCTCATAGAGACATTAGAGTGAAGGTAAAATGATAGGAAAAAAAAATCACTCACATGGATCACATAAACAAGCAAGGATTTATATCCTCATATCAGATAAAGTGGTCTTCAAGCCAAAGTTAATCAGAAGGGACAAAGAAAGACATTTCATACTGTTTAAAGGAATTATACATCAATAGGATGTAAAAATAATAAATATTTAATACCCCCCAAAATGGAGCATCTGTGTACATCAAACCCTTCTCAACTTCAAGAATCAAATAGATCACAATACAAATATACAGTGTTTTGACATTTTTATCCATATATATGAATACAAATATAAATATGTATGTAAAATATACATGAAAATATTTAGATGGATATGAATTTGTATATAGTATTTTTCTTGAAATGGATGTTTACAATTCTGTTAAGATATAGGATATGATTATGTAACTAAATATATATGAAAATTTATTGGTAGGATTTTGGTTGCCACATACAGATATATATACATGAATTTATATAAACATACACAGAATATATATGAAAATATAAATGGATGTTCAAAGTGATATTTATAATTTTTGTTTAAAAGACAATTATGGGCAATGTTAGGTTTAATTTTGAGTTAAGGCTTTGGTTTAGTTGACAGATTAGCCCTGGAACATATTTATCAATATATATGCATATAAATATGAATATAGCAGTACTATGTATCAAAATGTATATATATATTTTATCTATGGATATTTTTAAAGTAAGCAATATTGTTATATTATGTGTGACATCTGGGTTATGCCTAGGGAAGTATATATATTTTATATGTAAAATATCTATGGGTTTTTATGTGAATTTATGAATTTATATCCCCAAATGCATATGTACATTCATGTAGATGTTCCAGTTCATATGTATAGAGGTTTCTCTGAGGTGTACTGATAGGTATAAAACTAATGTAGAAAATCAGGGTTAGTTTAGAAACTGAACATTTTTATTCATATATAAGAATACAAATATGAAAATATATGTAAAAATACACATAAATATATCTAAATGGATATAAATTTGTATGTAGTTATTTCTCTTTTGAGATGGATGTTTACAATTTGTTATCGTGTATGATTATGTAACTGAATATATATGAAAATGCATGAGCAGGAATTTGGTTGTCATTAGGGTGTATTTCATATATGTATGAATGTGTATAATCATCTAGGAATGCCTATGTGAAAATAAATATGGATATCCAAACTAAAAAAATAAAGGGTCTGAAAATATAAAAGATAAAAGAAAGTTATAGATATAGAAATATATTGGAAGGTAAAAAAAATCTTTCTTGATGAGAAAGTATTTTGCCTGTTAAAGTAATACTCTTGGGCTTAAGTCCAAGAAGAGGGCAAAACTAAGGATGTAAAGTTGTGAATGCTTAATTAAGTTATAGAAGGTTTGTGGAAGGTAAATCTCAAAATGTTCATGTTTGTGATTAAATTGGCTACAATTAGCATAAAGTTATTTGAACTTTAATGTACTGATATGAAGCAAAGTCTGAAAGATTGATGTGCTCTTATTTATTGAGATAATTTTCTTGTATTTGTTAGGTTTTATTACTTGGGGAAACTAGGAATTAGAGTTTGTATCTGTTTTAAAGTCTTAAATGATTACTTTGTAACTAGTTAAACAAGCAACTGTTACTTAGGTTAATAATATTGTTGACACCCAAAATATATGTAACTAGATATATGTATGTATCTGAGAACTATATGTCTAAGCCTTGTCTGTTATGTAAAAGTTTATAAAATTAAAGTTTATGTAAGTGTACTGGTAAGACAACCAGTAAGTGCTCTCTTTTATACAATGTATCTGACATAGAAGGACCACACTATAATTTGAAGACCTTTTATCTGTTTGCTTTGACTAAGTCAATTTCTTTTTTTTTTTTTTTTAGAAGACAATCCTCTTTATATAGCTTTGGGGGGTGATGTGGAGTGTGCAAGGGGACTTCCCTCATGGGTCAATGCATCTGCCTTGGCGCCCTCAGTGCCCTCTAGAACCTGGAAGGCCCCAGCATTCAGGAGGTTCCTATGTTTCAATGCTGTGGCCTTCTTTCTCAGAGGCACCTGGCTGTAATGTTGGGAAATCCTGGCCAGGACACAGTGAACCATCTGGAGCAAAGGTCAGCATGACCTTCCATCCTGCTTACAGTTTGGAAGCCCATTTTGAGAAACTCAGTGCAAAATGACCTTCCTCCAATGTCTTTTCTGTACTGTGGGCTTTGAGCGTATACCTTCTGAGAAGGCAGTCACTTTCCTTGAGTTTCATCTCCAGTAGAAAAGCTAACCCTGAGGTCCTTGCTGCTCCTGGACGCCTGCTGATGTGACAACCTGCAGCCACACTTGCCTGACCTGAGAGCAGGAAGAGCAGGGGTGACAGCGCTGTCCAGCAGCAGTTAGCCACCAAGGAGACTCTGCTGGGGTTTTGAAACTTCACTGGAATTCTAACCTTTCTTTTTTTTTTTTTTTTTGCTTTTTTTTTTCTTTTTTATTGTAAACAAATGGGATACATGTTGTTTCTCCATTTGTACATGGAGTAAAGGCATACCATTTGTGTAATCATAAATTTACATAGGGTAATGTTGTTTTGATTCATTCTGTTATTTCCCCCCCACCCCTCCCAGCCCTCGTTTCCCTCTATACAGTCCTACCTTCCTCCATTCTTACCACCCTCCTTAACCCTAACCCTAAACCTAATACTAACTGTTCCCACCCTCCATTATATGTCCTCATCTACTTATCAGTGAGATCATTCGTCCTTTAGTTTTTTGAGATTGGCTTATCTCACTAGCATGATATTCTCCAATTTCATCCATTTGCCTGCAATTGCCATAATTTTATCATTCCTCATGGCAGAGTAATATTCCATTGTATATATATGCCACTGTTTTTTAAATCCATTCATCAATTGAAGGGCATCTAGGTTGGTTCCACAATCTGGCTATTGTGAATTGAGCAGCTATGAACATTGATGGGCTGTATCTCTGTAGTATGCTGATTTGAAGTCCTTTGGGCATAGGCCAAGGAGTGGGATAGCTGGGTCAAATGGTGGTTCCATTCCAAACTTTCTGAGGAATCTCCATATTGCTTTCCAGAGTGGCTGTACTAATTTGCAACCCACCAGCAATGTATGAGTGTACCTTTTTCCCCACATCCTCACCAACACCTGTTGTTGCTTGTGTTCTTGATAATCGCCATTCTAATTGGGGTGAGATGGAATCTTAGGGTGGTTTTGATTTGCATTTCTCTTATTACTAGAGATGTTGAACATTTTTTCATATATCTGTTGATTGCTTGTAGATCTTCTGTGAAGTGTCTGTTCATTTCCTTAGTCCATTTGTTGATTGGATTATTTGTATTCTTGGTGTAGGGTTTTTTGAGTTCTTTATATATTCTGGAAATTAGTGCTCCATCTGAAGTATGAGTGGCAAAGATTTTCTCCCACTCTGTAGGTTCTCTCTTTGCATTGCTGATAGTTTCCTTTGCTGAGAAAAAGCTTTTTAGTTTGAATCTACCCCAGTTATTGATTCTTGCTTTTATTTCTTGTGCTATGGGAGTCCTGTTAAGGAAGTCTGATCCTAAGCCAACAAGTTGAAGGTTTGGACCTACTTTTTCTTCTATAAGATTCAGGTTCTCTGGTCTGATTCCGAGGTCCTTGATCCATTTTGAGCTGAGTTTTGTGCAGGATGAGAGATAGGGGTTTAGTTTCATTCAGTTGCATATGGATTTCCAGTTTTCCCAGCACCATTTGTTGAAGAGGCTATCTTTTCTCCGTTGCATATTTTTTGCCCCTTTTTCTAGTATGAGAAAATTGTATTTATTTGGGTTTGTGTCCATGTCCTCTATTCTGTACCATTGATCTACCTGTCTATTTTGGTACCAATACCATGCCGTTTTGTTACTATTGCTTTGTAAGAGAGTTGAAGATCTGGTATTGCAATACCCCCTGCTTCGCTCTTGCTACTGAGGATTGCTTTAGCTATTCTGGGTTTTTTATTCTTCCAGATGAATTTCATAATTGCTTGCTCTATTTCTGTAAGGTACATAATTGAGATTTTAATTGGAATTGCACTGAATCTGTAGAGCACTTTAGGTAGTACGGCCATTTTGACAATATTAATTCTGCCTATCCAAGAACATGGGAGATCTTTCCATCTTCTAAGGTTTTCTTTAATTTCTTTCTTTAATGTTCTGCAGTTCTCATTGTAGAGGTCTTTCACCTCTTTTGTGAGATTGATTCCCAAGTATTTTATTTTTTTCGATGCTATTGTGAATGGGGTAGTTTTCCTAATTTCTCTTTCTGAAGATTCATCACTTATGTATAAAAATGCATTGGATTTATGAGCATTGATCTTGTAACCTGCTACTTTACTGAATTCACTTATGAGTTCTAAAAGTTTTCTGGTGGAGTTTCCAGGTTCCTCTATCATGTCATCAGCGAACAGGGATAGTTTGAGTTCTTCTTTTCCAATTCGTATCCCTTTAATTTCTTTGGTTTGTCTAATTGCTCTGGCTAGAGTTTCAAGGACAATGTTGAATAGAAGTGGTGAAAGAGGGCATCCCTGCCTGTTCCAGTCTATAGGGGGAATGCTTTCAGTTTTGCACCATTTAGAATGATATTGGTCATGGGCTTACCGTAGATGGCCTTTATAATGTTAAGGAATGTTCCCACTACCCCAATTTTTTCTAGTGTTTTGAGCATGAAGGGATACTGTATTTTATTGAATGTTTTTTCTGCATCTACTAAAATAATCATGTGATTCTTAACTTTTAGTCTGTTGATATGGTGAATGACATTTATTGATTTCTGGATGTTGAACCAACCTTGCATCCCTGGGATAAAACCCACTTGATCGTGGTGCACTATCTTTTTAATATATTTTTGGATGCGATTTGCTAAAATTTTGTTGAGAATTTTTGCGTCGATGTTCATTAAGGATGTTGGTCTGAAATTTTCTTTCCTCGATGTGTCTCTGTCTGGTTTAGGTATCAGGGTAATATTGGCTTCATAGAATGAGTTTGGGAGGGTTCCCTTCTCTTCTATTTCATGGAATACTTTGAGGAGTATTGGAATGAGCTCTTCTTTAAAGGTTTTGTAGAACTCGGCTGAGAACCCATCTGGTCCTGGACTTTTCTTTGTTGGTAGGTTTTTGATGACCTCTTCTATCTCATTGCTTGAAATTGATTTATTTAAGTTGTGTATGTCCTCCTCGTTCAGTTTAGGTAATTCATATGTCTCTAGAAACTTGTTGATGTCTTCGAGGTTTTCTGTTTTGTTGGAGTATAGATTTTCGAAATAGCTTCTAATTATGTTTCGTATTTCACTCGTCTCTGTTGTGATATTTCCTTGTTCATTCCGAATTTTAGTAATTTGAGTTTTCTCTCTCCTTCTCTTTGTTAGTGTGGCTAAGGGTTTATCAATTTTGTTTATTTTTTCAAAGAACCAACTATTTATTTTGTTAATTTTTCCAATTGTTTTTTTGTTTCAATTTCGTTGATTTCAGCTCTGATTTTAACTATTTCCTGTCTTCTACTACTTTTGGTGTTGGTCTGCTCTTCTTTTTCTAGGGCTTTGAGCTGTACTGTTAAGTCGTTTATTTTTTTATTTCTACTTCTTTTGTTGAATGCGCCCCATTAAATAAAACTTCCTCTAAGTACTGCTTTCATAGTGTCCCAGAGATTTTGATATGATGTGTCTTTGTTCTCGTTTACTTCTAAGAATTTTTTTATTTCCCTCCTGATGTCTTCTGTTATCCATTCATCATATAATAGTGTATTATTTAATCTCCAGGTATTGGAGAAGTTTGTTTTTTATTCTGTCATTTATTTCTAATTTCAATCCATTATGATCTGATAGAGTACAGGGTAGTATCTCTATCTTCTTGTATTTGCTAACAGTAGCTTTGTGGCATAAAATATGGTCTATTTTAGAGAAGGATCCATGTGCTGCTGAGAAGAAAGTGTATTCGTTCTTTGTTGGATGGTATATTCTACATATGTCAGTTAAGTCTAAATTGTTGATTGTGCTATTGAGATCTATGGTTTCTTTATTCAATTTTTGTTTGGAGGATCTATCCAATGGTGAGAGAGGTGTGTTAAAATCGCCTAGTATTATTGTGTTGTGGTCTATTTGATTTCTTGAATTAAGAAGGATTTGTTTGACATACGTGGATGAGCCAATGTTCGGGGCATAGATATTTATGATTGTTCTGTCTTGCTGATTTATGCTTCCCTTAAGCAGTATGTAATGTCCTTCTTTATCCCTTCTGACTAGTTTTGGCTTGAAGTCCACATTATCTGACATGAGGATGGATACTCCAGCTTTTTTGTTGTGTCCATGTGCATGGTATGTTTTTTCCCATCCTTTCACCTTTAGTCTATGGGTATCTCTTTCTATGAGATGAGTCTCTTGCAGGCAGCATATTGTTGGATCTTTCTTTTTAATCCAATCTGCCAGTCTATGTCTTTTGATTGATGAGTTCAGGCCATTAACATTCAGGGTTATTATTGTGATATGATTTGTAATCCCAGTCACTTGACTCATTTTTGTTTTTTGACATGATTTGGTTTCTCCTTTATTTGGCTATTCCTTTAGGCTAGTTCCTCCCATTGCTTATTTGCATCGTTGTTTTTCATCTCTTCCTCATGGAATATTTTGCTGAGAATGTTCTGTAATGCCGGCTTTCTTTTCGTAAATTCCTTTAGCTTTTGTTTATCATGGAAGGATCTTATTTCATTGTCAAATCTGAATGTAAGTTTTGCTGGGTATAAGATTCTTGGTTGGCATCCGTTTTCTTTCAGGGTTTGATAAATGTTGTTCCAGGCCCTTCTAGCTTTTAGGGTCTGGATTGAAAAATCTGATATTTTTATTGGTTTCCCCCTGAATGTAATTTGATTCTTTTCTCTTGCGGTCTTTAAAATTCTGTCTGTATTTTGTATGTTAGGTATTTTCATAAGAATGTGCCTTGGTGTGGGTCTGTTGTAATTTTGTATATTTGAAGTCCTATAAGCCTCTTGGGCTTGGTTTTCCATTTCATTCTTCAGATTTGGGAAATTTTCTGATATTATTATTATTATTTCTGATATTGTTCATTGAATAGATTGTTCATTCCTTTGGTTTGTTTCTCTAAGCCTTCCTCAATCCCAATAATTCTTAAATTTGACCTTTTCATGATATCCCATAGTTCTTGTTCATGTTTTCTTACCATCTTCTCTGTTTGGTCAACTTTGTTTTAAAGATTAAATATTTTTTCTTCAACGTCTGAGGTTCTGTCTTACAGGTGTTCTATCCTATTGGTTATGCTTTCTATGGAGTTTTTAACTTGGTCTATTGTTTCCTTAATTTCAAGGATTTGTTTGTTTTTCAGTATCTCTAACTCTTTATTGCAATGATCTCTTGCTTCCCGTATTTGGTCTTTTAACTGTTGATTGGTGCGATCATTTAATGCCTGCATTTGCTCTTTCATCTCCTCCTTCAATGCCTACATTTGCTCTTTCATCTCCTCGTTTGCTTCCCTGATTGTTTTAATTATGTACATTCTGAACTCCCTCTCCGACATTTCTTCTGCTGTGCTGTCATTGGGTTTTATTGATATAGTATTTAGGTTTGTTTGGGACGTTTTCTTCCCTTGTTTTCTCATATTGGTCAGATGTCAGTGGGACTCTGAGATATTGCAGATTTCCTCTATTGGCTTATAGTGTCCCGGTAGATTTCCAGTGTTTCACCTCCCAGCCTTCAGTAGCCTGAAGTCTTGGAGGAACTTGAGAATGCAGTGCTTCCGAAGAAAGCTGCCCCTAGTCCGCTACTGGTTCCAGGGCTTGGAGCTGGCTCTGTGTGGAAAGGCTCTCACTGGGCGGTCTGCTCCGAGAAGCTGGCCGTGAAAGGATCCTGCCGCCGGAGGGAGCAGGGCTGCTTGGGGAAGTACCTGGCTGCCCTGTCCTAGTCCCTGAAGCTGCCTGTGAGCCGGAACTCGCCGTGGAGTTGGTTCTGTGCAGAAAGGCTCTCACTGGGTGGCCTGCTCCGAGAAGCTGGCCGTGTGGGAGAAGCCCACTGCCAGAGGGAGCAGGGCTACCTGGGGAAGACTCTAGCTGCCCTGCCCTGCTCTGATAAGCCGTCCCTATCCGGGCCTGCTGCACAGGCCGAGCGTCACCCAGTCGGGGAGACTCACCCCCTGGCTCTATTTTAGTCCAAGTCTCTCAATGCCTCCCCTTCTTGAATCCTGGGTTCTGGAGCGACAGGAGATGCAGTCACCCTCTAGTCCGCCATCTTGGATCGCTCCATGGAAAGAGACTAAGTCAATTTCTGATGGCTAATACTCTTTCCTAAATGTGTAAGAGATTTAAGGCTATCCTTTGATTTTTGTTAACTCATGCAGACCTGTGATTATTTTTATTGTACATTCTGGATTCTAAACTGTAATTTGAAAAGTTAAAAAAAAAATCAAAATTCCTGAAGTTTAAAATCCCAAGATGAAAATTATGAGATATAAATGTAGAAAACAATTTTTAAAAATCTTTAAGACATTTGTCAATATTTTTAAAAGGGAATTTGAGATGAGAAAGGTATAATAATATGACTGAATACAAACTTCATGGCCTACTTTACCCAATAAAGTAGGCAATGACACATAGATTTATTGTTTTTCTTTTAACACTTGGATTGAACTCAAGATACTCATCACTAAACTACACCCAAACCTTTTTTTTTTTTTTTTTTTTTTTTTTGAGACAGGTTTTACTAAGTTGTCCAGGTTGGAAATGAACTTGAAATCCTCCTGCCTAAGTCTCCCCAGAACTGGAAACAGAGGCATGCACCACATTGACATGCACGGTTTTGCAAGCATAAACATTCAGGTATACTAACCACAGTTGCAAATGTGGGTGTAATAATTATGAGCAGATGAGCCATATTCATAAACAGATCAAACAGCAAACTGTATGTATAATCATGTATCAGTATGGTTGGGAATTATATGCACCCAGCTTTAAAACTACATTCATCTGAAACACAATGACAGACAACCTAAGTCTTCTACTGTGTACAACTGAAAAACTGATGCTCACCACTACATATGCAGTTACTCAGAACCAAGATCTCAAGACATTTTCTTCCACAAATGCAGATACACAAAGAGAGTATCTCTTCACTTACAAAAAGTTTTAACATTTTTACACACATGCACAATGCTCACAAAAGTCAATGTTGTGGAGACAAATTTGCCAAAAATGGAAAAAGAGATTAGAATTCTGATTAGATACTCAATCTTTACACAATTTAGACCTTCACATGGAGAATGTTGCCAAAAAAAAATGCAAAAAATATTGCTGACAATTTAAAATGCAAAAAACTAAAAGGGAAAACTTGACATGTGAAAGTGTATTACTATCATACTTTCAAGCCTTGCATCACAAGGGAATAGCTGCTCATGGGGGGGGGACGACATGGCTTTTCTCACAATCATTTTGTATTTGGCATTACTCATTTTGAGACTCTTTTATGATCTGATACGTAGCATTTTCAATATGAGCATTCCCTTTTACATTTTCCCATCTTCCACACCATGCTTCTATACTGCTTTAGTAAGCAGATATCCATTCCACATGTGCTCATATAAAGACTACAAATTTGGCAGAAAAAAATACTGGTGATCATATGGTAACACTGGTGTCTATCTTCTTACCCTACCCTGAAAATATGTTTGAGCTCATCAGTATCTTTGCTGGTTTCTTCAAGCAAACCTAGCTTTAATTCATTAAGAGCTCCTGGAATTTCATCAGCCTTCCAGCCCCTTCCAGGAAGCCAGTGGGGACATTTTTTTCCCTCACTGTCTTATCAATGTGGTCCACACACTAATCTGAATTTTCCAGCAAGTACACTTGGGATAAATGGAAGAAACAAAGAAAGAAAAAAAAAACTTTACAGGTAACAGCCTGAAAATAACCTTTAGAAGCCTTGATTGCAATCAGTTTCAAATCTGTTACTATAGTTTGGAATTTCAATTGAAATTTATTTTTCTTCTGTGAAGTCCACCAAACATTCAAATAAGTATGTATAAAGTGTTTCATTTTTTCCAGTCATTAATAAAAAAGCAAATAAATTCAACTTTCAGATGCGATAGGAACATAAATTATATTTAATAAAGAAAAAAAGTAGGGACAGTTTTGAAAGTGCCATTCAATAACCAAAGTGAAGTATGTGCTAGTTTTCCTGTTAGACTTAGAAGTAAATATGAAGTCTATCTTCTTCAACAGATTCCTAATCAAGAATAGTCACCATTAAATAATTTTTCTAACACTCTATGTATCAGCAAGTATCTTTAGTTCAGGTGATCACTGAGATGCTTAAATTCTTTTCATTCTCTGATGAAGCTTTCTGGAAGGCAAGCATGAAGTATGTGTGAAAGAACCAATGCACACCTGACGTGTACTTTCAACTCCTCAAATTCGGCTTTTGACCTTTTGATTATATTTTTGGTGGTGCTGGGAAGCAAACCTAAAGCCTTGTGCATGCTAGGCAAATGCTCCACCAATGAGCTACACCCCAACTCTCTACTCTTTTTTTTTTTTTTAAAGCTCCAGTCCATCTTTTAATTTTTTTGAAAAATTCCTGACATTATAGAACTAAACTGAAATGTATTAATAGTCCACTCTTACATTTCTATGACAAACAGAAAAATTCATGAGCAAAAAAAAAACAAAAAACAAAAACAAAAACAAAAACAAAAAACAAAAAAAAAGGGGGTGGAGAAGCTTATAAAACTAAATATGGATCTCAGCATTAACAGCTGAACAGAGAAAGGAATTAAAAAGCTTTAATTAAAAAATCATGAGTGGATGATAAAGTGTGTAGAAACTGAAAATTTACAAACTATTTAAAACCTGGAATCGCTGACTGTTCAGAAACTACACAGATGGATCATGGGTGGTGGTGAACAGCACAAAGGGATTATGGATGAATCTGCACTGTTCTAGCTGCTCCCCATGCCACCCTCTCCGAGGAAAGCCTGACGTGGATTAGATACTGAGCCAGGCTAATGCTGGCAGCAGATCCAGTGATGTAACCTGCCTATCAGTAGACCCTTTCACTGGGTTCGCAATTTTGATCTGCGCCCCCAGACATCTGACGGATCTCATTGATTTTGGCGCCTTGACGCCCAATTATGCAGCCAATCAAGTCGTTTGGAATGGTGAGTTCATGAGAAGTAGTCTGAGCAGATGCATCCAAACCTGCACTGAATCCAGTGTTGCCAGGCGTCATAGGAAAATGAGACTGTTGCATTGCCAACTGGTGCAGCTTGGTCAAATCTGGCTGTCCAATGGCATACTGTCCTTAAATGGTATAGGCCTCTACAGGTGGTCCCTCCAGGTCAGGGTTGAGGCACATAGAGGGGGGGTGGTGTGGGGAAAGTTCGCACTGTCGCTGCCTGTGCTGTACCTGTCCTGACTACCTGCAAAGATGACTGGAGAACTTGACGACTTGGGCCGGTACGGGATGGTCATGCCCTTCGGGGGGGACTCCAACATGACCACCACACAGATCTGTTTGACACACTCAATGATGGATTGCGGAATGCCAGCAATAGTGATGGCACACTCAGTTGAATTGGGGAGCATATCCCCTGCCGCCTGGACTTGAGTCCCTGTACTCTCTCGTATTTCCTTAATCTTGCAACCACCTTTTCCAATGAGAGAGCCACACTGACTAGCAGGGACCACCAGCCTCAGAGTGACCGAGGGTCTACTGGCAGCTGTGCTACTGGTCACAGAGCTGCTGATGTCCTCTTCCAGTTTGTCAATGATCATAGCAAAGGCTTTGAAGATGGCATTAGTGGGTCCAGGCAAAGTGATAATTCTCTCAGGGCAATTCCCTTCTGAGATGTTGATACATGCACCACTCTCCTCGCGCATCTTAACTGATTCTCCTTTCTTTCCGATGATACTGCCAACTTCCTTTCCATGCATAAGTAGCCGAATGGTGAGAGTGACATTTAATCCACCTTCAATCACACCGGTGTCCATGTCGAGCAGTGTTATGGGGAGCTGGACTTTGAGTAGTCAAGACTTTGGTCACTGGTTGGGGTGAAAGCCAAAAACTGAAATGCAAACCTGCAGGCGCAAGACGACTGAGGGGAAAAGGGGAGCGGGCGGGAAGGAGAAGGGTGGGAGGCCCGGGGTGGAACAATAGGGGCGGGCTGGAAGGCAAGGGGGGCTCCCGTGGGGGGGCGGAGGAGGAAGGGGGGGTGGAGGAGGAGGAGGAAGGGGGAAAGAGACCCCCGGGGCGGGTGGAGGACGCAGGCTGCGGCTGCTCCAGCTGCTGTCTCTGCTGGTCTGGGCTACTCTTTTTTTAATAATCTTTTTTCCCCAGTGGGAACTGGGGTGGGGTGGGGATGAAGCTCAGTGGTAGAGTGCTTGCCTAGTATGCACAAGGTCCTGGTTCAATCCCCAGGGCCAAAAACAAAAAACAAAAAAAACCTGTTTCCAATGAAAACTGGGGTCTCAGGTTTTCAGGACCTTAATCATACAAGATTATGAGATTCAGGATTTTGATCTTTAGGATTTTATTTTATTTTAGTTGTAGGTGGACACAATACCTTTATTTATTTTTATGTGGTGCTGAGGATGGAACCCAGTGTTTCACATGTGCTAGGCAAGCCCTTGACCACTGAGCCACAACTCCAGTCCTGATCTTTAGGATTTTAATCTTTCAGGATTTCAATATTTGAGATTATGACATGTGGGACTGTCTCTCTTGGGATTATGATGAGTACATGTGACGACTGGACCACTTAGTCTATCACATTCTACACCATCCAGAAGCAGCTGGTCCCAAAGAATGCTGAAATACTCTTGTAAAGACACAGCTGAACTTTTAGCTTTAGGATAATAATACTAAGAATGGGACTGATGATTTTTAAGATATGTAATATACTTCAAATCAGAAACCTCCATCTGGTGCTATACACAGCAGCAAGAATACATGGGTCCAGCAACCAATCAGTAGAAGCAAGGATCACCCTCTTATCATTACTGACAACAAGCCATTAAAGGATTTGATGCTTCCTATCCCTGAAAATGTGGACTCTGCAGGTTTGGAAGTTCCAATTTCAAAAGGATGTGTACTCTTGTCAGGGTATAGTGCAACAGTCTCACTGAACTACAAGTTACAGTTGCCACCAGAGTACTTTAAACTCCAAGGCCCAAGAGCCAGCAGGCAGGTAAGGGTTTTTCTTTGTTTTGTTTTGGTCCTTTAATACTAACAAGGAGGACTATGTGTGGAGACCAGATGACCCACTTCTTTATTCCTTACCTAACTGTATATGTAATGGACACATATCCTGAAAAGGATATGATTACCAAGGGTTCAAACATTCTAGGAAAGGTTTGAGTTATACCATTAGAAAAGTCACTGAGACCTGCCTAAGTGATCATCTGAGACTAAGGAGAAAACAAAATGCATAGTGGGAGAGAAGGTTTGCAACTCTGAGATCAACCATAACAATAAGGGCTATGGTTCTTTTCAGTGCCATCTATCTTCTAAGGCACTTCTCAGGAAAAAGATTCATGACTATAAAAATGGTTTCCTGAGCCTTGAACCTGTGTAAAGAAGTGTATCTGTATGGTACAAAGTATAAACTCAACTGGTATTGAAAATGTGCTTCTCAGATCCCCAATTATAGGGCATATAACTGACCAAATGCCTCTGTTAACTGTGCTGTGTAATTCATCACATTTACATGGGGGCCAACCTTCCCTGAAATACTCCTAAACAGTGACTGAGCCTGCAGAGACTACTAGGGCAATCAAGTTCTGGGAGACTCAGAACTATTCCAATGGGTTCAAGGATTTCCCATCTACCTTGCTAAACATTTACAGAATTGTATTGCAGTCTAAGGCTCTTCTAAACAACATTCTTTTCTCCTTTCCTTCAAGAGGGTTACACCAGCATCCTGATCTGACTTGATCTCCCAGCTCTCTTTCTCCATTTTTGCTCAGGTATTTTCTTCATACAGGGGAATACAGGTATCCCCCTAATACACAGGCATTCCCCTAATAGATCTCTTGCATGTATAATGCTGTGTTGCATCTGTTTTTTACAGGACCAGACTAACAAATGTTTTGTAGTATTCTACACATTTGACTCAAATTCAACAATCTTGCTAGTAAATTCACTTACTTTCATAATTTGTACATTCTTCTGGATTCTCTACATAAAAACATCACCTATCAGTAATTACAGTATTATTTCTTCCTTCCCAATTTATTTACTGATTTGCCTAATCACATGAACAAAGAATTCTAAAACAATAGCCAAAGTAAGTATGGCCATATACACTGTCCCTTCCAAATCCATTGGTTCTACTTCCCATGAATTCAACTCATCTTGGGTTGAAAGTATTTTTTAAAAAATGCATTTATACATGTAGAGGCTTTTTTTGACCTTATCATTATTTTTAAAATGATACAGCATAACTACAATTTACATAGCATTTACATTTTATTTGGACTATTTTAAGTAATCTAGGGATACTTTATACTATATGGGAGAATGTGCAGAGGGGATAAGCAAATACTACAGTTTTATATAAGGGACTTGAACATCCACAAAGTTTGGTTTCACCATGGTCCTGGAATCAGTCCCCTAAGAGTAACACAGGACGACCAAACTACCAACAAAGCTAGCCCTACCCTTTGAGTTAGGAGTCATTATAACCCAGGCAAACATACACAAAGTGCCTATCCTATGGTAAAATGCTTGTGATTTTTGATACCAAGACAATTTTTGCTTTAGTATCAAACAAGTCCTAAAAACTCTAAAACACAAGGGTTACAATATGGCAAACAGAATTAGAACTCCTATAAATTGACATACCAGGTAAAGGTAGGCTAAGTGTTAAAAAGCACCAGAATTTTCTGAA
Source organism: Sciurus carolinensis (assembly GCF_902686445.1). Lineage (NCBI taxonomy): Eukaryota > Metazoa > Chordata > Mammalia > Rodentia > Sciuridae > Sciurus > Sciurus carolinensis. Next base: position 138,618,560 of record NC_062218.1, on the reverse strand, counting down.
ATTCTCAGCTAAATTTATGTCATATAATCTTATCTGTTCTCAAGTCAGAGGACGTCTTTGGTTCATCTTTAACCATGCCACAATACTGGGTGCAGTAGTGCATGTCTGTAATCCTGGTTACTTTGGAGGCTGAGGCAGGAGGACCTCGCATTCAAGGACAGCCTGGGCAATTTAGAAATATCCTGTCACAAAAAAACCAAAAACCAAAAACCAAACAAACAAAAAAACTGGGAATGTAGCTCAGAGGTAGAATATTCCTGGGTTCAATCCCCAATACTACAAAACAAAAACAAAAACAAACAAAAACAAAAACAAAAACAAAAACCATGACATGAATGTCTGACAAAATGGGAATTAAATTATTAAAGATTAAAGTCTCAATGTCATTCACAATTTTGAGGTACATACATGTTTTTTAGTTCTCAGTCTGGAGACACTCAGAAAGTTTATAACTTTAGATCCTTCTTCAAATATCTAAAAGTTTGCCTGATTATTCCTATTACCTGTAATCTTCTTATTATGGAGGGACAATTAGGCCAAAAGAACTTGCTGTTCCCTAGAACATCTATTATGGTGTCTGGACTGATGTGGATTGAAATATTAGCATTATTCCTATTTAAGAGTTGACAAACTATCTATAAAGGGTGAGCCAGTAAAGATTATAGATTTTATGGGTTAAATGGTTTCTGTCACAGCTACATAACTCTGTCTTTGAGCATGAAAACAGCTAAACAATAGGAAAATGAACTGGTAATTCTGAATTCCTATAAAACTTTATTTACAAAAAATAGCCAGCAGGCTAATTTAGGCCCTAGATATTATTTTAAAACTCCTGAAGCATATGTTCAAAAGTATCTAACCAGTGGGCTGGGGTCATGGATCAATGGTAGAGCACTTGCCTACCATGTGTAATGCACTGTGTTCAATCCTCAACACCACATAGAAAAAAAATGAATAAATAAATAAAAGTTATTATGTTCAACTACAACTAAAAATATATTTTTAAAAAATCTAACCAGTTAAACCAAGTCATAACTCCTTTTTGGAGAATATTCCACCTTCAAAGTTTTGGTAGTTTTGTCTCCCACCATGGAAGCTGAAAACACCATTCTCCCCCTGTACAATCTCTCATACAAAGAAGTCTCAGATTACTCAAGAGCTACCAGACACATCAAGACCAGACTCTGAATCAGAAACTAGTAACAGTAAGAATCAAGAACTGCACAGAATCCAAACTGGTAGCTAGTTGTAGCAGCAGGGTCTGCCAACAAATGCAGTACATAGTACAGGTGGTCAGTAGTGCAAGCTATGGCACTTAATATTCAGTGCAGCAGTAGTATCTTTCTCAAATCTGTAAAAGGAAAGAATGGATCATGGTTACCTAGCTCCAAGTCTATTTCTCCAGTACTCCAAGCGATTCTGTAGTTACCCCCAATTTTTTTTTTTGGGGGGGGTACTGGGGACTGAACCCAGGGGCTCTTAACCACCTAGTCACATCCCCAGCCCTTTTAAAAAATTTTTTATTTAGAGTCAAGGTCTAGCTGAGTTGCTTAGGGCCTCACTAAGTTGCTGAGGCTGGCTTTGAACTTGTGATCCTACTGCCTCAGTCTCCAAAGCCACTGGGATTTTTTAGGCATGCACCACCACACCCAGCCCAAATCTTTTTAACAAGTTCATTTTCTTTAAAATTGGCCAGAATTGAGTTCTATCACATATTAAGTAACAACTTATGAGACCCTGAACCAGCACCAACAGCATTACTTGAAACCCTGGCAAAAATGCAAATTCTCAGGCCCTACCCCCTGAATCTCTGAGATGGGTCCAGTGGTCTTCAGCTTAGGAAGCCCTATAGGTAGTTTTGATAGACACTGAAAAGCAAAAACAAAAAAACAAAACAAAACAAACAAAAAAATAAAAACAAAGAATCCCACTGATTTATAGGTATGTTCTGTGTCACTTTGGATTATATGTCTGGTAAGCTAATAATGGAGAACAAAAATAATTACTAGGATGTCTAGTCAATCACAGTCCTTCCAGTATACCAGAGATTTGAGGGTCACAAAATACTAAGCCTTTACAAAAAAAGAAAAGAACCTCCCAGAACAAAGGATGGCTGTAATGACAAGCTGATTAATTTTTTCTCACATATAATGGTATTTTGTTTACAGAAGACACCAAGGATCCTGTTGTGTAATGCTAGGCTTGGAAAGGGGATTTTAGGGGCTTTTGTACCAATAACCTGTAAAACAGGCTTGAGGTACTATACTATTAGGTTCATGGTATGTCTATTACAGAAAAAGATCAGTAAAATCTATTGCAGAAAGTCTCCTCACTCCCAACAACAAAAGAACTCTGACAGAAGCAGACTAAAATCTTACGGATATTTCTTCAGAGCCATAAATGTAAATATTAGATTCAAGGGGGCACTAATCATTTACCTAGAGAGCACTTGAAAGATACTACATGGAGTCTGAAAAAGGGAAGTCATAAGGAAAACAGAAAAATAGCCATTCAGGATATAGTGACATCCCAGATCAGTAACATTTGTTTCTGTAACTGCAACAATAAAACACTGAAGAATTTATGCAGGGATATTAGAAGAACAAGTATCAGCTCAAGATTAGATATAAAATAATGAGTTCCACCTAGGGAGAAAAAGGAAGGTGAGGAAGTTGTGATGACCCATGCACTGCCTAACAACATTCAACCATGAGACCACATGAACAGTAGTTGCCCTGTAAGATTAATGTTCTACTGCCTAGTTGCCTCATCATCATAGTAATGTCACAGTGTAATATATTACTCATGTGTCTGTGATGATTCTGGAGTAAACAAACCTGCACTGCCAGTTGTATAAAAGTATCACACATACAATTACATACAGTACAAAAACACTTGATAATGATAATACATGACTGTTACTGGTGTATGTTCTTAATATCTTGTGCTTTTTATTGTTATTATAAAATGTACTCCTTCTACTTATATTTTAAAATTTCACTGTAAAACAATACACCATGTTACACTGGCAATCAGCCAGATGTTTACCACATCTCTTGATTGCATCAAAAGGCTACATCAAGTGGTTGAGCTCTACCATCTAGGTTTGTGTAAATACCCTGTATGATGTTCGCACAACAAATTACCTAATGAGGCATTTCTCAGAACATGTGGCTGTTGTTAACCAATGCATGACTATACTTCCTGACAGATAAGTTATACCCTCTACCGGTGTTTTGTGACTGAAGGTAGGTAGACTAAAGTGGTGGGAACACTGCCCTCCTACAACAAAGCAGCTCTCTTTTTACAACCTTCAAACATCTGTAAGTATGGCATTCACTGTAGACATAATCTATGGGCTTTTAATTACACTGCTGAATGAAAAATTAGATTCATGTTTGTAGCATGTATATATAAGCAGTTAGTGATTGCTTTAAACATATTTCTATTATTAGATTGGGATTTTTATCCTGTTCCTTAGTTTACACTGTCATGCCAGGTTGTGTCTTAAAGTCTAACACTACTGAATTACTTATTTATGGTATAAGTAATTCATCACATATAACTTTCAATTTTAAAAAATTATCCAAAACCTTCATTAACCATGATAATTTACTCAGTCTCTTTTGCACCGAGAAAATAAGTCCAACCCAGAGATCCTTCAGGATAAGTTTCAAGATCAGTACGGATTCAATTTCATTATATATATATATACAGTCTATAGCTATGGGTCTATAATGAAAAATTATACTGAAGAATCTTCTCCAAATCATGTAGGAACAATGTGGTTAAAAACTTGAACTCTGGGAAAAAAGAAGAAGAAAAAAAAAGCCTTGTGACAGATTTAGTCAAAGAAAAGATCTCTACAATGAAAACTCTAAGATACGCTAACAAAAGAAACTAAAGAGGACAAAAAAAAAAGACATCTTGTGCTTATAGTTTAGAAAAATCAATATTGTTAAAATTCCTATATTATCCAAAGTGACTTCCAGATTTGATGCAATCTCTATCAAAATACCAATGACATTCTTCACTGCACTAGAAAACACAATCAAAATTCAGTTATGAATTTTACAAAATGTAAGAAAACAAAACCCCCAAAACAAACCCATACAAACAAAACCAAAATAGCCAAAGAAATCTTGAGCAAAATGAACAAAAGCTTGAGCCAGGTTCAGTGACGCACATGGGTAATACCAGTTACTCAGGAGGTTGAGGAAGGAGGATTGCCAAGTTTGAAGGCAGCCTCAAAAGCTGAGACAGTGAGACCCTGTCTCAAAATGGAAAATAAAAAGGATTAGTGATGTAGCTCAGTGGTAGAGCACCCCTTAAAACAGCAAAACAAATAAAACCAAAGCAGGAGGCATTATACTACCTGACTTCAAAATATACTATAAAGCTGTAGTAATTAACTCAAAGTTCCAGGTTTTAAATTCTGTGAATATTTCAATGGAACTGTTATAGATGCATTAAAATAGGTTGGAAATCATAATCTCGAGCCTATATATTCTTTATGTATATTCATATGTACAGGAAATGTAAATACACATTTTCAAGTGCTTTAATCATGTACCTAACATCTTTCTCCAAAGAATAAAGTGCTAAAATAATATTTATTTCAAAGGTTATCGTAAGTGGTTTTTTTGGTTGTTCAATTTATGTTTCAAAGGTAAGAAACATCTGAGATGATGGAACTTAAGTTAAAACAGCACGGTGAAAGGCAGAGCAAGATGACAGCTGAGTAAGATCCTCCTGTGATCATCTTTTCACAAATACAACAAGTCAAAAAGCTTTTCACACACCAAAATATCTTCACAAGAGCTAAGGAAATCAGGTGAGAGATCACACTGCCTGCTTTTATATAGCAAAATGAAAAAAGGAATTGAAGAAGGTACGAATAAGAGTTGCCTACATCACTTCACATCACTCCCTCTCTAAATCCAAGCAATCCAGGCATAAGACTTGAAATCCAGTATCAGGACTGCCACACTGAATCCCAACACTGGGCAAAGCACCACGACCCCCACACCAGACCAATACCCACAGACTGAATTACTAGAACTGTACTGGGCCAGGCAACTGATTACTTCTATTGCCTCTCCCAATCTTGGGTAGCAGAGTGTACATAAGAGTACATATTGGATAGTAAGTTATGAAAACAAGCATAGGACTCTATCTTGGAGCTAACAATGAGACCAAGCACCTAGTAGAAACTAGCAGTCCTTATGCAGGCCAGAGTTCATAGACAGAGCCCCTAGACTTGCCCCAGCACTGGGCAAAGACTTGTGTTCAGGTGGGACAGACCCGAATTTCAGTCTGCATCATTTCCAGCCTTGAACTGAGCACATCTGCTCTCCTTCTAAGACAGTGCAGGCTCCTGGGGCTGTGAGACTCAGATGTGACCCAATTTAGTGTTGGATTTGGTGGCTAATAGATTGTCTCCACCACCCATCCCCCAACCACAGGCAGCAGAGCTATCATCAGATTAGTGCTTAGACTGGACTCTAGAACTGCCTTGGCACTATCCAGAGATCTGCTTCGGTTTAAGTCAATTTTGCATTGCTGTGACCAAAAGACCTTACAAGAACAACTTAGATGAGGAAGTTAATTTTGGCTCAGAGTTTCAGTCCATGGTAAGTTGACTCCAAAGCTCTGGGCCTCAGGTGAAATGGCATCATAGTGGAAGGGCATGGTGGAGGAAAGCAGTTCAGGACTTGGTAGCCAAGAAGCAGAGAGTTCCACGCACCAGAGGCAAAATATAAACCACAAAAGCATTCCCCAATGACTACTACTTCTAGCCACACCTGCCTACAGTTACCACCCAGTAAATTTGTGGATTATCAGTGGATTAAGTAACCAATTAGGTCACAACATTCATAATCTAATCATTTTCTGAATATCCTTGCAAGGTCTCACACATGAGCTTTTGGGGGGACACCTCATATGTAAACGGTAACAGTGCCCCACTGGGATGGACTCAGTTTTCAGACTGAATCACTGTCAGCTGTGGCACAAGTCTCAGTGCACCTGAGACTATGCAGGTCCCTGCAGCTTTGAGACTCAAGCATGACCCAGCTGAGTGTCAGTCTAGTTGGTCAATCAACTCCCTTCACAAACACTACCCGAACCTCAGGCAACACAGAGTGGTGCAGACTCCATTTGCTAAGGGTAGCATAGGATAGTAAGCACAAGACTTGGCTCTGAAACGTAGTGCTGAGTAGGTGACACCTAACCTTGAGCAGATACTAATGGCCCATCCTCAGATCACCTGTGACAGAGCCTCTAAAATAGCTCCAATGCCAACATGGTCCCAGTCCAGCAGATTTCTTTTCTAGCTAGCTTACCTGTAGTTAGCTGCAATGGTCTAGGGCTACAACTCCAAGTTGGTCTATAGCAGTGTAGCTGTTGGTCCTACCTCAGTGTATTATGCTGACCTTGGCAGGCTATGGGCTTAGAGTATTATACATCTTGGTGGCACTGATGGTGAGAGGTATGACAGAGGAGCCTGAGGCTGGTCTGTCAACAGTGACTCTGCCAGACCCAGGCAGAATCCCACATTCTCTGACCGAAGAGTTTAGGAAAAGGCTTGTAACTATGGATCAGGCAACATGTACGTTTACTCTAGACCCCAGGAGAGACCTGTAGGTATAAACTCTCTAAGTACTCTTCTGTTTCTTTCTGAGTAACACACCAACAGTATATATGAGAAAAACCTGGGACTGAATTGCCCTCTAGTACTGATAGGATGACAAAATACCAGTAGCAGACTCCTGGCAAATCTGGAACTGAGTGCCATCGGTGCTGAAACATTAGTGACAACAAGCTTAGAGAAAACAAACAGCAAGTTTAGAATTTCTGGAAAGACAGGCACAAACAAAGTCAGATAGGAAGCCTGGAATAAACACCTAATCCTTCAATGCTCAGATCATGCTGCATGCCAATAAGCATCAAGAGCTTTCATGAAATTCTTTACCTAGTAGTTCAAATAATGTGCCAGAAATTGACCAGATAATTATCAGTATGGAGGAACTCACAAGAGGATTTATAAAATAGTTATTTTAATGAAATTCAATGAACCTCAAAACCCAAACAAAAAAAAGTCCCAGATATGTTTCAATACTCTTAACAGAGAAACTTAACAAAGAGATGGACACAATTAAAAAGAAAATCTGACGGGGCGATCCAAGATGGCGGCCTAGAGGGAGACTGCACCCCCAGTCACTCCAGAACCCAGGAGGTAAGAAGGGGAGGCATTGAGAGACTCGGACTGAAATAGAGTCACAGGTGAGTCTGCCCACTGGGTAAAGCTCGGCCCGGGTGGCAGGCCCAGATAGAGGTGGCTTATCGGAGCCGGGCAGGGCAGCTAGAGTCATCCACAGGCAGCCCTGCGCACTCCGGCGGTGGGCCCCGCCCACACAGCCAGCTTCTCCAGGTTCTCGGAACGGAACTGGCCTGCTAGTGAGAGCCTTTCTGACCAGAACAAGCTCCGAGTCCCAGAGCCACTGTAGCGCAGCGTACTCCGGCAACGAACCAGCGGAGAGCCTCGATCCATAAGCAGCCTCTGGGATCACGGCAGGGCAGCCAGAGACCTCTTCAGGCGGCTCTGCCCACTCCGGCTGCAGGCTCTCTTCACGGGGTGATCCAAGATGGCGGCCTAGAGGGAGACTGCACCCCCAGTCGCTCCAGAACCCAGGAGTTAAGAAGGGGAGGCATTGAGAGACTCGGACTGAAATAGAGCCACGGGTGAGTCTGCCCACTGGGTAAAGCTCGGCCCGGGTGGCAGGCCCAGATAGAGGTGGCTTATTGGAGCCGGGCAGGGCAGCTAGAGTCTTCCCAAGGTAGCCTTCCACACTCCGGCAGTGGGTTCCTCCCACACGGCCAGCTGCACGGTGCAGGCCCACAGTGAGAGCATTTCCGCACAGAGCCAGTTCCAAACCGTGGAACCAGTAGGGGGCTAGGGGCAGTTTTCTTCTGATGAGCTGCTTTATCAGATTCCGCCAAGACATCAGGCTACTGAAGGCTGGGAGGTGATACACTGGAAATCTACCGGGACACTATAAGCCAATAGCGGAAAACTGCAATATCTCAGGGTCCCACTGACAACTGACCAATATGAGAAAACAAGGGAAGAAAAAGTCCCAAACAAACCTAGATACTACATCAATAAAACCCAATGACAGTACAGCAGAAGAAATGTCAGAAAGGGAGTTCAGAATGTACGTAATTAAAACGATCAGGGAAGCTAATGAGGAGATGAAAGAGCAAATGCAGGCATTGAAGGAGGAGATGAAAGAGCAAATGCAGGCATTAAATGATCGCACCAATCAACAGTTAAAAGACCAAATACGGGAAGCAAGAGATCATTTCAATAAAGAGTTAGAGATACTGAAAAAAAAACCAAACTGAAATCCTTGAAATGAAGGAAACAATAAACCAAGTTAAAAACTCCATAGAAAGCATAACCAATAGGATAGAACACCTGGAAGACAGAACCTCAGACATTGAAGACAAATTATTTAATCTTGGGAGCAAAGTTGGCCAAACAGAAAAGATGGTAAGAAATCATGAACAGAATCTACAAGAATTATGGGATATCATGAAAAGGCCAAATTTAAGAATTATTGGGATTGAGGAAGGCTTAGAGAAACAAACCAAAGGAATGAACAATCTATTCAATGAAATAATAACAGAAAATTTCCCAAATCTGAAGAATGAAATGGAAAACCAAGTACAAGAGGCTTAGAGAACTCCAAACATACAAAATTACAAGACCCACACCAAGGCACATTCTTATGAAAATACCTAACATACAAAATAAAGACAGAATTTTAAAGGCCGCGAGAGAAAAGAATCAAATTACATTCAGAGGGAAACCAATAAGAATATCAGCAGATTTTTCAATCCAGACCCTAAAAGCTAGAAGGGTCTGGAACAACATATACCAAGCCCTGAAAGAAAACGGATGCCAACCAAGAATCTTATACCCAGCAAAACTTACCTTCAAATTTGACGATGAAATAAGATCCTTCCATGATAAACAAAAGCTAAAGGAATTTACAAAAAGAAAGCCGGCATTACAGAACATTCTCAGCAAAATATTCCATGAGGAAGAGATGAAAAACAACGATGTAAATCAGCAACAGGAGGCGCTAGCCTAAAGGAATAGCCAAATAAAGGAGAAACCAAATCATGTCAAAAACAAATATGAGTCAATTGACTGGGAATACAAATCATATCACAATAATAACCCTGAATGTTAATGGCCTGAATTCATCAATCAAAAGACACAGACTGGCAGATTGGATTAAAAAGAAAAATCCAACAATATGCTGCCTGCAAGAGACTCATCTCATAGAAAGAGACACCCAGAGACTAAAGGTGAAAGGATGGGGAAAAACATACCATGCACACGGACACAGCAAAAAAGCTGGAGTATCCATCCTCATCTCAGATAATGTGGACTTCAAACCAAAACTAGTCAGAAGGGATAAAGAAGGACATTACATGTTGCTTAAGGGAAGCATAAATCAGCAAGACATAACAATCATAAATATGCTCATCCACGTACGTCAAACAAATCCTTCTCAATTACAGAAATCAAATAGACCACAACACAATAATACTAGGCGATTTTAACACACCTCTCTCACCACTGGATAGATCGTCCAAACAAAAATTGAATAAAGAAACTATAGATCTCAACAACACAATCAGCAATTTAGACTTAACGGACATATATAGAATATATCATCCAAAGAACGAATACACTTTCTTCTCAGCAGCACATGGATCCTTCTCTAAAATAGACCATATTTTATGCCACAAAGCTACTGTTAGCAAATACAAGAAGATAGAGATACTACCCTGTACTCTATCAGATCATAATGGATTGAAATTAGAAATAAATGACGGAACAAAAAACAGAAACTTCTCCAATACCTGGAGACTAAATAATACACTATTATATGATGAATGGATAACAGAAGACATCAGGAGGGAAATAAAAAAATTCTTAGAAGTAAACGAGAACAAAGACACATCATATCAAAATCTCTGGGACACTATGAAAGCAGTACTTAGAGGAAGATTTATTTCATGGGGTGCATTCAAAAAAAGAAGTAGAAATCAACAAATAAATGACTTAACACTACAGCTAAAAGCACTAGAAAAAGAAGAGCAGACCAATACCAAAAGTAGTAGAAGACAGGAAATAGTTAAAATCAGAGCCGAAATCAACGAAATCGAAACAAAGGAAATAATCGGGAAAATTAACAAAATAAAAAGTTGGTTCTTTGAAAAAATAAATAAAATTGATAAACCCTTAGCCACACTAACAAAGAGAAAAAGGGAGAAAACTCAAATTACTAAAATTCGGAATGAACAGGGAAACATCACAACAGACACGAGTGAAATACAAAACATAATTAGAAGCTATTTCGAAAATCTATACTTCAACAAAACAGAAAACCTCGAAGACATCAACAAATTTCTAGAGACATATGAACTACCTAAACTGAACGAGGAGGACATACACAACTTAAATAAACCAATTTCAAGCAATGAAATAGAAGAGGTCATCAAAAGCCTACCAACAAAGAAAAGTCCAGGACCAGATGGTTTCTCAGCCGAGTTCTACAAAACCTTTAAAGAAGAGCTCATTCCAATACTCCTCAAACTATTCCATGAAATAGAAGAGGAGGGAACCCTCCCAAACTCGTTCTATGAAGCCAATATCACCCTGATACCTAAACCAGACAGAGACACATCGAGGAAAGAAAATTTCAGACCAATATCCTTAATGAACATCCATGCAAAAATTCTCAACAAAATTTTAGCAAATCGCATACAAATATACATTAAAAAGATAGTGCACCACGATCAAGTGGGTTTTATCCCAGGGATGCAAGGTTGGTTCAACATTCGGAAATCAATAAATGTCATTCACCATATCAACAGACTTAAAGTCAAGAATCACATGATTATTTCAATAGATGCAGAAAAAGCATTCAATAAAATACAGCATCCCTTCATGCTGAAAACACTAGAAAAAATTGGGGTAGTGGGAACATTCCTTAACATTATAAAGGCCATCTACGCTAAGCCCATGGCTAATATCATTCTAAATGGTGAAAAACTGAAAGCGTTCCCCCTAAAAACTAGAACAAGGCAGGGATGCCCTCTTTCACCACTTCTATTCAACATCGTCCTTGAGACTCTAGCCAGAGCAATCAGACAAACCAAAGAATTTAAAGGGATACGAATAGGAAAAGAAGAACTCAAACTATCCCTGTTCGCTGATGACATGATTATATATTTAGAGGAACCTGGAAATTCCACCAGAAAACTTTTAGAACTCATAAGTGAATTCAGTAAAGTAGCAGGTTACAAGATCAATGCTCATAAATCCAATGCATTTTTATACATAAGTGATGAATCTTCAGAAAGAGAAATTAGGAAAACTACCCCATTCACAATAGCCTTGAAAAAAATAAAATACTTGGGAATCAATCTCACAAAAGAGGTGAAAGACCTCTACAATGAGAACTACAGAACACTAAAGAAAGAAATTCAAGAAAACCTTAGAAGATGGAAAGATCTCCCATGTTCCTGGATAGGCAGAATTAATATTGTCAAAATGGCTATACTACCTAAAGTGCTATACAGATTCAATGCAATTCCAATTAAAATCCCAATGATGTACCTTGCAGAAATAGAGCAAGCAATTATGAAATTCATCTGGAAGAATAAAAAACCTAGAATAGCTAAAGCAATCCTCAGTAGCAAGAGCGAAGCAGGGGGTATTGCAATACCAGATCTTCAACTCTACTACAAAGCAATAGTAACAAAAACGGCATGGTATTGGTACCAAAATAGACAGGTAGATCAATGGTACAGAATAGAGGACATGGACACAAACCCAAATAAATACAATTTTCTCATACTAGACAAAGGTTCCAACAATATGCAATGGAGAAAAGATAGCCTCTTCAACAAATGGTGCTGGGAAAACTGGAAAACCATATGCAATAGAATGAAATTAAACCCCTATCTCTCACCCTACACAAAACTCAACTCAAAATGGATCAAGGACCTCGGAATCAGACCAGAGACCCTGCATCTTATAGAAGAAAAAGTAGGTCCAAATCTTCAACTTGTTGGCTTAGGATCAGACTTCCTTAACAGGACTCCCATAGCACAAGAAATAAAAGCAAGAATCAACAACTGGGATAGATTCAAACTTAAAAGCTTTCTCTCAGCAAAGGAAACTATCAGAAATGTGAAGAGAGAGCCTACGGAGTGGGAGAATATCTTTGCCAACCATACCTCAGATAGAGCGCTAATTTCCAGAATCTATAAAGAACTCAAAAAACTCTACACCAAGAATACAAATAATCCAATCAACAAATGGGCTAAGGAAATGAACAGACACTTCACAGAAGATGTACAAGTAATCAACAGATATATGAAAAAATGTTCAACATCCCTAGTAATAAGGGAAATGCAAATCAAAACTACCCTAAGATTTCATCTCACCCCAATTAGAATGGCGATTATCAAGAATACAAGCAACAATAGGTGTTGGCGAGGATGTGGTGAAAAAGGAACACTCATACATTGCTGGTGGGGTTGCAAATTAGTGCAGCCACTCTGGAAAGCAGTGTGGAGATTCCTCAGAAAGCTTGGAATGGAAACACCATTTGACCCAGCTATCCCACTCCTTGGCCTATACCCAAAGGACTTCAAATCAGCATACTACAGAGATACAGCCACATCAATGTTCATTGCTGCTCAATTCACCATAGCCAGATTGTGGAACCAACCTAGATGCCCTTCAGTTGATGAATGGATAAAGAAACTGTGGCATATTTATACAATGGAATATTACTCCGCAATGAAGAATGATAAAATCATGGCATTTGTAGGCAAATGGTCGAAATTGGAGAATATCATGCTAAGTGAGATAAGCCAATCTCAAAAAACTAAAGGACGAATGATCTCGCTGATAAGCGGATGAGGACATATAATGGGGGGTGGGAGGGGCTAGCATTAGGTTTAGGGTTAGGTTTAGAGTTAGGCTAAGGAGAGCGGTAAGAATGAAGGAAAGAAGGACTGTGTAGAGGGAAAAGAGGGGTGGGAGGGTGGGGGGAGGGGAAAAATAAAATAAACATCATTACCCTATGTAAACGTAAAAAAAATAAAAATAAATTAAAAAAAATAAAAAAATAAAAAAAATCTAACAGAAATCCTTGAGTGAAAGATAAATTCAGTGAAATTAAAGACAGAGTATAAGATCCTAATAGGATAGATCAAACAGATGAAAGAATTAGTAAGCTTAAAGACATGTTATATGAAAATACAGCTGGAAGAGAAAAAAAAGAATGAAGTGGAATGAAGACAGCTTATGGGAATTTGGGGAAAATATTAAAAGGGCAATGATTCATGTTACTGGGGCTCAAGAATGACTTAAGAATGCTAAAGGGGTAGAAAGCTTATTCGAAGAATAACAGAAAACTTCCCAAATTTCCAAGTTCTCGAAGGTCAAAGGTCACCAGTCAGATTTAACTCAACTAAATCTACCCAAGACATAATCAAGATCTGAAAAGTGAAACGTTAAAGATTCTAAAGGTTGCAAAAGAAAAGACACAACATGTAGGGTGCCCTAATTTGCCCTAAAGCAGACTTGTCAGCAGAAATCTTATAGGCTAGATAGTGGCATGAAATTTTCACACCACTGAAGGAAAAGTAATGTCAATTAAGAATACAATATCTAATAAAGCTATCTTAGAAATGAAGAAGACCTAAAAACATCCTAGACAAACAAGACCTGGGAATATTTCCCCACAGGACCTATCTTTGAAGAAATGATAAAGGAAGTACCTCAAACTGAAAAGACATTAATAAGAAGAAAATATGACATAATACAAAACTCACTGTTAGGAGTAATTACATTAATTCAGAATACTCTAATATTAATGGTACGTAAACCATTTGAAATATCTTTCTCATGAAGACTAAATAACAATCTTTGCTTTTTCTTTTTGATTTCTGTTTTTATCTTTACAATCAGGTTAAGATGCTATCATTTTGAAATAGTCTATTATAATCAAAAGACATTTTTTGAAAACCTCATGGTAAACACAAAGCAAAATCTAGAATGAACAAGAAAAAACAATAAAGAAGGAATTTGAAAAAAAATTACCAGAGTAAATCACTTAACCACCAAGGAAAATTTTAACATGGGGAGAAAGGAAAAAAATAAAAATAAAAGGAAATATAATGAAACAAGAAAACAAGTTACAGGAAGGTTATAGTAAGACCTTACCTTAATCTTTCAACATTTGTCTTGATTAAATAATATTTGCAGACTTTAACACACCACTTTTGGCTGTGAACAGATCATTCAGACAGAAAATGAACAAAGAAACAGCAGATTTAAATTCCACCCTGGACCAAATGAACCTAAGATACACCTACAGTACATTTCATCCAAGAACTACCAAATACACATTATTTCATCAGCACAGGGATTCTCCAGATTATATGCTAGGTCACAAAAACAAATCTCAACAAACCTAATAAAACTGGAAAAAAAGTAACAAGAACAACTGAAAACTATACAAATACACAGAAATCACACAAAAAACTTTTGAACAAACAGTGGATCAAGGAAGGAATGAAGAAGGAAATTTTTTTTACATGAGAATTCATAGCAGATTTACCCATAACGGAAACCATCTAACCATCTATTGCTGCATAACATTCCCTCCAAAACTCAGTGGCTTTAAACAGCACATATTATTGTTTTACAATTTCTGTGGGTTTCTGGGGAGATGACCTCATAGTTCATGTGGGACAGACACTGAGAAGCAGTCGAACAGTTAGTGGGTGATTCTAACTTAGGGTCTCTATGGAGGCTACAATCAAGATGTCAGTCAATCACCCTCCATACATGATTTAGGTGGAACTAAAGCCTCATCTTACATATGTTCCAGTCACATGTTGCTTATTTTTTTTTAATTTGTTCTAATTAGTTATACATGACAGTAGAATGCATTTTGACACACTGTACACAAATGGAGCACAACTTCAAGAAGGAAATTTTTAAAAATTCTTGGAACAAATGAAAAGGGAGACACAACAAACCAAAACCTGTAGGATATATAGCAAAAGTAGTACTAAGAGAAAAGTTTATAGCAATCAATGCTCATATCAAAAAAGCATAAAGATCTCAAATAAACAATCTGGCACTACAGGCCAATGAATATGAAAAATAAGAAACCAAACTCCAAATTAGAAGAAAAGATATAGTAAAGATTAGAGCAGAAAAAAATTAAGATAAAAAAAATCAAAAAAATCAAAGAGGTGGTTCTTTAAAAAGATAAAATAGATATACCCTTAGCTAAACTGAGAGAAGACTCAAAGATGAAACAACTAATACCAAAGATATACAAAGGACTATTAATAAGAACTATATACCAATACATATGACAACCTAGGAGAAATAGACAAATTCCTAGACACACAAATCTTTTTAAAAATTTGTCCTAATTAGTTATACATGACAGCAGAATACATTTTGACACATCATACATAAATAGAATATGACTTCTTCTGGTTGTAAATGATGTAGAGTCATACAGGTCTTGTAATCAATACATGCACATAGGGTAATAATGTCTGATTCATTCCATTATCCTTTCTACCCCCATATCCCCTCCCTACCCTTCACTCCCCTCTGCCTAATACAAAGTACCTCTATTCTTCCCTAGCCCCCACCCCTTATTGTGAATTAGCATCCACATATTAGAGAAAACATTCGGCCTTTGGATTTTTGGGGATTGGCTTATTTTACTTAGCATAATAGTCTCCAGTTCCATCTATTTACCAGCAAATGGCATCATTTCATTCTTCTTTAAGGCTGAGTAATATTCCATTGTGTACATGCACCACATTTTCTTTATCCATTCATCTGTTGAAGGGCATCTAGGTTGGTTCCATAGTTTAGCTATTGTGAACAGTTGCTATAAAAATTGATGTGGCTGCATCACTATTTTAAGTCCTTTGGGTATAAACCGAGGAGTGGGATAGCTGGGTCAAATGGTGGTTCCATTCCATGTTTTCTGAGGAATCTCCACAGTGCTTTCCAGAGTGGTTACACCAATTTGCAATCCCACCAGCAATGTATAAGTGTGCTTTTCCCCTCTACTGCTTGTGTTCTTTATGGTTGCCATTCTGCTTAGAGTGAGGAAAAAAATCTCAGTGTAGTTTTGATTTGCATTTCTCTATAGAGATGTTGAACATTTTCATATATTTGTCAACTGATCGTATTTCTTCTTCTGTGAATTGTCTATTTAGTTTCTTTGCCCATTTATTGATTGGGTTTTTTTTGTGTGTGTGTGTGTGTTTTTGAGTTCTTTATATATCCTGGAGATTAATGTTCTATCTGAGGTGTATGTGCTAAAGATTTTCTCACAATGTGTAGGTTCTCTCTTTATGTTACTGTTTCCTTTGCTGTGAAGAAGCTTTTTAATTTGATTCCATTCCATTTACTGATTCTTAATTGTACTTTTTGCGCTTTAAAAGTTTTGTTAAGGAAGTCAGTTCCTAAACCAACATGGCTTTTTCTTCTATTAGGTGCAGGGTTCTCTGGTTCTAGTAGACACATAAATCTTACCAAGAATAACTCATGAAGAAACAGAAAACATGAATAGACCAATAACAAGTAAGAAGATTGAAACTAATAAATTCTATTTAAAAAAAAAAGCATCAGATAGCTTCATTGCTGAATCTTGTCACTTAAAAAAATACCTTATATCAATTCTCCTTAGGTCAGCGATCAATGCCTGTATCAAAAAACAGGAGGGGATTCTCCCAAACACATGCAAGCATTACTGAGATACCAAAAGTGGATAAGAACACGACGATGATGAGAGAGAGAGAGAGAGAGAGAGAGACACACACACACACACAAACACTACAGGCCAACATCCTTGATAAACAAAGACACAAAAAATCCTTAAGAAAATACTTGTAAATACAATGCAACAGTAATTAAAAATACTGTTCAACACAATCAAGTGGGAATCATCTCAGGAACGCAAGAATGCTTTAACATATGTAAATCAATAAATACGATACATCAGATAAACAGAAAGAAGGACAAAAACCATATACTCATCTCAATAAATTCAGAAAGGATAAATGATAAAAGTTTAATATCCCTCCATGACTGAAATATTGAACAAATTAGTTATAAAGGAATGAACTGCAACACAGTAGAGGTCATTTATAATAAGCCAAGAGCTAACATTATGGGAAAAATAGAAAGTTTTCTAAGACAAGTTTGTCTACTTTCACCACTTTCCAATATGCAGTGCTGGAAGTCCCAGCTAGGGCAATCAGGCAAAAAAAAAAAAAAAGACATCCAAAGATGGAAAATAAGTCATTGAACTGTCACTGTTTGCAGATGACAAATCTCACATTAAAAAAAAAAAGCCTTCAAAAAACTATTAGAAAAAATGAATTTAGCAAAACTGCAGAACACAACATAAATATACAAAAATCATCAGCACAGCTGGGAATGATACTTGGTGATAAGAGCATGGGTTTACTATATGCAAGCCCTGAGTTTAATCCCCAGCATCAGAAATTAAAAATAAATAAATAAAATCAGTAGTACTGCTACATGCCAGTAGCAAATTATCTGAAAAGCAATCCCATTTATGATACGAACAATAAACCAAAACCGAAAAAAAAAAAAACACCTCACAAAATACCTATGAATAAATTTAACAAAGAGAGTTGAGGATAGAGCTAAGATGGTACAGTGGTTGCCTAGTATGCACAAAGGCCCTGGTTTCAATCCCCAGCACCACCAAGGGAAAAACAAATAAAAAAAAAAAAAACAAATAAAAAAAAAAAAAAAAACCAAAGAGGTAAAAAAGATCTTTAAAATGAAAATTATAAAAACTGATGACAGAAATGGAAAAGGACACAAAAAAGTGGAAAGACATTCTGTGTTCATGACTGGAAGAATCAAAATTGTTAAAATGTCAATGCTGTCCAAAGTGATCTACTGATTCAATGCAATCTCTAGGAAAATATCAATGACGTTCTTCACAGAGCTATAAGAAACCCTAGGAGTTGGGGGTGTATGTAGTTCAGGAGTATAGCATTTGCCTACCATGTATGAAGGCTTGGGTTTGATCCCTACCACTAGGGAGAAAGAAAAGAAGAAGAAAAAAAAACACCCTAAAATGTATATGTAAAAGCAAATAGCCAAAGTCATCTTGAGCAAAAGAGCAAAGCAGGAAGAATTACCCCACCTGACTTCAAAATAAATTATAAGGCTACAGTAATAAAACAGCAAGGTAGTGGATTTTTAAAAAGGTACATAGACAAGTGGAACAGAACAAAGAGCTTAGAAATAAACCTCTGCATCTACAGTGAAATAATTTTAAACAAAGGTGCTTAAGGACTACTTGCTAGAGAAAGAACAGTCTTTTGAATAAATGGTGCTGGGAACACTAGATACCCACATGCAGAAAAAGCAAACTAGACGAACTCTTATTTTACCAAAAATCAACTCAAACTAGATTAAAGACTTAAATTTAAGAAGTAAGAAAACAGGGGAAATACTTTAGGACGCTGAAATGGGTAAGGATTTTTTGAACATGACTTCAGAACAGGAAATAAAAGCAAAAAGAGACAAATGAGAGAAAATCAAATTACAAAGTTTCTGCACACATACAAAAAACAATAAAAAATGGGTAACAGACATTTTACAAAAGACAACATATGAACGGCCAACAGAAATGTGAAAACATGCTCAATATCACTGATCATAAAGGAAATGCAATTAAAGCCAAAATAAAATACCACCTCACTCCAGTAAGAATGGCCATTATAAAAAAAAAAAATAGCAATTGCTGGAGAGGATATGGAGAAAAGAGAACACTTGAACACTGTTAGTGGGAATGTAAATTAGTATAGCCATATGGAAAAAAGTACAGAGATTCCTTGAAAAATTAAAATAGAAGTACCATATGATCCAACAATCCCACTACGGGGCATATACACCTCTGCCAGAAAAAAATGAAATCAGTCTACTGAAGAAACATCTGTACTCCCATGTTTATTGCAGCAATTACTGGCTATTTTTCACAAAAGTCAAGAAATAGAGACAATCTAAGTGTTTATCAAATAATAAATGGATAAATAAATTGTGGTATATATATACAAGGGAATACTACTAAGTTATTAAAAGGATGGAATCCTGTCATTTCCAACAATAGGGATGGAACTGGGGATCATTATGTAAAATGAAATAAGTCAGGTACTGAAAGACAAGCACCACATGATCTTTTTTAAATGTGAAATTTAAAAAGTTGCTCACATAAAATAAGAGTAGAATGGTGATTACCGGAGGCTGGGGAAAACAGAAGATAGGCAGAAAAGGAAAAAGGTTGATCAGTGGGGTACTAGGTTACTTAGAAGGAAGACATTCTGGTGTACTCTTGCATAGAAGGTTAAATAAGGGTAATAATAATATACTGTATAGTTTTTAAAAAGCTGTGAGAAAGGATTTTCAATGTTTTCACCATAAAGAAATCATAAACATTTGAACAGATAATATTTACCTTTGTTAGAACATTACATAATGTATACATGTACCAAAACACCACATGAAACCCCACAAATATATACAATTTTTATGTATCCATTAAAAAATTCAAAACAATCTTGGACTCCATAACAGAAAGACATGATCTCATAATATGGAAATGTACAATTTTTATATGTCAATAGAAATAATGAAACACACAAAAATTTATTACCTGTACAGAAGGAATGACAAAATACTCTTGGACATAAAATTTAAAAATGCTTATTAAATGTATAGCATAGTGACCATTACCTGTATAATAAAACTATAAACTAAGGATCAATTTATATTCAGAAGACTAGTAAAGCTATCTTATTTTATAGATGTAAAAAATAATTTTTCCAAGTTAACAAGACCATATATTAAAACAGAATTTCATTCCACTGCTTTTCTCATTTATCAAATATAAATGTATTCAAAGTACAGAAATATAAAACACTGACCACACCCAGAGCTCAGATATTGTTTTCCTCTTCTTCTTTTCTTTTTTTTTTTTTTGTACTAAGGATAGAACTCGGGGGGGGGGGGGGGCACTTAACCACTGAGCCACAATCCCAGCCCTTTTTTACATTTTATTTGGTGGTGGGGCGGGTGGCTTAGAGCCTTCCTAAATTGCTAAGGTTGGCTTTGAACTCATGATCTTCCAGTCTCAGCCTCCAGAACTGCTGGGATTACAGGCGTGCGCCACTGTTAAAAACCAGATACTGTTTTTTAAATACATTGCCACTAAGAGGAACCAGGTTTCTTTGAATAAATGGCTGATTTTAGTTCTAAATCAAGGAAATTATAACCCTAGAACATCTTTTTATGAAAAACAATGAGAAAGTACTTAAAACACTAGAAGGATCATGTCAAAAGCTGACTTTGGCCAGGGCTCACCACTACCTAAATGTGGGTCAATTTAACACAACTGAATTCATAGTGCTTTTAAAAAAAGAAGAGGAGAGAGAATGGTGGAGAAAGTTATTTTATACAGAAAATATCTAATAAATGTAGAAGTAATACAGAATCAGGGCTGGGGTTGTAGTACTACAGCACTTGCCTAACACGTGTGAGGCATTTGGTTCAATCCTCAGCATGACATATAAATAAATAAATAAAGATTAAAAAAAAGAAGTAATATAGAATTAGAAAATTATTATTCTGTAATAGCAAAGTAACAGTTAACTTAGGTAAGGATAATCAATAAATGCTAAAACCACTAGGTGAAACATTGTTGAAGAACAGGACATTCACATAGTCTTGGAAGTATAACCTTAAGAATGATTTAGAAATCACAGCATTTGTTGGGCACAGTGGCAATATCCCCTCCACTCGGGAGGCTGAGGCAGGAGATTTACAAGTTCCAGGTCAATCTCAGCAACTCAGGCTGTCTCAAAATAAAAAGCAAAAAGGATCGGGAATGTAGCTCAGTGGTAAAGCCGCCCCTAGGTTCAATCCCCAGTACTAAAAAAAAAATAATAATAATAATAAAAAAAAGAAATTACAGCATTATGATTTTACCCTTTAAAACGGAGATGCAAATGATCAAATTTAACATCCCCAATAATGAAAATAACTAATAATATATGACAGGACAGAACAGGAAGGACAGAACATTATCTAAGTACTTTCTCAAGAAAATATTTTAACCTGAATCTAATCATGAGAAAACAACCACACAAATCCTGATTATGATAAATTCCTCAGCCAGCAGGTCAGACACTAAATTGCCTTGTTTATGAAAGCGGGGTTGGGTGGTGGGAAGAGCGGGGGATGGGGGCAGCAGGGGAACTATTCTATTTATACATTTCTCATGGTAAACTTGAGAACTTTTAATTTGTAGATTAATACATACTGCTTAACTAATGTAAATGAAAATTGTATCTTATTAATAAAACTCCTAACATTAAAAAATTATGCCTTGAAATTATAATTCTTTAGGGATTAAACTCCCAAAGAATACATATAAACTATAAACTTCAGAACTCTAATAATTATCTACTAAAATTCCAATGTATCAAAAAAGCAGGCATCCTGGGGGATGGGGATATAGCTCAGTAGGGAGAGTGCTTGCCTTACAAGCATAAGGCCCTGAGGTTCAATCCCCAGTACCATCCAAAAAAAAAAAAAAAAAAAAAAAGCAGGCATCCTGTTATTTATAAATTCACAGTGTGATATAAAGTTCACTTTCCTGATGCTACCACCTGTGCTTCACCACCTGTGAAGTCACCCAAGACTTTTTCACATGCATTTTCAATTCTCCTCCCTCTTCACATTCTGTAGTTTTTAACTGCCATTGCGTTCAACATTCATTCACTTCCCCATCCTAAAAGACCCTGTCCCTTCTGTAAATATGGTTCTCTCTGGGTTCTTGTCCTCATGAGAATTATTTAGCAATGATGACAAGCAAGGCCTACAGAATCAGACTGCCTAGGTTTGAAGTTCGACTTCATTGCTTCCCAGCTATAGTACCTTTGGCAAGTTAATCTTTCTGTAATTCCACTTCCCCATATGTAAAATGTGGATAATAATACCTTCTTTCAGAAGGCTTTTTGAAGGATAAAGTAGGTAAACATTTCA
Organism: Sciurus carolinensis; assembly: GCF_902686445.1. Taxonomy (NCBI): domain Eukaryota; kingdom Metazoa; phylum Chordata; class Mammalia; order Rodentia; family Sciuridae; genus Sciurus; species Sciurus carolinensis. The sequence goes on along the minus strand of NC_062218.1, from coordinate 138,596,332 downwards.
TAACAGTGATAGGCATCCAATAAATCCTAAATAGCTTTACAAGTCTCAGCTATTCCTTTTGCTACACAATGCCTTTCTGCTCCTTCTAGCGTCCTTTACAGGCTTCTTGTTTTTTGTTTGTTTGTTTTGTTTTGTTTTTTTAAATTCTTATTCCCTTAAATCTTTATAAAGTTTATGTTCCCAAAACTTTGACATCTACCCTTACTTCACTGGAGAGTCATTACCATGAGGAATATTTTCCACATGCATAGCTATAATCACTATACGTAAGCTAAAGATTTCCCTATTTGTATTGCTAATCCACACTTCTCTAGTAAACTAGTGCAGGTTCTATTGGAAACTAACACTTTCACCTGGCTGATCCATCCACATCTAAAGTGCAAAATATTCAAGACAAAAATCATTACCAGTTCCATGATTTAGATGACAGAGCTTACCTTCAATGGTCCCAGTCAGAAATCTGTCAATTCTTATTTCTGAAGATCTCTGTTTACCATTCCACATGAAGCAATGTAAGGAAGGACTCATTAATTCTCACAGGATAACTGAAAATAGTCTTCTGGCCTCTAGTCTGGCGCCCTATAACCTATTCTTCGCACTGCTGCCAGAATAATCTTTCTAAATGCCAAATCCAAATTCTGTTACAAAGAAAATACAGTTTTTCATCATCTTGATCCTGATCATTTCTCTGGCCTCATCTATTTTACTACTCATTCTTGTTCCAGTGTTCGAGCAGTAGTCAACGTGCATGCACATCTGGCTTATTTTGTGGCCTTTCCACATGAAGTTCCCCTTTTAAGTAACACTTATCCCCTAAATTTTTGTATATTCTAACTTCAAATCAGGGTTCCCATTTCCAGAACAAATGAATGGCACCTTCCTATCCACTCTTCCCCAACAGTCTTTTTCTAGAAACACTAGAGCACCTGGTATTTATAATTATCACTGTACTTGATCAGGCTGTATATTAATCGTGTGTACTTGTCTATCTCCTTGAGGCTTGATGAAAGAACTGTCTTTAATCTTTTATCTCTGACATTAAAAATAGTGCTTAAAAGATATTTACTACACAATGCTCATTAGTCAGCCTCCAAAAAAAAAAAAAAAAGTGTATTCAATGTTCCTCATAGTCATTTAACAGCCCATAAATAATCCAAACTTCGGGCCTATAACACTCATGGACACTTTTCTAAAAAACTTACTGTGATGAAGCATTCTCATTTTACTTGAATGGTTTTAAGAAGCCAAACTAAACAGGTTACCATCTAGCCTCTGAAAACAAGGTGTAAATTAAAAAAAAAAAAAATAATAATAATAATATTAAAGATCACATATTAAGCACACCTATTTTCACTTTACATAAAACTTGAGAATCAAAAACTTCCACTAAAGTCAGGCACGATGGTGCACACCTATAATCCCAGTGACCTAAGAGGCTGAGGCAGGAGGACTGCCAAGTTCAAAGTCAGCCTCAGCAATTTAGTGAGGCCCTAAGCAACTTAGTGAGACCCTGTCTCAAAATGAAAAGGGCTGGGAATGTGGCTTAGTGATTAAGCACACTGGGTTCAATCCCCAGTACCAAACAAACAAAAAACAAAACAAAACAAAACCTTTCACTAAATTAACACAGGCACCTTAAAAGTACAGTCTTTTAGCATACATAGGGATTTGGTTCCAGGACCCCTTACAGATATAAAATTCCACAGATGTTCAGGTTCCTTATATAAAATGGTGTAGTATTTGCACATAACCTAAGGACATTCTCCCATATACTTTTTTCCCACATGACAGGGCTATGTTGCTCAGGCTAGTCTTGAACTTCTGGGCTCAAGAGATCCTTCTGCTTCAGTCTTCATAGTACCAGGGACAACAGAGGAGCACATCCATGAAGGGTTTCTCCCATATACTTCAAATCATCTCTAGATTACTTACAATACCTCACACGATGCAAATGTTATATAAATAGTTGTTATATTGTATTGTTTAGGGAATGACAAGGGAAAAAAAGGAGTCTGCACATGTTCAGTACAGACACAGTTTTGCCCCAGAAAACTTTCTTTAGTTTTGAGGTGCTGGGGATCAAACCTACGGGCTCAAGCATACAACTAAGCAAGTATTCTATCATGAGCTAAACCCCCAGTCCCTTCCCTGAATATTTCCATCTGGTGTTGGATGAATCCATCAATGTGAAACTTGTGGATATAAATGGCCAATGTACTTCACTACAGCACAATCAAGATAAGACTAAATAAAAGGCATTTATTTGGGGAGGGGGGATGTGCATCTATGAAGATGTCAGTATAGAAATAAAAGTTCAAAGTTTAAAAAGTAAACTAAAATTCACTGTCCTGATAAAGAGAAGGACAAGGCTGAGGAAGTCACTGATGAGTCATATAGCATTAAGCAAGGCATTTTACCTCTCTAGAGTTCAGTTCCTTTATCTGTGTGAATCTCATTTTACCAGTTAAAGTATTACTGGAAGTGCTATATATGTGTTCACAAATATCTGACAGGCAGTGCAATTTCCACTATGTATTAAGTATCCTATCCAATAACCCTCACTATCTTTGCCATGTGCCAGAGCCCTCAAGCTCTCTAGCAGTCAAAGTTCCAGTTTATGGCAAGGCAGTAAGGAATTATGTCTCATCTTTGGAGTTACATTTTAAAGGAACATCAAACATGCTGCTTCTTCCTCTAAAACATAAATAAAGTGCTTCATTCTGTTTTAATTTAGTCATACCTTAGTTTACCTAGGATGGTCCAAGATAAAGTCAAATGATAACCATAATGTTAAGAGTTCACACTCATTCCTCCTTCCCTTTCAAAGATCAAGATTTTATCACGTTCATCGTGCCTGGCTGCTCATTCTCTTTAGAATATTCACTCAGAGGGAAGTTTCTCAGCATCTCAGAAACAAAATCATATGGTGTCTAAACTCCAAGACTGTCAGTTTTTCCTCAAATTGGCAATCTCCAATACATGTAAAATGAAGTGGTATAAAAAGATGTTCTCCAATAATGGGTCCATCCAGATCTAACATCCCCCTTCTATCCAGATGGGTTCACAATTGAAGGTCCACGGGCCCCAGAAGAATAAATGAGTTATTTTTCTTCCCAAGGAACCCTCTGAATGTACATCTTCTATGGAAACACAACAGAATCTTTTGTGCCACCCTCAGGGAAGTGCGCAGTGACTTACTCAAAAATGACTCCAAGTACAATGTTGTTGTTCGGTCAATGCAGAAAAAAACCTCTCCAAGTGAACAGTTAAAGACCATTATTCTAAATTCTGAAAAAGATTAATAAATTATTACAATAATACTAAATTTTACATTTTCAGTTCTAGCTCCCTCTTTGAATTTTGGTAACAAAAATAAGCTAATTATTCTTTTTAAAAAGAAACTCCTGATTTTAAGAAGGCGATTATATTAACACTTATCTGAGCATAAAATTTATGTCCAGCAAAAGTTTTAAATCTTCTGGTGATAAAATATAAAAAGGTAAAAGTGGCATTTACCTATACTTCTCTGATATTTCCTATAAATTGTTTTGAAGTCATACAGAAAATGAATTCCTGTCCCAAGATATTACAGTTTCCTCTACATGAATGGTCTCAGAGGAAAAGCTGAGTGATTTTACTTTACTCATCTTTTGGTAGAAGAAAAACAGCAAATTTTGCAAGTATGCCAAACTTCTCCAGTCCTTTTATCCTAATACTTCAACTATTAGACAGATAGAAATCACTAGCAGACTAGTAAAGAACAGCACTTTCCCACACTACTTTTCTTTATAACTCATTTATTCTACAAATATTACATGGTGGGGCACTGGAAGATAAAAATAAAAACACTGTCCTCAAGGAATTTACAATCATGCTGGGAGCAGGAGACTAAGGCAAGCGTTCAAGGCCAGCCTTAGCACATTAGCAAGACCAGGTCTCAAAATAAAAAGGACTAGGGACGTGGCTCAGTGGTAATATCCAGTACCCCCACCCCCAATACAAAGAGTTTAACATCAGAAAGAAAAATATAACAGCAATTATAACACAGTACAGAAATCACTATGGTAGAAGCTGTGGGGTATCCTGGGGACACAGAGAACTTGAAAAGTGAAAAGGTTGGCTGCACCAATCTGCAAAGCACTAGGGATGAGATTTCAGTGAGAAATCTGTATTTGTCAAGCCAGAGAATAGTTTTCCAGACAAAGGAAACAAGCTAATACATATGACTACTATTTATTGTGTCATTGTGAAGGTATGTGGTTAAATATATATTTCATGCATACAAACACATACGTATACAAAATCTCATTTGGTCCACACAACAAGACTTCCCTGATTTAGTTTTTAGAAACTATGTAGCTTATCTAGGACCAAATTCTCAGTATTAGACCCCAGATTTGAAGTCACCTTGTTCAAATACAAATTTCAGGATGATATAACACCATACAATTTCTATCCTGTGCAAAACAGAGACAGGAGAGAATATGGCACAATAGACAATGCTTCTCGCCTCTCTGTTATGTATCAGAACAATGGAAGGTTCTTTTTATAAATAATAATGTCTATACTCCCTTTCAGAAGGTTCTAGTTTAAGAAATTTAGGGTCAGTATACTTCCCAGATTGGGAAATATACATAGCCTAGGTTGAAAGTGTTAGGATATTTTCAAATACAGTCCTGCATCACTTAACAGAGACATGTTCTGGGAAATGCCTCATTAGTGATTCTGTTTCTGTGCAAACATCATAGCATATACTTATAAACTAAGGTGGCTATTTAGGCACTATATTTGTATGGGAATGGTACTGACCACACTGCTGTTACTGACCAAAATGTTGATAACGATACATGACTATAGTTAAAATCAGTGTTTGAAGGTAGAGGATGATAAGGTTAGAGTAGGGGGCAGAAGATTGTGAAGGACCTTGTATCTTTTTCTCTTCCCATTAGTCAAACCTATAAACACTACACTTGCTGTTTTCAGTTTCTTGTGTCTTGTTCTCTCATATCCTCTGCAATCAAGCTCTTTCTTAATCAGTCTAATGGAATCACTCTGACAGAAGCCAGTCAAAGAATTTATCAGTCTTCACTTTTCATGAACTCTCCCTATTATCTGACATTACCAATTAGTGTCTCCCTGTAACAACATTCTATTCTCCTACCCTATAACAATTCTTTTCATTCCCTCACCCTTTTAATATTGGAGCACACAAAGATCTGTCTTTGACCCTCTTATTTTCATTCTGCATTTCACTCCGGGCATTCCAACCAAGCTCATGACTTCACCCATGTCCTATATGCTGTAGAATATTAAAACAATTCAGGTCTGGTTTGACCTGAAGTTCCAAATACTTACTAAACATTTTATCTGTATCTTCTATAAGAGGTCTCAAACTGAATCCCCCCACACTCTGCTCCTTAATCCTCCTTTAACAATGTACTATTATCTATACAGTTACCCAAGTCAGAAAATTAGAAATAATCTAACTTCTGCTTTGCTTGTGCACCCAGTCAAGCTTGTTCCTAGTAAGTAAAAACCAAAAGACAGGAATGAAAATAAATATAAATATAAATATAAATATAAATATAAATATATTTTGGGAGGTACCTGGGATTGAATTCAGGGGCATTCGACCACTGAGCCACATCTCCAGCCTTACTTTGCATTTTATTTAGAGACAGGGTCTCACTGAGTTGTTCAGCACCTCACTTTGGTTGAGGCTGGCTTTGACCAACCTCCTGCTTTAACCTCCCAAGTCCCTGAGATTATAGGCATGCACCACCACGCCCGGGCAAGACAGGAGTATTTTGCCAGAGTTGGGACTGATGCAGTGCATCCTGAACAAATGGAGCATTTGAGGCTGACAGGCAGTTATTCCAGGAGTTGGTCTGAACAGAGTAAGTAGATGATACAAAAGGGTAGGCAAAAAGTGGGTCAGGATATAAAGTATATGCAGTTAACACCAAGGAAAGCCCCAAGAAAGGAGGTTCCAAGTTCAGTCTAGAGAGAAAACAGAACCAGAGTAGCTAAAAATCCTCTTGACTGCCAGAAAAAATACACAATTCCACTAAAATGAAGTTCAAAAGCAGGAAGAACAAATCTATGGTGACAGAAGCATAACAATGGTTTCTTCTGGGAAAGGGTATTGACTGGGAAGGGGAAAGAATTTTTTTAGAGTACTGATAACATTCTATATTGTAATCTAAACAACTAAATATATTTGTAAGAATTTATCTGGCTAAATATACTTAGGGTATGCAGACTTCCTATTCTGTGTTTTTTAGTCAATTTCAAAGTTAAAAAAAAAAAAAAAAAAAAAAAAAAAGCCTAGTGGGGAACAGACACTCCCCCTCCCATCAGTAGCCATGCTGAATCTATTACCTCTCTTCAGTATCTCAGACCATCTGCTGTCACTTTTGTGTCTAGGACCTTACCTTACATATGAACTACTGCATTTGTTTAACCAAACCACATATATCTCTTGGGTTTCCCTATTAACTTCATATAATTATGAATAGTCTTACATTTTACACGGAAATGTTTACCAGTTTAGACAAAATGTTTTACATTCATTCTATTTACCTATAAGCCTTCCTGCCTCTAGTGTGCTTCATCCCACCCCCAAATACATCTCCATATGCTCACAGTAATCATTATGAAATCGATCTTATTTCCAGAACTTAAACCCTCCAATGTTTCTCCTTTACTCATAAAATGGAGTCCAAATCCCTGAAATGATTCAACCACACTAGTATATTCAGCTTCATTGTTAGCAGCCAACATGTTTGATACCACCTCCACCAAACATCCCATACACCAGACCAGTGTACCAACCTTTTTTTATTTTCCATTATCAACCCCTCTCAAAGAACCTTTTAAGACATTTTTTCATAACTGCCAAAACCCCAATCCAATCAATACTAGGAAAAGAATTTTGACAAGTAAGGTTGGGTTTTGGAGGGTCACATCCGTACTTTTTTTTCCCACTCCCCTTAAAAACCAGCTTCTGTCACTTTTGCGGTGACATCACTTCCATTAGGAATGCATACTCTTATAGACTGACTTCTTGTTGTACAAATGTATCTGGCTTGCCACTATCTGTGCCTTTGCACATGTCTAGAATGATCTTCCCTTGGTATACCATATACCATTCAGATATCTATTCATGACATTTAAGTCAGAATTCAGTGTTCCTCCAAGAAATCTTTCCTGCTGGGCACTATGGCGCAAGTCTTAATTCCAGCAACCAGGGAAGCTGAGGCAGGAGGATCAAGAGTTCAAAGTCAGCCTCAGCAGATTAGTGATGCACTTAGCAATTCAGCAAGACCCTGTCTCTAAATAAAATATAAAAAAGAACTGGAGATGTGGCTCAGTGGTTAAGCACCCCTGGGTTCAATCCATGAACAACAAAAAAAAGTCTTTTATCCAACTTGCAATCTCAAATCCCTAACAATAACCATAATGTTTTCATGTTTTTCCCCAAGCCACTGATGAAGAGGGACCAAACCCAATTTTTATCTACAACCTTTGTTTTAGTACCAGGTTTGACCTATTATTTGTTAAAGGAACGGATGTTATCATCTGGGCAATACAAGTACAAATCTAGGACAGTTCCTCTGTAATCTGTTTATATATATGTATATGTAAATACACACAAACATATATATAACAGCTACTCTTTTAAATTCCCAAAATGGTAACATATTACTAATTTATACTAGGGAGTGGAAAATAAATTCTAAACAAGAGTAGAATATGATTAGATTCAAGATCTAACAGCAAGATGATGATAAAATGACTAGAACAAAAATGCATGGGTAGAAACAATGCGGGGGGGTCTGAACTAAGGTAGAACTGGGGAGTCCAAAGACAGATTCAGGAGGTAAGATCAATAAGATGTATTAACCAGTTGGATATACAGAGGAAGATACCAGGAGGAATCAAGAGCAAAAAACCACACATTTTTGAGATGGGCAAGTGGTCCAGTCATCTCAACAGAATACTAAGAAGGAAGAATAGTGAAGGTTTCAATTAAAGACAAAAGGTTGAAGAACCTGGAAGACAATTCTGAGGTTACATGGACCTGAAACACATAAAAAGGGAGTAAACTGGGCTACACTGTGCTTGGATGTGTCAACCTATAAAAATTAAATGAAGTGAAGTTGCTGAAAAAGACAATGTACAAATCAGCAGTTCTGATGAACATAGAATATTTTTTAGTACTATGAGGACTTTCTAAAATATATTTCCAATTCTTGTTTTTTTGATGAATATTGCAAAACATAATATTAAACTGAGAAGGAAATAACCATAAGAGAGATGTACATTCACTCTGAAGCGGAAAAAAAAATTATAAAGAATGGTGTTAAATATGCACTCAATTGAGAAACAGCTACATTCAATTTTACCTGTGACTTTTTAAATACTTTTGGTGTAAGAACTCAAAATGAGTACTTTTAACAGTTTTTGTCAAAATCAGCTCAGGCTGGTCTTGAACTTGGGCTCCTCCCACCTCAGACTTCTGAGTAGGTGGGATTACAGATTTGCCAATGCACCCAGCTTCCCACAGAGTATTTAAGTCCAAATTTTCCCATAGGAATATTTTTACAAAGTGGAAAATGAAATCAAAGAACTAGTTCAGGAAAAACAATTCTGTGGACTCTGGAGAAGTGGCTAGAAAAGTAAAAACTGTTAGATACCTAAATGGCACACTTTACATGTGTCCATACTCAGTGTCTGGCTCACAAGTTTTATTACAAAGTTGAAAGACACGAATTCTTTGCCATTTGTATATTTTTCATAATAATTTCCACCCAAAGGAAAATAAGTAGATTAACCTTAATGAATCAATGTTAACCCTCCCTAACACCCAGTTTATTCACTTGGTTTCCAGGTCACTACCACACTCTCTCTTGGTTTTCCTCCTACTGGACAGTTCACTCCCACTCCTTTGATGGTTTTTGCTCTTCTCCTCCAACCTTATAATGATGGAGTGTTCTAGGGAACTTACTGTTTTTGGTCCCCTTCTATTTTTGATGTACACTCTTAATCGTAGTAATTTCTCCTGCTTTTAAATTTTGCAGTCATAAGGTTACATAAATTATTTAAAGTACAGAGTCTAGAGATTGAAATTTTAGTCAAGTTATATAGACATTTTTTAATATCTCAGCACAGCATTCTTTTAGAATAAATTTGTACATGCACCTCCTAACTCACCATTTCTAACAGACATTATAAATTTGACATGCTTAAAACTGAATTTCTGATATTCCTCAAAAAAACCTACTCCTTTTGCAAATTCCCCCATCTTTTGTGTGTGCCACTGATTGAGTCAAGGGCCTCAAACATCCAAGACAAGTGCTCTACTATTGAGTTACATTCCAGTCCACTTTCCCAGCTCTTTGAGGGCACCTCAAACTCTCCTTAATGGTAACTCCAACGCTCCAGTTATTCAGGCCAAAACCCTTGAAATAATACTTGATTCTTCTCTTTCCCTCAAAGGTTGCATCTAATGTATTAGCAAACCCCACTGGCTAAACATTCAAAATTTTTCCAAAGTCTAACTACTTCTCACTGCCTCCATTACTACTATCACTTTAGTCTGAGTTATCATCATTTACCTGATTTAATGCAATAATCTCTAACTTCCTACTATTTGCTCCCCACAGTCTACTCTCTATACAGCAGCTATGAGACTTTTTAAAAAAAGCTGATGTCACTCCTTTGCTTCAAAATATTTAGGTAGCCCTCCCACCCCTATTATTAAAAATAAGGAAAGAATTTACAATGATTCAGAAAGTTCTACATCATCATTCTTTCCTCTAACTTCACTTCTTACTCACCCTCCTTCACTCTTTCAAAGTTCCTTGCTATCCCTAGAATGCATCAAAACATGCTTTCTACACAGGGCTTTTGCAATAACTATTCCCTCTACTTGCAAAGCTCTTCCCCCATAGTTAATTCCACCACCAGCATCAAATCTTTAATCAAAAGTCAACTCAAAGCAGGGTATAGTGGCACACGCCTGTAATCCCAGCAGCTCAAGAGACTGAGGCAGGAGGATCTTGAGTTCAAAGCCAGCCTTAGCAAAAGTGAAGCACTAAGCAACTCTGTGAGACCCTGTCTCTAATAAAATACCAAACAGGGCTGGAGATGTGGCTCAGTGGCCGAGTGTCCCAGAGTTTAATCCCTGGTACCCCCCCAGCCAAAAAAGGCCAACTCAACCAGGAAAACAGGAACTACCTTATTTAAATTGCATCACAGCTCTTTTCCATTGTTTCCAGGCCCCCTTATCCTGCTCTTTCTTCTAGCAATTAATAGCTAACATATTATGTAATTTACTTATTTATATGTATCATCTGCCTTCTTCCCTCCTTGTTCCATTAGTATTTAAGAACCACTAAGAGCCAGGAGTAGTGGCACATATCTGTAATTTCAGCAACTCAGCATGAGCATGCTGAGGCAGGAGGATCACAAGTTCAAGACCAGCCTCAGCAACTTAGCAAAACTCTGCCTTAAAATAAAAAATTAAAAGAGTTGGGGATCCAACTCAGTGGTAAAGCATCCCTGAGTTTAATCCCCAGCACCAAAACAAAACGACAACGACAAAAACCACTAGGACCAGGCTATTTTTTCACTAATATACTCTGGTACAAAAAATTGTTATCTTGAACTGATAGGCTCTCAAGAAATAATTACAAACTAATATGTTTATGAGACCCTTAATAGTCCACTAAAAGATAAAGGTACTTATGAACTCATAAGAATTTAACCAAATTTTTTTCTTTTTAAATTTTTTTGTAGTTGTAGATGGACAGAATGCCTCCATTTTATTTATTTTTATGTGGTGCTGAGGATTGAACCCAGTGCCTCACACATGCCAGGCAGGCGCTCTATCACTGAGCCACAGCCCTGGTCCCTTAACCAAATTTTTAAATCAAAATAAACCAGCCCTATGTTTTGGGTTCTTTATTCTCATTTTCCTTATTTCCACACTTGTACCCCAATGAATGAAACAGTTAACATATTATACTGCTAGATGTCAAGCTCTATTCCATGAACTGTATGAACAATGCTGACCTTCCAGTAAAACAAGATAAAGTACTTAACAAAGCACAACCTGGCAAACATAACTTCGCCAACAGTTTAGAAAGTTTCCTAAGCTCAAAAATATGCAATGCCAATTCTGCCATTAAAGAAAAGAATTCTACAATTAAAATATGAATGTAGCAAATGTAATGTTTAAAAGTAAAACTTACATTGTACATTCAAAATTTTGTTCCAAAATTTCTAATGATATAAAAACTATTGGAGGGCTGGGCATGGTGGTGCACACCACTAATTCCAATGACTCCACAGGCTGAGGAAGGAGGATATTAAGTTCAAGTCCAGCCTCAGCAATTTAGCCAGACCCTGTTTCCAAATAAAAAAAAAAATATATAGTTGAGGATGTAGCTCAGTGATAGAGAGCCCTGGATTCGGTCTCCAGTAATTAAAAAATAAATAAATAAATAAATAATTCAAATGTTTAAAGGAATTGCTTTCACTTAGCTCGCATGACCTTCCAGAATCATAATAAGGAAATTAAGATTCATTGGATCAGAGATGCAAAGAGGACTCTAGAGAGTGGTAATAGTTAACCTTGTTCCTGTGCAAAGACCGGATTTCCAATATCAAAGTTTGACCTAATACGACTTAAGTTATGGCTTAAATAACAATATGTCCTAACGGGCCAGGGCAGTTACTTATAACTAAGCAAAAAACCCGAAAATCTGAAACTCAAAAGTGGTTTAGGAATTAAAACATTTCAATTCCATTAACGAAATATAAGAGAGATACTTCATTCATTAGCTTTTGTTTTGGTTTAGGAAACATACCCGTGATTATAAAAACTTCTCAAAACAAAGAATATCTTCCCAAAAAATTTTAAATAATCCACATGGATGTGCAAAGCTAACAGGTTTTTTGTTATTTGTCTGAACTTTAGCCTTAGGGTCAAATGAAAACTTTTTCAATTCATACCATTACTGCTAACCCAAAATATTTTATCTTATAGTCAAACCCAAAATATTGTGAAAAAATTTCCACTGACAATCTGAAAAAGTACCTACAGAAGTGATTTTAAACAGGAATCATCCGCCACAGAACTTACTGACGGGATGCAAAGTTTTAAACGGACTAGATAATCTTTTTACCTTTTTTTTAGTCAACTGTTCAATATTTCTGGGACGCAACACACACTGAAGTTAATTGCTTGACTGTTACAGTACTCTTAAAATTCTTATTTCCTTTCTTAGTCTACCTGAACGTACGGGCAAACTCCCTCACCCACCCACATTTTACCCAACTTAGAAAATACTATTTAGTAACCGTGCTTTCTCATCGAAGATATAAGGAAGTGCCCGGCAAGAACGGGTGTGCTGAGAAGACAGTACTTCGGACAGGAAAGGCGGCCACCGTCCCGTCCGCGACAAGGACCCGGGTGAGGGTTAGAGGACGCAAAAAACAGATACCCGGCAGCAGGTGAGAATTTCTGGCAATGGGCTAAGCTTCGAAACGACTGGCAAGCTTCGAACCTACGGAGCAACGTTGTCCGTTGGTCTGGAGAAGCGCGCCAGGATCAAACGGCCTTACCTCGGGGGTCCGCTCAGGCGGCTTCTTCTTCAGCGCTTGCCTAGCGCCGGGGTCCACGGGTGAGTTCATGGCAGTAGCCCCGGGGCTCCCCACCCCACCCCTAGCAGCCCACGAGACGTCCCATTCACCGCACGCAGGGGGTGCGCCCTCCCTAAAGGGAGGGAACTCCGCACCGTCGTGGGGACCGAGCTCAAGCAAACAAACCTTCGCAGTGCCCGCCCAGGGCCTCAGCCCACGCGCGACTGGCCAGAAAGTAGCCCGCGCGGGGGCGAAGGAAGGCAAGTGCGCATGCGCATCAAGTGTGCACACGGTAACCAGCGTCTAAGAGTGACGTAAGACCTGGGGCGGTGCCGTTAAACCTTTACCAGCCCTCCGTGAGATTTAAGGACTCGTCGCGAGATTTCATCCGCCTCAGAGTTGTGGTTTTGGCCTCTCTGGCTTCCGGTATAGGGCCGGAAACGCACTCACAGGGTCTAAGCAAAAACAGCCTGTTGGGCAAAACTCTGTGGAAGGCGCCTGGGTGAAGTTTGTACCCAAATCCGGAAGCCAGTCGGAGCTCCTCCTCCGCAACTCTGACGCCTCGCCCTTGAAGAACTTACGGAAGTCGAGGTCGCTAAAAACAAGGAAATCGTCGCATACCCCTCCCTATGTTTATTTCAATAAAACAAAATCTTTTGTGAAAGCTGTCCACAAAAATGTGCTTGTTCTGTTCAAGACAAACAGTTTGAGACCAGGGCAGAAAAAGCAAAGCTTTATGGCACTGAGAAGGGTGTCCTGGTGCTTGGGGCCAACTACAGTCATCGCTGTTTTGCAAAGCCAGGTCTAAACCACATTCAACTAATGCCCGGGGCAGGCCTCCCTCCACCTCTCTCTCTCAGGCAGTTAGGCGTAGGGATGCCTGGACTCTATAATAAAGTGGACGCTTTGGCGCTTTTATATTCCATCTGCTTCTTAACAGACTGGATAAAGCCCCTTTCGATCTACTTGTCCTTTGGTAAGTAAAACATCACTTAGGGGCAAGCAGACAGCTGCAAAGGCTGTTCAAACAATAAAAGTTTAGTAAAAATTCCAGAATCGATCATTTTAGAACAGTGCTTTGTATCATTTCTCATTAAGGCGCAGGAGGGCCGCATTAGTCACAGGGTTCCTCACTTGGGCCTTCACCTCCTTTACATAACTGAAACTTAAGGTCCTTCAAGGCTTTGGCCACATATTGATACATCTTAATATACCTCGCTAAATTGATTTATGATTATGACGTGATTTTCAAAGACTTTTTAATGACATGGTGAGAATTGAAATTTATCTTAAGAGTAAAAAATGGAAAAGTTCAGGCTTCAGTATTTCAGAGTAATGGCAGCTGCCATACTTTGCACTGGGTCTGGGGCTTGCCCATACTTGAAGTTTACAACACGCTATTAAGTCTTTTTCCCCTCTGCTAATTTTGGGCAAAAACACCAAAGCAGAAGTGGCTCAGCGAATACAGAAATAATAGTGGAAAAATCACAAAGCATATCAGGCAAACTATTAAAAAAAATTTATGTATATATATATATATATATATTTTTTTTTTTTTTTATTCAAAGGTCTGCCCAATATCATACAAAGGTTAAGTCTTCTATTCTTCAAGGATCTATTTCCAGTGTCATTAGTATATTTAAAAAGGGAAAAGGAATTAAACGCATGGATCATCGTGAACTTGGATTTCAGGGGCAAACATCTGAATTTCTGTCTTTTAACAGACCACTTCTACTTAGGTGACTTGAAGATTTTTTTGTTTTGTGGTACTGGAGATTGAACCCAGGACAGTGCATGCTAGGCAAGTGTTCTGTAACTGAGACACACCCCAGCACTGAAGTTATTTAATGTATCTTTGAACTTCAGTTTCCTCAATAATAAAATGAGAACAGTAAAGGACTCATAGCTTCAGGATTTAAGATTACATATGAAAATTCACTGAAACGCTTATTATGCTGCCTGCACAATTCAAGCATTCTTCATTATTTATACTTTACCTCTAGGAAATGATTTCTCTAAAGTAGAGACTGAAGTTTGAAGAATTGAATAGTTTTAATTTTTTTTCATTTATATTCAGAAACATGTTTAAGTATTCATGAAGAGTGGAATAAGGTATCCTTGGAAAAACATTTTGGGGAAAAAATATAAAGCTGAAACTTAACATTCCATGAAAGTAAGTCCACCCCTTTATAAATGTCTCAAAGAATACTCAGGTACACTAGAAAAGATGGACAAAAATATTCACAGTAGCCAACACTAAGAAATAAGTCAAATATCCATCAATTTCAGAATGGTACACTCATTCAGTGAAATATTGGCTACATTGCATATGGATGAATCTCTCAACAATATTGAGGGGGAAAACAAAAACAAAGTAGGGAGTATGAATATACTCAGGGTTCAAACACAAGCTAACGTGTTATGGATATATACATAAAGACAAAACTGAAGAAAAAGTAAGTACACATTCACAAAGTCATGTTGGTAGTTACAAAATGAGAAAGTAGGGAATTATGATCAAGATAGGTACAGGAGGAGGGAGCTTCTGTATTGCTGAAAATGATCTACTTTTTGACCTGGGTAATTGTTACATGAGTGTATATTCATTTTTCTGTATGTCATAAGAGAAAATGAATTAGTATGCAAAGATAACTTGTTTTATTAGGTCTTTTCCTGATAGGAATAATTAAGTTGTTAATATCCACAGTGACTGGTATGCTGCCCGTGTGTCCCCCAAGAGTTCATGTGTTGGAAGCATGAACCCAGTGAGTTGATGGATGGAACCTTTACTAGATAAGAACCTAATGCAAGACAATTAGATCATTTGGACACTGCCCTCAGGAGGGATCAACATAGTTATTGTGGTACCCCAGTTAATTCCCAAGAGGAGTTGCTATAAGACAGTAAGACCTGCTCTTCCTCACTCCTGTCTTGCCATGTGGTCTTCCTCTTGCACAGGCTTCCACCATGCCATCTGCTATGTGACGCCACTAAGGGGGACCCTGCCAAATCAGGCACCATGCTGTTTTTATTACCCCTTCCAGAACTATGTCTGTATACATTATACAGCTTCAGGTATTTTGTTATGGCAATTGAAAATGAACTAATAACACTTCCCATTATCTAAACACAGGCACATGTTCAAAATCTATCTTGTCCTTAACCATCTTGTATAATGTTGTTGCATATGTAAAAAGCTCTAATAGCTATCTGCAAACAAAAGAACCCTCCAGGACAGGATTCACTAGCAGTAACTGTGTTTAAAGAGAAAATTTTAGTAATGACGTGAATGCAAGTAACTTATTAAATTGTGAGAAAATAACAGTAATGTCTTTTTAAAAATTAGCTTAACTCCTTACCTTATTTTTCTTCACCGTAATTACACGATCTCGTCTGTCTCCTGCACCAGAGGGGAAAATGTAAACTCCATGAGAATAGAAAAGAATGTTTGTTATTTTTTATGGGCATATCGCTGGCACCCAAATCTATGCCTAGCTGGCACATAACTAACTGGTGCGCAATAATTTTTTGCTGAGTGAAAAAAAATAGAACTATCTAAGTACTAAGAAGTAATTTTGCTATTAGCAAGATAGGCTCTTGAAGCTGGACATAATGGCACATACCTGTAAAAAACAAGTAGTAGTAGTAGTAGTAGTAGTAGTGAAAAAAGCAAAGCACTTGATTGCTTTCTAGTGGTAAAGGAAGATGTCTGGCTAGATCTGTTGCACATATCAAACTGAATGCTCACTAAGCAGATGTATATGACCATCTTTCCAAAATAACTGTAAATCAACAACAAAAATGGGAGTAAAAAATCTCCAGTTTTAGTAGCACCTGGAATGAAGTAAGGAATTAAGGCATAATTATGCTGAAGATTGAGTCAGCACTAGCAGAAAAATAAAGAGCACTTTCTGGTTCAAATCCAGGTCAGCTGTTATCAATGAATCACAATCCCTGGAGTTGGGTTCTAGAAATTAAAATTTTTCTGTGTACATGGTCCTGGGGATTGAAACCAGGGGTATTCTATTACTGATCAAATCCCAGCCCCCTTTTGAAAATAATTTTGAGACAAGATTTCACTAGGTTACCTACCCAGGCTGTTCTCAAACTTGGGATCCTCACACTTTAGACTTCAGAATAGCTGGGATTAAAGGTGTGTGCCACTGTGCCCAGCTAGGAATTAACATTTTTTCAAAAACATTTACATGTCTGAGGTCCTGGGTTGGATCTCCAGCCCAGCAAAAATGTGTGTATTTCAAAAGCCAGGTGTTTGCTGGATGCAGTGACTCACATTAATCCCAGCAGCTCAGGAGGCTGAGGCAGGAAGATGGAAAGTTCAAAGCCAGTCTCAGCTACTTAGTGAGGTCCTAAGCAACTCAGCAAGACCCGGTCTCTAAATAAAATATAAAAAAGGGCTCAGGATGTGGCTCTGTGGTTAAGTGCCCTGGGTTCAATTCCTGGTACCAAAAAAAAAAAAAAAAAAAAGGCAGCCAGTTGTTTCTAATATGCAACCAGATTTGAGAATCATTTGAACTCAGGTTAGACTAGTATGACCCATTTCAACTCTAGTCCCTATACTTTTTGAGTGATAGACTGAATGGGTCTCAAAAGGGTGGTACCACAAACTTCCAGAGGAAATAATAATTCCTTCCTTGTACTCACACAACATTTCATCAGATTTGTTCTGCTTGATACAATTTAGGAAAGTAATATGCCTTTATCAATAATATGAACTTGAGCAATTAGGTGAATATAAAGACATATTTTTCTTCTTTGTGATGACAGTCACTTGGAATTTCGTCTTTTAAATATAATACTTTCTTATTGGGCATGGGAACACATACACGCATGTAATCCCAATGACTTGGCAGGCTGACGAAGGAGAATCACAAGTTCAAGGACAGCCTCAGCAGCTTAGCAAGACCCTATCTCAAAATAAAAAATAGAAAGGACATGGATGTAGCTCAGTGGTAAAGTGTGTTTGGATTTGATTCAGTGCAAAAAAAAAGAAAAAATTAATACTCTCTGCAGGAGGTCTAATAGGATAGTGTTAACGTAGACCCAGAGTTGTCTGCAATAAGACAAAGGGATCAGTGTAGGTTCATACATTCCCTGGAAGAAAATTCTACTTTAAAAGAAAGGTGATAAGGGGACCTAGTGTCCTGGTTCCCGCAGAAGAGGAGATAGTATGACCTGAGTATATCATCAGATCAAAAGCCCCACCAAAGTACTCTTGGCAAATAACAGATGGGAATTTCACATATTCTTTAAAAAAATTGCTTTGAACTATTTTCCTTTTTAAAGGTTATTCTTTTCTTTTCTTTTTTTTTTTTTTTCCCTGCAGTGCTAGGGATCCAACCAGAACCTTGCACACATTAGGCAAATACTTTACCACCAAACTACATGCCCAGCTTGTCAAATTTATTATCTGCCTAGTCCCTTCCCACACAGAGCTATAATTTTCTAGCCCCCATTCCACTTTCAGCTAAGGTTTGTTCTCACTTGCAACCCCACCACTATCTTCCACATTGGCAAAGACAAATGAAGAAATCCCAGACATCTTTACATCTCTCATCACAACTAGTTGAGAAACCTTCTGGTTTGAGAAACAATGGACTATATAGGAAAGATTGTATGATTTGAGGTAATGTTAAATCCTCTATATCTAAGTTTCTCATTAGCAAAATCAGTCCTTCTTGTTTCTCAGAAGTGTTGCAAGATGTTTTCTAAGTTTATGTGTGAATAGCGCTAAGAGAACTGATAGTTGCTTCCCAAATATTTGATACTTCTGCAGCTTGAAAACAACATACTTATTCTCTTCTGCTAAATGCAGAATTCATACACATAATATAATATGAAAACAGGTACCAGAAGTCCCTGGGCTAGTCCTGTCTCCAGGCATAACTCTGCTCAAGTCAACCTGGTTTGAGAAAGGCAGCTCCCCAGCAAGCTTGCTTGGGGTTGAATTCTGGCTGGGGTGTGGGCCTGAAGGATGTAAGGCAGAGCCGACTTCCCTACAAACAAAAAGTAGGAATTTTTTTTTTTTGTCATTGTGAGTAATAAAGTTTAAGAATATACTAGTGTATGTTTTGTTATTATGTTTTTCTTCATAAGAACACATGTTAAAAATTCTACCAAAAATAGTTGGGAAAGGGCTGGAAAAATTATCAGTGACAGTCAATGCACATTAGCACTGACCTGTATTCCCATCTCACCCCTATGCTGGGGTGAAAACTTAATGCTAGGCAGGCATTAAGGATCTAGACACTCTACTACTGAGATTAAACCCTCAGTATGATCTGAAGTAAATTCTTGACATACATTATTTTACTCAATTCCCACAAGCTCGTGGAGTATATTCTACAAATACTGAAAAGTCAACATGCTCAGAAGTGTCAAGCTTGGGATGTCTAGTGGACATCAGAGTCCATAATGTTACACAGACCTTATTAACATATGAAAGAAAGACCAACACTACCCATCAAATTGATGTGTGTTTATTGCACAAATTTCCCCTAGAACTGGGAGGTTATTATAATACAGGTGTACATTTGAAAAATGTATTCTAAACAAGGAACAAGTATGTACATTTTACATATCCATCATCTAAATAACTTAGAGAAAGCAGAACATTCTCATAAGACATCAAACAGAAGTAGGCATTATGTAAAATCTGATTTTTTTAAGTGATCATCCTCAGTGTATGCCAACTACAACAAAATGAAATCTGTGCTAGTATCTTTATTGCACTTAATAGTTTCCAACTCAAAATTAAGACATATTAATAAATGCCAGGACACTTAAAACAAAACCAATTAGTATGTATGTACTGAAAATTAGTTTTAATTCTATGAAATAAAAGATCCCTTTTTTATTTCCTGTTGCAACAGGTATTTTTGATATGTAACATATTTGTACCATAAGAAATTGAAAAAACATTTTAAACACGTCAAAATTCTTGACATTCATCATAAAGACCACTAAAGCAGTAAATCATTCCTTAGGCTTCATATAAGGAAAGAATGATTATGATGAAGGTACCAGAAATTATAAGAGGGTTAGGAATTATGACTCAGGAATCCTATAAGGATTAATGAGTGCTTAAGAACCTACAAGCCTTTTCCTTCCCAGCAAAGCTTAGCTTTAAAAATAACAGCAGCATGAGCCATTCACTTACTGAAGACTAGAATTACTAAATAGTAATTTATTAGACATTTCAAATAGGATGGAAAACAGTTTGATGATTAAGAAAATAATCAGAAACAGACATTACCTACCTGCTACATATTATTCTGAGCCACAATCAAAAAATAATGTACAATGGCCCATATAGAAGTTTTATAGATTCTGAATTCTGCCAGAGACAGACTCACTGAATTCCAAAAATAGACAACAGAAGGATTCTGTTAATGAATGCAATAAGAAAATTAAGCTAAAGAAAATACACCCATAAACACTCTGGCAGCAAGTCATCCACAGGAGACTCCATCTAACAGGACAGGGGCCAAACTGTAGGCAAATCAATTTCAGGTTTACCTTCTATTAAAACAACCACTTATTTGTCTAGTTGGAAATCTCTTGAATAAACATAAAGAGTGAGGAAAATGTGACCCAACACTATAAATTCAAGGTTGACTAAACAAAGAACAGAAAATTTTCATTATTGAGAAGTTAAATAGCAAGAATGGATTTGCTATATTGTAAATGTATTTAGTAAATGAATAAACAAGTGGTTCTTTTCTTAAGCTAATGAGTTAATTGTGATGAAAAGAGTCAAAGCAGAAACCAGATTTATTTCTAGCATTTAATGTACCTTAGACCAAATAAGCAAAGAATAAACTAATTCAGTATTCAAGTAAACTGAGGTAGTAGAGCATATTTGAAAACTTTATCTACCCATCTATTTACATTACTTACATGAGTTTGGTTTCTTATTAGCCTTTCTTACAAGCAACATTCTACAGTATATACAAGGACAACAAAAACTGAAAAGTATAAATCTGAAAAAAATCAACTTTTGGAAGGGAAGAACTGTCACAGAAAAGAATAATTTATAATTTCAATTAGTGTAAATTGAATATTATTAAGCAGTGTAACAAATATTCTGCTTCTATGGTTTCAAAAAGGGCTGATAATGAAAATAAGAGCCTTGACTACCTGAGCACTTTTAAAGAAAATAGTATTATTATTTTTGCCAATGCTTTGGTGCAATTTCTTATTCTAATTTTCATTTATTAAATTAGTGAATATGTAAATATTAGTATTTATAAGAATTAGCTCAGACTTACAAAATGAATGGTATAAAGTAGTATTCTTATTTTAGGAATCCTCATCCTCAGCCTTAAAAAAAGAGATTGGCTTTATGTATATTTTAAAGTGTGTGAAACAGAAAAAAAACCACCATAAAGTAATAACGTTACATACAGTTAATATTAGTTGAAAATATTTTTTTTAAAAAGGCATGTTTACCAATTTTATATTTCTACCTCTGCATTTTAAAAAAATAGATACATATGTACACTTGGGTGGACAATATATTTTCACTCATTATTCTGAGTTTGTTTGTAATTAACAGGCTGTTAAAAATACTTACATTGAGAAATAACCAGAAATTAGCTCTTTTGAATTGCAAAACAAATAACAAATAAGCAAGGTTTTGTACTTTCTAAAGAATTAAAAACTAATGACAACTTCTGAGGTGTTTAATCATGAGACACCTGTTGATATTATGAGTTGTGACAACACTAGTGATGACATGAAATTCCTTGATATTATTTATTTTGTAGAAATTTCAGAGTTAGGCTTTGGTTTTTTCAAATGCCCCCCACCCACCAACCAGCAAAATTATTTATGCTGTTTTACTTTCACTTGGTTAAAAAAAAAACCTACCACCACCCAAAATCCAGTTAAAAGAAAACTCATCCAATGTACCCAGAATATGCATCGCAGTGCAGGGTACCTGGGAGATGAATTCATTCAGATGGAAGTCTAACAGGAAAAAAATTTTCATAAATACACGTTGTGCCTGTTTCCTGGGTTTCTATTTAACTTTCCACCAAAGTTAACTTTAGGCCTGTTAAAGGAGTATCTGAGCAACATATGGAGAATGAGTGCTTGCTACAGCAGCCAGAAGAGGAAGATCACTGGATTCAATACTGAAATAAAGAAAAGAAAACTCGGTTCAGGCTTTCTGTACCCAGACTATGAATCCTACAGGTGATGACAACTACTATACCTCAGCAGTTAAGGGATCATCACCCTGGCCAAAAGGAAAGGTAAGAGAGTGGAGAATGACACAAGTCTGACAATTTTTAGTAAGTAAAATTCAGAACCATAGATTTAAAAGAAAGGAAAGGAAAGCTGGATGTGGTGGCATTTTAATCCCAGCAACTCAGGAGGCTAAGGCAATAGGATTCCAAGTTCAAGGCCAGCCTCAGCAACTTGGTGAGACCTTCGGCAAAATATTAAAAAGGGTTGGAGATGTAGCTCAATGGTAAAGTACCTCTGGATTCAATCCCCTGTATGTATGTATGTATGCATGTATGTATGAATGAAAAGAAAGTCTCTAAATTCAAAGGTAACAGAATCATGGATGCAGGAAAGCATCTCACTCACATACTAATGAACCATGCATTTGTACAAGGCATATGTATAAACAATACATCTAATATAATAAAATAATATTGTGTATAGACTGTTGCTAAAAATGTTTCTATAATAAGATATGCTGGAAGAAGTAAAGGAAACTTCTTGAAAATACATTTTAAAACAAATAATTTACAGAAAAAGAAAAATGGCCAATATACATAGAAAAAGCAACTCAGACTTAACTCACAGAGGAATTTGAATAAAATCAGATGCCACTTTTTAGCTAGCAGCTTGGCAAAATTTAAAGTCTGGTAATAGACACTAGCTCTTACTGTTTGTGGGAATTTACACTTACTTTCTGAATAGCATTCAATATTAACTATCACAATATCTTTTTTAATATATGTGCCCTTTCCCCAAAATTCTACTTCCAGAAATTTATCCTACAAATGCTGAAGATTTATATTCATTCCAGCACTGGTTTACAACAGGGGAAAAAAAAAAGGAAACCATAACATGTATGATGGAATGGTATACTATTGTTAAAATGAGAGATCAGTTTATGCTCATATGAATAATATTCAAGACATATTAGAAGGTCAGTTGTACAATAAAAGTCTAAACTAAAGCTGAGGGAAAGATGATGACAACTTTTCATTTTATGTCAAAATGGACCATGAACTTGGCTATATGTTCATTATTTTCAAAACTAGTCTGATTTTTAAAAAAATAAAACCATTACACACGCATACACCCCTATTTCACTCCCTAGAATAAACAAAATCATATCCTGTTTCTGATGTCCCAAATACTTGACAACCATTGTCTTATGTACTCCTCAATCAACAGCCTCATCAGGACCTGAACAAGTGTGGTACTATAGTACATATAAACAGATCTGCAGTCAGAAAGATACAGTCATTCAAATCCCTACTCAGTTCTACTAGTGTGTAATATCTGGCATGTTAATTTACAGAATCATCGATTTCCAATCTGGATGATATTGCCTACACACTGCAAGATGACTGTAAAAATTAAGAAATGGGAGTGTAGTTCAGTGGTAGAGTGTGTGCTTAGAATGTTTGAGGTCCTAGCCCTAGGCTCAATGAATCCCCAGCACACACACAAAAAAGAAGTAACACTAATAGAAGGATTTAATTTAATTTGGTTGTGACAGTAAGTTCCTAAATGATGTTCTCCACATTTTCCTTCATAAAAGCAGAATTAGAAAAAAATTCTATCTTGTAATGATTTCAACTAGTATTTCAAGAAATGATTTATATACACATACACAAAAAAATTGGTCACAGGACACAAAAATAGTGATTATAGAACATACTGAAGCCAAGTGTGGCGATTTATGCATGTAATTCCAGGGCTTGGGAGGCTGAGCAGGAGGATCGCCAAGTTCAAGGCCCACCTGAGTAAGAAGTGAGGCCTTCAGCAACTTAGCAAGACCCTGTCTCAAACAAACAAACAAACAAACAAACAAAAAAGAGAACACCACCAACAAAGAACATACTGAAACAGGGCTTTATTAATGTCCCACCAATTTTCTGTTCCTCCTGCAGTTAGCATTTTGGATAACTGTTTCCTTCCATGGAATAACTCAGAATAGACAGACATATAGACAGATAATGGTGAGGAGAAATATGTAGATAAACTGCTATCATCCTCAGAATGCTCATGTGAGAGGCAGGGCAGAATCTTGGAAGAATGTCATTTTATTAACAAATAAAAATGACTATTACCTTATTTTTTCTACGATAAAAATTTATATTTTAATTCATTCTGAGTATATTCTCAATATACTGCATTTAGTAGCACAAGGGACACTGCCTTTCAGATCAGTGAATGTCAGGGAATCTGCTTTTGTATGGTACAAAGCAATCTAAATGAAAACAATGGCTAACTTTTAATAGGAAAATATAATTAAAAGGAAAAAGGGCAATTTTGAGAAATATCCCTTGCCTAAAGACAGAGCAATGAGAAAGCAAAGCCAGAAAAGAAACCATGAACATACCCAAGAACCATTCCCAGCTCCTTGACATGAACACGCATTTGCCCCCTCAGGTACTCAGAAAGCATTTTGCTCTTGAAGTACAGTTCCTGTAACCGGTCTTCAAGATGCATCACACACTGCAGTTAGGGAAGAACCAAGAACTAGATCAGAAAACTGGTTCCAACTCTTTAAGAAAGTCAAATTTCAAAACATCATGTTTTTGACAATTTTATTTTGTTATTCCAACATGAACAAAAATTTATGGCACATTAAATTTTAGATAAAAAAAATAGTAGAAATTTGTTTCTGGCTCTTATCAAAGGTTAGTTTCAAAAAGTGCCTTTTTAAAAACTGTGGTAAAGGCCGTGCACAGTGGTGTGCTGTAATCCCAGTGGCTCAGGAGGTTGAGGCAGGAAGATCCAGAGTTGCTAGCCTCAGCAAAAACGAGGCACAAAAGTGAGACCCTGTCTCTAAATAAAATACAAAATAGGGCTGGGGATGTGGGTCAATGATTCAGTGTCTCTGAGTTCAATCCAGAACCAAAAAAAACCAAAAACCAAAAAACAACAACAAAAAAAACCTGTGGTAAAATACATGTAACATAAAATTTACCATTTTAAAATGTAAAATTCACTGACAAAAAGTGAATTCAAAATGTTGTGCAATTATCTATTTCCAGGATTTTAAAAAATGTATTTAAAATTTGATAAATATAACATTATAAATTGATTTATTTCAAAAGTATTTATATAGGAAAGGGTGTGTTCTTCTGTGAATAATAAAAGGTTGCAATAGTTCAGAGAATGTTGTGTATTTGAAGAGGTTTCTCACCTGGAACATTAAATTAAAATACCTACATTTTGCTTAGTGCTAATAAGCTTGCTGGATTTTACTATAGACTATTTTTCAGTGAATGAATACTATACATGTTTGGTGGGCGGGGGGGACCCCAGGAGTTTCAGGTATTAAAACAAAATTCTGGCAGAGTGCATTCCTTTCCAATGAAAAGTTTTAAAGACTCCTAATAAAAGCCAATTATGAGAAAAACACAACTGAATGGATTCCTTAGCTCATCTATTGTTTTGTGGTGTGTATTTTCTCTATAATATTTGCTTAAGGGTGAAAATGCCAATCGTTAACTATGAAATAAATGAATATATAAAATACATAATACAGTTTATCATATTAAACATTTAAAAGTACATTATTCAATGGCATTGAAAGCATTCACAGTGTTGTACAAAAATCACCACCATTCACTCCAGAATATTTTCTCAGTCCAAACAGAAATTCCATACCCTTTAAACAATACCTTGACATTCTCTACTTCCCTCACCCCCTAGTAATTACTATTCTATTTGTAGTCTCTCTGAATTTCTTGGTACCTCATATACGTATTTGTTCTTTTATATCTACCTCATTTCACTTAGCATTGTTTCTGAGGTTCATTCATGTCATAGCATGAATTTTTTTTTTTTGTGGTGCTGGGGATTGAACCCAGAGCCTCATGCATGCATGACAAGGCAAGCACTCTACCAACTGAGCTATATCCCCAGCCT
Organism: Sciurus carolinensis; assembly: GCF_902686445.1. Lineage (NCBI taxonomy): Eukaryota > Metazoa > Chordata > Mammalia > Rodentia > Sciuridae > Sciurus > Sciurus carolinensis. The sequence goes on along the minus strand of NC_062218.1, from coordinate 138,570,532 downwards.
CTTTTAAAAAACAAAGAAAAAATACAAAACATTTTAGGCCAGCGCTCTACCACTGAGTTCAGCCATTTTTTAATTTAATTTTAATATTTAATTTTTTTTTTTAGTTTTGAGACAAGATCTCACTAAGTTCCCCAAGCTGGCCTGGAACTTGTGATTCTCCTGTAGGGAGAATACAGCTTCTCAAGTAGCCGGGATTACACTTGTGTGCCACTGTACAGGTGGCTAATTAAATATTGCACTGTATACATTATACCATATTTTCTTTACCCATTCATTTGCTAATGATAACCTGAGTTATTTCTAACCTTTAGCTATTGTGAATAATCCTGCTCTAAAAATTAAAATGTTTAAGTCACTACTTTTAATTCTTTGTGTATAAATGCAGAAATAGAACTGCTACATCCTATGGTAATACATACTTCGATAAACTACTGCACTTCCTATTTTGTTGTTATTAGTTTTTTGTATACTTGTTTTGATAACTAGTTTTTTCTTTTTTCTTGTTTTCTCCCCCCATTATTGTTGTAGTTTATTTGATTTGGTTTGGCCATACTAGGGACCGAACTGAGAGGCACTCTACTTGATGTGGCAGTGAGGGTTCAGAATGCACTGGCATTCTTCATAAAGCACAGGGATGTAGCATGACCATATTACACATGATCAAAAATTTTGGCCACTAAAATTACAGTATTTAGATGTATACACATAACTTTCAGCCTTAGCTCAGGTGACATAACAAAATACCACAGACTAAATGGCTTTAACAACAGAGATTTATTTTCTTACAGTTCTGGAAGCTAGAAGTCCAAGATCAGGGTAGGGTGAAAGCACTGCTGAGTACTGGTGAAGACTCTCATCATAGCTGGTGGACAGCTAACTTCTCTGTGTGTCCTCAGAGGGTAGAGAGAGAACAATCTCTCTTCTCTTCCTTAGCAGACCACCAATTCCATGATGTGGACTCCACCCTTAAGATCTGATCTACCTTTAATTACCTGCCAAAAACCCAGCTCCAAATACTGTCACAATAGGAGTGGGGAACAACAAACATCCAGTCTTTCAGAAAAACAATGAAGCTAAGCAGTAGTATTTAACACGGGCACATACTAAGTAAAATTTAATCACCTATCACAGTACTGAAAGTTTTTCAAGACTCACACATACTTACAAAATTTGGAGACAAGTTATGCTTATAAAGTTGAAGAGTGGAATGAAGCAGGTTAGAAACAAGACTGGAAACCAACACTTCTTTTCCCAATTTATTATCTGTCACTCGTCTCTGGCTACTGGCCACTTGAACAGTCCATTTATCCATATCAGCTATAATGCAAACAGCTTCTGCTATTGGTTCATCCAACACTGGATGCTGGGGGAAAAAAAAGATTTCAACTTATGATAAGCAAAGTACTCAAGGATAATGCAAATCGAATGAGGCAATGAAGAGATACTAACCAAAAACAAAACAAAACAAAAAAACGTTAAATTCTGACAATCAACAACAAAGAATCCTTGACAGGAAAATAAAATAATTAACTGTAACAAATACTCTGAGACATCCTATAGCAATCATCATAGAGACTTTGTACTCATTACCAGAACTCTGTATCTTTTAATCTAGAACTTCATTTTCATCACTCTTTTGATCATTCATTCATTTGAAAATGTACTATCAACTATGTGCCAGGCAACAGGGAAAATATGTTGTTTAGCTTGAAAGAGGTAAACTATTTTTTAAAAAGACAGAATTTACCCATACAAACAAGTTAATGGTAAAATGGTGCTTCCAAGCACTGATATACCTCAGCACCACAGGGGCTATCCCTTGATGACATGAAGTACCTTGTTGCCTGTGTGTACTAGAGTTTTCCATTTATCTTTTTACCAAGATATATATCCAGAGTAAGATATAGCACTTAAAAGCAGAGAAATGAACATGTACTACCATGGCTGTTCAACATACACTGTTAAATGAAAAACAAATGTCACCCTATTCACACATATATACACTATTATATCCTAGTTGTGTTTTAAAAATTCAGATCTACATCTAAATGAAAACTTATAGAAAAAGGAATGAAAATACTCAAATTAAGCTCTTGACCACAAAGATTTCTGTGAAGTAGGAATACTATAAGTATGAAGAAGGACTTCTGCTTTTTTACTCTGTATATTTTTGTATTATTTAAATTTTTATCAGAAGCATGATACTTTCATAATTAAAAAACTTAAGCTGTAGTTGAAAATATTTTAACTTACTTATATTGATAAAAAAGTCACAAGGCACAAGGCTGTGCCCTTGGTTTCTGATGGTTTACACAAGAGATCAAAGACAAGTACAGGTGGGGGTGGGGGTACATGCCTGTAATCTCAGTCGCTAGAGAGGCAGAGACAGGATGATCGAGAGTTCAAAGGCAGTTTCAGCAACTTAGTGAGGCTTACTATAGCCCTTAACTGCTAAGGATATAAGTTTGCTCCTAGAGAAGCATACATTAGGCATCCTCAAAGGATATCACTTTATCCAGTAATGAACAATCACTCTGCAAAGTCTCTAAGAGAGATCAAATGAAAACCTTTGCTGGCCATGGTCATGCATGCCTGTATTCCCAGTTAAAGTAGGAGGATTGCAAGTTTAAGACTAGCCTGCAAAACATAGCAAGACCATGTCTCAAATGAAAAATAAAAAGGGGCAGGAGATGGAGCTCAGTACTAGAGCAGCCAGGCACAGTATTGTGCACTTTCAGTCCCAGATACTTAGGAGGCTGAGGCAGGAGGAACACCTCAGCCCAGGAGTTCAAGACAGCTTGAGAAACATAGTGAGATCCCCACTTTTAAAACAAAAGGCTGAGTAGTAGGAGAATAAGAAAAAAATCAACCATAAAATAATCATGAAATAATCAAGAAACATTAATAAAATATTTATAAACTATGTTAAAATATGGGGAAATAAATTTGTTAGCTGCTCAGTGACAAAAGTAGAATTCAAAACAAATATAAAACCACACATGCTACATATACATACATGTATATATTCTAAATACAAAGCCTTGATTACACAAATATAAAAATATAGTATATATTCACAAATACATATGCAGACATTATATGTATATGGCTTCACTTATTTGGAATGTATGTATGGCCTCACTTATATGGTATTAAAACACACACACACACGTACATACAGAATAAGGATTAAAAAAAGATATGACACAGAATGCCTAATACAAAACACTACCCAACGTAACTCTGGTATATAAACATTACTATCACTTTATAGCTGAGGAAACATAAGCTTTATTAAATTAATTATTCTGAACCAGCCACACACCTGTAATCCCAGAGACTTGGGAGGCTGAGGCAATAGAACTAGAAGTTCAAGATCGGCCTGGGAAATTTAGCGAGACTCTGTCTCAAAATAAACAAAATGGAGTGGGAATGTGGCTCAGTGATAGAGCACTTGCTTAAGCATGTGTGAGAACCTGAGTTCAATCCCTAGTACTGAAAAAAAATTATTTTGTCCTAAGATATAGAGGTAGTATGTGGCCAAGTCTGTTTTATAAGCATCCACATGCTGCCTAATGACTGTCAGGAGGTGCTTTTGTTTTTATTTTGTTTTGTTTTTGGTGGTACTAGGGCTTGAACCCAGGTCCTCATGCACGCTAGGCAAACACTGAGTTACATTTCTTGTACTTTTTATTTTTTATTTTGAGATAAGAGGCTTGCTAAGTTGCCCAGTGAGCCTCAAATTTGCAATCCTACTGCTTCCACCTCCCAAAGTAGCTGGGATTGTATGCCACCATGCCTGGTTGTAAGTATTTATATTAAGAATAGCAGCCACTGTAAGGTAGAGTTAGAAAAATCTGTTTTTGGCTTTCTGTGTCACAAACAGGACATTACCAGCAACCTTATAAAAATTAAATAAATAAATAAATAAATGCACACTATGAACAGCTTTTTTCTAATAAATTAGAAAGTAGTTCAGTGTTAGAGCGTCCCTGGTTCAATCACCAGTACCACAAAGAAAAGATTAAAAACTAAAAAATAAAAAAAAAAAATAAAGACTTGAATGTTTTTCCTCTAAGATCAGGAACAAGACAATGATATAAGTACTGTCACCCCTTCCATACAACATTATACTACTATTAGGCAGAGGGAAAGAAAAAGGCAGGAAAGGAGAAAGACAGATAAAAGGCATCTAGATTTGAAAGGAATATGTAAAACTATTTACAAATAACCTGAGCCTGAAAGAAAAGCCTAAAATAGAACTAGTAAGATTCAGCAAGGTCTTAGGATATAACAGTAATGTATGAAAGTCAATTATACTTCTACATATAAATAATAAACAATCCCAAAAGAAGATTAATAATCCCATTTGCATTTAAGCACCAGCAATTTTTTGTATTGAAAATAATCTAGTTGATGACCATGTATGAGTATATAAAGGACCTTCTGTATTTCACATTTCCATTTTCATAGATTACTCTGACTGTATACTTGCTTTCACAGTGAAATGTACAAAGATGTAGGCACTGTATAGAAAGTGATGGATTCAGAGAAATCCCTGTTATACCTGACCTAGAGTATACAATCTGTGTTTTCCTCTTAGTATGGGCCACATTTATTGTGAACGGCCATTTCATTCTCAGTGATTACCTAACCCTAACTGACAGAAATTCAGGATTATGTTACATGGTCACATATGACCAAAAATACAAGGCAATTCAGGGTCTTCCTGAGTATGTTCTAAATAAAATGAAAACAGTGAAGGTCACTCACCTGCACAGCATGAGACAAATCTGACACCAAACACTGACGGAGTTTCTCATCACTCCCAATTCCTTGAAGAACAAAGTCAGGCACGTATGATGAGCAGTAGCCTCCCAGCAAGGATCTCCCAAAGTTCGCAATGTTGGGCTGAACAGCACTCACTTCAATTAACTTTGACCTGGAAGAAAGATTCCCAAAGAAGACAAATCTAATTAGGAATAAAGATATTTTACCAATAAAAACAAAACAAAACTGGGAATTCTACTAGTCCATATTTCCACTTCTTTTATTTTATACAAAACATACTCAGAGTAAAATCATCCTTAAATAAAAGCTTACTCAGGTGCTCAGACCACGAAGTACTCTCTTATTCAGAGAAGAAGGTTCAATAAACAACTTTGTAATGTGAGTGAGTCTTTCATTAGTATGTAGAGCTGTCCTTGTGTTTTTAACACAGTCCTAATATAATCAGATTCTAAAAACTGCTATTCAAAACAAAGTTGCTAATTCTGTTATCCATATCATATTTGGGAGTATATCATTTCTAAAGCCTGTTTTCTGCTCCCTGTTATACCTGACCTAGAGTATACAATCCGTGTTTTCCTCTTAGTATGGGCCACATTTATTGTGAACGGTCATTTCGTTCTCAGTGATTACCTAACCCTAACTGACAGGTTTTGGCCCTTTTAGGAACATAATTCACTCCATAATGGCTAGAAACTCCTAAACAGTAAGTAATCTATATATATATCAACTATATCTTCACAAAGCCTTTCTGGGGTGCTTGTGGGGTATAACCTTTAATACTCTGAGTAAGAGTTCATGATAATAAAAAAGAGAATATGGAAAGGACAATGATCTCTTTTTTATATTAGTTACTACCAACCTTTAAAGACCAGCTAAACAAAAGAATGGTACATAAAAAGGCCAGTTTATAGGTGAAAACTTTCTACTTACCCAGGAAAAGGTATCTCATCCTCTTCTGCCCAATCTTCTTGCTCTCCTCCATAGTAACTGCTGACTTGTCTTGGCATATCATGGCCCGTATCTTCACTTTCACTATCCCCAAGGGCACTATCTGAACTTTCATTTCTTGGAATGTCCCATTCAGTTCCTACAGCAATTTTTTTCTCTGAACTCTCTTTATCCCCATGGGGGACAAGAATGGAGAGTGTATCTCTTTGGTCCTGCTGAGGAAAGCAGGTTTTACACAAGTCTTGGTGAACTGTTTCTATACATTTACAAAGTTCATTGTTCTGTTTGCTATTTTTTGCACACAGTCTTTTTGAAAACTCTAACATACAGCAGTGTTCTTTACTGTCTGTACTTGTTTTAACTGGAACATCATCAATAGTCCTGGTTTCAATTGAATCATCATTAAAATATTCATCAAATAAGCTCAGACTTTCTGGGTCTGAAGGACTCCAACAGGGAAGTTCACAGGGCTCTCCAGAAATCATGTTTTGTATATCAGACTGTACAGATTGGTCCTTGTTTGGCTGTTTAGTTTCTTGATGTATATCATTAGCCCCTCTGTCTTTCTTCACTGGTTTGGTGTGATGCCTGGTAATCTGATCCACCACAGCCTGACTCCTGAGTTCAGTATCTGAATCAGGTGACATAGAATCCCCAATCAGAAAAGTAACCTTTGTCTGGATTGCCTCACAAGAAAATGCAGCAGGCACAGTCTTATCTGGGGGTTTCTTTTCCACAACTATTCCTGTGGATCTCATTGCTTTGCTTGTGTGATTGTCTGGATCTAGCAATTCCTTACTCTGCCATGTTTCCTCTGTTGCCTCTAAGTCTGTTTCTGACAATACACATTTGTCTACTGGAGCAGATCCTGTGCAAACAACAGTCTCTAACTTGGTGTCAAGGCAAGTTCTTAATTTATCTCTATACTGTTTAACATCGACAGCATTTTCTTCTTGGCAGTCAGAAGGAGAAAGCATTCTGCATTCATCCGAAATTGCCAGCAGTTCCTTGTTTGGAATATCTTCTTTCTCTTGCTGTGACACATTTTCTGAATTTTGCCCAAGGAGTGGATGACTACAATATTTACAATTACAATTAGAAGTTCTTGTCTCTTCTGACTCTTTAAAGAGCAAACTGCTTTTGTTTCTATGCATTGTGATAAGCACATACTCTGATTCTTCTATTTCACCTTTCTCTAAAGTGGTAGTAATCACTGTGCCTGGCATAACAATGGCTTCATCTTCTCCATTTTCTAAAAGATGGGTTTCTTGAAGTTCAGAGCATCTTATGAAGTAAGTAAGAAAATAAAGCAGCCTCTGGACCATGTCTTGTCGTTTGCCAACTACCACAGTCCTTGCTAACCGTACAGGAGAGCCAATAGCACCATACAAGTCCCCTGCAATAGAAAAATGTTAATGGACATTTTCCATACACAGCTAAGGAAGCTGTTTTCAATCATGAGAAAACTACTCTTATTGAATGAGTAGTAGCAAAATTTTACTTTTAGTTCTTTAAAAGAGGACTGACTATTCAGGAGAATAGGACAGGGAGAATGGTTTTAACCAGAGAGAAAGGTGAATGAAGGAAACAAGCCTCTTCCTTAAACACCTGCTATGATTTTAAAACTTCAAAGAGTCACATTTACTAGGAATATTCTCTATACCAGGCACCAGACAGAGAATCTTTACCTGGGTGGAGAAGTACTACCTGAAGTAGTTCATATACAAAGATTCTATAAGCTGTGTGCAACATAGAAAAAGAAAAGCATAGTATCTGGTAGAGACCAAGAAGAGGAAGGAGCAGTGGTGGTAAGGAGCAGAGCTGGAGTAGTCACATCACACATTCCTGTATTTATGCTATAATTCAAATTAAACCTGGAATCTGTGTGCAAAACAACTTACAAATGGAGAACACAAATTTAATAAATTAAATTTAATTCAATTTTTGCAAGTTGTCAGTATACACATTTAAAAATCTCTATTTTTCCTTTATAAAAACCCCATACTTTTTAAAGGAATGAACATATATAGGTCTCAAATAAATGTACGTTACAGATGGCACTGTGGTAAGTTTCCTCCTCTAAGACCCAAGCTCAAATATTACAATGCCATTGCTCCAAACTAAATCCAAAATTCTCACTAATTACCAAAAATTCAAACTGCTGATGACTGGCATGGCAAGTCAGTCTTTCACAACTGGTCCCACTTTACTTTTCCAGCTATACTTTCTTTGAATTAGTATTCTTGCCTGGATGTAACTTATCTACAGTTTTAAACACTATCAACTTTTTGAAGGCAAAGACCAAATTATTATTTATTTTTATATCCACCAGTGCTCTTTGCAGAATTGCAGGTTCAATCCCCAGTATCTCCCCCAAAAAAGTGTTCCAATTTTTGTGTACATGTATGAATAATGAAAAAGCAAATCCCATCATTATGTATATTATGCACTAATTTAAAAATGTGAAAAAATGACTACAGAATTGAAAATAAATTTGAAATGTCCAAATTAAAAAATACTAATGAATTGTTTTAAAAAATAATTAGTATCCATGTAAAAATGTTACTCAGCATTAAAAAGAAATATTAATACATACAACATAGGTGATTCTTAATTATGTTGCATGAAAGAAGTTAGACCAAAAAAGGTATGTATTATAACAGAAAATAAAAACTAATTTATAGTGACAGAAATCAGACTAGTGGTTACCTGGAGATGGGGGAGAAGGGTGGAACAAGGAGAAAAGAATTACAAGGAGAAGGAATTACAAGAAGGCATGAGGCAGCCTTTGGAAGTGATAGATATTTTCACCATCTTGATTATGGGGATGACATCAGAGATAATATCAATAAACACAGAGATAATATCAATTTGTATACTTCAAGGATTCATTTACTGTATGTAAACTGTAATTCAATAAAGCCACAGGAAGGGGAGGAGGAAGGGAGATTGATTAACATGAGTTGATAAGCTACATGCCAATCTGCCTGGCAAGCTCAATCACCAGAGTAACTTATAGGAAGTTTCTACCAAGTCACCAAAATGTTCTCGTCTTTTCTTCCCTTCACCATCTAACAGAAACAGAATAAAGTAGAAGTAATAGCTGTTTGCCAGACACTATTCTGAAGCACTTTACATGTATTATCTCATCTAATTTTCATAACTTTTTGAGGTATGTATTATACCCCTTTTTTAGTAAGAAAATTATGGTTCAAATGTGGTATGCCTGACACTGGGGAGTGCACTATGTTTCCTTCATGCCCAGAACTTATCAATCATCCACTCTCTTCTATCACCCATTTATTTAGTAATGCTTAGTAATAAGAAAGAACATTTTCCAAAGTAACTTATTCAACAAAAAGTGGAACAACAGAAATTAACTGTTTCTCAACTAGATTTTATTCTAGCTATCACAGGTGACTTTGTTGATTAATTCTTTCTAGACAGAGTGTGAAAATGCCTAACACACTGAAGACCCTGGAGATACCAGTAAATCAGTTACTGGTCTGCAACTCTTGCTTTACCTGCCATTCTCTACGTTCTCTAGTTATACGGAATGATAATAGGCTTAACATTGATAGGACAATTTAACAACCATGTAAGGACAAGTGCAGAAGAGATGCTTTAGAATTAAGGGGGTGAAAGAGAGGATTTTATTATTTTTCTTATAAAAAATTCAAGATAGTTACACAAAAGTCTAAGTACAATATACAGTGTAAGAGTTTCAGGTTACATACCCAGTTGTGCCCAGAGTGGATTATATGGATGAGTCTTTGCTAACATGTCCACACTCTGGGAGGAATGTTTTTCTAAAAATATTTTAATAGGTGGTTGTCCATTTGGCATGACTGTTGGAACCCAAGCAAGATGATTGGTCAAAACTGCAGTTATGAGAGCTGGCAAGAATCTGAAAACAAAAAGCATCCCATCAGATTCTATTGTACCTTCATGAAACCTTAGGTAAAACATTTTAATAGAATAAGCAGAAAGAGTACATATTTTCAAGGCCAAATAGCATAAAAAAGAAAAGGGAAGAGAGTAAAAGACAGGTACGCTACCAGAATGAAAAAGTAATAAATCTTTTCCTTGGGTACAAGTTAAAGAAAATCCTTAAAATAAAGAGAACATTCACTAGTTATTCTGAATCATAATTACAAAACAAAGATGCCATTTTACTTGAAAAAATATGGATTCTTTCAGTGTTTAATCTGCTTAGTTCATTAATGAATCAACCAGCAGGTTGGTTTCCAAATTAATGAATGGAAAAAATGAAGAATAGTATTAAGAAAACTTTGTCTACCATCAAAGAAAATAAAAACATCTGAATTACTCATGTGGATTCTGAGGACTTGGTGAATAGTTAAAAGAAAACAGTATGATAAAATATCACATTAAAAATATATCACTGGAAATTCCTAGCACTTCCTATGTACTTTTTATGAAGCTATCATAAATGGATATAATTCACAAAAAATGGGAAGTCTCAGAGAATTCTGAAAGATGTCAGGAATTTTGACGTAATTTAAGACATTTTTACTATTCTTCATGCACAAGTTTTGCAGCGCTCTTCCACACCCTATTGTTAAATTATTTTTAGAGTACTGTTTTGATTACTAATAATATGAAATAATTACAAAAATAATGGATCATCCTCCCAGTTCCATAATTGGGTTTGCTCACATTCTAGATATCTAGTTACAATAAATAACAAATATACATACATACAAATATAAACAAATAAAGCAAGTCATACTGATTTTTGGAAGCATTTTCCATTAGAAAAGTGAACTCCTTCATGAATCGATGACAAAGCTGGTTCTTTTCTGGAGTTCCCGACATCATTGTAAGCCACACAGGCTCTCCAATTCGTGGCATTGTGTAAAGATTACAAATTGTTGTTCTAGAAAGAATGGAACATTATGAAATTTATTGGAACTATGATATTTAATGGTTCCCCAAATTACCTACTCTTAAAGTTTGTTACCAGTTTAGGACTTATACATAGATTGTTAAAGCTTTTGAGAAAAGTCAATGAACCAAGTCTTTCCTTCTTTGTCATCAGCATAGTAGCATGGGAAATGTTTTGAACATACATTTAAAATACAATGGTTCTGGTGCTGGCTCTGCCTCTTAGTGACTGTGTGTCCTATAGTAAATTATTTGTCTACTTTAGATATCAATTTCTTCTAACTGTAAGACGAAAAGACAGGACTGGACAATTTTTAAAGCCCCATCAAGCTTTACATTTCTAAAGCATATGGAGCACTTAAGCATATTGTAAATAATTGACATATGCAAAATAAAAATATTCTGATAGGGTAACGGCTTATCCATCTACCCACTCAAACCAATAGTTCACCTGTAATTTGTTGCTCTTTAATATAAAAGTCTGGAGAATGATGACTCTACACAAACATGCTGTTTTATGAATCTAAACCTTCTGCAGTTTTCCCCTCAATCAACACTAAAGAAAATTAATGAACAATTAATACAGTGCTTTCTTAGCTGTCTCTTGGATTAATTTAGACAATACCTAGTCCTATGACTTGTATTATATCCTAAACACTTCAAAGCATATTCAAGTAGGCAAGTTTTTTCCTTTTATATCAATATATATTCAACCAAGTCCTATGTACTGAACAGGCAAAACAACTGCAAAGTTTGAGGTTTAAGAATCTTGTAAGTCTTGCAGAAACTACAAAATGGTGTCCTATCTTCTACTTTTTAGAACAATGCTAACAGAACTTTTGGCAATGATGGAAATACTCTAAATCTGCAGTGGTAGCTATCAGCCACATGTAGGTTATAAACACTTGAAGTGTGAGCCACATGACTAAGGAACAGAATTTTTTATTTAATTTAATTTAAATTAAGTAGCTACATATGACTAAAGACTCAAGAGTGTACTGGACAATACAGTCCTAGCAATTTTTGAGACCACCTCAAAAAATTCTGTTATTATCTACCTCAACATTATTTCTCTAACACCTAGAATAAAAATAAAAAAGGAAAAGAAAGAACCAACTCCAAAGTGTCTATGCAATGAATCTTTAACTAATGTGAACACAACTATTACAATAGACAGTAATAACAAATATAGACTAGTAAGTTCTTGGCAGGGCATAAAATTATCACTAAAAATTAAAGGATTTTTAAATTTTTTTAATACTGGGGATCTAGTACCCAGGGGTGCTTAACCACTGAGTCACATCCCAACCTTTTTTTTTTTTTTTTTTTTTTTTGTGGTGCTGGGGATCAAACCCAGGGCCTTATGCTTGCAAGGCAAGCACTCTACTAACTGAGCTATCTCCCCAGCCTCAACCTTTTTTTATACTTTATTTAGAGACAGGGTCTTGTTAAGTTGCTTAGGGCCTTGCTAAGTTGCTGAAGCTGGTTTTGAACCCAAGATTCTCCTGCCTCAGCCTCCTGAGACACTGGGATTACAGACATGTGCCACTGTGCTCAGTCTAAAGGTACTTTAAATAAGATCAAATAAGATTTTTATAAAATAAGAATTTGAGGTATTTCAGAGAGAAAAATGAACAGCATACAAGCTAGGAACATATAAAATGCTTATCTTAAAAGTTCAAATAGGACAGAAAACTGCAAATGATTATGCCCTTTCAGTTCCAAGGTTCCAAATGAACACTAATTAAGAATTTGGAAGCAGATAAACCACTACAACACGTAACTTTGAAAGAGAATTTTCATTAGTGAAAAATAAAAATAAGCAAAACATGTGAATGAAGTAGCACAGTGGAGGGAGCTATAGATTACAGTTGCATAGGAGAATGGGCAAGGAAGAGCTCATTTTTTTTTTCCACTAAGACAAAAAGAGGAGTAGGACTCTCAAATGCAGGTGAAGTAGAAGCCAATAGTTAAGATATATAACAGAAAAGTAGGAGACTAATTTAAGGTGTAAATGATTGGTGACCTGTACCTCCATTTCATTTCCCCACGGAATGACTACTTACAGGGAAGCAAAAGGAGCAACAGTCCAGTGGAATGATCTCCCTGAAATTCTTCCTGATATTTGTGTTTCATGGAGTATAAACAGAAATAGAGCATATCATATAGTATTAAAATTTCATTCTGGGAAGATGAAAGATTAGGGAAAAATATCTAAATATGTTCCTTTATGGAGTTTAAGAAACAATCTCCTAAAGTGAAGGTCTCTACTCAGAAGCTGTTTTGCACAGAACTCCCAAATACTGTCTAGTAGCCCACTCACAAAATATGACTGGGCAATCAAATAACACTGACATTTAAAGAAAGCCTGCAAGGAGAAAGAGGCAGAAAAAGAAAGCATGTGCACATACTCTCACATATAAAATGACTCTGGAGGAAACAAAAAATGCACAAAACAGAAGAGAGCTTTTAAATAAAATTCTACTGCATAGTCTGAAAGAATATGATAGAGGTTATATTTTCCACAGAAAAGGATTATCTGAAAAAAAGCATGAAAGGTTTTCTAAAGTTTAATTAAAAAACAAAAGGGACAGAAAAACAATATGAAAATAATATATTTAGAAAATGAATAAGACAGAATGGGAAAAAAACACACCTCAGATAGAGGTTAATAATCTCCAAGATATATAAAGAACTCAAAAAATTTAATACCTAAAAACAAATAACCAAATCAATAAATGGGCTAAGAAACTGAACAGACATGTCACAGAAGAAATATAACTGATCAACAAACATAGGAAAAAATGTTCATCATCTCTTGCAATTAGAGAAATGCAAATCAAACTACTCTAAGATTTCACCTCACTCCAGTCAGAATGCAATTATCAAAATTACAAGAAGTGTTGATGAGGATGTGGGGAAAAAGGTACACTCATACACTGTTGGTGGTACTACAGATTGGTGCAACTACTTTGGAAAGCAGTATAGAGATTCCCAAGAAAACTTGGAATGGAACCACAATTTGACCCACTCCTCTGTTTATACCCAAAGGACTTAAAAATCAGCATACTACAGTGATGCAGTCACAACAATATATAAAGAAGCTCAGTTCACAATAGCAAAACCATGGAAACAATCTAACCCTTCGACAGATGAATGGATAAAGAAAATACACAATGGACTATTACTCAGACTTAAAAGAAGAATGAAACGATGGCATTTGCAGGTAAATGGATGGAACTGGAGAAAATCATGCTAAGTGAAATAAGCCAATCCCCAAAAACCAAAGGCCAAATGTTTTCTCTGATAAGCAGATGCTGATCCATAGTTGGGGGTGGGTAGGGAAAAATGAAGAATTTTAGATTGTAGAGAGGGGAGTGGGGGAAGGGTGGGGGTAGGTGGGGATGGGAAGGACAGGAGATTGAGACAGACTTTATTGCCCAATATATGTGTATGAAAAAGTATTTTTTAATAAAAAAAAAGAAAAGAAAATGAGTAGGAAAACATTAAAGAGGCATAAAATAGCAATCCAGAAATGCTACCTTCTTTTTTTAAGAAAAAGGATTTCAGAAAGAAAAATTAGAAAAAAATAAATGATCAAAAAAGCCCAGGAAATTTACCAAAGCTGAAGAGTAGTGATTAACTTGCCAAGAAGATAAAGAACTAAGGGGTAGTGTGATCCACGTATTATGGCAGAAAATAAAATGATCTAAATTTGATAAATCAAGAAATAGCATATTCTATTTAACAATACAGAGGTAAATAACAGAATAAATGAGAGAAGATATTATTTCTGGTACAATACGGAATACTATTCAACATAAAAAGGATGGAATCCTGACATCTGCAACAACATGGGACAAAACTGGAAATCATTGTTCACTGAAATAAGCCAGGCACAGAAAGACAAGAAACACAGGTATGATTTCACTCACATGTGAAATCTATAAACTGTTTGCGGAAATACTGTTTACAATGACTTACATTCCACAATGTTATACATGTTTCAAAAGATCACATGGTACCCTATAAATATGGGTAATTTTATGTGATTTATTCACCAAATAAACAAATTTAAATTAAAAAATGTAGGGGCTGGTGCTGTAGCTCCATGGCATAGTGCTTGCCTGGCACTCATGAGGTACTAGGTTCGATTCTTAGCACCACATAAAATGAATTTTCCATAAGTTTCTTTAGTACAGTGCTAGGGCTACAGTCAGAGCCAGACCACTAACATTAGAATAATGGTCTACAGAGGGTCTTTGTTTTGGTGTTTAAAGGGTTAAATATGCGCTGTGACCCTAAGTATCATAAGTGAAAAGAATGCAAAGAAATTAATTACACATATTGTTTCTTACTATATACAACACTATGTTATCATTAACAACTCAGAAGTAATGATTTCTTCGGAACATTTCTTTCTTCCATCCTAATAACTGAGCCCTATTCTTCAATGATAAGAAAGGTAAATATTTTCAGTCAACTGTCCCCTTGTTTTTCCCATTCAGTGCCCAGAGAATTAAAGACATGATTTAGTCTTCTCTGATATGCATAAAGTGTAAGTAAAAATCTTAATCTTTGCCAGGCAGCAATATTAAATGAACATGCTTCCTGTTTCTCTAAGTTTCAGGGTTGCTGTATTCATCTGAATCATTTCCTTCCTGTTCTCAACTACCCAAAATGTATTAAGCATCTGGTATCAAATTATGTAATTGTTCATTTTTAATAATCACTATATTAAAAAAGTATGGTCTAGCTTTGTTTTTTGAAATGGCTTTTTTATGAAATCCATACAATACTGAAAAAGCTAACACTGAATCAATAGTGTTAGTTAAAATGCAGGGTTAGCTGGGTTCCTGTGAGCCTGTGGTCACAAAATCTCATGAATCCATCAATCAATCCATCTTTTTTTGTTTGTTTTTTGTTTTTTCTTGGTGCTAGGGATTGAACCCAGAGGTGCTTAACCACTGAGACACATTTCTAGTCCTTCTTATTTTTTATTTTGAAACAGGGTCTCACTAAATTGCTTAGGGCCTTGCTAAGTTGCAGAGGCAGGCTTTGAACTTGCAATCCTCCTACCTCAGTCTCCCAAGTCAAAACCTTGTTTTTCTGTGAGTCTCCATTTAAAGATACCTTACTTAATATATACTTTGATTCATTAACATTAAATTCATGGTCTGTGGCACTTAACTCATGCCTAAATGAAGCTTATCTAACACACGCATTTTTTTCTGTTAAGGCACATCACATCATTCTTATGCTTAGGAACAAAGATAGCATTTCGGCATTATGTTTTGGGGCTATTTTTAACCATAAAATCACTATCAAAAGGCACAAAAGGGGCTGGGGAGATAGCTCAGTTGGTAGAGTACTTGCCTTGCAAACACAAGGCCCAGGGTTTGATCCCCAGCACCAAAAAAAAACATGAAAAAAATGAAAAAAATGAAAAAAAAAAAAAAAAAAAAAGAAACTTGGCACTAAGTAAATATCAAAAGGACACTGTTTATGGTATAAGAGTTGAAATAGAATCACCTGTTTGACCTGATCCGGGAAACGTTTATTAGATGCCTCAAAACTTGTTACTATGCTCTGTACACATCTACAAATTACAACAAAACCACTTCTAATACACTTTGGGGTTAACATATAGATTTTATTGCATAGAATTCTTAAATAAAAAGTCCATAAATAATGAGGACTGTCTATATAAAATTAAAGTACTTCTAGGTAGACCTTTTATTAAAAATCATTATAAAACCTTATAATGTATTTTTTAAAATATTGTTAAAAATGATTGAGTTCCCCATGCAAGGGCAAAAATTCAAAACCTGCAATATTACAAAATGTGATACTTGAAAAAGTTCTTATAATAAGGATTGTTTTAGGTAAATAAGCAAATTGGTTGAAAACACATTTATAATAATTGCAGTGCAAAAAAGTACCTAAACAACTTAAATAAAAACATTAAAATAGGGCTGGGAATGGTGGTGCACACCTATAAACCCAGAGACTTGGGAGACTGAAGCAGGAGAATTGCCAAGTCCAAGACTAGCCTCAGCAATATACTGACAAACTTAGTAAGACCTTGTCTCAAAATTAAAATTAAAAGGGCTTGGGTATGCAGCTCAATGGTAAAGTGTCCATGGGTTTAATCCCCAATACCAGAAAAAAAGCCTAAAATTATGATATTAGAAAAAATTAATATATATGTAGAAGGAATGAGGGATGTAGCTTAGTGCTGTAATGGCAGAATTATCACTGCTAATGTAGTTTTTGCCTGCGCAAATTATTTCCTTCCAAAACCAAACAAATAATAGAACTTGAAATCAAATTCTGTTTCCCTACATTTCCTCTGACCACTGAAGTTACTATACAGAAAAGCAAGATTTATTAAACTTACTTTAAATGTCTTTTATCCCCAAAATTATGGTGAATAGAACAATGATTAGACATTTTTCTCCTCCTCAATCAATAGCTGATTATTACACAATACCCATAAAGAAAACTTTTTCAATATAAACCCACCACTCCTCTCATTCAATGTCATTTAAAGAAAAAGAGGTGTATATATGACATGCCTATATACTTTCAACAGCAGTATCACAGGTAAAAACAGCTTCTCATTTCAATATGTGATGGGCCACTTATACAATCCAGAAAATCCCTGCCCCAATAAGGGACAACACAGTTATCAACAACAAAAAATGTGATCGGTTTCTTTAAAAATGAAGTACATGGATTATAAGTAATTATAAACCCTCTGTGGTAGATACACATTTTCGATTTTAGTTATTATGAATTTACTTTTGTAGTTCATTTTAAAGTTAGCCTATGGCGACGAATATTGATTAACTAAAGTAATAAAGTTTCATTTAAAATAAATTTATCTAGTTATAAAAGAGGGGCAATTTAAAGAGAAATATTAAATTAAAATGACAGATAATAAATAGCCTTGGGAAAATTATGGAAGTATGATAAGAATGATTACAGTTGGAGAAGCACCACTATAGGTTATGTTTACCAGAGAAAAAAGCAGTGCCACTGATCTTTAAAACAATCTACTAGACTATTAATTTAATTTGACTATTTTAGACTTTTTAAAAAAAAAATACAGGGGTTGAACATGCTAATGGAGTTGCCCAAGGTCACTGAAGATAGTAAATGGCAGAGCCAGGGTGAGAACACAAGTCAGTCATTTCTAAAGTCTAAGTTCTTACTCTCTCTGCTATACTCTCTCTTCAGGCTAAAGAAAATAAGACTGAGATGATGAAGTAGACTTAAAATGAATTTCTTCAAGGGAGACACACATCAGTCATTTAGTGTGATTCCAAACTTAATTTCATTTGTAATATATTTGCCATATATTGACAGGGCAGTTGTGGTCATGTTGGGGCTTTAGGTACAATTTATGATGAGTCAGAAAATACTGTCAGAAGAAATCCTAGTCACTGTGCCATATCTAGAGAAAGGACCAAGCAACAGAACATAAAGTTCTTTCTGCTTATATCCATATATCTTTATATTCATGGAATATTTGTATCCAAGAACATCTGATTACTATCACTGGTTACAGAATACTTAAATTATTCCCTAAACCTAGGAACTCAGGAGAGAACAAAACATACTTCTGCTTAAACAAAGGATTTTTCAAGTCATATATGCTTTGTCAAATGGTCCAATACTAAAAACAATACCACTGATGACTACCAAACATGCTTTAATTCCAGCAACCCTCCTCTGACTATGGGACAAAAAACAAATGAAAAACTAAATTTTATTAGAAGTTAAAGAAAAGAAATATCTTCCTGGGTATACTATGAAACAACTCTGTTATTATGTAAAACTGGAAAATATGTACCTGAATTCATTTAGGGCATCAACTATTCGATTATATGCCAAACTCCTCTGACTGGCATCAGCTGATCTCCGGCTCATTTTCATAGCCTTGAAAACAATCATTACATAGTTAATTATGCCAATCATGGTCAAAAAATGGAAAAAAAGAAAAGAAAAAGTCATATATTTACACAACACTCTACCAACATTCCAAACTGGAAAGAAATAAAGAAGATATACCCATTTACAGAGGCATTCTCTTCTGAACCTTTAGTCAATAATTATGTCAAAATTCCAAATTTTCAACTGCTAGATCTCTTATTTTAATTATCAGACTGCAGAATATCAACACACAAAGAAAAGTGATGTCCAGAGTCTCTGGGTTACAGAAGAACAACTTTTTTTCCTAAACGAAAACACAACTTAATGATAACTTGTTAACAGTAGCTCTTGTATTTCACAGATAAAGCTTCTGTTAATGCTTATTTTTAAAATTTGGAATGTAAAATTTCTTCTGAAATGTATCTGAAGTTATTAGTAATATTTGTTTTCTTAAAGACTTAATCAGTCTAAGATGGGAAGCCTTGTTCTATGAAGACAATAATGAGATGCAGATTAGGATATAAAGGAAAAAAGAACTTCGGAATTTTTTACTTCATCAAAGAGAATTTAATTCTGCATTCTTTATGTAATTACAAATTTACTTAATTAAAAAAAAAACACAATTAGGAAGTTATACCACTTTATGCCAGAGATCAAGCATCATAGGATAAAAGTTTGTTTCTTTACACTGTTAAACTCACAATTTATAAAGATGTGAATATTCTTTTGCTAGAATTAAAGTAGTCTTCTTTAATCGTGTATTTTTAAATTACATTAAAATTTCAAAAAGAGGCACAGAATTCAAAATAACTGCTAAAGTAATCAGAGATAATTTACAGTTTTTAATTTTAAAAAAAAAAGTGAATAATTTGAAAGCTGAACCTAGACAGTAACATCTTTGGATGATCCATGGTTTACTAAATTCTATCACTAACTACTACAGAACTTTTAAAGTTCCATTCATTTATATAAATATATTTCGTTTTATCCTTTAGCCTTAATAAAAAATGAGATATTACTCATGAAGAAATATTCAGACAACTGTAAGTATTAACAGTACACACTTCAGGTTACAGAATGGTCAAAACACTAAAACATGAAAATACATAAAAAGTAATCTTTAATCTATTAAATCCCAACTTTTGAATTCAAATAGTATTTCAAAGTTACCTTAAGTGGTATACTTGTTGCTCAATTTAAATTTTTATATTTGTTCCACATCTGGGATGATGGGATAAAAGGGGTTAATGAGTTCTTCCTATCAAGTTTTGTTCAGAACTTCAAATATTTTTCCAACTAACTTGAAATGTTTCAGTCACTCTAATGTGTGTGTGATGAATTTGGTGACAAGAGTCTACAAAATGTGAGAGCAGTCAAGTGAAGAAAATTTAACCAGGGTCTAACTTCAGATAAATGAAAATGATCTTCAATTGTTCAGTAAAAAAGTATTGCTAAGTGACTATTTGTTTTTTTTCATAGAGTCAATGTAAACAATCATCTGTATCTTCTTCAGAGGCAGATAATCCATAATTACTACTGAGTTACTGAGGTGCATCCTCTGCATTCTAAAATCATTCTAATTATCTCCCTACCTCTTACCCCTAGTCTCTCTTAAATATATTGCCAAATTAGTATTCCTAAAATACACCTTGGAAACAGTCTTAAAAACAAAGTCAAAACTCCCTAGTAAGCATTCTAGATTCTTTGTGATTTGGTCCTCATAACTTCAGCAGTCATAACTCTCACTATTCCTCTTCATATTCTTTCCCTTCCACATTCTATCACAGGGACTGGGAACTTTGGTTATAGCCACTGACTCATTAGTTTAATTTCTGGGAATTTCCTTTAAAAAATAATCTATAAAGTTCACCAAGATATTATAAGCAGTAATTAACTGAAAAAGTACAAATGGCCCAATAAGGAAAATTAAGTAATTCACTAAAATACTTTTAATAATTTTTTTAAAAATTAAGATCCATTTATGTATATGTTACAATGATTCATTTTTTTAAATGGGTACATAATTTAATAAATATGGACAGTATTATTTCTACTAAGTACAATATAAAATAATATGCATAGCAGAGGACTAGATAAGACTTTCAGCAAAATACTAATGAGTTTCCTTCGGGTGTCAAAGACAACACATTTTCATTTGATATTTCAATATATCTAATTTTCAAACTTTATGTTTAAAAAATCCTACACATCTTCCAGATACAGTCCAAATGAAAATTTCCTCTAACAGGAAGGCATTTTTCTTTGTTCTGAATTCCTAAAAATAACTTTGCTAGTTGGGTGCAGTGGTTCTTGCCTATAATCCCAGTGGCTCAGGAGGCTGAGGCATGAGGATCACAAGTTCAAAGCCAGCCTCAGTAATTTAAATAGGCCCTAAGCAACTTAGTGAGATCCTGTCTCAAAAAAAAAAAAAAAAAAAAAAAAAAGAAAGAAAGAAAGAAAAGAAAAGAAAAATTTAAAAAGGGGTTGTGGATAGTCCTCAGTGGTTAAGCGTCCCTGGGTTCAATTCCTGGTACAAAAAAAAAAAAAAAAAAAAAAAAAGTTGGTGCAGCCACTCTGGAAAGCACTATGGAGAATCCTAAGAAAAACTGGAATGGACCCACCTTTTGACCCAGTTATCCAACTCCTCGGTTTATACCCAAAGGACCTAAAATCAGCAAACTACAGTAACACAGCCACATCAATATTTATAGCAGCTCAGTTCACAATAGCTAGAATGTGGAACCAACCTAGATGCCCTTCAACAGATGAATGGACAAAGAAACTCTGATATATATACACAATGGAATACTATTCAGCCATAAAGAAGAATAATATGGCATTTGCAAATAAATGGATGGAATTGGAGAATATCATGCTAAGCAAACTAAGGCAAGCCTAAGAAACCAAAGGCTGAATGTATTCCCTGGTAAGTGGAAAATTATATATAATGGGGGTGGGGGGTGGGGAATGAGAGAATTATGGGGGAACTTTAGAATATGTAGTAGGAAATGAGAGGGAGGGGGTATGAAAAATGGTGGAATGACATACATCATTACCCTATATACATGTATGATTACACAAATGGTATGAATCTGCATTGTGTACAACCATAGAAACGAAATTATGTACCCCATTTGTGTACAATGAATCAAAATGCAGTCTGTTAAAAAGTAAAAGCGAAATAAAAATAATAATAATTTAAAAAAGAAAAAAAATTTTCTTTCTTTCTTTTTTGCTTGTCCTCGTTTTGTTTAAGCTATTTTAGGTTCTATCTCATATTCTACAAAATTCTCTATTTACATATTTGTATTATATATACTTATCAGCAAAATGACACACTTTCTTTTTCGAACACTTTCTCCTTTGCTTCTCCTAAAAAAAATAGTTTTTCCTTCTAACTCGAAGGTCCGTCCTTTTTATCTCCCGTTGGTTCCTTCTCATTGCCTCAAAATCTTAACTTGTGAAATGCTCCACAACTCAAAACTAGGATTTTCTCTCTTCTCTTCCTCGATCAATCTCAAACCTTTTAAATACTATCTATATACTGATGCCTTCCTCTCTAAGCTCTAGAATCATAAAAACACGTGAATGTTTAGGAGGCATCTCAAAAAAGATTCTTGATTTTCCTCCATCAAATGGATTCCATATGGAGTCTTCCCCACTTTGGTACTAGCAACGCCATCCTTCTAACTATTCAGGTGAAAAGGCTTATAGTCAATCTCACTGCTCTTCACACCCTAATTCTATCCATTAGCTAATCTTATTGGCTCTGTTTTCAAAACACATCCAGAATCTAACCACTTCTCACCAATTCCATTACTAAATTGGCTTCGGTGTTCATAATCTCTCACCCAGATTGTTGCAACAGCCTCCTAACTGGTCCCACAACATTTACCTTTGTTCCTAGAAACCTATTCTCCACCAGCACTAAGAATGATCCTCGTAAATAACATCCTTTCTCCACTCCAGTGTTTTCCTATCCTTCCTAAGAGTAAATGCCAATACTCTTTCAGTGGAATCCTATAAAGCCCTACGTGATCTGCTCTCACTTCAAACCAGACACCCTGGCCTTCCCAAACACTCTAGTTCATATTCCCCCTATCTCCTATTTTATTTTATCAGTGGACTTCCTGACTTGCCTATAAAAGTTGATAATTCTTCCTTACAACACTCCTTAGTTACCTTTCTCTGTTTTTCTTTTCTCCATAGCACATACTACCATATACAAAAACCATATTCATTTATTTTGCTATCTCATGAGGTCAAGAGTGGTGCCTTCTTTACAACTTCTCTTCAGTTACTAGAATAGTTCCACTACATTATGGGTCCTCAAAAAATTAGTTTCTGAGTGAATGAATAGCCTTAGGTCTTCTAAAGATGGTAACCTTCTTCAAAAAGGTTGTATCTTATTGCCATCTTCAAGAACATTTTGTAAGTCATCTGCAAAGTGGCTTTTAATTCTTTTGCCAAATGAATGCTTAATTAGGAGAATAAATTATAAAAATAAATATCTTATAAGA
This sequence comes from Sciurus carolinensis, assembly GCF_902686445.1. Taxonomy (NCBI): domain Eukaryota; kingdom Metazoa; phylum Chordata; class Mammalia; order Rodentia; family Sciuridae; genus Sciurus; species Sciurus carolinensis. The sequence goes on along the minus strand of NC_062218.1, from coordinate 138,547,427 downwards.
TATAAATAGCTACTTACCTGTTCTATAGCACTCTTTAATTTGTTCATGTGGCTTTCAAAGAGAGGAAAATGTGAAAAAAAGAATTCATTAAATTTGTTATTTTCATCTTCATCTTTGGATAACGAAAAAATTACCCCAATTGCAATCTTCTTTTTCCTCACAATTCCTGGGTTAGGGCCACAGCTTTCATCTGACAGATTAAAGCTTTCTTCTATAGACCTTAAAAATAAATGTTTTTTATTTTAAAAAATTAATTAAATTTGCAATTCAATCTTCTTGATAATTAAATGTAGGCAAATTAAAGATCTTCTGAATGTTTTGTCAAATAAATCTGAAATTTTATATCAATTTTGTCTTTGAGAAATACACTGGCTATCCTTTCATGCCCACATTTTTATAAGAACGTTTACTACAGATTCAGGCTGGAAATATTTTTGCCTAATTAGAGGTCCCTGAAGAAGCGGATGACCTCACTTCACAATTAAGCTACATATCTGAATTTTAAGGTGTTTAGATGAGGCTGGTATAAACTATTTGATGTTCTAGGATCTGGTGCTCCTTTCAATTTCAGAAGCAAAATCAAATAAGATAGATAAGGGAGTGAGTAAATGAGGAAGCAAGAAGTTTCATTATCTGTAGTATACTTAACATAGACTAAAAAAAGATCTTTGGAGAATAAATTGCCAAAATAGAAATACGAAAAACTGAAATATCAAAAACATACATGAATCAAAGATCTAAACATAAAACTCTCAGAAAAAACACAAAGGATAAAAGTCTCTTGATGCTGGATTTGGCAATTTTCTTGGATGTAACACAAAAAAACAGAGGCAACAAAAGAAAAAAACTGCTAAACTGAACTACATAAATATTAAAACTTGTGTATCAAAGATTATTATCAGCAGAATGAAAAGGCAATAGATGAAATGTAAATTCTTCACACTTGGAAATCAAATATTCAGTAAGGGATTAATATCCAAAACATATAAAGAACTCTTACAACTCAACAAGAAAACAAAACAACCTGATTTTAAAATGGCAAAGGAGTTTAAGAGACATTTCTCCAAAGAAGATATACAAATGGCCCACAGGCACTTGAAAAGATGCTCAATATCACTAATAATTGGGGAAATGCAAAGCAAAATTAAATGAAAAACTACTTTGCATCCACTATTAGCATGTCTATTAAAAAAAAAAAAAAAAGGCAGGGGGGTGGGGAGAAGAGGCTGGAGTATAGTTTAGAGGTAGAGCACCTGGCTAGCATGTGTAAGAACCTGGGTTTGATTACCAAACTGCAAAAACAAAAACAATACAGAAAATGTGTCAGGTGAGAACGTGGAGAAATTAGAACCTGTCTATATTACTGGTAGAGATGTAATATAAAGAAGCACTGTAATAAACAGTGTGGCAGTTATTCAGAAGTTAAAAGTAGAATTATCACTTGACCCAAGCAATTCCAATTCTGGGTATATACCCAAAAGAACTGAACACAAAGACTCAAACAGATATTTGTATACCCATGTTCAGAGCTACATTACTGACAACACTTAAAAGCAACCTAAGAGTCCACTGAGAGATAATGGATAAACAAAATGTACTTTTATTAAATGTTATTTAGCCATAAAAATGAATGAGTTTCTGACATACGCCACAACAATGATGAACCCTGAAGAATCTTACTAAGTGAAACAAGGCAGATATAAAAGGACAGGTACCATATGATTGCACTTACATTAGGTACAAAGAACAGTAAAATTCATGGAAAATAGAATAGTGGTTGCAAGAGGCAGAGGAAGGAGAACTGAGGTGTTATTGAGTTTCAGATTGGGAAGATGGAAAAGTTCAGGACGGAATTAGATGCTGATGATGGTGTAAATGTACTTAATACCACTTAACTGTACATCTAAAAATGATTAAAACAGAAAATTGTTTTCATAACTTACAAAATTAAAAAAGATACAATTTAAAAAGTCTTCAGTTCCAGACTTAAAACATTAAATACAAGTCCAGGTTCCAAAAACCCATATGCAATTGTGTTTAAGAATTAGTCAGTCTTGTTCAAATTCCAACTTACCATCTAGGAAATACCCCATTTTCCAAACTTGTTGTTTGGCTGCGTCGCCAACGTCTCTGGTAGCTGCTGGCACAACTTCGGGTAAGTGAGGAGTTTGGGGAGGGAAATGGGGTGATAAGCAAGCTGCTGAGAGATGCTGTTAAGTCAGAAGAACAACAAGTACAACACATAAGTCAATAATAACTAAATGTAATGTCAAATTTCTTTTTAACAAATTTAAGAGCAGTGATTCAATTTTTCATTTTGCCTTATGATCCTCTCTTCTAAAATTTCCATCAAAAATATATCATTCATGAAGAAAAATCACATATGTACTGGCAAGAAACTCAGACAATCCCCTTTTGGCATCTTTCCCCCACCCACCCCAGAAGAAAACATGACCACACTGTCCCCTAACTTTGGTGAACCTTAAAGGAAATGTGATGCCGTTCAAACAACGCAGTGGATAGATTTTTAAGAACAAAAGCTACATTTTGAAAGATAAGTGTCTGGCTTTCATACAGGTAATTTAAGAGCACTTATGGATCACTTGTGCACAGGTGTTCAAACTTACTGATTTGATTAAGAGTCACGACTGTATCTACTATGCTACAAAAAAGAGTAGACGCTACAGATTCATATCTGGAGTATTTTAAGGTGACAACACATTCCAGTAGATCTTACTCTAGTTATAATTGCTGCAATCTCAACTGTAGGAATTGTTCCTTTCCCAAACCCTTTCTTTGAAATTCCCAAGACCAGTTTCTTGCTTGAGAAATTGATAGCTATAAACCTCTATTTTTCCTTCGGTTAGAGATCTTCACCTTCTCCCCAGTAGATCTAAGGTATGCAATTAAGGGCTTACTTTGTTTGGCAATATTTTAGATTTCCATCTTTATAACCACATACTGAAAATTGGTGATCAAAACATAAAACATGGAAGTATTAATGTCTTCTATAATGTACATGCCAGATGATAAGTTATTTTGGACACCAGAATGGAAAACTGAGACACTAACATTATGAAGACCTATTCATTTGAATTCTGACAAGTTCAATGATATAGACTAAAGCTTTATGTACCACACAGTTTTCTCTTGAAAAGATCACATTTTTCTCAATTAGAATTTTAAGATTTTGTATTCTACAACTGAATATGTAAATCTAATCAGTATGACTACCCTAATTTTAGAAAATGCTACCCTAAATTTAGAAAAAAATACATTTTAATTACTCTCTTGTATTAAAAATAACCCTATTAGAAGAAAACAATTAACTTAAAAGGTATATATGTTAAATGAATTTAATGAGTTGAAGCAGTCTTACAGATTGGTTTAGCCAGGTCTTTCAATTTACAGATGAAAAAAATGAAGTACAGAGACACTAATTGTCTCCCAAATCCTAAATAAAATAATGAGAATAAAATTCCTATCCCTTATTACTTAAATACAAGTTCTATCAAGCAACATGATGGCTACAAGAATGATATATTCTTGAGGAATGCTAAGAGAAGGGAGGTTAAGTGTTTTCATTACAAAAATGATATCTATGTGAGAAAGTACGTATGTCCATTAATTAGAGTGAACTATTCCACGATATATATGTTTCAAAGCTTGTGCTTTAAGTAATAAACATGATTTTATCTGTTAATTTTAAATAAATAAATTTGAAAAAAATTCCTGACACAGAAGAAAAGTCTAAGTCTCTAGCTATATAGAAACAAGAGAAAAATACTCTAGATTCCCCACCCCCCCAAGAGCTGAGGACTGAACTCAGGGCTTTGCACACATTAGGCAAGTGCTCTGCCATTGAGGTAAATCCCTAACCTCTCTAGATTCATAATAACAAAAATAATAAACTCAATTAGAAAAAAAGCTCACTATACAAAATATGTAAACTCTTCGTTATTAGAGTAGAAATTCTATCCATCAGAATTGGGTTTCGTTTTTTAATGTTTTGTTTCCCAAATACAGATGCCTAAACACTTATCTAGGGTAATCATTCCTTAGGATCAGAGTTTGAACAACTAAAAAATTTTCTGGAGCTTCTCAATGTTACTCTAATGCACACTGAGTAATTATAATACATGGTAAGTTTCAACTTACTTTTATATTTCATTTACACTGAAAAATTGTACCATAAACAATTAGATAGCAGAGTCATATAACAGTGCACATGGATAATAAATTCACTTAAGATCATCACATCTAATGGTATTTCAAGTCTAAGATCACCTTCCTTTTAATTAACACTGATCTCCAGGCCCCAGTAAATAATTCTTATTTTACCTAACATACCTTTTTATATACTTTTTACCTGGATAACTTCCATTTTATTTCTCCAGACACAATTCAAGCATCACCTCTCTGAAAAGCCCTGCTGGCACGCTACCCCTTACCCAGGCTAACAGAGAGGTACCCTTTCATTGAACTTCCTTGAACAGGCCTATCATGAACACACCATTCAATGAATTAATGACAGAAGACTTTCCTGTTCTCCCAGTAGCCTCTGTACTTCTGTGCTCCTTAAGGGCAGAATCTGGGCTTTGTCTCACTACCCCAATATCCAGCATGTTTCTGTAAATGTCTGCTAGACATAGAGATTTTGAAAAGTTTCATACTTTAAAGAAAAATATACAACATTGGTTCATAATGCCTAAGCTTTTCTGGGCAAGAAACTATCTAAAAATATAAACTTTAGTTAGCAGCAAGTTAACTAGTTTTTTTCTTGTTTTGTTTTGTTTTCTATTATGGTTTCTAAGTATTCTTCTGAGCAGTATTTTTCTTTCTTGTAGTAGCTAAGCCTAAGATAACATGCATGCATCTAGGCCATATTCCACCAGGTACACTTATTAGTGAACATGAAGGTTAAATTTAAGAGGTATTTCTCTGCTCTTGCCACAATCCTCTTGTATGTCAAGTATCAATATTAATAACTGTACACATAAAATTAGATGATAAAAACAGGGGTAAAAAAAAATCAATGCAGCTAACAGCAATCTCGTAAAAAATGGAATTAGTACATGAACCCGACATTACCAGAGCGTGCTATGCCACTGTCTCTGTCCTCATTAAGCTCTCTTCCAGGCATGTCCATTGGGTTACTATGAACTGTAAATCAAGACAAAATCATCAGTTATAGAATATATTCATATTCAGGTGGATATTGCTCCTTTTAAAAAGCAAACTAAATCATGCTCATCTCATTGCATTCCTTTATTTTTTCAATAGCATGGCACCAACCCAACACCAAGAGCCATTACTCAGTTGAACAAGCTTTGAGATCTAAAAGATTTGAGATTTGATGCTGAATAATCTATGATACAATATCTAAAGAAGTTAGGGGTAACTAAAATCAATTTTAGAAGCATATTTAATAACAGATATTCACAATACACTAGTAAATGAAAAAAAAAAGCAAAGTACAGAACAGTATGAATGTTGACTGCTGTGGCTCATTGATGGGTTATCTTATGGTATACTTCACTGATTCTGACTATATCAATGTTTAAATGGACACATAACAAAAATAAACATTTTTATAATAAAAAAGAGAAATTTGAAATGTATACCAATTTTGTTTTTAAAAGATGGGGGGAAAAATAAAAATAAAAAATAAAAAAAATAAAAGATGGGGGTCTAGGGCTGCAGCTTGGCGGTAGAGTGCTTGCCTAATACGTGTAAATTCCTGAGTTCAATCACCAGCACCACAAACATACAAAAAAAAAAAAGGTATATTTAACCAACAAGATGGTTAATGCACTTTTTTGCCTATTTTTCATATTTTCCAAATTTTCTATGATAATAATGTATTGTTCACATTTAATATTTACAGGGAAAAGAAATAGTAATTAAAAAAAGAAAGGCTAAGTGAATACAAATCTGAGAACAATGACCAATAAATCTCTAAAAATCTCCACAAGAAGGTTACAATGCCAGGTCACTGTGTGTGAAATGTGTGAAAATATGGAATAGTACTAGATTCCTATAAATATAAAATCATGACCACATACTCTATAATAAATTTAAAGATATAAATGACTATACTCAGATATGCCTTTTACAGAGCATTATAATGGTGCTTGTTCATCTAAATCTTAGCTCCAAGAAACACTGCTTTTATGAAAAAATCTAGATCAGAAATTTTACAATAAGAGGATATTTTCTGCAATTGGTGAACTACCATACAAAAGCTGCTTAGCCATGGAAACAAGACAGTGTCAAATATAAAATTCCAAGTTGTAGTATAAGAAACAATGTTCATACTAAATTTTGGTTTAGGAATCTTAAGTTAAAATCATTATGACAAAATGGGAAAAGAAATGACATAAAAATATCGTTTTTTAATGAAAGGAAATTTCATAAAAATATCAACAGTACTGATAATTTCATGGAACCATTAGGAATATATTCAGCAGGAAGGGATTAAGTTCTTATAGTTCCTAAGTAATGCTTTCTTAACCACAACCTCCCCAACTGCATTCATCGACTCTCTTGTTTCCACAGCTTAACTACAGATTCTAGCCTCTAGGGCACAACAACTAGTCTACCCACACAGCACATGGCAAACCTGCAAAGAAAGAGGCGCTCCTGATCAGGCGGAGCGGACCCTGCTCAGAGAACGCCCGCCTGGGGCTGCAGAACTGTGAAAGACCTACATGGCAAAAATGTAAAATACACATGAAAGAGGGCTGTTAGAGAAGCTACAATGCGTCAGGGAAAAAAGATAAGGCAAGGTAGCACAAAAGCAGACTAACAGATATGGATGGAAACTTGTAACTTAAATAAGAATCAAATAGTCTTCCCTTTTTGAAAAAGGATGGTCTTCCTCTGAGTCGTGGTTCATGTCAACAATTTCTTGCCTATTTCTTAATAAGCCCATATATAATAACAGAAATATGTTTCTGCTATACAAGGTAAAAATTAAATTAAATATTCTATCCTTTCTAATGTAAAACAATTTTGTAAAGATTCAAAAGACAATAATGTCATCTACATAGGCCAAATAAATTTCTTTAAAAAGCCAGTTAAGATTACAGTATTCTCCTGCAACAACAATAAGAATACCATCTTAATGCATTTAGCACAAGAATAGAAAAGGGTCTTACTGACAGAGAAGCACATTTTTTGCATACTCTATGATCTCCTGTCCCTAGGTTTAGATACATATTGCTGTTTTTCTAAAACATTTCTTTCCCCAACTATCTGGCTAATCCTTCAAAGTTTAGATTTGACATCCTCAAGGAAGACCTCCATGACTCTCCAGGAATGAGTGAGGTGCCTCTCAAAATGTTCATTACATTACACCCTGCTCTTAATTTTGTCTAAGAATTCACTACAGTATATTATAATTATTGGTACTACTTTTTGGACCCCCACTAACTATAAGTTCACTGAGGCAGAAATTATCTGGTTTCTCTAGGCCTAGCAGAGTGCTTCACATATTACAGGTCCTCAATAAGCACTAGATTGATTGACTGACTGATTACAAATTTAAAGAAAATAAGAAATAGTGGGCTGGGGATATACCTCAGTTGGTAGAGTGCTTGCCTGTCAAGCACAAGGCCCTGGGTTCAAACCCCAGCACCACAAAAAAAAAAGAAAGAAATAGCATTCGCCTTTCCTTGAATTCCAATTAAGAATGTGCAAGTACAAGCCATTCATTATTTAAAGCCTGTTCTTTATTAAATGGATTTTCTGCTCTATTAGAACAGAAAGGATGAGTAAATGTAGCTTCAATAGTGTAATTTTCTAAGTGACAATAGATTTGTACTATTAAAAGGAGTAGTTTTTAATAAGCCCTCTGAGCTCTTAATAGTGTCAAATTATAAAGAAAAAAAGATCTAGTTATTTCTTTGTAACAGTCCTACTTTATTAAAATGAAGTAATAAAAACTAGTTGCCTAATATAGTTAGTTGCTCATCTGAAAAATCATGACTTACAAAAAATAATATTTACTGAGCAAAATGTAACAATGCTCAAGTTGGGAGAAAAATGTTTTCTGCTAATACATAAAACTAACGATATTTGTTAAATTAATTATAAAAAAGTTCTTACTAAACAAGGAATGAGAGAAATATCCATATTAGGTTAATTGCTGTCCACTCCCTGAGATTTTGTAGTTCTTTATGCAAAAGGGACATAGTGTAAGCGGCGGTTTAGTTGTGCTTTCTAGGACAAATGACCAGAAATTTCAGAAATAGTTTGTCATTTTAAAATGTTGAGCTTACAAAATAACAACAATTAGCTAACCACATTACTAAGTTGTTAGTCTAATACATCTTTTAAGAAACAACAACTTTGGATGTCTGCTCATTTGAATTACAGATCACAAAAATGAGAACCATTTTAAAATGACTTTTGTGGTTAGGAAAGAGGAGAGGTAAGGGACAATATCAGTCTTTCTTGGTTGAAATATTTAAGAACACCCGTATGGGATTTTCTGTATCAATGAAAGAACCTTTTAAACTACGTCAAATTTAAAAACAAAAATGGTGAAGACAAATTATATCTCCATCATTCTTTCAGGTACAAAATAAATATTACATCCTAATATAAGCAAATGTTTTCTAAATATTACAAATGGTGTATGTGCAATTTACTTGCATTTCCCAAGTATGGTATTTGAAATTCTTTAGTTTTATAACAGATTTGCATGCTTAAGAAATAGATGCAAATCCTTGTTACTGTTAACATTTTCTAAACTTATAAAGTCAAATGAACCATTTACCTATATTTCCAAGTAGTCCATTAATAACTGTGTTATTATCAGCCTTTAATGTATTATTGTCTTGATTGATGAATTCAAGACTGTCCTGTAACCTAGGGAGGGAGAGAAAAATATAAATTCCAAATTCATTCTATGCTTTAAGGGCAATTCTGTGTACATCCTAATGAAATTTTATAAGCAAAACACTCTTTAAGTATGTATACATATTAGTATTATAAACTATATATAACCAAGTAATCATTTAAATGAGGGGTTAGCAAACTACATACAGCCTTAGGGCCAAACCAGTCTGCTGTCTCTTTTGTTTATATATTGTTTATGGTTGTTTTAATGCTGTGAAGCAGGGGTGAGAAAGTACAACACACTGTGGCTCACAAAGTGAAAAATATTTAGCAACTGGTCCTTTTATAAAGAAAAGTTGATGACTCTGATTTACATTACCAACAAAGTTTTATTTTCTTTTTAAATATTTTTTAAAGTTGTCAATGGACCCCTATTTTACTTATTTATATGTGGCACAGAGAATCAAACCCAGTGCCTCACACATGCTAGGCAAGCACTCTACTACTGAATTACAACCCCAGCCCACCGACAAGGTTTTCCCTCAAATTTTGTAAGTGAAAATATTTTCTCAACATCTGGGTGTGGGGGGATGAGGGAAAAGAGGAGGAAGGAAGAGGCAGAAAAGGAGCAGGAACTGCAACCAATCAAAAAATATCTCTAGTATACACATTTAAAATAGCTTACATTACTACTTTCAGTGTATCTTTTAGAATAACAAAAAAATTATGCTGTTAGTGCAAGTACCCTTTCAATAAATTTCAGAAATTATTACAATAACTTAGAAAAGGTGAAACTGAGGTGATTACATCTAAAAATCAATGATCTCTAATTTCTACTTCACCGATAAACTCAAAATTCAGCATTTTTCACATCAAGATTTTTTTTAAAGTTTTCACAATATTTTTAAGAACATTTTCCTTTTTTTGGTTCCTGGAAGTAAAAGAAAGAGCTGCTGCAGGTATTAGAAACATAGCTAATAAAACTTCAAAACAGAAGCAGTTTTAAATCATAAACAACTAAGGAAAGTTCAAGAGACTTTCTCTAGTTTCCTTGCTGCCTTCTTTCCACCTCAGGTTGGGTCTTCACCTCCTGGATCTCCAACTAACCAGTGAGCTCTGATTTGGCACCCACAGAATTCATCTCTTGGGGTCCACTACCACCTAAGTCCAATCCTCATAGTTCATTTGTTAGGTTCTGATAACAGCCCATTATCCAGGCCTACCATTGTTTCAGCTAATCTTAGCATTCATAGCTTATCATAACCCCCACAGCTATTATTACATACTATGTCTGATACTGACATGGCTGCCTAAGCCACTCTTAATAGTCTGGAGTTAACTCTGCAAGGGATATGAAAACTGAAGAACACAACCCTACAAAAACTAACTTAGCACAGAACTGGAAAACTAAAAATCAGCAGGTTAACCTCAGATGAAAATACATTCAACATTTTCATTCCAGATATACCATCAAGTGAATTATAGAAACAGAAACCACATCTCCTATTTTTCAATTAAACTCAAATGATGCAATCTCCATAAACTTTCAAACGTGGGGAAGGCAAAAAAAAAAAAAAAAAAAAATCTGAAGTTGTGTTATAGCCCAAAGAGCGATTCTTTTATTTTCATATCTGTGTATCAAAACTAAACCATTTCTCTCTACATTCATATGCACTTACGTATTGAGACTTCCACATATACTGCTGCCAGTCCGTGCAGTAAAAACTTTGCTGAGCATGAGCTGTGGAGGTGAACTATGAAGAAACACAGAAGGTCAGAGAACTCTTTATTTTAAAGAAAAATTTGTGAATCACCCAGATTTTACATCATAACAACAAGAGCCATGAAGTAGCATTAAAACTATAGATCATCATAAATCACATGACATGCTCAATCTGAGTGAAAAATCAAATGAAATTATGTCATCTTCAAAAAGAACTGAATTCACTTTAAAAATTTAAGAAAACCCCTCACCGGATTTGATGAATTTTTAAGGTGGATCCTTTGTAGCTCATTGCTACCGAGCCAAACATCATCTCTCCAAGCATATTGGCATCAGAAGAACACCTTGAACTCTGAACAATAATCAAAACATTAGTAAAATTGCAAAAATTTAAAATCCCTATGACTTTTTCAAATATTGATTTTTATTTTAAAAATTTCTTTTGTTATAATATTCTATGCTGAGGGTTTTAATTCTTTGTATACACTGTTCTAAAACTTGATTTTCTTCATTTTACAATGTCTCATACAACTAACCATATTCTTAACACAGAAATTTAACTCATTCCTTTTAAAAGCTGTACCATAACTGGGCATGGTGGGACACACCTGTAATCCTAGCTACTTGGGAGGCTAAGAGTAGGAGGATCAAAACTCCAAGGCCAATCTGGGTAACTTAATGAGACCCTTCTTAAAATAAAAAAATAAAAAGTGACGGGGATGCTGAGTTCAATCCCTAGTACCACGAAATGAAAATACTATAAGGTTAGATCAGTTCCCTTTTCTGATGAATATTTAGGTCACTTTCAGGATTTTGCTAATAAAAAATTAACATTCATTTTTTAAATATTTTTTAGTTGTAGATGGACACAATACCTTTATTTTATTTAATTATTTTTATGTGGTGCTGAGGATCAAACCCAGTGTCTCTCATGTGCTAGGCAAGCACTCTGCCACTGAGCCACAACCCCAGCCCAAAAATCATGCTTGATAATGTATTAAACACATACAACATTTCTCCAGGAGAGATAACAAGTATAATTCATTGACTAGGTAGAATAATTCTACTTACAGGGTAAACTCTTCACATATGGAGTAAAGTATCCACATATGGGGTGATCTGTATCTATTTTGTATTAAAAATAAAAGGACTGTAATCTTCGATTCAATATAACTCCTATCGAAATCCTAATGGCATTTTCTACAAAAATAGGAAAACAGCCTAAAATTCATATGACCATGAAGTCAGGAAGAGCCTAAGAACCTAGAGAAAGAATTAAAGTCCATGAATAGTCTAACAACCTTGAGAAAGAAGAACAAAACTGGAAGCAACACACTCCAGATTTCAAAATACATTTCAAAGCCATAATAATCAAAACAGTGTGGTACTGGCATTAAAAACAGACATCAAAACAATGGAACAGAATAGAGAGTCAATATATAAATTTGTACCAACTGATATTCAACAAGGGTGCTAAGAATACGCAAAAGGGAAAAGACAGTCTCTTTAACAACTGCTTCTGGGAAAACTGGATATTCATATGCAAAAGAATAAAAGTGGGCCCTTACACTATATACAAAAATCAGCTCTAACTGGAATAAAGACTCAAATGTAATATCACAGGAGAAAAGCTTCATGACATTGGTCTAGGCAATGAATTCACAGATATGATGCTATAAAGCATGGGCAACAAAAGCAATAACAGACAAACAGAATCACATCAAACTAAAAAACTTCTCATAGCAAAGGAAACAAGAGGAAAAGAAGTCAACCCATGGAATGGGAGAAAATATTTACAAATCATATTTAAGAGGTCAATCTCCAAAATAAACAAGGAACTCCTAGAACACTACAGTAAAAATGAATAAACTGATTTTTAAAGGGGCTAAAAGACTTGAATAGACATTTTTCCAAAAAAGCATACAAATGGCCACCAGTTAAATTTAAAAATACTCAACATTATAATTAATCATGGAAATGCAAATCAAAACCACAATGAAATATTACCCACACCTGTCAGGTTGGCTATTTCTACCCCCCCACCACCACCACACATACAAAAATTTTAAAAATAACAAATGTTGATGAGGATGTAAAGAAACTGCAAACCCTGATGGTGGGAGTGCAAAATGGTGTAGCTGCTCTGAAAAACAGTATGGAAATTCCTCAAAAAATTAAAAATGTAACTACAAAGTGATCTTGCAATCCTACTTCCCAGTATTTTATCCAAAAGAATCGAAATCGGACTCTCAAAAAGCTATCACCATACATGGCACTATTCACAATAGCCAAAATGTGGAAATAACCCTAAATGTCCATTGACAGATAAATGAACAAAGAAAACATGGTATAACATACAATGGAATACTATTCAGCCTGAGAGAAAAGGAAATTTTAAAACGTAAAACACAGATGAATCTTAAAGACAACATGCTAAATGAAATAAGCCAGTCATAGAAACATAAATATTGTATGTTTCCATTTGTATAAGGTATCTAAAATAATCTAATTCATAGAATCGAAATCATAATGGTAACTGTCAGGGTCTGAGAGGGGGGGAAAGGGAGAGTTACTTAATCAAAGGGTAATAAGTTTTCATCGAACAATCTGATAAGCTCTAGAGTTCTATCTGTAGTGAACAGTGATATAATGTACACTTAAATTTTTAAAAGGGTAGATTCTCATATAAAGTGCTGCTAACATAACATATAAAAATAGGAGGCAGTACTGGGAATTTAGCCTAGGGGCTCTACAACTGAGCCACATCCCTAACTCTTTTTATTTTTATTTTTGAGACAAGGTCTCACTAAGTTACTTAGGGCCTCACTAAATTGCTGAAGCTAGCCTCGAACTTGCAATTTTTTGCCTTAGCTTCCCAAGTCGCTGGATTACAGGTATGTGCTAACACACCCAGATTAAAACAGACATCTTTGAAATATCAGAATGTCTGTTTTCAGAGAATTCTTCGTTAATATATTTCCATTCTTCTTTAATTGTCCTCACAGGAGTTTGAAAACAGTTAAAAAGACACACTTGATACCATTTACTATTCATATACTACAGCAAATATCACTAAAAAATCACCTACTAAATATCTATTCGCTACTTATTTTTTAAAATCCAATTAGTTTCAGGGCCCCAATGTACCCAGTTGGAAAAAAATTACATTTCACAATCTCACTTGAAAGCAAGAGATACAGTCATTTCTATAACACTGGGACTAATGATTGGAGTAGCAGTTTTCAGAAACACCAATTTACACATTTGACATGGATCTAATCAATGAGATATAAATGGGAAGTCACAAGAGATGGAGATGTTATGACCACAAGGCAACAAGAACACATCATCTCTAGCTGGGCATGGTGGTGCACATCTGTAATCCCAGCAGCATAGAAGGCTGAAGCAGAACTGCAAGTTCAAGACTAGCCTCAGCAACTTAGTAAAACCCTGTATCAAAATTTTAAAAAGGAGCAAGGGATGTGATTAAAAAGGGATGTGATTCAGTGGTTAAGCACCCCTGAATTCAATCACTAGTACCAAAAGGTGGAGGGGAAAGAGCATATCATCTCTGATTAGGTAGAAAAATAGGGGAACCTTAATCTCTGAGGACATCTTAAAACCCATAAATCATATCTATATGACATACCTCTGGACTTCTTGTCACATGAGGAAAACAACCCATAAATCTGTGTAAGCCACTTTTATTAGAGTGTTCCTATACAATTCCTAATTGATGCAATTACATAATCAATCAATGAGGAAGATGACCTAAATGACTATTTTTTTTTCTTTTTTTATTTTTTTTTTATTATTATTGTAAACAAATGGGATACATGTTGTTTCTCTGTTTGTACATGACTTTAAGGCATACCATTTGTGTAATCATAAATTTACATAGGGTGATGTTGTTTGATTCATTCTGTTATTTTTTTCCCTTCCCCCCCACCCCTCCCACCCCTCTTTTCCCTCTATAATAAATGACTATTTAAGATAGTAAATGAGCAATTATTCACAAATTTTACTAAAGTGTTTCATCACGGGAAAAGAAAAAGGACTGGGTCATATTCCCAGTCCTTTTTATTTTTATGTTGAGACAGTCTCACTAAATTGCTTAAGGCCTCACTAAACTGCTGAGGCTGGCCTTAAATTTAAATTCCCCCACTTTACTCTCTGAAGTCACCAGAATTATAAGGCGAGTGCTACCACATCCAGCAAACTAGAGAAATGCAAATCAAAACTACCCTAAGATTTCATCTCACCCCAATTAGAATGTCTGTTATCAAGAACACAAGCAACAATAGGTGCTGGTGAAGATGTGGGGAAAATGGTACACTCATACATTGCTGGTGGGGTTGCAAATTGGTGCAGCCACTCTGGAAAGCAGTATGGAGATTCCTCAGAAAACCCACCATTTGACCCAACTATCCCGCTCCTCAGTTTATACCCAAAAGACTTAAAATCAGCACACTACAGTAGTGATGCAGCCACATCAATGTTTATAGCAGCTCAATTCACAATAGCCAGATTGTGGAACTAACCTAGATGCCCTTCAGTAGATGAGTGGATAAAGAAATTGTGGTATATATACACAATGGAATATAATGCAGCCATAAAGAAGAATAAAATTATGACACTTACAGGTAAATGGATGGAGTTGGAGAATATCATGCTAAGTGAAATAAGCCAAACCCCAAAAAACAAGGCAGAATGATTTCTCTGATAAATGATTGATGATACAATATGGGGGCAGGGGGAGGTAAGGGAAGAATGGAAAAAGGATGGGTCATGTAGATGGAAATGAGGGGTAGGGAGGGGGCAGGGGAAGGAAAGATAATAGAATGGGACAAACATCATTACCCTATGTACATGTATGAAGACGCAAATGGTGTGACTTTACTTCATGTACAACCAGAGAAACGATAGTTATACTCCATTTGTGTACAATGAATCAAAAACAAAAACAAAAGTTTATAGTTTTCTAAACATATTATTTTTTCCAATGAGATAAAAGGTAGGGTAAGGAGTAGCAGATTTCAACTAAAATTCAACCATACCTACAAACTGTATCCCAAAAAACCCCAAAATCCATTGTCTGTAACATATTCTTATTATTCATATACATATACCCAAATACAACTTAAAGGAACAAATAAATAGTTCAAAATTAAAGCTCAGTCCCCATCAGTCCCACCCCCCCAACTTCCATTCAGTGGTCTTTCTATATTCTGATACTTCTGTTCTTAAAAAGCCAAACCTAAGTCTTTTCTGAAAATGAATAGACTTTATGGGACAAACAGGATATGGTGGTGGTAGAGAGCAAGGGCTCACCACCAAGCTGAGGCAGGCCCAGAGGTCCTCAGTTAGCATCTCCTGTGACAACATCAGAAAGATTTCAGACATGTTGCTCAGCGTAACAGGCATGAGTTTATTAGAAGGGGTATGAAAAGGGAAAAGGGGGACATTCTCAAGAGAAAGTGGGTCCTCTCAGAGAGGAGGACCTAAAATATTTTAAAATTATAATCAAAACAAGACAATGAGAATTCTGATTTTACAACTGAAAACTAGGGAAAATACAGATGCACATTATTTTTCCTTACATAGTAATGATTTTTTTAAACTCACTGGTATGTTTATTGTCTATTATAAATCTTTCTTACTATTTTGTGTTTAAAAATCTATATATTTGTATTTTTTTTACCTTCTCTGAAAAACATTCCATTACACATAAATATTTCATATTATTTTATATATATATATATTCATATATGTAATGCTATTTTCTTTCTCAGACCTATGTTCTTAATTTTGTTGTAATAAAGACATAAAGTTAATTTTCAGGAAAAATAATTTTCAGGAAAAATAATTTATACCCAGGTTCCTAATAGGAAGCATCTCTTCTATTCCTGGAGTTTGGTTCAGATTTAATTTTTATTTCAAGGCAAAGAGGTTTGTGAACTGAGAACAACATTTCAGAAATAAAGCAGAATAATTTTTTAATGATAAAGCAGTTTTTAAAGATTAATGCCAATCTTACTTGCAAACTAAATCACTATGGTCAAAATGAAAATCTTCCCTTATAAACTTATTTTTGATGTGTCTAATTCCATCATTATTTTGACTAAAATAACTTATTTTGACTAAAATTATTACTTCTTATACTAAGCAAACTATACAAATTTAAATTTTAAGGCACTTTTTCATTTTACCACTGTATAAAAATCATTAGAAAGCAAAATACAATAAAAATAAATTGCTATTTAAATGTTATGAGATCCAGGCTTGGTAGAGAAGGCTTGTAACCTTAGCAACTCCGGAGGTAGATGCAGGAGGATTGCAAATTTAAAGCCAGCCTTAGCAACTTAGTGAGGCCCTGAGCAACTTAGTGAGATTCTGTCTCAAAATAAAAATAAAAAGGGCTGGGGATGTGACTCAGTGGTTAAATATCCCTGGTGTCAATCCCTGGTACCAAAATAATAATAATAACAATAATATAAATAAATAAATTAAATAAATAAATAAATAAATTTCATGAGAGCATGTAATTTTCTAGGAAAGTTCTCTATGCCTGTTCTGACACAGATCAGATAGTTAAAATGAGTATCATTGGCATGTTATATAATTTAAAGTGACTTAATCCCCAATAAAGGTTACATAATTAAGAAAAGTATTATTACTGCTGGCTTTTTTAATCCCTTAAATTCAAGGCATTATCTTTCCAAGTACTCACTGATGGATGCTAATAATCTGTTACAGGCTGTGTATTAAAAAGATAATGTACTAGTTACCTGAGAACACACTTTATCAAGTACTGTGAACTATGCTTCAACCACTGAATGCTTTCTTTAAAAACAACAACAACAACAACAACAAACTTGAGATGCTCAGACAAAATGAGATTGTAATAACTCACTACCTTCAGGATCTCTCTAATCTTGATCAGTTTGCTAGTTATTTATTTTTAACCACATAACAGAAGGCAAGTCTGTGCAAATGAACACAAATTAGAAAACTTCCAAATTGAGCAAAATGGCATAAGGTAAATGGGCACTACATGGCACAGTATGTTAGAAACTGTTTAAGGTATCATGTCTATGATGAAGGAAAATGGAGAAAGCAGAGAGAACTGTGTAGTATCACTTAACAGCTATATTTGTGTAACTTCAGAGTCTTCATATATACTGCCTCACTGATAAAGTAGTGTTAAATTTTCATCAAAACAGAATTATCTCATTACAAACAATTAAAAAGTCCAAGATTCTATTTTGGTACTACTAAATATAAAATACGATTCATGCAAGCTTGGATGACATGAATAAATTCGCATTAAGTGACATTTGCTTAGCATGACACTGACCACTGATCTTAGGTAGAAAGTAGTTAAGTTTACAAAGAAGCTGCTATGAGTTACTGATTTGTTAATTCTATATCTTAAAAGAGGCATCATGTTACTTTTGAAAAATAAAAACATACATTTCTGGTGGTATGTATCTCCAATTATACTGTAATATCATATCATGAACTGTATTACTTTATATTTATCTTCATACTCCAATAATGAAAAGATACATAAAATAAATTATTCTGGTAGAACAATAAATAAGATTTGAAAAAAAGAAAGAGAACTCTTGGCTATCTATATCCATAGTTCTCTATACTTTTCCTATCCTACGATTTTCCAAAGTTCATAAAAATATTTAATTATCTGTCTCAGTATCTAAAATGTAAAATGCTCCAGGAAAATAACTATCATATCTCAGGTGTCTAAGATGGTGCTCTAAACGTATTTGTAAATCAATAAGTAAATAAAATCAGTGATCTTACCTGGTACTTAGGACACTGGTCTTTTACATCAGAAGATAAAGTGATAGAACTATCCAAAGAGGAAGAACTATCTCCTCCAGGCTTCAGTTGGCAGCATTTCCCAAAGACTTTGACTTGGGCATCACTGCAGAGTTTCTGAAATACAGTTGATATTCCAATTCATATTCTAATAGATTTTTTCACCATATATAATACAAATTTAATCACAGCATAAAAACCTTTGTAAAAACCAAGGATGAAATAACTAAAAATAATACAATCTTAATATAAACTCTATTTCTAATTTGCTGTTTTCTCCAGGACTATCGGATATTCTTTGACACAGAGATATAACATTTGTGGAGTTTGTACTGCACTTTTCTCACTAACTTTACTGAATCACAAGAAACTTTCTATATTACTATAGTCACAAAATTCATTAATAGTGACTTAATAATATACACTGGCAGTTTTCAAATCACTGGTCTTAAAACCCATTTTGTTCTTATAAATTATTGAGAATCCCAAAGGCCTTTTGCTTACATGAGTCATAGCTATTAATATTTTCCCATATTAGAATTCAAAATTGGGAAAGCTTATTTATCAACTCAAATATAACAATAAATTCATTACAAGTTAACATAAACAACATTGTTTTTAAAAATTACATATATATGTGTGTGTGTGTGTGTATATATATATATATATATATATATGCTGGGGAGAAAAGTAGAGATGGGAGGAGAAATGCAAAGGAGAGTTATTTTACCTTATGTACATATATATAGTATATATATGCTTAATCTTTTGAAGTAAGAATGTATTCATGTAATGAACATAAATTTATCATAAGAGTTGAACTTGCAACTAGAAGATTGTACAATCTAGTATGAAAGAATGTGTTTCTTTCTCTTTATTTCTCTTCCTCTCCTCCCCATTCCAAATGGGTTCGAGAGCTTTCACTGCTCACAACTACCAAAGCTGCAATCAACCAATGTAGATTAATGTCTGTTAACATTCAAAAATACTACCAATGTCTGTTAATACTCTAAAATAGTACTTCAGTGCTTTATCAGTCACCAGGATACTCATTCTTCCAAGTGAGAGGTCTCAGTAGGTTTTAAGAAGAAATAATTGAGATGGGCACAGTGGCACACACCTGAAGTCTCAGCAACTAGGGAGGCTGAGGCAGGAGAAATCACAAATTTAAGGTCAGCCTCAGCAACTTAGTGAGGCCCTAAGAAACTTGGTGAGACTCTGTCTCAAAACATAAAAAGGGCTGGGGATAGGGCTCAGTGGTAAAGGCCTTCTGGGTCCAATCCCCAGTACCAAAAAAAGAAAAGAGAAGAGGAGGAAGAAGGGGGTAGTGGGAGCAGGAGGAGGAAGACCAAAGCAGCAGCAACAGTTACCATCATCAAAGGCTTTTCAAAGAGGATATTTAATAACCTCTAAATCATCTCTAACCAAATGCTTAAGGGGGAAAAAAAAAAAAAGAAGGGCTTTTGAACTAGACATGAATTAAAAAACTAGATTTATGGTCAATTTACTTGATCTCCCTGAAACTTCATTTGCTATCTGTTTAATGAGAAGAAAAGCCCTACCTAATGACATTTAAGGAAAAATGTATGCACACAAACACAAATATATATATGTATATATATGTATATACATATGTCCACATATATGTACACACACATTACACACAGTATTACAAAATAAGGTAATTTAGAGAACTAGCACATGCTTACTGATGTTTAGTTTGTAACTAGAAAAAAGTTAAACTAGAGAACTAACATAAATCAAACGACTCGGACTTCACTATGTATTTCCATTTACATTATTTAATTTAAACACTAAAAATATTAGTATTTTTAGCATAAGCACCCTTGGCCTCATCCTAGTAACATTACTACTTAACTGATCACAAACAAAATGCTAGGCCTTTATGTACCTTTTCTCTACTACTCAGAAAGATACTATTAACTCTTTTGCATACAAAAAACCTGAAGCCCAGAACGGTTAAAGCAACTTCACCAAGTTTATAAGAGCTACTAAGGCTATTATCTACTTATATCTGAAACCTAGTCTGCTTGTCTCTTCTACTATTGCAAGCCACTCTTTCATCAGTCAACAAAAGTACAGTACAGTATGTACTATGTGTACCAAGCCCTACTGAACACAGGAACTAACAATCTAACAGGAAAAAGAGATATTTAAGTAACTATGCAAATATGTATAATAAAGTATATATTTCATATGTCTAATATACGAATAATAGCAAAAGCTAGTTTATATAAGCACTTACTATCTGAGTCAGGTACTATTGTGATTTACCTAAATTTACTCTTTGATTAAACTTAAATCTCTTAATAAAATTTAATGAATAAAATTTAATAAAAATATGCTTTAGCGGGGAGAGGTACCAGAGACTGAACCTAAGGTTGCTTAACCACTGAGACACATGCCCAGCGCCCCCTGCCTTTTACATTTTTTATTTTGAGATAGGGTCTCACTAAGTTCCTTAAGGCTTTGCTAAATTGCTGAGACTGGCTTTGAACTTTTGATCATCCTGCCTCAGCCTCCTGTGTTGCTGGGATTATAGGTGTGTCCCACGGTTCCTGGCTCTCCCTCCCATTCTTAAATCATGGCTCTTTTGAACCAAACAGCAACAATTGTAGCAGCAGATGGTCCTCTAAGGAGGAAACAATGCACAGTTGACAACCCAGACTAAGAACAGTTCTACTATGAGAAGAAATTGTAGGAACAGGGGCTCAATTTTCTTACTATTTTACTTTCATTCCTAAGGAAAGTGATGACATACTTTAATCAAGCAATATCCTCTGCTTACGCTTACGAAATGTTATAAATATTACTAAAAAATAAATCTTTTTATAACTGACTTAGAATTTTATTAGCCATTTATACATTCTCAATCAGAAAAAAGTTGAAAGTTTAGTACAGAAAAACTTCAGTTTTTCTGAATCACACAAGAGTAAGTTGCCATTTTGATATGTGATCAGCTCTGAATAATGTGCATTTCCTCAAATCAAGGACATTACTCTCTACATTTCTAGAATATAACCAAAAATTCAGGAAATCATATTTGATACATTATAATCATCTAATCCTCAGGGATCTATTAAAATTGGCCAATTGTCCAAGTAGTATCCTATAGAAGGAAAGAACCCAATTCAGATTATTAAATTTAAATGTTTGTTATCTCTCTTTAAACTCATTCAGTGTGGAAAATTCTTTAGTCTCTTTCTGACTTTAATGACTGTGGCACTTTTTGAAGATTTCAGGGCAGTTATTTTGCAGACTGAATTTGTCTCATGTTTCTCATAAGATTCGGGTTATGCATCCTGAGGTGGAATATCACAAAAAGTGACAGGGTCCTCACTGAATCCTATCATGTAGCAATGATTTCAATTTGTCCCATTAAATGATTACATTCTTAATAATGATGATCACTTTATTTAAGTGCCATCTACCAAGCATCTTCACTATGAAGAAATTCTTCTTTGTAATTAATATTTTGGTCAGGGGAGATTCAGAAACTATATAAATACTCTGTTCCTCAATGTACTTTCAATTTATTCATTGACATAAATATAGACTCATGCATTTATTCATGAATTTTAGTCTGCTACTATCATTATTTGGTTTTGTTCCAAAATTTTCTTCCATTTGGCCAATGAGAGTACCTTCAAAGTGGGGCTTTGTTTTGGTTTTTGGTAGGTATTTTTTTGCTTGTTTGTTTTATGATACAGGGACTGAACCTAAGGGCACTTAACCACTGAGTCACATTCCTAGTCCTTTTTATTTTTATTACTTTTTTAAAATTTTGAGACAGGGTTTCACTAGCTAGATTGCTTACAGGCTTGCTAAATTGGTGAGGCTGGCTTTGACCTGCGATCCTCCTATCCCAGCCTCCCAAACTGCTGGGATTAACAGGCATGTGCCTACCACATCTGCCTCCATCTATTTTTGATATGTTCCCATCACTCTCGGAACTTGTAGTACAAAAAGTTTCAGACTTAACTTTACCTTTTCCTGCCGCAAACAGCCCAGGCACAAGTCATTTCTGCAAGAAGACCTGGTTATTTTTAGCAGAGAATGGAATTTAGGAAAACACAAATCTGGATACTATGTATGTTCATTATAATGGGGTCTCATTGCCCCCAGGGTCTCTCAATGGACAGAAGTAGAAAGTGTATTTTTGTGTCTACATATACACATGTATATTTACATTTATTGTTTGTATATGTATCTGCATGTACATGTATTTTTAAAAAATAGTTCACACCAAAATCTTCAGTCGCACTCCACGACTACCATACAGTTCCTGTAGTTTTCTCCATTTCCTAATTTCTAACTCCCTTCTCTTATACTTAGAAACAAGTTTTCTATCATCTTTAATGTGCATTTATTTGATCAGGGTCCTGGGATATAACCAATCTCCCATTTCTCTAGTCTTCATGAGGAATGAATGCCCATGAATTCGAGTGCTTTCTCCACAAGCTACAATACCAAGGGTGAGTGCCCTCCTCCTTCCACTCAGGCATGATGTTAGACTACACCTTATGCAGATATCCTCTTCAACCTACCTGGGCTCTAACACCCAGCTCTGGGTCAGTGTGCCTCTACCATGTGATTTCTGTGCTCTGCTCTACTGGTATTAGGACTGAATTGTTTGGATAAAGGAGAAGAAAAGGAGGAAAGGAGACATGAGGTATTAAAATGTTTAATCTAGGTATATAATCATGTGACATTCCAATTTTCTATCACAATCGAAATTCAAATAACTAGCACTTAGTTTTTCAATTTTCTTATAAAAGTCCCATAAATTTTCAACTTTTTTTGTATTCTGTCAATTTTTAAAATTTTGTTTTATATAAGTAATATGTTTATAAGATTCAAAACTCAAAACAATATAAAAAGGTATACACAAAGAAGTCTAGGTCCCATCCTTATTCAACTACTCTCAGTCTACACATTCTCAATAGGTAAAATAGATTTTGTTGTTTTTTTTTTTGGGTGCTGGGGATCGAACCCAGGGCCTATGCTTACAAGGCAAGCACTCTACCGACTGAGTTATCTCCCCAGCCCCGGTAAAATAGTTTTTATTGATTTTTTATCCTTCCACAGTCTGGTGTTGTAAATATAGGCATAATACTTTTCCTCCTCTTTTACAGAAAAATTCAATTCTGTTCCTTGCTTTGTTTTTCACTAATATACTGGAGAATTTTCCTGTCTTTAGATAGCTCTTCACTCTCTTTTGATATAGGTGAACAGTAATAGAGTGTGTAAGTACACCACAGTTTATTCATCTATTAATGGATGGCTGGTGGAAGTGCAACAGCTGGGAGTTATAAATTACAAAAGTGGGGGCTAGGGATATAGCTTAGCTGGTAGAGCGCTTGCCTTGCAAGCACAAGGCCCTGGGTTCAAACCCTAGCACCGCCAAAAAAAAAAAAATTACAAAAGTGGGGGCTACAGCTTATGGCTCAGTGATAAGAGTGCTTGCCTACAAGTATGAGGCACTGACTTTAATCCTCAGCATCACATAAAAATGAATAAATAAAGGTAATGTGTCCATCTACAACTTTAAAAAATTTTTTTTAAAAATTAGGAAAGTGTTTTCCAGGTTGTCATGTCTTTAAGTTTTCCTTATGGTGTTTTCTGTTTATATTTTTTTTTGTTTTGTTTAGTAAAAAAAACTTTTTTTTTTTTTTTTTTTAAATGTGGTTCTCAAATTTACCACTCTTCTACTTTGTGGATTCTGGATTATAAATCATAGCTACAAAGGTCTTTTCCATTCCACAGATACTTAGAAATTCACTCACGGTTTCTTTTGTAACATAAAAGTTTGGTTTTTTGTTTGTTTGTTTGTTTTTTGTTTTTAACTGAGACCTCTGAAACCTCAAGCCCCCAAATAAACTCGTCCTCCTCTAAAATTGTTCTTGTCAGGTCTTTTAGCAAACAGCAGCAGGGAAAACAAATCAAAACAAAACAAAACAAAAAACCCTGACTAAAACACAGTTTCTTGGTTCAACCAAATGCAGAAATGGATGAGAATTCCACTGTGAAATAGTGTCTTCCCTCCCACTACACATAAGTGGGAATTATGATCCTCTATTATCTTTACAAGGAAAACTGCTATGTGTCTTACATATTTATATGGACTTGTAAAGTATTTTTACAATGGTCATTTTTTAATACTGAAGTAGCTTCAAAGTAAACAAATGTCATTAACATGATTTTGATTTAATTAATTACAAATTTATTAAATCAAAATGTAACTATCAGAACTCTGAGGAAAGAAATTGAAGACCTTAGAAATTGGAAATATGTCCCATGTTCTTGGATGGGCAGAATTAATATTGTTAAAATGGCCATGGTACCAAAAGCGTTATATGGATTTAATACAATTCCTTTTAAGATTCCAATGACATTCTTCATAGAAAGAGAAAAAGCAATCATGAAATTCATTTGGAAAAATAAGAGGCCCAGAATAGCCAAAGCAATCATCAGTGAGAAAAGTGAAGAAGAAGGTATCACAATACCAGACCTTAAATTATACTACAGAACTACAGTAACAAAAACAGCATGGTACTGGCACCAATACAGACATGAAGACCAATGGTACAGAATAGAAGACACAGAGACAAACCCACATAAGTATAGTTATCACATATAAGACAAAGGTGCTGTGATAATACATTGGAGAAAAGACAGCCTCTTCAACAAATGGTCCTGGGAAAACTGGAAATCCATATGTAACAAAATGAAATTAGACCCCTGTCTCTCATCCTGCACAAAACTCAACTTAAAGTGGATCAGGGACCTAGGCAACAGACCAGAGACCCTGTGCCTAGTAGAAGGAAAAATAGGCCCAACTTGCCATCATGTCAGCCTAAGAACAGACTTCCTCAACAGGACTACTAAAGCACAAGAAGTAAAATAAATGGGATGAATTCAAACTAAAAAGCTGCTTCACAGCAAAGGAAACAATAAAGTGAAGAGAGAGCCTTCAAAATGGGAGAAAATCTTTACCACATGCACATGAGATAGAGCATTAATCTCCAAGATATAAAAAGAACTCAAAAAACTTATCACCAAAAAAACAAATAACCCAACTAATAAATGGGTAAAGGAACTGAGCAGATACTTCACAGAACAAGAAATACAATCAATTAATAAATTATATGAAAAAATTTTCAACATTTCTAGCAATTAAGAGAAATGCAAATCAAAACTACACTGAGATTCCATCTCACTCCAGTCAGAATGGCAACCATCAAGAATAGAAGCACCAATACTGTTGGTGAGGATGTGGGGGAAAAGATACACTCAGACCAGGGGACTGTAAATTGGTGTGATCACTCTGGAAAGCAGTAGGGAGATTCTTCGGAAAACCTGGAATGGAACCACCATTTGAACCAGTTATCCCACTCCTCAGTTTATACCCAAAGGACTTAAAATAGTGATGCAGCCACATTCATGTTTATAGCAGCTCAATTCACAATAGCTAAGCTATGGAACCAACTGAGGTGCCCTTTAGCAGATGAATGGATAAAGACACTGGCATATATACATAATGGAATATTGCTCAGCCTTAAAGAAGAATGAAATGATGGCATATACAGGTAAATGGAAGGAGCTGGAATAATATCATGCAAAGTGAAATAAGCCAATCCCAAAAAAACCAAAGGCCAAAGATTTTCTCTGATATGTGGATGCTAATTCACAATAAGGGTAAGGGGAAGAAAAGAGGTATTGTGGACTAGAAGAGGGGAGTGATGGGAGGGGGCGGGGCATGGGGTAGGAATAACCATAGAATGAATTGGACATGATTACCCTATGTGCATGTATCATTACATATCCAGTGTAACTCTACATCATGTACAACCAGACATGATGTAGAGGAATGAGAAGTTATACTCCATTTATATATGATGTGTCAAAATGCATTCTACTGTCATATATAACTAATTAGAACAAATACATAATATATTTAAAAAATTGCTACACATGGTGGCACACAACTGTAATCCCAGCAGCTAGGGAGGCTGAGGCAGGAGGATGGTGAGCTCAAAGCTAGCCTGAGCAAAAGCAAGTTGCTAAGCAACAAAGTGAGACTCTGTCTCTAAATAAATACAAAATAGGGCTGGGGATGTGGTTCAGTGGTTCAATGTCCCTGAGTTCAATCCCCAATACCAAAATAACATAACATAATATAACATAACAAAAAAATAACATAACAAAAAAAATAAAATAAAATTAGGTTGACATATAGGGGTAAGTTTAGACTTGGTATTAAATTTTGGGTTTGGTTAGGTTTAGGAAATGAATATGTATATCAGGAAACATGAATATTCCTAAGACTGCAACTGGAAATATGAATATATGATCTGAAACAAAATGAAACAATAAATGTTGGCGAGGATGTGGGGGAAAAGGTATACTCCTACATTGCTGGTAGGACTATGAATTGTTGCAACCACCCTGGAAAGCAGTATGGAGATTTCTCAGAAAACTTGGAATGGAACCACCAATTGACCCAGTCATCCCACTCCTCAGTTTATACCCAAAGGACTTAAAACAGTGATGTGGCCACACCAATGTTTACAGCAGCACAATTCACAATAGTTAAGCTATGGAACCAACCTAGGTGCCCTTCAGCAGATGAATGAATAAGAAAATATGGTATATATACATGATGATCATAAAGAAGAATGAAATGATGGCATTTGCTGGTAATGGATGGAACTGAAGACTATCATGAAATAAGGCAATCCCCCAAAACCAAAGGCTGAAATGTTTGCTCTTATAAGTGGATGCTGACTTGCAGAAAGCATGGGGGGGTGAAGAGGCAGTGAGAAGGGGAGGTTCACTGGATTGGACAGGGCAGAGTGGGGGGAAAAAGTGAGGGATGGGAAAGACAGAAGAATGAATCAGCCACAACTTTCCTAGGTTTATATATGAATACACGACCAGTGTATCTCCACATCATGTACAACCACAAAAGTGGGAAGTTATACTCCATGTATATATGATATGTCAAAATACATTCTGTCATGTATAACTAAAAAGAACAAATTTTAAAAATTGGAAAAACACAAAATATAATTATCTTCTACTGGACAACTTTCAAAAGAAGTCTTTTTCAGATATAATCTAAAATTCAGATTAAGGTTGACGTTAAACTAAGAAACTTATAGCTGCTTCCAAATGATAATACGTTCACTTGTTTTTGGTAAAGGGAACAAAGTAAAGCAAGTAAGCCTCATATCTAAAGCTTGGATTTCTATTTATAATTCAAAATTACACTATGTTCAACATTAAGACCTTTTTTAAATCTCATTTTTAGTAAACTATATGACCAAAATACAATTCTTATTCTTTCATAAAGATGCTTTAAACTAAGATATTTTATATATTTTTAAAAATCAAAAAAAATCAACACATTTAATTATATAAATTAATGAGATTCATTGTTATTTCTATATGTGCATCACTGTGCATTGATCATATCCATCCACCCTTCTTCCATCCTCACCACACATACCACACTGGCACCCTTCTCAGTCATTAGTAATCACCTCAAGAAAGACATTAAATAAACTAAGAAAAAAATGAAGGGTCATGGAAAATGAGTCAAACATAAACTATAGCACAGCCAGGCATGGTGGCTCATACCTGTAATGCCAATGGTAGGAAGACTGAGGAAGGAGGATCACAAGATCAAAGCCAGACTCAGTAACTTAGCAAGACCCTGAGCAACTAAGTGAGATCCTGTCTCAAAATAAAACAATAAAAAGGGCTGGGGATGTGGCTCAGTGATTAAGTGCCTTGAGTTCAATCCCCAGTACCAAAACAAAAAATGAACAAAAAAACTCATATACTATAGCAGAAAAGATTATTATTATGCAAGATGAGAATAGTCAATGATTTATTTTCATCTTGTGAACTACTAATGCCTATGGACCAAAATATTGTACAAAAAGTTTAGAACATTAATTATACCACCTGATTCTTCTTTGACTACACGGAATCCATGATTTGATATTCCAAAGGTACAGGTAGAATAAACAAACAAAACATCCCTTAAAGATTCGAGTGGCTTAAAATTGGTTGCAAATGGGTAGTTCAATGTATTCTGTACTGTTCAAAAGCAATATATGAAATTTTCAAGAAAGTATTTAGCAGATTTTGAATAAACTTCTGAATAAAATTTATAATTTGTTTGTTTTTGTGGTACTGGGGATTGAACCCAGGGCCTCATGCATGCTAGGTAAGTGCTCTGCCACTGAGCTACATCTCCAGTCCTAAATTAATTAAAATATGACCTGCCTACTTACCACTCATGGGCAGTATAGAATTTAGAAAACATAGGTGAATAACAGGTAAATTTTTTTTACTTTTCAGATTCTTTTTCCTAATCTAATAATACACACACAAAGACAGTCATGGTATATGAATGTAAGCAAAGGATTATGAGAATTCTTAAGGAGAAGAAATATACCTAAGGGAAATCAGAAAGGATTTATAAAAGTTGTAGGTAAAATGAATCTTGGAGGGCAAATTTTTATCTAGGAAGATAGCATTAAAAAATCAGACTGTTGGTATTTATTTAAGGTTGTTTGATTTCTAGGCACTGATTAAGTTAAAAGTTTAAAAAACTTCTTTTTAAAAGTTTAAAAGCTGAGTAATAAGTGGATAATATTAGAATAGAGCCAAGAGACAAATTACTATTGAGAGGGGAAACTAAGACACACCAAGGAGAGACCAACAGATAGAAAGGAGAGACTAAGATGAGAGAGGAGACCAAAAACCATGAGGATAGCCTGACACAAAAACAGAGGCATCAACAGACACCAAGAGGAACAAAGGGTAGAGACAGAAAGAGAGAAAGGCACAGTTATGGACTGAATGCTTGTGTGTCCCCAAAATTCATGTTAAAATCTGAATTCCTAATTTGATGGTACTAGGGAATGAGGACTCCTAAAAACTATCTTCTCATATGGAGTTGAATAAGTCATGAGAGTGGAGCTGTTTGGGATTAGCTTCCCCATGGAAGGAAACCCAGAAAGGTTCATGGTAGGATCTTTCTTAAGAGCCTAACATTCAATTTGATGAAAATCTAAGTTCCTTCCTTTTAGCAACTCATAAGCATTCTATAAGTTTCTTTCACAATACTTAATCACAATTCAGAATTATTTATATATTTATTTGTTCAATGTCTGCCTCCCCAAATGAGGTGAGGTACCCAAGAGGGCAGAGCCTGGTAAATTCCAGGTGTCTGGGATCTTGTCAATAGTTATTTGCATAAACAAATGCTTCCCCCCGCCCCAGAATGAAAAGAAGTATGGTATCTAAAAATATAATATATAGAGACATAAAGGTCAAACTAAAATAGTTTCTGGTCAGATCGATGACAAATAATACAAGTATTTTCTTTTTAAAGAAATCGCAGAATCAGAACTCTGAACTTTAAACATGTTCTATACTGACAAGATACTTTTAACTGACAAATGAGTATCACAACTGAAATTCTACTCATTCTTTCTCAAATTATTAAAATACTTAACATTAAATTTCAAACACATCAATAATGATACTCACTGATACTGACGTGTCCTCATTTTTTCTCTTAACACTGGAGTCAAACAAGACATTTCTCCCTCGTCTTTCACAATCTTGATATACAATCAGTCGAATCTGGCTTGGATCAAACTCTGGCAAAGGCCAACTTGAAAGAAAAATATATATTAGAAGCACTTTAGTAATAAATATTCCATATACATTTTTATAAGTACTTAAATAATAGGGCTGAAAATTATATTATTACCAAGGAACACATAGCATATCTTTATATAAACTATCATTATTTAGTTTGGGGCCAAAAAGTTATATAGTTCTTACATTTTAGATTAAAAATAAAGCAAAACCAAAATTATTTTGTTTTAAATTAAAATTTGTAACTAACATTTAGTATATACATATAAAATATAGCCATCCTGTATGAATACAAAAGGAGCTAATAAATATATATAAGTACATTTAACATAATGAAAATATAGGCTGATTTCATGGCATGGACCTAGATGACATAAAAAGATTAAACCCTTATTTTAAAATAGTTTTATTTTTTCTTCAATATGGAAATGTGGAAACAAAAAATTTTCATTTTAAGATACAAGTTTTTAAAAAGTGATAATCAAGTGTTATAAAAATTCTTCCACAGTTCTAGTGTGAATCAAAACCGGCACAGTCTCTTCTAAAAACTCTGTGTGTGCGCACATGCATATGTATGCATGTGCATGTGTATTTGTGTGTTAGTGTTAAATGAACAAAAATTTACTAAAAATGAAGTTAACTGGAGCAATTCCACTCCAGAAGAGTTTACTATAAGATAAAAATGTTCACAGAAGAACTGTTCTTAACAGCTAAAACTAGAAACAATCAAAATGTTCTATAATAGCAGAATGGGTAAATATATTGTGGTGTACTCAGACTATTAAATATTATACAATGAACACAATGACTGAACATCAGACATAAGACAAAAACAGGGACAGACTATGAGCAAAATAAATCAGACACATACAAATAGCTACTATATTTTGCCATTTATATAAAGGTTAAAAATATGCAAGGATGCATAACTAGTTTTAAAAACTGTAAGAAAATGAGCAAAAGGGGCATACTGGGTGGAGTGGGTCAGTGAATTTTTTTTTTTAAACTACCAGGAATTGAATCCAGGTGCACTGAAAAGTTGAGCCACATCCCCAGCCCTTTTTTATTTTGAGACAGGGTCTTGATAAGTTGCTTAGAGCCTCACTAAACTGCTGAGGCTGGCTTTGAACTTCCAATCCTCCTGCCTCAGCCTCCTGAGTCACTGAGCTTACAGGCATGCATCACTGTACCAGGTTTCATGTGTTCTACGTTTTGACTCAACAATACCTACACAGATGTTCCCTTGACATTCTATATTAGTAAAAATCATATCACTTTTATTTTATGCACTTTTATACATGCAAAATATTCTACAATTTAGAAGAGTAATGGTGTGCATGAAGTAGAGAAGAGAAAGGAAGATAAAAAACAATGAAGGGAATGCAGGAGAAAATAACCAGGTTAACTGAATGCACTATTGACAGGAAAATTGTTAAGAAATGGAAGACCCAAAATGAAAAGAAATTGAAGCTATTGGTCCTAGTTACATCAGGCTAAATGGTCAACTCCTCAGACAGTTCTTGATTGGGTTCCTGCATTTCCTTAAGGGAAGTTTACCTCCATTAATGCATGTGAAACTAACTATAACTGGCAATATAAAACATCTACATCTCAAATTATTGACAGAAAATACAATTTTAGTTTTCTCCTGTCCAATCCTTAGCAAATGTTTGGTGTGTTAAAAACTGATGAAGCCTTACTCTAGACATTCAAGGTAAACCAGAGACTCATCCTTAGACCACAGTGATTAGCATCACAGTGAACTGCTTTTACAAAACTTTTTTCACGTTATGTCAAGGAAATGTCAAGGACTTTGACAGGCAAAAGGGACAAAAGGAAAAAAGGACCATAAAGATGGAAAAGACTCCAATAATATAGTTGAAATGATGAACAGCATAATCTAAGCTAGTTAGGAAAGGCAGTAATAGCAGGAGGCTAGCAAATTTGAAGTAAATGAAGATACAATATTCAAAGTACTAAGAAAAAGGAACAAAAATACACAAAGCAGAGTGTGTATGGGAGGTAGGACAAGGAGTATGAGATTACATAGGGTGGAATGTTACAGTTAAAGATTAATTTATAATATGCTTTAACATGTTCTCTTTAATTAATTAAGAGAATTTCAAAAAGTGAAGAATCAATAAGCCAGAAGTTGGGGACATTTCAGTAACTTAAGAACAGAGAAGAGAAGCAAAGAAGCCAAGGAAGATCAGTGAAGACATATCATCAGAGAGAAAAGATCCATGGGAAAGTATTATTTCAAAACCAAAGTCAAGGAAGATAAAGGAAGGGCAGTGCACAGCACCAAATGTTGCCAAAAGGCCAAAATTCATGAAGACTGAAAGAGTCCTTGAAATTAAGCAATTTGGTGGTGTGGGTACTTGTTTTAGTCAGCTTTTTTGCTGCTGTGACTAAAAGGACCTGGCCAGAACAACTGTAGAGGAAGAAAAGTTATTTGAGGGCTCACGATTTCAGAGGTCTCAGTCCACTGACAGCTGGATTTATTCCTTAGGTCTCCAGGTAAGGCAGAAAAACATGGCAGAAGAATGTGGCAGAAGGAAGCAGCTCACATCATGATCAGAAAGAAGAGAGAGATCTCCACTTGCTAAATACATACATACATATCTCCTCCAAAGCCACGCCCACCTCCTCCAGCCACACCCTACCTGCCTTCAATTACCACTCAATTCACTAACTGGGTTTTGCATAGACACATACATGAGCTTTTTGGGTCAGCTCACATCCAAACCATAACAGTACTCTTGTTAGAACAGTGTCAGTGGAGAAAGAGAGGAATAAGTAGTTATTAACCACTGAAAAGAACTGAGAACATAAGAGAGCAAGTAAAGGTTTCTCTATGAAAAGTAGAAAGACAGTCAACAGTGCTGATAATATAACTACCATCTAAACTACTAAGTTTTGAAAGTAAAATGGAGCCCTAAACAGACAGGAGGAAAGTGTGATTATTTGGACAATCAAGTTATAGTCACCCCAGACAGATAGAAGAGATGAGGCTATATGAGGCATTTATTTTGTAGGACAAAGGTGTATGTGTACAAAATATATAAGAATATGTAAGGAACCAAAGTATACACTTAAGGTATATATTTCTAAGTCGAAGGTAAGGAAACAGAAAGAGTAAAAGGTAACTAGATGGAATTGCTAAATTAAGATCCCAGAAAAGTTAGGATAGCATCCTGGACAAGGGTGCCAATAAGGAACTGCCAAATATACTTAATGAGGCAAGAAAAATGACCTACAAATGAAAATTACTGCAAATGGGTTTGC
This sequence comes from Sciurus carolinensis, assembly GCF_902686445.1. Classification (NCBI taxonomy): domain Eukaryota; kingdom Metazoa; phylum Chordata; class Mammalia; order Rodentia; family Sciuridae; genus Sciurus; species Sciurus carolinensis. The sequence goes on along the minus strand of NC_062218.1, from coordinate 138,514,027 downwards.
AGGTTGGAGAAACAAAATTGAGCATTTACATTTGATCACTTTTTTTTCCTGACAGGTAGGGATCATTCATATGTATAAACATCTACGAAGTGGGTGGCCTGAATTGAGGTAAAGGGTTTGAAACAAAAGTCTAGCAAAGTAATTGAAGTGCTAACTTGACAAAATTAGAAGTACAGTCAAGGTGAATTAAAAATCTCAAATCTGTAACAGGACTCATTTTCTGTCCTACCACAGAAGATCCCAGATGTGGAAGAGACAAAGATAGACAATAGAGGTTTTCTGGGCAGATACAAGGGAAAACAGGAAGTAAGGCTGTTAAGAGTAACTTACAGAAAAAGAAGGTCTGGATTTACTGAGAGAATGTGGCCAGAATGGACCTGTCAAAGAAAAGGAAGAATAAAACAAACATGTGTTCTCAATGAAGTTAAAGAGCAAGTTTGAATAAGGATATAAAGTTATGGTCAGAATAGAAATATCTCATAATGAGCAGATTCAGCTAATAAATATGGTATAGTAGCCACGAGGAAAAGATAGAGGTATGAAATCAGGAACTGAGAGGTCAGAATGTTAGATGTGTGGGCTTCCAAGATGATGACACAAAGTGATGTGCAAAGACAGACTATCAGCTAAGTGTTGAAGTTCTAAACAATACTAGAGAACTACATGCTACAGGTTTACTAAACAGAGCAAGGGTGTGGTATAATGTCACAGGTCTAGAAAAGAAGTTGTTTTCATGAGACAAAAATAGTCTCCAGGCAATAATGGTGGGCGCCAAGTTATAAATAAGCCCAGGGTTGGGTAGTTTGAGGGCAATAAACATCCTTTACTTAAGGAAAAAAGGAAATATGGTCTGTGAAGGCAAAAAAAAAGTACAGAATTTGTGAAGAAAGTGGGGATACATGCAAAGTATTATAAATAGTACAGAGAAAAGGCAGCATACGCATTGGGGAGGATGGAAGAAAACATGAAGAAGGCTCACTACTTGGAGGGGATTAGACTCTAGAACATGCCTGAATATTCCCACGGGAATGGAATAAAAGAGTAAAAATAACACAAACTATATTTAAATCAAAATCTGTGTGAATCTGTTTTGGTCTAGAAAAGACATTCATACAAAATTCTAGTTCAAAACAGCAGCAGTAGCAATTAAGAAATGCTGATCAAAACTCATTGTGGGGTGGAGGTTGGGGGTTGTGGTTCAGTGGTAGAGTGCTTGCCTCGCATGTGTGAGACACTGGGTTCAATTCTCAGTACCACATAAAAATAAATGAATAAAATAAAGGTCCTCAACATTCAAAAAAATAAAAAAACTCATTGGGGAAGACATCTGTGCTTTGACAGAGTACATGATGAAATAGAGAAGGGTTACTAATAAAGCCCCAACTGTATTTACCTAATAATGAAAAGAAGTTGTGAATTAGGAAATCTATAGTCATAAGAGAATGACAAACATATTATCAAAAAGTGACCTAACAAATTATTGTATTTGCAATATACTAGGAGAACATAATATTAAATAATAATAACTCCAAAGAGGTTCATTCAATAGGCAAATTTTAAATGATAATAGTCACCCAAAATTTATTCATTTTCATCAAGTGAAAGAAAAGCATAAAGGACCTACCTAGAGTTATGTTCTGGATAGTGCTAGCTGATCTCTCTTCTTTTCCCCTCTATCCTTACTCTACCTTCATTGACGGTACTCAGCACTCAAATTGTTTAGATTCCTAAGTCTTCTAAAATCTAATCCACCAAAGTTTGTTACTTCATCATGTTGCCTCTTATCAAAATTTAATGGAAGACATATCCAAGCCAAATCATCAGTGGTAAACATACCATCATCATTTACAAAAACTACCTACAGAGAAACTTTCCTCAGTTTTAAGTCACAGTGTTCACTGTAACATTAATTTAAACATTGGTAAATGTATTCAGTGATGAACCACTAACTATTTTAAGACTCTACACAGATGTTATTTATACTTCATGTCAGCTTATCTTCTCTGCATGTTTTATTATCTGACACATTCAAAGAATGCCAACAGAAAATAAACATGCTGGAATAGACACCCCCTTTTATACACCTTCACTGAACCTTAGGAGACCATGTGAATACGTGTAAAAGCATGTCACTACCAAAATGGGGCTAAATCATGCTTTTGGTGGGGGGTACTTGGGACTGAACTCAGGAGCACTCGACCACTGAGACGCATCCCCAGCCCTATTTTGTATTTTATTTAGAGACAGGTCTCACTGAGTTGCTTAGTGCCTCACTTTAGCTGAGGCTGGCTTTGAACTTGAGATCTGATCCTCTTGCCTCAGCCTCCCAAGTCACTGGGATTATAGGGTATAAAGTATGCATTCTTAATGGGGGTGAAATGACTTACAGGGGGGCAAGTTGGTTCTTGGAGGAGTGTAGGGAGAAAGACTTAGATATTAAAGGGACTGTAGCCTTCCAAAGGGTCACGGGACATAAGCGAATCACAGTATAACGGTAATATCAAAAATTTCATAAGCAGGGGAAATGGTTATTAAGGAAAATGGGAGTAATAAAGGCTCCTTAGGGGGCCTAAGGAAAAATGGGAAAAAATGAGAAACACTGAGATAAATACTAGTTTATATAAACAATTGTCACCCTCAAAATTTGTAAATCACTTTTTTTCTTACATGACCAACTCTTCTGCCTCATCGATCATCTTAAAATTTAATTTCATGCCACTGTAAAAATATACCAACTGATCTCTTCCTCTGTCCTGCTTTCTTTTGATTATCCATACATTTTCATTTCTATGTAGCATGAAAGGGTGTTACTATACAATAAACTAATCAAATCTGAATTTTTTTTTTTTAGTAAATTCATTCAGTAATCATCTGTAACACACTAATCATGTGTCAGCACTGTTCTTTCCTGAGCTTTATTTATCATTGTTATATCTCAGTGAAATGGAAACAAGCACAATGATGCAGGCTAGCTCTAAGAAACCATTAATGTCCTATGCTCCTGCATGAAATGGTGGAAGATAGGAACTAAGTTTCAAAAGCTATGCATGTAGTTAGGGACTTTCCCTCCCCACACACAAATGAAATACCTGAAAAGCATTCTCAGTTTGGTATAGGAGAGAGAGGTAAAGGAGTGAGAGAAGGAAGAAAAAAGGGGAAAGAAGAATGCAAAATTAGGCTATAAGAGACATATAAAAAACATTCCCATTGTAATACCAACTTGTCGAAAACTGGTCACCATCAGAACCCAAAAGCATCACAGTCACTTCAAAAAATATTTTCTATTCATGGGTCAAAACTTCTGAGTTCTTAAAATCCTGCAGGCAGACTATGCTTTAAAACAAATCTGCTACTGGGGCTGGGGCTGTAGTTCAGTGGCAGAGTGCTTGTCTAGCATGTGAGAGGCACTGGGTTCAATCCTCAGCACCACATAAAAATACAGTAAAGGCGTTGTGTCCATATACAACTAAAAAATATTTAAAAAAAAAGAAACCTGCTACTAACTAGTCAATTTTAAAATGCGTCGCCTAGTTGGGCATGGTGGTGCACACCTGTAATCCCAGAGTCTGGGGAGGCTGAGGTGGGAGGATGGAAAGTTCAAAGCCAGCCTCTGCAACTCAGTGAGACCCTGTCTCTAAATAAAATACAAAATAGGGCTGGAGATGTGGCTCAATGATTAAGCGTCTTTGAGTTCAGTCTCTGGTACCAAAAAGTAAAAAGTGTCTCCAGAAAGACACTTTTATATATAGTCTTATATAAGTCTATAAAACTAAATTCTGCCACAGAAATTTTCATTTCTGTGCAATATTTGTCTTCCCCATTTCCCTGTCCACATAATCTTATTTCATATCTTCTTTGCCAAGTGTTTCCTTATTACTTCTGAGTCTATTTCAGAAAGCACTTCTTCCTGCATCCGTTGAGGATGCCAAATTATACCTAAAATTTTTGACTCCAACTAGTAAGTTTCAGAAATCAAATATTTTTCTGAGTCTTCAGATTAATGTTTTCTTTTCTCTATTCTACGGTATTTTTTTCCCTAAAGTTTTTTCTTCTCCAGTTCCACCCCTATACCCTTTACAAGGAAAGAAATTTTCATTCTGAGATGTTTAAACTGTCCTTGACCTCACTCTACTGTTCGGTTGAATGCTTGCCAAATCTGTTATTTATCCAGGAAGCAATTCCTAGCCCAAACATCATAGTCTAGAAAGGTTCTATCATTGCAACTCCACTACATTGGAATTAGAATACTTTCACTGTCAGACTTTCTGGCATGCTGAACAAATGAATTATATGAATAAACAATTTCCTGAACACACAGACATCAAAACAAATGCCTACAATTTTTTTTTTCTTTTGCCGAGGTGGTTTTCTTAAAAATGTAGTTCTCAAAGAGTAAATGAAGAAAGGTGATGATTAATAGATGAAAGGATAGGTGAATCCTATAGCTTTCTCAAACAGTGAGAACTGCATCAGATACAGTTTTATGATTGGCACAGTACTTGCATTATTGCCAGGATCACATAACGAAGAAATGCTTGATTTTTTTAGCTAAGCAAGTACCATCATCAGTTACAGCATACCACTATTGTACCAACTTTGTTTTCTATAAAATTCAAAATGATTTTGTAAACAGCAGAAATTCCTCCCAGATTGAAAACTGGCTAATCACAAATTAACCTACACACTATAGAGAAGATGGGAGACACAGGAATGTTAAGGAACCTCAATTAATACCGGATAAATTGAGGACCATGTCAGTAAAATCTTAAAATAACTATAAGAATAACTGGATTATGATCAACAGTTTAATACAATGTTGTTTTACTTAGAAATACATCCATGGACACATACACAAAAAAACACTGCTTTCCAAGTATCTGCTGTCAGTTTTTCTATGCAAACAGAACAAAAAGGAAAAGGATGTGACAGAAAAGAGGATCGTAAAACACATACATCAAGTATTAATATGATAGTATTTATAAATTATCTATTTTTAAATAATGATAACATCTGCTTAAAACACTCAAGTAATCTAATAATGCAAATTACAACTATTATTCAAATTAACTTGTCATAAAATAAGTACATCTAACATCTTAGCATTGAAGTTTTTATGTTTTAAAGTAAATAGATTACCAAATTTGTAACTAGACAAGGTGATTTTTATGTTGATACATAAAAATAAATCTTGAGTTAAGCTGTACACTGGTGGTATCCTATTTCTATTAAGCAGTTCCACTTTTCAAAATCCCTAAAAACTCCAGTTATGCACAACTGCCAACCCAGGTTAATAATAGCAATGAACCAACTCATCTGAAACCACAAGACTGTCAGGTGACATAACAAGAAGGCTGGATTTAACTCAAATAAAGTCTCTCCATGCTGCAATGCACAAAGGCTTAATCCCAGCTACAGTACCATGAGGGCCTGCAAGTCTTTAAAAAATTTGTTGTCCACAATGAAATCTATTTTTACAAAAGACTTTATCTATACAGTCCTATGGTTTGACAAGTAACATCCTGCTTGTTTCACTGAAGAGTATGGGATATTTACAGAAGCAATTTACAAAAGTATTTCAATTCTTTCATCTCTTCTACTTTAAGTGTATGACTAAGAAAAATAATCTAAGCATTCTGAAAACTAAGTGCTGTCCTGGCAGTTGGTACAAACCAGTAAGGCCAAAGTAATTTTTTTAAGGGTGGGCTTTAATTCAATAAGGACTCTCTAAGCTGAATGCTCAGGCAACCATGGCTAGAACTCAGCTCTTCAATAATCCACATCTATAAGGAATTCAGGATTGTCTACTAAATAAGAAAGGAGAGTTAACTCCTTTCTCAATTTGTATGTCTACACTCTGCAATTTCAGAAAAGACCACATACACTCTTGGAACTCACAGCAGGATTGTATGCTACCTGGATGGCCAGTAAATTTGGAAAACCAAGTACTAAAGATCATAGTCCTCAGAGTGATCAGTATGTAAACTGCCTCACTAATTTGAACCTTTAAGTTGAATTTAAGGAGACAAGTCTAGCACAAAATTCTGTCTCTGAATTTATAAACTTCAATAAAGCTATTACAGTATTTGGCTAGTCCATGAAAGAGACATTTTAGCTCACTTGACTTTCAGTTGGCTTTGTATTTTAACATATATTAGAGTGTTCTTCCAGAACGCCAAGGGCTGTCTCTGTGAATGTACGCTGATATGACTAATGGAGTAACAGAAATGCCTGAACACAATGGACTATTAATCCCAACCTAAGAAACAATACTCTGAGAACAAGAATCATTTACCACATCCAATACAGCAGAAATAGAAGAATGGGCTCCAAATTAGCTGAACTTGGATTTAAATCCTAACTGTGACACACTGTGATTTTTTTTTAAGATGTTGATAGACCTTTATTTTATTTATTTATTTATAAGTGATGCTGAGAATCGAACGCAGTGCCTCACACATGCTAGTTAAGTGCTCTACCACTGAGTCACAACTCCAGCCCCACACTGTGATCTTAAAGAAGTGCCTGAATGTCTCTAGTCCTTAGGTTTCTCATCTTAGGTTTCTCACCTTAGGTTTCAAAACTACTTCTAAAATAGGGAAAGGGATATTTTAGCTCTTCAACCCTTAAAACAACACATCACATATCAAGAGTTTGATAAAGTCTCTTTTGGTTCATTACTACAGCTACTTGTCCATTCAAAATATAATGTCTCAGTTATAAAAAACTATATTTTAAATTGTAATACTCAATGTTTAATTCTAATAATCCTACTACTTGTTGAGATATATAAAAATTAGTCACAATGGATCCAACAATTTCACCACAGTTCATTAGAAAGAAATTTAAAATCCATTTTTGATTGATTAAGTGAGAAACCTATATGCAGACACAAAAGTAAATTGAATACTTTCACAAGGTCTTGTCCAACAAGGCAAGAAATACTGCCTACCTAGAATCTTTGATATAAAATATGTGAAGCAATTTACTGGTTAAATTACTAGATATCAAGTTCAGAAATGTCCTAAAGCTAAAAACTGGGTTTAAATTTGTTTCATATTTACACATCTACTGAATACACGGCATAGTGCTAGATGACTCATATGTACTACTTCCAATTCCTGTATCATCACTGGAAGCAACCATTTTATTTTATATAGAATTACACCTAAGGTTCCACAGCTTGTTTAAGATAGACCATGATGCAAACCTGGGTTTAATATAATCACATATAGAACAAGCATGTTTATTGTAGTACTAAATGTTTTCAGTGGGAAAGAACTAAAAACTAAACTGCCCATCAACAAAAGACCTGGTTAATAAATTATGGTATGTTCATTTACAGTGTTACATATAATGGAATAATCTGAAAGCCTTTAAAAGGATAGAGCTATTCGTGAAAACCTTCAAATTAATTATCACATGAAGAAAAGCAAAGTTCAGAACAGTATGCAGCTGGGTTCAGGGGCACAAGACTGTAATCCCAGCTGAGGAGGATAAGGTAGGAGGACTGAGAGTTCAAAGTCAGCCTCAGCAACTTAGCAAGACCTTATAAACAACTTGATGAGGACCTGTCTCTAAATAAAATATTTTTAAAAAGGCCTGGGGAGGTGGCTCAGTGGTTAAGCACCCCTGGATTCAATCTCTGGTACACACACACACAAAAATAAAAAAACACAAAATCACAGGAGGCCAACATACAAATATGCTTTTATGTGTACTACATAGTCTCAAGGAAGATAAATGAGAAACTTAATACAAAGATACCCAACTGCTAAAAGAACTGACCTCAAGGAAATAAAACTAGAATTGGAGAAAGAAAAGGAGACATTTATACTTTCTGCATCATACTCTTCTACAACTGTAGTCTGGCACCAAAACTTCACATTCATTTCATTTAGTCTGGCACCAAAACTTCACATTCATTTCATTAAGCCCTTCTTTGATTCCCCAGGTTTTGCATATCCTCTGCTCCAAGGAATACAGAATGACTTGATTACCACCATACTCTTAGAACAACATGATCTTTTTTTTTTCTCTGAAGGGTTTCAGGACAGAAAATCAAAGGTCAGAGAAAAGTCTGATGACACTAGCTTGAAAACCAGCCAAGTGCCACAAAATGAAGAAGCAATCAAGCAATATGAAAATATTCCACAGAAAAGCCAGTAGTTGAATTAAAGTTAATTTCTCTAATGTCAACCTAGTAAGCTTCAATTCGCCACATGTTCAAACAAAAAAATCTAAATTTCATCAAGCTCTCTTGTTTCTATCACCTAAATGTTTTAAATCAAACCACCACAACCACACTACCACCATTCTGGTATGAGCTACCATAAACTTTTTATTCTTCTGGCCTCTCCTGCTTTTCTGCAATTCATGCTCCACCCTGTCACCATAACTAAAGTGGGAAAATGTTAACATGTCACTCACTCACTTAAAAATCCCTTGTCATATCACATTCTTTTTAAATATATATGTATTAATTTTTTTAGTTGTAGATGAACACAATAACTTTTGTTTTCTTTATTTTTCGTAGTGCTGAGGACTGAACCCAGTGCCTTACTTGTGCTAGGCAAGTGGTCTACTTTTTAGTAGACTGGGGCTTGCCCACCCTCTCCTTAGCCCATCCCTTGCCCACACCCAATAGGTTCTTCAAACGCAGAGCTTTCAATCCAAAATGACCTTCATTTATCCAGACATGGTGATACATTATAATGCCAACTGCTTGGGAGGCTGATGCAGGGGAATCTCAAGTTCCAGACCAGCCTGATCAGCTTGGTGAGATCCTTTCTCAAAATAAAAAATAAAAAGAACTGGGGGTGAAGCATTTGCCTAGCATGAATGATCCCCAGTACCATGAAAACTGTTTAAAAACAAAAACAAAACAAAAAATACCTCCTTCATTGTGTTTGTCCTTTGCTCTGTCATTTTCCCATCTGCCTGGTTAATTTTCAGGTTTTAGCTTACAAGAAGTGTTCCTGATCCCTCCCCACTGCTCATCCTACATCTGTAATATTCTCCCTCTCATTTGCCTCCATAGCACCTCTCTCCTTCAATTGAGCACTAGATTGACACCCTGTATAACCACCATTTTGTGCTTAACAGAGTAAGTTGTAAGTGCCTATTTCCAGTCTCCATTCCCACTAAACCAAGGGCCCTGTTGAGGATTCTTGGTATACAGCTGTATTCCAGCCTCTAGTAGTATGGCTGACATTCAGTAGCCTCTCAGTAAGTGGACATTACATTTTGAAGAAAACACTAATAAAACTTCTTATCTTGAGATCAGTTTAATGATAATAAAACACTAAACAGGATTTTAGTAGGTTTTCTTTATGGCGAGATAATACTTTTGAACCTTTTTTCTCATACTTTGAGGTATGTGATCATTTCAGATAGTACTATGTATATCCCCTCATTCTTTATCCTTAACATTGAGAATAATCCTTCTAAAGATAATATTAACTAACTGTACAATCCTCTTCTCTCACTTTCACTAAATATAAGAGGGTAGGAGGTAAGTTATAAATATTAGATTTTATGGGAAACTACCAAAATATTTAATTTTAAATATCCCCTTTCTTTAACTTTCCTTCTCACTGCTGATCAAACTGAAAGTATAAAACCTTTTTAAAAAGTATTTAAAATATGTGGAACTCACAGGAGCTGGCCTTCAAGTTTTATTATTTTGGCTCCCTAGAGAGGACTTAAGCTTGAAATTCTCTATTTACACATCCATAATATGGTTTATAAAACTTATCTCTTCTACCAACTTTTATCATATAATTGCTGGGAGAATCAAATAAGATGATATGCATAAAAGCAACCTATAAGCTATTACTCATGGCTTTGCCTTCTTGGGGACAAAGCATTCATCCTGTAAGAACCCTGGAAAAACAGCATGAATAAAGACAGATAACAGGTGTGCAGAAAGGAACTGACAATGGCAGGTCTAAGACAAGACTGGCCTTTGGTTTGGCATCAGAAATCCAATTGATAAACAGTTTCCTGTAATAATATGAAACTTTTCATAAGTCCAAGTGTAGCTTACTTTGACTAAACTATTTGTATGAATAATGTGGTTTATGCTGAACATCTATATTTCTTCTTAGTGTCTAGGTTTTGGTATGTGCTAGTCAGAGGCACTTTTGTGATTCAATCCCCAGTAAAAAACCTGGCACCATAATTAAAACTGTCAATAGTCCACCAGAGTTTGCTTTCTCCTTTCCTTCCTTTAAACAATAGAACTACCAGAGTTTTCAGAAACATGGCTACCTGGCTACAAACTACATTTCCCAATTCCCTCAATATAAGTAGCCAGGTTACTAAGATAAGCACACAGAAAGGAATACTAGAGGAATTGGCATGTGTAAATTCTAGGCCATGTCCTTAAAAACAAACTTCTTTTCTCCTTACCTCTTCCAGACAGCTGGGAAACACAACTAGAAAAGCCTCCTTGGGCTTCAAAAGGAAAGCCTCACATTAAAAATGACAGAGACCTTGTTGCTGACTTACCAGTTTAGATTACTAGATGACTTCATGCAATGGCACTACCTGCTAAGACTACCACCTACATTTTTTTTACTATCACATGAGAAGTAGTTTTATCTTACTTTACTCTATCTCATAAGTTTATAAAGTTTAGCTTGTGTCCTGATATGTATTTAAACCAGTCCAGTTTCAGATTTGAATCTTGCTTCTTAAACAAGTTACTTTCCCTTTCTAAGGTCAGAATCCATAGAAGACCACTTCCAACTCTATGATTCCAAATTTATTATTCAGAATGCCCTGTCAAACCAGACTTTAAAAAATTTTAATAATATTTTTATGTAACCACAAGATACAAAATACTATTTTTCAACATCTATACAAAATTTATGATAGCTTAAATACTGTTTTCATAGTAAGTATTAGAAACCTGTTTTGCATTTATTATATTTACAAAATATCACTAGCCACATTTCAAGTACTCAGTAGCCACACCTGCCCAGTGGATGTGGCATGTGGGATAACACTGATGTAGTACATCTAATAGAATACTGTTCATAATAGAATATATACTTTTCAAGACATGTTATATTTTTAAAAACTGACCTCATGCTAATTTACAAAATAAGTCTGATCAAAATTTAAAAGAATCAGTGTTACACAAATCATTTTCTCTGACAATAATACAATCATGCACCATATAACAACATTTCAGTCAACAATGGGTTGCATGAATTGACAGTGGTTCTTTAAAATTATAATGGAGCTGAAAAATTCCTATTACCTAGTAATGTCACAGCCACCATAATAAAATGCAATACTTAGGGGTTTGTGATAATGCTGGTGTAAACAACCTTACTGTACTACCAATCCTATGAAAGTACAGCACATATAAGTAAACACAGTATATAATACCTGATAATCCTAATAAATGATTGTTACTGATTTATGTATTTACTACACTTTTTATCTGTTACAGTACAGACCTTCTACTAACTAAAAAGTTTACTGTATGCTGTGATAACACCAGCAGCAGCCTTCTACATCTTGAGTTTACTACATCTCTTGATTGCCTCAAGAGGTCATGTGAAGTGACTGATACCATGTAGACTTGTATAAGTCTACTATACTATTACATTTGTAAAATAACACATTTCTTAGAAGTCCCATCACTAAGTAGCACATGACTATACATTATCAGAAACTTTGAAACTTTATTAAACAGCATGTGGGTCAAGTTACCAGACTTTTTATTAATCATGCAATGATGGAATAGGGTGGACACTATGGTGTTTTTGGGAGTATGAATTTAAGAGACTAAGCTTCATTTTTATAACCAAGTATCTAATAATGGGATAGTCTTAGGTTAAACTTAAAACACATAAATTCTCAAACTCATAATTAAGGGATGTAAAGGCAGACCAAGGTACAAGTGTTATTCTCAAATTTATTAATTGTACTAGTAAATGTTATAAAGATTAAGGTAAATACCAATACTTGTTTTTGTACAATTGTTACCAGGATACAGAGGAACTTAATATTATTATGAAGCACTTAGCACAATACCTGGCATATTGCGAATAACCAATAAAAGGTGGCTGCATTTTATTCACTAAACACACCTACTGTGCCAAGTCCCAAACTATGATTAAGAGAAGATATTAAAATATCCTATTATTCTGTGCTACAGAAATACTACCTGTGTAAGTTATACATAAAAATGAAAAATAGCTTCTATAGAATTAAAAGCAGTCATTACAGACTTAGAAGAGACTATAATTTAATTAACAAGATAGGAAATATACATATTATTATATAATCTAATATTGGAACATGAAATACATCCTAAATTCTGTAGAAAACTATACCTGAAAAAGCACTGTAACATGGGAAGATAGGCAAAGCACTGACTAGGACTTACAAAAATGAGACTAAAATATAAGTAGCAAGTTCACAAACTGACTAAACCCAAGGGTTGTATTCAGATATGGAAAGAATGGAAAAGTAAAATTCATACACTAAAATTGTCAAATATAAAATTATAAATTTTTTCAGATGAGTCAAAATTAAACCCATATCTCTTAGATATGATGACTCCTTTCCCATCAGGATCTTGTATGTTCTAGTCTTATAACAACTGCAACAGTGATTCTCAGACCTCTGATTCCAATTTTTCCTCACTCTGTTCCATCTGAAATAATTTTCTAAAACACAAAGTTCATTATAATACCACTGCTAGTTTCCAACTGCCAGTAAACATATTTGAGCCTCAGCATTATCCCAACCTCTCATTTCTTGCCATTCCTTTCTATGCAATATCCAGACACTCTCAATCATCACCAAATTTGCCATATCCCTTTCCTGAGACTATGCCTAAACTAAATTTAGGACACCTTCCCTAACAGAAATAGAGGTAACCACAACGTAACCTTTCATATGTACCTGTAGAATAATTTGTAAGCACATTATAATCATCTGCTTAACACTTCCTGGGCACTGTGGGATTATGTACATGCAAAGATAAATGAGACAAAACCCCTGCTCAGATTCCCACTATAACTAGTTACTGAAGGGTCAATCTCACAACCTAAGAGCTCTTGGGGAAGGGATTCTTAATGTGGATTCTACTTATAAGGATTATTCAGTGTGGCAGTGTACTTGGATGAGGAAAAATGCTACCTTTACTTTCACTAACCTCGAACTACAATTTAGCATTTCCTTCTAAAGACAGGCAACAAACCTTGGTGGTAAAAGCAGTTCTATAATGATCACCAACAGGAATCATAGTCTCACTGCTACAGTTGATGGAGATATACAGAAAATAAACCCATCAATATTCAAAATTACAATACTTATTAGATCCCCTGTTAGGTCTCATTAATGAGTTAATGCAGTACATACTATATATCGCAAATTTAATATTTTGACAACTATTTTAAAATAATGAGCTTCCCTCTGTAATCCTATGTATTCTATTTAAATATTTATAAACATTTTTTTCCTAGAAGAGAATCTTTACATTTTTACCAGGCTGCCAAAAAGGCATTTGGCAGGAAAAATTATTAAGAATGCCACTGTGTTATGATTCCATGGAGAAAATGTGTCTAGCTGAGGGACACTGAAAAAAGAAAAACTGATGATTTGAGATGTTCAAGAAAAACTTAGCCAGATTTATATTATTTATTATCATTATCATCATCATCATCCAGTACTGGACTGGGGAATAAACCTGGGGTATTTCTACCACTGAACTATACATCCAGTATAAGATTTATTCTTAGTAATATTTTAGTAATTGTGAAAAAAAATCAATTTAAAAGATTTCCTGCCATCTTTTTCACCTGTAATTAAAGTGTACTGACACACTTAAAAATGCTATTCTCCTTTTCCTTCAGTCCCTCCATTTCTTTTTCCTAACACTTTGTATTTTCTTTTTTCACCTCCATTCTTCCATTATCCTCCTTTCTCCACCATCTCTGTTCATTACATACTACATTTTTACATTCAACTTCATGCATATGTTAATAAACTGGAAATTGTAATACAGATATTTCTTAAAATGTAACATTGTGGGATGTACTTTGTAATGGACACATCACTTTAAAATGTGCATTTTTGTTTCTTTCTGTAGTAGGACTCTTGTCCCATTTATTGTAATTACTGTGTTGGGATGCTTTTCTATTTATGCTGTAACTACCTCGTTTACACTCAGGTGAAAATTCTATAAAATGCTTAATTCTATAGAGCATTTTGGATTAAACACATAAAAAAGAACCCTACCCTAGGAGATCTCATTCTTTTATATGGGTGTAGCACAGTGTCTGGCAAAAAAAAAAAAAAAAAAATGCCCAAGGTGCCCACAAAATGTGCTGACTAAATGAATAAAACATGTTTGAAGTCAATTATTATTTAACTCCTTTGCATTTTTAAAAAGTCAAAACAGTCTTATTTTTCAAATAGTGTAAAGGAAGTATATGTATATATCAGATATGACATTTCATGCCATACCTGTAAAAAGGTAATAATGAACAAGCTTTGGGGAAAGACTCTTAAAGAGTTCTAAATACACATCTGATTTTTTTTCCATTCCACATTTTTCCTTTTTGTTCTGTAGGATTCTGAAATATTCATTCAAAAAGACTTTTTGTTATTATAAAAGACTGATGAGGTCAATTCACAAAGGTCACTCCCAGAATAAAATGAGGCCATCTAAATGCTTAGGTCTGCATGTTGAAGGCAGAAAGCAAGGTTAGACAGCTGTTAAATACAAAGGAAAGAACAGAAACACAACTAAGGTTACCAGTAATATGATTTTTTTAAACACTTAAAAATTTTTAGAGAACTAGAATATTTAGGATACATCATGAACATTTTAAGAAATAGGCACTAAACTTGAGATTTCTCCCCAAAGAAGGTCTTTTCTTGAGGAGGAGTCTGGGAAACTTCTAAAGTCAGACATACAATACTAATAAATGTTTCATCATGCTCTCTCAATAACTTCTGAGAATCATGAAATATATTAATTTGTTATTTATTAGCATTACTTAGCTTTTATAAATATATGAACAAATACATTTAAATGTAATACTTACTTTGTGTTGTTATATTAAAAATGGTTTGACCTAAGGTACTAGTATTTTAGAAGTATATGTGCAAGTAAAAGTAATTATAATCAAAGAAAGACTCTAATGCATAGTTGAGCTACAGTGGAACATTAGTATTTGTTTAGTATTCAGTTTCTAGTTCCAAACTACTATAAATAAAATATGAGACAGCAAACAAACCTACGTAATACCAACTGGTACTAGAAGACAACAGGGTCCCCACCCCCATGGCAAACAGTTATTTTATTGTGCATGCCATGTTTTCAGAAAGCTAAATAATCTTTCCTCTTAGCTTTTAAAATTAACAAGTAAATATATCAGTATATACTCAACTTAAGATTTTGGCAGGAAGAAATGTAAAATCTTAAAGCATCTTTTCTACACAAATATAACAAAACAGTAAGGTTAAGAAATAGTTCATTTAAAAATAAAATATCTAATTGATTATAATTGAATTTAGCACTCTTGGCAGTTATTTCTGCTCTCTAGGTAAATACAGAATTTTATACTAGTAATTTTAATTTGGTTTTTGTCAAAATTAATTTGGAAAAAGTGAATTTAGTAAATAGTCAAATATAAAATATTTCTAACCCATGACTTCTAAAATATCTTCCCCAGTTCTAAAATTTAAATTCTGAGATACCTGTTATAATATTTAAGGAAAGTCAAATTCATGGTTAAGATCTATTTACATTTCCTCTCACTATAAAGCCAAAGAAAAGATCAGTAGTTGCCAGCAGTTAGAGGTAAGCACAGGATCTATTTGATAGAGGAGAGGGAGCATGAAAAAATTCTTTAGGGCACTGGAATTATTCAGTATTGGTGGTTAACTCTAAAAATCTGGTCATGTGTAAAACTCACAGGACTACAAGTAAGTACATATACATATATGTTCTCAGTAGCACCATTCACAAAAATCAAAACATGGAAGAGTCTATCAGTGGATGAGCATATACATACATAATATAATGTACTATTAGTTATAAAAAGGAATGAGTACTGATCTGTTCATGGTACAATATGGATGAACCTTGAAAATATATTAAAAGAAGTTGGAGAGAAAAAGTCAAACGTTGTATGATTCCATTTATATGAAATATCCAAAAGAGATAAATCCATAGAGAGAGTCAGGGGGCTTTAGAGGGAAGTTTGGAAATAGAAACTCCTGAAGAGACAAAGGGCTTTGCTTTGGAGTAACAGAAATGTTTTGAAACTACAGAGAGGTAGGTGGTGGTTACAAAACATTGAATGTACCAAATGCCACTGAATCGTTCACTTTAAAAGGGTTAATTCTGCTGGGCATGGAAGAACATGCCTATAATCCCAGTGACTCAGGAGGCTAAAACAAGAGGATCACAACTCAGGTCAGTCTTGGCTACTGAGACCTTGTCTCAAAATAAAAAATAAAATTTAAAAAAAGGACTTGGTACTAGAGCATCCCTGGGTTCAATGTCCAGTACTGCAAAATAAGATATAAAAATAAAAGGGTTAATTTTATGTTATGTGAATTTCACCTCAATAAATTATACATATATAAAGTGCATATATCTACATAAATGTCTTTTCACAGGTAAGGAACATGACAGTGACAATGACTATGAAGCTGACACAGTGTGATATGTGCTTTAAAAAAACAGAAAAGTCATGTCTACATTCAACAGGATTACCATTTAAAGACTATGCAAAATACTGAAAAAGTTGAATAATACTAAAAAAGACAGAATGAAATGGAAAAGAACCAAAGTAACACCATTTTGTTTGGACCTGACTCCACTGTATGCTTGCTTGTAATGCTTTGTTTTTCAGCCTTCTGACAGAAGCCTGTTAACAGAACATTAGGACTGTCCTGCATCCCTGACTATGGTCCTGATGTATACAAGATGGCTCTAAAATGTATAATCGAAACAATTCTCTCATGTAATCAAAATATCTGTCTCAACGGGGTCTTTCTGACCTATAAGTGCCTCAATTGTTCTTATTGTTTTGCCTTTATAAACTCTGTACTTTCAAGATTCAGGTGCTGGGAGTTCTTTGAGGCATTAGTCTGCTTCCAGCCACTTGTCTGGCATGTTTGTTCAAGGACCTTTTTTTCCCTTTCAACTTGGTTCAATATATATGGTGGTTTGTAATTCTCGGGCACTCCATAACAAGACAGAGAGAGGACTCCATTCATCTGTAAAAATATAGTCATAACACAAAAGGAAAAAGATTCTCATCTGATTCACAAGTTTTATTTTAATGCAAAATTTTAAAATAATGTCAGTAATCCTCTGGAATCATAGATATTGGTCATTTGATTTGCCAGCTCTGTCAGGATACGAAATTCACCAAGAAAGTAAAAACATGGTGTTGTCTACAGTACTCATGAAGTGGGGCAGGTGGTGTGGAGGGAGGCCTTACCACCAAACACATGAAAAAGCAGTCCCTGATAGGTAATCAACAGCTTCTCAATTACCAGTGTTGGGTACTATGACATCAGAAATCTGGGATATTAAAGCTGAGGCCAGACTCATGCCTTCATTCATTACACAACTGTCATCTTTTATGTGTCATAAATGTGGGAACAGAAAGAGAGTAAGACACAGGTCCTAAACTTTGAACCTTCAGAATTCAAATTCAAGTCTCATGAGGATGTGGAACAAATACAATGCTCATATGCGGCTTGTAGGGTGAAAACTGATACAACCACTTTATAAAATAATGTGTCAGAATCTAATAAAGCTACATATATCCGTCTTATGACCTATAAATTCAATCTGAGATATATATTTCAACAGAAATGTGTACATATCTTCTCTAAAACACTTGCACAAAAATGTTCATAACAGCATTATTCATTAAAACCCCAAACTGGAAAGGACTCAAATATTCATCAATGATGGTATAAGTAGGTAAACTATGGCATACACATACCCTGGAATACTATATACTATTGTAGTTTTCAACCAGGATTGATTTTGGCCCCAAGGAACATTTGGCAATGTCTGAAGATATTTAAGGTTGTTGAAACTGGGTGGTACCACTACATCTAGTGAGTAGAAGTCAGGAATTCTAGTAAACATTCTAGGATGTATTGGAGGAGCTTCCCACAATGTATTATTCCATCCAAAATGTCAATAATGCTGAATTTGAGAAATCCCATCCTACAGCAATGAGAATGCATGTATAAATTAAAATATGTTGAGAAAAGAGTCAGATAAAAAAGAACACATGGATGATTCCATCTGTATAAGCCTTAAAATCAGGCAAAATTAATTCCTGATGTTAGAAGTCAGAACAGTAGGGGTCATGATGGGAAATTCAAGGAAACAGGCAATGTTCCACTTCTTGAGTTAATTTTTTAGCTAAATAACTGTGAGCTGAATAATAAATAATTGTACATTTTCTGTAAATATGTTCTTCAATAAAGTTTATTTTAACAAGTCCAAATGACTATATATTATAAAAAGGGAATTTTACAGTATTCAAATTTTTAAAATAGAAGTGTTTTTCCTATTTCAGATCAGCTAAACTTCCTATTATGCTGGTGAATATTTCTATGAAATGTCTCCCTTGGAGTCTGATAATTCCATATTCTTGCTCTGCCACTTACCAGCTGGGCTGACCTTGAGCAAGTTTTTTTTTTTTTTTAATATTTTTTTAGTTATCAACGGACATTTATTTATTTATTTATTTATTTATTTATTTTTATGTGGTGCTGAGAGTCGAACCCAGGGCCTCACGCATGCCAGGCAAGGGCTCTACCACTGAGCCACAGTCTCAGCCCCTTGAGCAAGTTTTATTTCCCATATTTATGCCCTTTTTTTTTAATTACAAAAGCACCAAGAGGTTTTACGACAAGGGAATACGAACAATAAACAAATATGAAATATAAAAAACCTCATCTTCACAACCTTTCCCCCCAATGTAATTACTACCAACATGTTTGTTTCCTTTTGTCTAGGTGTTTTTCTTACACATACATGGATGTACCTATTATAGAGTTGGCATACATAAACTTACAAAAGTAAGATCATATTGAAAAATACCCTGGAAATCTCTACCAAAACATACTACACAATGTTCTAATGTACAAACAATAACTTATTTAAACAAACCTAATTACAGACACAGCAACAACTTAAAACTGGAAACAACCTCAAATAATGCTTCAAATAATTCCTCCCAACGACCTCTCCAAATAGATGGACTCATTATACTCCAAACATAAAAAAAACAGGGCTTATTTTTAACCACTCTTTTACCAGAGTAAATTGTTTTTCCTAATCTTTATCAAGCTAAGAATTCAATAAACTACAGACTTGATATTTTTATTTTTTAAATTTTCAATGTTACATATCATTCAGAATTTTAAAATGGCTTCTGTGTATCTTCCTTGTCATATCACTTGTAAAGTTTTTAATTGCATTAATTTTAAGTTTTATTTTTCTCATGCACAAAACTGACCTAACACCAATTAGTTTATAGGACTTTTTAGAAGTCAAATGTAAAAGTAAGAGAACATAATCAGTGTTTGGTAACTAGAGCTATACCTCAAAATCACATTGGAGAGCTTTAAAAAAAAACCAGAAGAATCATACATCCAAAAATCTATCATAGAAGATTGAGAATGAATTCCAGGTAAGACAACCTGAAGATTTTTTTACAGAGGTACCCAAAGTGATTCTGTTGCACACCTGAGAACTACTGGCAAATTAGAATTAGAATATGAACCTTTTCTCACATATTACCAAAAATGTATATTCTTTTTAGATATATGCAGAATCTCTGCCACTGGATTCTAAGTTTCTTGAGGTTGAAGACTATTAAATAAAGTCTCCTATGGCTTTCCCCACAACACTGCTTAGACTAGTTGAATAAAAAAGCTTTCATTTTATGAAGTGCTAAATCCCAAAGCAAGCATTCTTACTTAGTAAACATATTCTACACAGATCAATGTGCTTTGACTGATTAGAATAAAATCTCAAAATTTCTTCCTATATTTCAAAAACATGAATGATCATATTAAAGTATATGATGAATATATGACCTCTCAGAACATTCCCTCTGAACTATAGAATGTATCAATAAAAGTGTGATATGTGTTAAAAGAGTCTAATTAAGCAAATATCAAAAGAAAACATCTTTTCAACAATTGGTGCTGGATGAACTGGATAGTCATAGAAAGAAATATGAAGTTCAATCCTATCTCACTCAATACATAAAGTATAACTCAAAAAGAGTCATAGACCTAAACAAAGAAACTAAAAAATGATAAGCTTCTAAAGGTCAGAGGAAAATGTCCTAACTTTACAAAAGTGCAAAATTTTCTTGCAACCAAAAAACACTTACTATAAAACTTGAAAAATATAATGAACTAGACTTCATCAAAATTTAAGACTTCTGGGCCAGGTGTTATGACACACGGCCTATAATCCCAGCAACTTGAGTCTGAGGCAATAGGATCGAAAATTCAAAGCCAGTCACTCAGTGAGATCCTGTCTCTAAATAAAATACAAAATAGGGCTGGGGATGTGACTCAATGGTCGAGTACTCCTCAGTTCTTCAAACTCTGGTACCCAACCCCAAAAAAGATTTTTGGTTTGTGAATGACAGCATTAAAAAATAGATAAACCAGAGACAATGAAAATTAGCAACACATGTAATCTAACAAAGAACTTTTATTCAAAATGTATAAACAAGTCTTAAAACTTATAACAAGAAGCAAATAATTAAAATTTTAAATGGGCAAAAGGGTTGGACCCTTTACATCTTTACAGAAGATATACAAATGGCAAATAAGTTTTAAAAAAAAATCAGTTCAACACTAGGCATCAAGGAATGGCAAATGAAAATTACAATGAGATGCCATTTCACACCCAAAAGAATCACTAAAAGACTGATAACAAGTGATGATAACTGAATTATCATACATAATGTTCATAGCAGCATTATTCATTGCAACCCCAAACTGGAAAGGACCCAAATATCTATCAATGATAGTATGGTTAGGTAAACTATACATAACAGTAGGTAAAAACATACATAATATGTATTCTATAAGACATAATAGTCTCCCAAACTGGAAATAATCCAAATATCCACCAATTGATATAGGGATGAACAAATTTTGGTATTATCAATATAATGGAATACTGATCTTCAATAAAAACAATGGGCTACTGAAACAAGCAGCAACATGGTTGAATCTCAAAAACATGCTGATGAGTGAAAGAATTACACACAAAAGAATGTTTAAGATTTCATGGGTTGGGGTTATGGCTCACTGGTAGCATCATCACCTAGCGTGCGTGAGGCCCTGGGTTCAATCCTCAGTACCACATAAAAGTAAAATAAAGGTATTGTGTCCACCCATAACTAAAAAAAAATTAAAAAAGAAATTTTAGAACAGGCAAAATTAATCTATAATGACAGAAAGCAGACCAGGGATTTTCTGCAGGGGTGGAAAGGTAGTCAGGGTGGTAAATGACTACAAATGGGCAGATACACAGGAACATTTGGGAGTCATACAAAGTTCTAAATTCTCAACTGCAGCAGTAGTCATTATACTGCTGTACACAGTGGTCAAAAATTCATTTAAGTATATTGCTTTAAAATATACCAAGGATTTGTCTCAGGTACGGTCATACATGCAGATGACGACACATAAATGATTATAAAGAAAGAAGACATTTAAACTCAAATGTCTCTAGAAATAAGAGGAATACACCACCACCCCACCACCCCCCACTCCCCGCCAATACATGACCACATGGGGAAGCACTACAATTGGTTAGGAGTCAGGAAAACATAGCATGAGCCTTTACTGTAGTTTTCATGGGAAAGAATGGGCAAGGCAAGTTAAGAAAACTAAGCAGGTTTAGGATTGGCTAGCTTGAATAATTTCAGGGGTCAAGAGGGTATGCAGACTACCTTGGTAGCTTGATCTGGCCCTGCAGTGACTACAAGAGCAGGACAATGGCCCAGACATCTAAGGAAGTGTAGTTGGAGGCTAGAGCTCTAAGCTAGGTTGTTTGCATGTGAAAGGCATCCTTTGCTATCTCTAGGAATTAGCTAGCTCTTAGAAGGGACAGTCTCCAGGACAGGTAAGTCCCCAGATGTGAAAACTGGAAAATACAGAAAAAAAGAAGGTATGATTAATATGTACATACTTAAAAAGGTGTATCTTGTCAAATATATTTTGATAAAGTTGATCTAAAAAGAAAAATTTTAAGAACAAAGATACATCAAAGAACTAATTAAAAAGATAACCAATACCCCCCCCAAATTACTTAGTTTAAAAAGAAAAAGAACCAAAAACCATTCTAATTTTCTGTAACAGAAACATGATCTAAATCTGGAATTACTACAGAATATGAATTTTAGCAATTAAAAACTCAAAAGTGGCCACCAAGATCAGTAAGATTTGTTTTTCTTTTTGGTTATTTTTCTATGGTTTATGCAATCATCACTGGTTGCTGTAGTCCTACAGCATCTAACCGAAGGTGTCATCTTTCCTCTTATTTTCTTGTCCAGTGATTCTAATCCCCAGCTACACATTCAAGTCTGATAAAAATGGTCTGGAGGGAGGGCTGGGTGTTAGAATCTTTTAAAGCTTCCTGATAGTTTGTTTTTGCTTGTTTTATTTTGTTTTTTTGTTGTTCTGTTTTGTCTTTTGGTGCTGGGGACTCCTGCAGGCTAAGCACATGCTCTACATCTGAGTTTACTCCTAACTCCTTTGCATTTTTATAAGGCACACTAGCTCCCATAGACCCACAACAGTGAAAAAAGAAGAAAAAAGAACTAGAGATCTTAAAATGAGAAACCAAGCATCTCCCCTTATAGAAATTGAAAAGTTTATAATTCAAAGGACAAGTGATAGGATCCCAGTCAACCAATTCTAAAAGAATAAATTACTTGGCATGAATCATTACAGTCATTTGACTGGCTTCTAAGACTCTGAAGACAATGACTTTCCCTCCTGCTCTGGAGTCTTCAAACTACAGCCCAGAAATCTCATCATATAAGTTCCTATTATAATCTCTCACATACATCCCTTGTCACATATGGAAGAGTTTCTCCATTAGAATACATATAAGGAAACATGTATGAGTCAGAATAGACTAGGATATACTATTGCAAAGACAGGAAGGAAGAGGGAAAGTGGAAGGAAGGGAAAGAAGGAAAGAAAGAATCCAACAGTAGTCGAACACATAAAAATTTCCTTCTCACCTAAGGTTCAATTTAATAAGACCAGCTGCTCTCTACTGCAACTTCCTTTTAAAACGTAAGTTAGGAATGTGGACTGTTTCAATAGTAGTATACCAAGCTTCAGTCCAGAAACAATACAAGAGAATGTAATTTTAGCTAATGGCCACAACAGTAACATGGCCATGTCTGAGTACAAGAGGTGGGAAGTAGGAAAAGGTACATGAAAATCCAGTGAGAAGAGAACTGCCTTAGGAGTGGAACTGATGGGCCACAGTATATGAGCATTTCCTACTTCATTAAGTGATGCCAGTTTGCTTTCCAAAGAGGTTGTACCAATATATATTCCCATGAGGACTATAA
The DNA here is from genome assembly GCF_902686445.1 of Sciurus carolinensis. Classification (NCBI taxonomy): domain Eukaryota; kingdom Metazoa; phylum Chordata; class Mammalia; order Rodentia; family Sciuridae; genus Sciurus; species Sciurus carolinensis. The sequence goes on along the minus strand of NC_062218.1, from coordinate 138,490,391 downwards.
GAGAGTTCTCACTGTTTTACATTCTCATTAATATTTGGTACCATTCAAATATGAGGCCTTTGACAAACTTATTACATCAATCTGTCTGCATGCCACTCTTTCCCTAAATATGCTGGCTGTGGTTTCAGTAGACATTCTTATCTATCAAACATGACCTAAACATTACAAGATTAAGAAAATTCCATAATTTTATCATAAATGGGAGCTGAATTTTATCAATGAATCTGCACCAATTGATTAATATTCTGGTCTTTCTCTTTTAATAAATAATAAGAGCAACTAACACATAATTCAATATGCTGGACATTGTTAAAAGTACTTTACATATACTGATTCATTTAATTCTTTCAACAAACTGATGAAGTATTATTTCATTGAACAAATAAGGAAATTGAGACACAGAGATTTAATTACTTGCCCCAGGTCCCACCAGTTAACAAAACTGGCATTCAAGACAAATCGAAATGTAGGTTCTTTGTATTAATCCATTTTCTGTTGGTAATAACACAATACCACAGTCTGAGTACATTATAAAGAGAAGTTTATTTGTTCGTGGTTCGGTCAAAGGGCAAGGGGTTGAATTTAGTGGTGGCCTTCTTGCTGGCATAGCTACAAGGCAGTGAAGGGCATCCACAAGACAAAAGATAGGAAGGACACATGTGAGTCATCTCTCTTCTTACAAAGTCACCAGTACTCAAAAATGGCTCCCCTGTTGACTTTATCTAATCCTAAATTACCAAAGGCTGTAACTCTAAACACCACATTCAGATTTTATTTCCAACCTCTAATACCTCAAATGTGGATTAAACTCCAACATGAATTTTAGAAGAGACAAAATATCTTCAAACCACAGCATGCTCCATCTCTTGCTACCTGTCAGGTTTTCAGAAATTTCTCAGTTGCCTCATCTATTTTATAGGGATAGTATTACCTATCTCATAGAGCCATTTTAAAAATTAAATGAATTAATATACTTGAAGTCCTTAAAGTTCTGCCCAGCATATGAGCAATAAATAAATATTTTACTATAAAAGTTAATAATAACATTCTTTTATCTTTTTCATTTCTGCTTATCTATAGAATTTTTATTCTTAATTTTATCTAACTCTCATTTCTTTTCCTTTATAGCTTTTTTATCAGGTTCAATACATCTCAAAGAAAGTTTTTGGATTCTTATTCTACTGTACATTTGTTTTCTATATGGTTATTTTTTGGCCTTTAGTGTACTACTTCTATTTTTGAGAGTTCTATTCTGTTTTCCAACTCCTTAAGTAGAACACTCAACTCATTGAACTGTGAATCTTTCCTCTTTTCTTAATAAACAGTACAAAAACTTCACTGTAAGATTTCAGTTACTCATCAAGTTCTGTAACATTATAATTATCATAATTCAGTTCTAATTATTTTTAAATTCCATTTAGGGTTTCTTCTCCTTTGATTCATATGCTATTTCTCCAACTGTTCTATGAAAAAGAAGAAAAAGATCACGTTTCCTCCAATTGCCAAGGTCAGGTTTCTATATAAGTTCATTATGTCAAATAAATGTGTTAGTTTTGTTTTTAAAATATTTTTTATTCTTTTGTTTTTAAAGAAATGCACTTTATCTTATTTTGTTTTTTAATTTTTTAGTTGTATATGGACACAATACCTTTATTTTATTTATTTATTTTTACATGGTGCTAAGGATCGAACCCAGTACCTCACACATGCAAGGCAAGCGTTCTACCACTGAGCTACAACCTCAGCCCCCAAAATATTTTTTATTCTTAATTTTTTTTCCTTCTTAATCTTTAATAGTTAAGAAAGATATAACATCTCCTAAAATAATAGTGGACATGTCCATTACTCCTTGACAATTTTTGCTTTACGTATTTTTAAAAGTGTTACATATTTATAACTTTCTGGTGAGTTAGACCCTTTGTCATTACATTTACCAACACTAATTTTTTGGTTTTAAAATATATTTTATTTAAGTGGTGCTATACCAGCTTTCTTTGGGTTATTTGTCTAGATAGTTTTTCCTAATCTTTTGTTTTCAATATTTCTATATCTGCATTTGTGTGTCTTAGGGATTTATTTTTTTGTAACAGCAGTCATGCAGCTGCAGTTTATTTTTTCCAGCCTATGAACTTACTGTCTTAATTCTATTATATAGTCTGTTTCCACTTATGCTGAAATTTATTTCTACTATCTTCTGCTGCTTTGCCCTTGTTCTGGGACTTCTATTTCTATATTCTTTGGACTTATGTTTATCTAGTCCATTTCCCCTTTATTCGTTTGCAAAGTTTATATCATTCCCCTTGGAATCCATAGAGGACTGATCTAGGAACCCCTACAGATACCAAAATCCAAGGATACTCAAAGTCCCTTTATAAAAGGGTACAGAATCTGCATATAATCTACTGCACATTCTTTTATATGCTTTAAATCATCTCTACAGTACCTAAAATACCTAATAAAATATAAATGTTATGGAAATAATTGACATACTGTATTGTTTAGGGAATAGCAAGAAAAAAGTCTATACATGTTCCAGTATATATTTTTTCAAATATTTTCAATTCACGATTGATTGAATCCATAAATGTGGAACACACAAATATGAAGGGCTGACTGTACTCTTCCCCCAACCCCAAACACTGAGAAGTGAACCCAAGGACTCTTAACCACTGAGCCATATCCACAACCCTTTATTCTAAGACAGGATCTAGCCAAGTTGCTTAGGGCCTCACTAAGTTGCTAAGGTTGGTTTTGAACTTGAGATCTTCCTGCCTCAGCCTCCTGAGCCACTGAGATTACAGGCATGCACTACTGCACCTAACTGACTATACTCTAGTACGCATTTAGCATGCAAACTTGAAAATTATAATGTCCAGACTATATGCTTTTAAGTTAACATTCTTATCTTCCTCTGAAAGATAAAAGAACTTTAGAATACTTTAATTCTACTCCATTCGCTCCACCTTTACCATTTGTTCCTGCCTCGCCCCGCCATTGAAGATGATGCAATACCTTTATTTTTTTTAATTTATTTTTTATGTGGTGCTGAGGCTCAAACCCAGTAAACATGCCTAATTTAGTGGTGACCTTCAACTTTAAAAAGCAACTAATAAAACCCATTTCTTATGCCTGCATCCAGTAAACATGCCTAATTTAAAAATAAAACCTTATTGGGATAATTCATGTACCATACAGTTCTCCCATTCAAAGTGTTTGATTCAGTTGTTTTTAGTTATTCACAAAGTTGTGCAGACAATACTAGAATCAATTTTAGGGCATTTTCGTCACCTAAGAAGAAAACAAGTTTCACTGGATGCCAAATTTAGGTTGATATTTTCTCTCAGCACCACAAAGATATGTCAGTGGATTCTTTAGAAAATAACTTGGTATTTATTCAAAAATTTAAACACACAGATAACCGACATAATCCAGCAATTACACTAATCAGTAGTAACTCTCAATAACCCTACTCTCTGCCATTTATGTTCCCCCAGCCTTCGACAATTATAATCAACCTAGAATTGGTATCTAGTGGAGCTTATTTGCTAGGCAAGTGCTCTACCACTGAGCCACAACCCCAGCCAGACCATTTCTTTTTGCATCTCAAACATTTTTCTAATAATACATTCTTTCACCTTTTGTCTTAAGAACATACATGCATACACATAAACAAGCTATTTTAATTCTCAAATAAGCTCCACTAGATACCAATTCTAGGTTGATTATAATTGTCGAAGGCTGGGGGAACATAAATGGCAGAGAGTAGGGTTATTGAGAGTTACTACTGATTAGTGTAATTGCTGGATTATGTCGGTTATCTGTGTGTTTAAATTTCTGAATAAATACCAAGTTATTTTCTAAAGAATCCACTGACATATCTTTGTGGTGCTGAGAGAAAATATCAACCTAAATTTGGCATCCAGTGAAACTTGTTTTCTTCTTAGGTGACGAAAATGCCCTAAAATTGATTCTAGTATTGTCTGCACAACTTTGTGAATAACTAAAAACAACTGAATCAAACACTTTGAATGGGAGAACTGTATGGTACATGAATTATCCCAATAAGGTTTTATTTTTAAATTAGGCATGTTTACTGGATGCAGGCATAAGAAATGGGTTTTATTAGTTGCTTTTTAAAGTTGAAGGTCACCACTAAAACTATAGTCAACAGAACCACAATAGCAAATAGCATCCAAACATCATTACTTCTTAAAGTTGCAGGGACTATCTACTGTTTACAAAAATTTCTTGATATTGCGTTCTCTACTATATGAACCTAACTAATTTTTCACAATTCCTATATTCATGCCAATCTATATTCCCAAAATTCCTTAAGCCTATCTATGATTTTCCGATTTTCCACCTTTATACTCTGCTCATTTTGTTCCCAATCCCTGGGGTCCTTTCCTTATCTGTATCTGTCTAAAGCATAACTTTCCTTCCTCTAGCTAAAGAAAAGCTGTCCCAATTTGACTTACTAGAGAATTTCACACTTTTTTTTTTTGGGGGGGGGGGGTTACTAGGAACTAAATTCAGGGACAGGACACTTTACCACTGAGCTACATCCCAGCTGTTTTTATTTTGAGACAGAGTCTTGCTAAATTTCTAAGGGTCCTGCTAAATTGCTGAGCCTGGCTTTGAACTTGAGATACTCCTGCCTCAGATTCTGGAGCCTCTGGGATTACAGGTAGGCTCCACTGTACCCAACAGCACTTCATACATCCTGACATTTCAGTTACTTCAGCACAATACATCCTACCTTATGTATTAGGCTTTGAGTTTCTTGGCATCTATCTTTTTTCCTTAGTATCCACGTTTGACAAAATGCTTTTAAAAAGGTAAATCTGTAAAACTGTACTACTTTCTGCAGTCAAAGCAAAACTGATGTCACAGTGTACTTTTGAATGGCTTACATAGACAGGTCTGATTTCATTTATATTCTCTACATGGCTGAGAATAAATATATTGGAATTAAATGTGCAATTTGACATACACATAATTTGTGTTATGTAACATATTCAAGAAGGTAATCTGTATACAGATTGGGAACTATCATAGAGTATACACTCCTCCTAACAAAGAAATGCTGAAGAGAAACTGTCAATTAAAGTATTTAGCATCTGTCCACCAAAAGACAAATATAAGAATATTCATAAGAGCACTCTTCTTACAGGAAACAGAAATAATCTTTTAGTTAGAAATAATTCCCGATCAATAACAGAACAAATTGTTGTGTAATCACACAAAAACAACCATACAGCAACAATTACTATTACATGTTATAATATGATCAAATGTGAAACATCTTGAGAGGTCAAACACAAGACCAACTACATGATTATAACATGATCTCATTTACACACAGTTAAACAGACAAAACTAATCTACAGTGTTAAGAAGTCAGGATAAAGGTTGCACTGGAGAGACGTGAGGGAGGGCTAAAAAGGGAAATGAGATAGGCTTCTAGGATACTGGTAATGTTTCTACATCGGGGAGCTGATTACATAAGTGTATTCACTTTGAAAAAATGTACTGAACTGTATGTTTATGATTCACACTCTTTCCTGAATACGTTTATACTTTCAATAAAGTATACTTTAAAAAGGGGAGGAATAGAGAACAGCAATGGGATAAACTAAAGAAAAATTCAACTATTATAAAATATTTACAATCTACTGCTGTTTCTCTTACAACTGTCGTTGAATTTGCTAATTTACATCCCCTCTTAATTCTTTCTAGGCCTGAAAGACCCTGTAGCTGCAAATCAAAGCATCCATCTCTGCAATCCAGTTTTTATGATGTTGGAAAGATTACATGATGTTAGCTTAAGTTTTATAAGGTAAATGCAGAATAGAGAATAAAAGGATAATCCTATGAATTATTAAATACAATGTAACTCAAAAGTACCATTAAGTTATATGTACAATGGAGGATGGAGTATTCAGGTAGAAAAAGTTATATAAATGGCAGTATTATTTTTAACAGTTTAAGGATGGTAAACAACCAAATTATCAATAAAAAGTTGGTTAAATAAATTATTATACCCACTCAATGAAATGATATGAAAACCCTGCAGCTGTTAAAAAGAACAAAGAGGGGTTGAAGTAGAGCTCAGAGCTAAATTATGTAAGGCCTTGGGTTCAATTCCTAGTACTGATTAAAAAAAAAGAATGAAGATGATCTCTATAAACTGATACAGAGTGATCTACATTATCTATTAAGTGAAAAAGCTAAGTATAAAATAATTTTAACAGAACAATACCTTTTCATTAAAAATGGGGAGAAGATAATATTTACTAACGTTTTCAAAAAGAAATGATAAAAATCAAAACAAAAATGATTAGTATGGGGAAGAAGAAAACAAGAGAGGAGATAGGAATGGAGTCTAAAATTACTTGGATCATTTTGTTTTAAAGTTTTGATGTTAGAATCATATATGTTTTAGAAAGCAAAACAAAAAGCCATCAAAGATTAAAAGAAATTTATTATATTCACTTGGTGACTTAACTATACAGAGAAGAATTATTTCAAAAGGCTTTAAAACAAAGGATAGAAACTAAAAACAAAAAGCATTTCAATGAAACAAACTACATTCAATGGTTTTATAGCTAGTAATAACAGTGATAGTGTTATTCTTAAACTATTACATATGTTATAAAATAAACAAGTAAGCACAGTGCTGTTAGAAAACAAGAATTTTCAGCACAGGAGACAGAAATAAGTTTTAAAAGTTAAATTTATGCACTGTAAAATTTAATTAGAATTGAAAATATCAGTGGTAACTGTTTTTATTTTTTAAGAACAATAAAAATATTATATGTCTTAGCTTTAGCCTCAGAAAAGACCTAGGAATAATGACAATCAGTGACAGTAATGAAGACCTCTGGAATACAGGAAATGGTCACTAAATACTACTAGAGCCAAAAGGAGGTGGATCCTTGGGGAAAAGGTCCCTGAGGCAGAAATACACCTGGAAATATACGTTGTAGTGCTTGAAAGACTATTAAGGTCATGTCAAAAGACATAGCAAACAATCTCAAAGGACTCCCACTGGCCAAAGATGGCTCACCAAAAAACACAGTGACTATAACAAATTGAAAATACACAAAAATAAACATCAACTAAAAAAATCTCACTGATCATCTCTGAAAGCTGCCAGAATGCCAAATGATTATTTGAAAAACTGGTAAATAAAATATACTGCCTTTCCTTCAAATTTCAGAAAAAGATAATTAGCAAATCATTTGCACACCTTAATGAAATACTACAAAAGATCTCCAAGTTTAGCCCTCACACCAGCAACATTAACTAAACAACTTGTCAGACCTACAAGTTCTTAGGGATGGAACCAATCATTCTGAGCTTTTCCAGATCTCCAGGAAATTCTGATGCATACTAAAGTTTGAAAATCACTGACAAAATTAATTTAGTGATCATCATTAGTGGTGGCTAAAACCATTAACTGAAAGATTAATGGGCAACCTTATAATGAAGGGGATCAGGGTAACACCATCTGAACCTACTGATCAACCTTAGCACCACTAAAAATGGGACAACTAGAGATTATGTGCTTCCTGGTGAAATGTAATACCAACTACAAAATACCACCAATGAAGCAGTCTTGGTGCAATAAAACAAAAACTGTATCTGAATCCAATCAAGCCTCTAGATCTAACTTCCAATGAAAATAATAAGACTGATGATGATGATGAAGAAAAGAAGGTGCAGAGAGGAACAAGGTAAAGCATACCATGAGGAGGAAATAATAGCCAAATCCAAATTACAGAACATTCTACAGACAAATGAATATGATGAACCTTAGTAGAATCCTACTTGAAACACAACTCAAAAGAAACATTTCTAGCACAATCTGGGAAAACTGGGTATGAACTAATCATTAAATATTAAACACTGTTCATTTTTAGACAATTTTTTTAGAGATTCATACTCAAATATTTATAAGTGAAAAGACAGGAAGTTTATAATTTGCTTTAAAACACTTCAACAACAACAAAATGAACCCATAAATAGTATTCATGTTTTGAATAAAGTAGGGAAAAGAATTAAAATTTTTTTAAAATGTTGATATCTGTGAAATCTAGTTAATGGTAAATGTTATTTTATATTCCCTTTACTTCTCTCTTTGAATCTTTTTATAATAAAAAGCATTCAAGATTTTCAGGAAATCAACATTAAAGTGCACTGATTCAAATCCCACTAAAATGACAGAAAATGATATATATCATATATCTTTTAAAAATTAAGAGAATAGAATATAGAATTTCAATAAATATTTCAAAGATGAAAACTAGCAACCAAGTTTTCAAAAAACAGAAGTAACTTAACAAACTAAAGGTCAATATATGGGAGTATCAATGCAGAACCAAAAGATTCCTCCCCTAAGAACACCTGGGAAGCAAAGGCCTTGGAATGTGGAGGAGAGGTGTAAGAACAAAAGTCTACATATTACTAAACTATGTAGTTAAACTAGAATTTAATCCTTAAAAGGGATTTGAGGAACCTACCCAGGATTACTGAGAAGTGTCTTTCCACCTAATGAGATAATCTGGCAATTTCCTAGTCTTGTATCTTTGGTTCAATAAAAATATCTCAAAATGATATGTGACCACTTGATGCAGAGTCTGGATTTCTCTAAAATAAATGCTAAGAGCAGGAGTTGTAGACTTCACTAGTGGAAAGAATGAAGCAAATAAGTAAATAGTCCTGGTGTGGGATCATTTTTGTATAGGAGTTCAGTCTTCATAAAAGTGTCAGCACATTAACTGGACTCCTAAATAATTTAATTATTGTTGTTGTTGATGGATCTTTTTCTTTATTATTCATTTATTTATATACAGTGCTGAGGACTTAACCTAGTGCCTCACACATGCTAGGCAAATGCTCTACCACTGAGTCACAACCCCAACCCCCTATAGTATTTTCTGACAGAATCTGCCAACTGCTTCTGAGCAATAATATTGTCATTATTTGTTGTCTCCCTTTGGATACATCTGCTTAACCAAACAAGGAGAGGCTGGATGATTAAACAAAACAAGAGATTGTTGGTTATACTGGAGACTTAATTTGTGAACCCAAAACCTTAACAAGTAATCTCTTGATCACTGAACTACACATTCTCCCTGAGAAGTATGTACTTTTTCCAACAAAATTTTGTTGGGAGTTATGTTATTGTGGAACAAATGAGATGAATAGGTGGAGATGTTAATTAAAAAAAATTTTTTTTGTAGTTGTAGACTGACAGCATGCCTTTACTTTGTTTATTTTTATGTAGTGCTGAGGATTGAACCCGGGCATGCGAGGCAAGCGCTCTACCACTGAGTCACAACCCCAGCCCCTGAAGATATTATTTAATGCCATGCTGTACTAGAATCTAAAGACTTGAAGCAGATTTAAATTACAATTCTTGTTGTAACTTTTAAAAAATATTGTGAATTTATCAAACTGCACATGAATCAAGTTTTTAAAAAATTTGTTTTTTAGTTGCTGGGGATTAAACCCAGGGTGCTCTGCCACTGCAACATACCTTCAGTCCTTTTTATTTTTTGAGACGGGTCTCACTAAGTTGTTGAGGTTGACCTCAGATTTGCAATCCTCCTGCCCCAGTCTCCTGAGAAGCTGGTATTACATGTGTGCACCACCATACCCAGCTCAGGTTTTAATACAATTTGTAATGGTTGGATGAGGCTGCCCATTGTAGCACTTCTTTCTTTGGATTCTCTGGCAGTGCAAAAATTCTACATTACAAACTGAAAAAAAGTAAATGCATAGCTGGGCACAGTGGTGCAGACCTGTAATTCTACGGCTTAGGAAGCTGAAGCAGGAGGATCATGAGTTCAAAGCGAGGTACTAAGCAATTCATCAGTGAGACCCTGACTCTAAATAAAATACAAAATAGGGCTGGGGGTGTGGCTCAGTGGTTGAGTGCTCCTAAATTCAATCCCCAGTACTAAAAAAAAAAAAAAAAAAGTAAATGCAAGGGCGAAGTCCATATACTGTGAGGTTTACCTTCTCTGTTTTCTTTACACAAAATAGATGTGTATTCTCTCTGGAAAATGTCCAAAACCAGAACCAAGCTTATTAAAGATTTATGAGAAAAAGGTAGAGACACAGTTTTGAAAACAGGAGAATATGCACAAGAATGAGTTCATAATGGAACCACCATTTGACTCAGCTACCCCCACTCCCTGGCCTATACCCAACGAACTTAAAATCAGCATACTACAGTGATGCAGTCACATCAATATTTATAGCAGCTCAATTCACAATAGCTAGACTGTGGAACTAAACCTAGATACCCTTCAATAGATGGATAAAGAAACTGTGGTATACATACACAATGGAATATTATTCAGCCATAAAGAATAAAATTATGACATAATGCAGGTGAATGGATGGAGTTGGAGAATATCATGGTAAGTGAAATAAGTCAATCCCAAAAAACCAAAGCCTGAACGTTTTCTCTGATAAGTGGATGATGATACATAACGGGGGACGGGGGGAGTAAGGGAAGAATGAAGGATGGATTGTGTACAGGGAAATGAGGGGGGGGGGAGGAGAGATAACAGAATGAGACAAACATCATTATCCCATGTTATGTATGATTACACAAACGATGTGACTTTACTTCGTGAACAAACAGAGAAATGATAGTTGTACCCCATTTGTGTACAATGAATCAAAAAATAATAAATAAAAAAGAATGAGCATGTAGAAATTATAAATATGATAGCTGAAATAAATAAACACATAAAAATTCAGTGAAAATATACTGCTGGCTGAAATTTCCAGAAATAGACCAGAAAGCTAAGATTAAAAGTGGGAGAGAGAATAAAAGAAAAAACAAGAAGCTTGAAGGATGATAGTGGAATGAATCTGACATAACTTTCCTATGTACATATATGACTATACCACAGTGAATCTCCACATCATATACAACCACAAAACTGGGATCTTAATTAGAATAATACATACTCCGTGTTTGTACACATATGTCAAAATATACTTTACTGTCATGTATAACTAAAAAGAACAAATTTAAAAAAAAAAAACTTGATATAGGAGGCTATCCCTGAAGGATCTTACTAATACAAGTTCCAGAAAGTAGATGAAATTAAAGAAATCATATAAGAATTTCCCAGAACTAAGGTATCTTCAGCTTGAAAAGCCCAGCAAGTATCAGCAAATTAAAAACCAAAAAACTCCAACAACAAAAAATGCACATCACTCTGAAATTCTAATTGAAGATAAAAAGAAAACTGAAAATTCCAAAAAGCTTCATAAGTTAGAGTTATATCTTTGCACTTCTCCAACATAATCCTGACAGCCAGAAGACAACAGAGCAATTTCTTCAAATTTCTGAGTTAAAACGATTCTTAACCTAGAATTCTGTAACTACCAGACTGTCAACCATGCATAAAAATAGAATGAAGACACTGTTAGACTTGCAAAATCAGTTTTAAGAACAGCGGAGGTTTCCAGATGGTGTGGATTTCTTTTCATTTTGAACATTCTGGGTTCTTGGATCTTATAAGATTGTTAAGTGGACTTTATGGGGAACTGGAGTAACAACTTAATCTAGCTTTTTATATAATATAATAAGAATTAACATAAAAACCATATTTTAGAAGTTCCATCAACAGTCTATTCGATTCACCTCATTAATCTCATAATCTGCATTTTTTTGTTAAGGATATCTTTAAAAAATTATATAACAGAGCACAACAAGGTAAAGAACAGGTTAAAAAGCCTCAAAGAACCTAACAGCTGCATCCCCCAAATGCAACCATAACTGTACAAACTGAAATGGCTCATTATCCACGTTTTTTTTAGAATTCATATTTATATATATACTTTTTAGTTGTAGATGGACACAATACCTTTATTTATTTTTTTACTGTGGTGCCAGGATCAAACCCAGTGCCTCACATGTGCAAGGCAAATGCTCTACTACTGAGACAAAAACCCCAGGTCAATCCACATGTTCTTGACACCAATTCTGCCACTCTAACCACTAGGATTACATTAGAGAGAAGCAGAAGTACATGAAAGTAGACAACCACATTTGGAGAGACATGGAATAAAATGCTATTATGTCCAGGGAAACTCAATATTGGGCAATGTATGCTCAAGGAAGTAGGTCCTTAGGGTTCTGGCTGTATCCCTAAAGAGGCTGTTAAAATACTGTTCCAGTTCCCTATAAGGTCCTCTTAATCATAAAAGGACTCAGAATGTTCAAAAGGAAAAGAGATTCCCACAGCACCTGGCAAACTCCTGTGTTCTTAAAAACTGTCATTTCCAAGGAAAGTCCATTATTTATTCATTCTTTTCGGCAAATAATCACGACAGGGAAGATATCTACTCATATGTGTGTGCACAAATGTGTATACCCATTAATTGTACTAAATGTTATGAGGGGTACAAATGAAGGATACAATCTATTCTGGAAAAGAAGGCCATCCTTGCAATCTTAAAAAAAGAAAAATCAAGGTAATGAAATTATCCTTTACATTGGCAAACAATGTTTTAAAAAACCCTGCTTAAATCACTCATTAAATGAATAGCTTTAGGAAAATAACCCAAACAGGTCTGTTAAATCAACTTCTTCAATTCAGTGAACTGTTTTTATTTCTCCATTTTTCAAATATTTAGTAACTGTCTTCTTTGAGGCAGGTACCAAAACTACAACACTGAACAAGGTAGATGGAGGCCTGCCCTTATGGAACTTAAAGAATATAAATACATAAAAATGCAGTAGCACACCCCTGTAATCTCAGCCACCTGGAAAGTTAAGGCAGGAATTGAAAGTTCCAGGTCAATCTGTGCAACTTAGTGCAATCCTGTCTCAAAAGAAAATAAAAGGGTCGGGGATATAGCTTAGTGGTAAAGCACTTGCCTAGCATGTGAGACAATGGGTTCAGTCCCCAGTATGGGGAAATAGCTGCAACAGGCTGGGGATGTGGTTTAGTGGGACAATGCTTGCCCAGCATATGTGAGGGCCTGGGTTCTATTCCCACTGCCACACACACCAAAAACAAAACAAAAACTGCCACAGCAGGGAAATATAGGTTCTTCTGGAGTTTTTTTTTTTTTTTTTTTTTTTTTTTTTTAAAGACAGACTATAGCCACAGTATTTCAAATAACACATAAACACACAGACCAGATTTGTTTCAAGAAACAGGGGCTGCGGTTGTGGCTCAGTGGTAGCGCACTTGCCTAGTATGGGTGAGGCACTGGGTTCGATTCGCAGCACCATATATAAATAAATGAATAAAATAAAGACCCATCAACATCTAAAAATAAAAAATAAAAAAAAAATCATCCAAATCAAACTCCACATCTGAAAGAAGGAACCAGAACAAGGAGAAACTGGAGGATGAGGGAGGGTAGGAATTTGAGGGTCCACCATCCCATTTAATCTGCAAAATAACTCTGACAATAGATGCAATAAACACTAGGACTCTCTTTCCAGTATTTACCACCCTACTTCAACCACCATTTTGTGCTACTAGCTCTGGGTATACTACCACAACCAGAGTAACTCCATTGCCCTCACCTAGACCTAAACCAATCAGTGATCATGAGTAAATTCAGTGCTGATATAAGCAACAAAGAAATCAGGGCTTTTGCTGGAAATCCTGGAGTAGTCTGTCTCCTGAATGACATGATCTGAGACAAAGGAGATCTAGATAGATGTACTACTTGTAGAATTTCAAAATAAGAGAACAGAGTCTGAGGACTCAGTGATTAAATGCCAGAACTCAGTTTTAAAAACAAGCAGTCTGATTTTAGAACCAAAAGACACAAACACCCCCTGACCCTGCACCACACACTTCACCTTTAATGACTACATGATAATGCTTCCCTAAGTTATATACAAATACTGCTAGGTCAGGAATCTGAACTCAGGTCCAACACATCAGGTACAACTCTACAGGATGACATGTCAAGTCGAGGAGTTTGGACTTTGTTAAGAATTTGTTGTTGTTGTTGTTTTTTTTCCAAGTATGAAGTGTTTGGTAAAGACCAATTAAAAGGTTGCTACGATAGAAAAAGAATACCTCCTACAGTCAGGCAGTGGTACATGCCTGTAATCCAAGTTACTTGGGAGACTGAGGTAGGAGGATGGCCAGTCTTAGCAATTTAGCATGGAGTCACTGTCTCAAAAAAAAAAATTGTAAAAAGGGCTGGGGATGTAGCTCAGTGGTAGAGTACACCCATGGGGTTCAATCCTTCAGAACCATACATGCATGCACGCGCACACACACACACACACACACACACACACGAACATAAAAATTCTCTCCTACAGACACTAAAACATGTTTCTAAAGAATATAACAAAAACAGGAATTGTTTTTTTGAGCAAAACATGAATTATGTCCTGTAAAAATTTCACTTTAAACCTTCTACACCAAATTAAAAAAAAAATAATTTAAGCACTCCTTTTTATACAAACTGCAGTTACTAGGTTTACACATAATTCTTACTTCTACTGGAAAGCAGCCTAATGGAGAAAACATATCTTCTAGAGAGCACCTTCTTTGCCAAACTATTTAAAAGGCATAAATAAATTACTGTTTCAATTCTCTAAGTAACTGAAAAAACAGCCTCCCTATATCTTTCAAACTCATTTCCATCTCCAGAAGCTTAGGTAAGAAAAGCCCATAGAAATCTATGAGGCAAGAGTTCTAAGAGTAAAGACTAAAAGGAAAGTGGTGGTCCTTGGCCATCTTTTCCAATGGAATAACCATGAAAGAATATATTGGAAGGTCCCTGTGGCATCTTTATCAAAACTATCTCTCATCCTAGAATCCTACTTAAGGACTTATCACCAATGGACCCCATATACTGGTTACTGCAGGAAATGCCTCTTAAGAGTTAAAGTTAGTTGCCAATATCTAACTGCGCTCTTGCTTGATTTAACAACTTAAGTTGACTAGAACAAAACAAACAAAATGAATTTTAGAAAGAAAACCATGGTAACCTGGAATAAAAAGTAAATTTTAGTCTATTCAAACCTGCTTGGGTTAGCCTGTAATTCCAGATGCTCAGGAGGCTGAGGCAAGAGGATTCCAAGTTCAAAGCCAGCCCCAGCAACTTAGCAAGGCATTAAGCAACATGGTGAGACCCTGTCTCAAAATAAAAAAGGGCTGTGCCAATGGTTAAGTGCCCCTGGGTTCAATCCCTGATACAAAAAACAAAACAAAACAAAAAACCTGGGTTACTTTAAAGATGCTGAACACAACCTTAGGCAAATGTAAATTAAAGCCACAAGAAAATACCACTATCGCCCCTCAAATGGCTGTAATCAAAAGATTTAAAAATGGTTAAAATAGTTAATGTTATATGACATGTTTCTTACCACAATAAAAAATTTATTTAATTTTTTAAAAAGACTAATAAAGTACTGGAGAGACTATGGAGCAACTGTAAATTTCATACACTGTTACTGAGAATATAAAATAAAACTATTGTGGAATGAGTTTGATAATTTTTAAAAAAGTTATACAAACAGCATTTGATACTGCAATCCTATTTCTAGATATCTGACCAAAAGAAATGAGAAATATATTTCCAAATAAAGACTTGTACACAAATATTCACAGTAGAATGGATAATAATAAACCAAATTTGAAAACAAATGTGCTCCAACTAATGAATGGATAAACAATTTTGGATATATTCATACAATTTTGGATATATTCATACAACTGAATACAGTGGAATACCATTCAGCAATAAGAAGGGTGGGTGGACCCACTAATAAAGGCAATGTGGAGAAACCTCAAAATCATCATTTCTGGGGAAAATAAATCAGACATATAACAGTAGATTACATTCACATACAATTCTAGAAAACACAAAACTAATAACAAAGCAGATTAGTTTTTAAGTTGGGTTAATAAGGATTAATGGCTGACTACAAAGGAGCATGAAGGAACATTCTGAGTCATAGAAGTGTGCTAAAATTTACTGGGGTAGTAGGTACGTACATATGTGTACATACAATAAAACTCAGAATTGTTCTCATAAAATGTATGTATGTTCTATTGTATACAAATTATAGCATTGAAATAAAAAAAAAAAAGACCTGGTCGATTAGATCTAGAAGTCACTAACGGTGTGATGTTAACCAGGGTTCTCATTTTTTCCACATTTTAATAGCGATTATTTCTATGAGGTACTGCAATTACTGGGCTTCCACAGAAAAAGGTTTATATAGTTATCTATACCGTGACTTGCCCTATCTCACAAGGTTGTTGTGAAACATCAGAGGAGAAAGTTCTTTGGCAACTGTAAAGTATTACACAACTACACAGCAGACTTTACATTTTAAAAAATTAGACAAAAAAGTTTTCACATCAGTGACTTGAAACCCTTGTAAACTTGGGTATCCAAAGTCAGTCTTTGCTCAGAAATAGTAAACAATTGCCTATTTAAATGTGAACTTTTAAGTATTCCTCTAGAACCTGCTTCCTCTTGTCTCCTGAGTTACTGGATATCTCAATGTAGTGTTATCTAGATTGACTTTCATTTTTCAAAGGAAAAGTTCTAAAGAAATGTTTAATGTAAGTCAGGTGAGCATGCCAAGGCATTCACTCTTCAATGGAAAAGATCAAAACTTAGAAAACTGCCTTTAAGTAAGTACTTTCCAAGACGTTCACAATAGAAATTTTTCTTCCTCTAAAAGTCAGTTAAATTTCTTCCCATTTAATATTACAATTCTACATATATGTACTGAATGGTTCCTGACCGTGACCTGCATTTATGAAAGAGAGTGAATAGGAATATTAAAATCTTTAAAACCAGTGTGGTACACAATCATTGCATACTTGTACCTGTTGCAAAATTTGACAGATTTTCATTTTTTCCTACTATTACTGGATAACTAGGCTTTCTGCTATCCTACCAATTGAGTGATGGCTGACATTTGGCCTAGTTCTACTTGCAAGTTTCCACACTGCAATAAGTATGAAGGAATTTTGGAAGACACACAATTATCTCCTTCAAATGTAGTTTCACAGCTAAAGTTTACTTTCAATCCAAATTTGTACCAAATCCAACCATCATAAAAAGCTATTCTACCAGCAACAGGTACAGCATCCAAAACTTAACAAAGCCTATAATATCACAAAATATTTTGCTATCGTTTTTATTCTTAAAGACTCCTTTTCGGTAACAGTTGCAAGGGGTAAAATTCTACTGCCAATTCTAACATCCGACTTCACTTGACTTAGTCCTACTTCAGTCTCGTCAGTAGTAACTCTAACCTCTTAGGTATCATATTTCTCCTTCGATAACATTAAAGTCGCTCAGTCCGGCAACCGCACAGTTCCAATTTTAGTTTCCAAGAAACCTGAAAGAACGGCACCTTGCCCACTCGCGCCTCCAGCCCTTTCTACACTCCAAAGGATGGCCAAACGTGCTACTCTCTCCACAACGCCAACCAAGCTGGAATGGAGCTGCCAGAGGGCGACTGGTCACGGGGAGGAGGGGAGAACTCCTCGGCCCGGAGGACCGCGGCTGAGGTCCAATCCAGCCCGCGCCCAACTTTCCTCGCGGCCAGGAAGGCGCGTGCACCCAAAAGCTTAGGCCGCGGTGCTGGGTCCGAAGAGGAGCCGCGCGTGGCTGCAGGCAAGACGTAAACAAACCAACCCCAGAAAGGGGGAAGGGGCAACGACTAGGAGTGCAGTGGGGAGGTAGGACCTCCAACCCTCCAGTCCGCAGCTGACCCCACCCCACCGTGGACCAGGACCCCGACCCAGAGCAAAGCTGCCGCATCGGCCTGAACACCAAAGGCCCCAACACTCATGGAGCTCACAGGCCAACGCTCCGCGCCCCCCGCCCCGCAGCGCCCTACCTGAACGCGCAATCCGAGTCCCGGGCGTCTCGGCCGGGCGCGCCCAGCCCGTTCCTTTTGCTGAAAAGCTTCTGGAACAGCGTAGGGGCCATGCTAGCCACCGCCAGGCCGGGGTCGCTCGGCTGGGTGCTTGCTAGGCCCCCGCTTCTAGAGCCGCCCCGCCACCCCCATGGGCGCCTCAGTCATATGACAGAAATTAGTCACTTCAAACGGCCACGGCGCGCGGGGCGGGGCGCGAGGCGAGGCCGGCGTTCATTGGCTGGCAGTGAGCCGCATCACGTGGCGACGCACGAAGCGGGGGGGAGAACGAGGCGGGGGCGTGGGGCGGAGCCGGCTCCGATAGGCTAGCGGGTGGATCCCATCACGCGGCAGCTTAGGGGGCGGGGCGTGCGCGGTGGGGAGAGGACCGCAAGGTGGTTGGATTCCCGGGAGAAAGCGCCTCAGGTTCACGTCCTAGGTGAAGCTGTCAGTAACTGGAGCTATTGGGGACGCACAGGGTCGACGCCAGTGACTTCGGGACGAAGACGCACCCAAGACATAGGTGCTTAGGGAACCAAGGGCAACCGACCGTTCCCCGCCGCCGACCCTGGTTCTACATCACACCTTAATCCGGTAGCCTGTAGTGCAGAGAAGGCTCCGCGGCCAGGGCAAGCCCAGGAACCCGGGCTCTCCCATAGCCAGCCCGGCGGCCATGAGCCAGTACTGCCGTCACAGTCATGGCTAACAGGAAAGAAGTCCAAGGGCTTAGGCAGCCGCTCTAGTTTCCTTTATAGAGTTTAGAATCCCTCCGGGAATTAGTTTCTGGGAAAAGCGAGCGATTGGAGGCTCAGGAGTTAGGCCAGTTTCAGTAGCAAGAAACAAAATCACAAGGAAAACCAATGGAGGCAAGAAGCTGTAGAAAGCATCTATGTATGAATATCTAACCCCTTACGTTAATTATTTAGAACTTTAGGAGCTGAGAGTGTAGCTCAGGGATAGAGCACTTGCAACGCATGCATGAGGGCCTAGGTTTGATCCCCAGCACCAAAAAAAAAAAAAAAAAAAAAAAAAGGTTTTCGGCAGTGCTGGGTTTTGGCTCAGTGGGAGACCACTTGCATAGCATGAAGTCTTTGGGCAGCGTGAGGAAGAACAGAGATCAGAACTTCACAAAATTTAAAGTATATCTTAATGACTTAATGTCTCGGTGTCAGGAAAGGAGGAATTATGGAATCGTAACCAAATGATGGGGGAGAAATTTCCCCCACCGAAAGAAAAAAAAAAAAAAGGAAGAAAACATGGTTCATAAATGACCTTACAGTCTTATTAAACCCGGAGAGGTAAAACATGTCAGGGTTCAAATCAAACTAGTCTTGCACATTATTAGCACCCCATCCATTCACCTACTCCCCACCTCCAGCACAGGAATTTAGTACAACGGGATGCAATGTCGATGTCTGGAAATAACTGGTATGTGTTTGGAAGGTTAGATAAACATGCTTTTCTAAGAATTTCACTTAACTAGGCATATAAACCTAATTTTCTTTAAGTGGCCAACAACTCTGATTTGCCACTAAAATTTAAGCTATAAATAAATGGCTCTAACATAAACAAGGTAATTGGCAAAATTAATATCTCAATGATGAGTTCCAATGTTAAGATTTTTTAAAAGCACTAATTATAGATGATTAAGAAGTGAATGTTTTCATTCCACGAACATTTAAGTTCTAGGCACTAGGATCCACAGTAAAACAAAGAGCTAATTTTCTAGGTAAATGGTAAATAAGGTAATTTCAGATGGTGATTAGTGCTGTAAAATTAATAAGTACGTAGTGAAATAAGAGCAATGGGAAGCTGGGTGTGGTAGCACAAGCCTGGTAATCCCAGTGGTTAGGGAGGTTGAGGCAGGAGGATCCCCTAGTTCAAAGCCAGCCTCAGCAACTTAGATCCTGTCTCAAAATAAAAAAATGTGGGCTGGGGATATAGCTCAGTTGGTAGAGTGCTTGCCTTGCAAGCACAAGGCCCTGGGTTCAATCCCTAGCACTGCAAAAAATAAAAATAAAAATAAAAAAATGAAACACTTTGGGGATGGACCAGTGGGGGTGGATCAGTGGGTAAGGACCCCTGGCAGTTCAATCCCCAGGGAGGCAGGAACAGAGAGAAGGTATTTCTGAGGTGGGGAGGTTAAAATCATTCAAAGGTCCTCTGTAGGTTATCTAAGCTTCAGAAGTTACAGGGTAATACAGCTTAAATAGCAGAACTACATTGCTTATACGTATAAGCCCCTGGACTCCGATGTCAAACACTGAAAAATTTTTCAATATGGTAAAATGAACTACTTTTTTTCACAAAATGTTTGAATATGGAATGAAATTTTTATAAACAAGAATAAAGTCCACAAG
The DNA here is from genome assembly GCF_902686445.1 of Sciurus carolinensis. Classification (NCBI taxonomy): domain Eukaryota; kingdom Metazoa; phylum Chordata; class Mammalia; order Rodentia; family Sciuridae; genus Sciurus; species Sciurus carolinensis. The sequence continues at coordinate 138,470,132 of NC_062218.1, read as the reverse complement.
TTTTTAAAAAACAAAAAATGTACATCCTATCAACGAAGCAATCATGGGGAAATTTTGTTTTTACACTAGCACATTATTCTAAATGAGTGCAAGTAGAAACAGGTTAAAGCTTTCTTATATAGGGGGAAAAACAGTAAGGACTAATGGCTGTCCATTGGCTGGAACAGAAGAGTACTTCCAGGTCTCCTCAGAAGGAAGTCTGCAAGTACAATAACCTTGTGTGCTTTCATCTTAGGAAAAAATTACTTCATGGGTAACTATAGATATTAATAGTAAGGGAAAGAACATCACTGCTTACATAAGAGATAATTTAATATTCTCTAATCATGTAATAGCTTCATTTCTATAGTCTCAGTCTTACACTTCAAAGGTACAGAGAAAAACTAATTTACTTAACATTCATCATCACATTTTCCCTATACTGCAGCATAATAATAAAATTGCAGAATTCACTGAAATGATACAAGTTTATAACAAAAAACAACCACACTTAATTTTAAATATTTTCAAGTTCAGTATCAATGTACATTATATCTTCTTCCCTTTTACTTAAAATATCTCACAGAGAAGCTGAGGTGTCCTGAAGTTTAGGGAATCAGTCAGGAGAAAATGTGAGAAAGACATAATTGTTGTCTACTCAATTATGCTGTGTTATATGAATGTGAAACAGTTGAGTTACAAATAGACATAAGGCCTACACTCTCACTCAAGAACAGTAGATTCAATCTATCCCAAATCCCAACAGCCTATGGTCTCTGTCACCTACTTCCAAGATCACCCTCCTGAAAATATAAAAGTTGGGTGACTGAGCCAACTTAGGGCCTAACTAAGTTGCTGAGGCTGGCCTTGAATTTGCAATCCTCCTGCCTCAGCCTCCCAGTTGCTGGGAGCATGCACCACTGCACCCAGCTGTCAGTTTCAAACAGAAGGATGTGATCCAATTTATGATTTTACGTTGGCTGTTCTGTGGGAAAGGAATTATAGCAGATTAAGAATGGAAGCAGAGAGACAAAATTGGCGGTTCCCTGCACTTTAAGGGAAAACTAATTGTGACTAATGAGTTATTTTAAGAAATATCTTTATTTCTTCATTCATTTTTTTAATGTGGTGCTGAGGATTGAACTCAGGGCCTCACACAGGTGGGGCAAGCACCCTACCACTGAGCTACAGCCCCAGCCAAAATGAGTTATTTTGGAGACATAACTGGCCAAAATTCTAATTGGAATGAAAAACCAGTACAATTCCTATGTTTTTGCCTTATGCAGCTTAATCCATTTTCTGACTTTAAAAAAAGACCAGGGAAAATACAGGTTTAAAAAGGAAGATTGAGTATACTATGTATAGAAAAATTAAGTTTGAATTGTCTATTAGACATCTAATGTGTAGATTTCAAGTAGATTATATGAGAGAAGCCAGGACTGGAAAGAGAAATTTTTAAGACATCGCTCATACATAGAATTTGAAACAATGCAATGTTTGATTTTTCCTAGAGAGAATATATACATACAGAAAAAAAGTCAAGGATTATGACTCAAAGAGGGCAATACTTATAGGTCTAGAAGGACCCAACACGAGAGAATTAGAGGGAGCTGCAGTAAGATTGAAAATAATAATAAATGACCCTGAAAGGACAAATGGGTTAACTGTGTTGAATGCTGCTGAAAATTTAAGTGTTCATTATATTTGTCAACATGGAAATCTTGACCATAGCAGTTTCAATGAAGTGATGTACACAAAAGCCTGAATAAAATAAGTTCAGCCATCTGCAGCTGTAGCTCAGTGGTAGAATGCTTGCCTCACATGTGTGAAGCACTGGGTTCAATCCTCAGCACTACATAAAAATAAATAAATAAAGATACTATGTCCATCTTTAAATAAATTCAAAGCAGAGCAGAGAGGAAATGGTAAAGCAAGTGTAGAAAAGTCTCTGCTGAGGTGGAGTGCAGAGGAAGAGGAAAAGGGAAAAATTAGTTTGCCTTCTTTTTTAAAGAATGGACATACTGGAGAATTTTATATGCTAATCAAAATTGCCTAACAGGGACTGAAAATTAACTACCTATTATGTTCCAGGTTCTAAGAATACAATAATTAACAAGACAGATACAGTCCTTGCCCTTAAGGAACCAACAAGTCAATAACAAGTTATTACAGATTGTGATAAGAAATCAAATCTTTACCTTATAAATTATAAATTGGCTTGAAATCCTCACCTTGAATTCTATTAAAAATGTACAAAAGAAGGCCTTTTATATAATGGCACACTTCCATGACAAATCCTCTTTAAACAAATATTTTTCAAACAATATGCTTAATGTAGGTTCTGCTGTGCTAGAACCTAGAAATACAATAAAGAAGAAGGTATTTCTTCATTCAAGGAGCTTACAGTCTAGGAAGAAAAAAAAAATCAGGGCTGGGGAGATAGCTCAGTTGGTAGAGTGCTTGTCTTGCAAGCACGAGGCCCTGGGTTCGATCCCCAGCACCACAAAAAAAAAAAAAAAAAAAAAAATCAGGATTTGTGCTAGGCATGGTGGCATATGCCTATAATCCCAGCAGCTCAGGAGGCTGACGGAGGAGGATCACAAGTTCAAAGCCAGCCTCAGCCACCTAGCAAGGCTCTAAGTAAATTAGCAAGACCCTGCCTCAAAATAAAAACTAAAAAAAGGGCTGGGGAAGTGGCTCAGTGGTTAAGATCCCCTGGGTTTGATCCCTGGTACCAAACAGCAACAAAACACCACAGGATTTGCCAGGCAATTATAAGGCATTGTAACAAATGTAGGCAATTCTAGAAAGGTCTTGATTATAAAAACAAAGAATGAAATCAGTTCTCATAACTGGATCTAAAGTTGATGAATAGTTCAGGTACGGCTTTCCCTAGGGACTACAACAATGGTATCAAGAACTTAATTTCCTTTCTTTTTTTGGTGTAAGGATTAAACCCAGGGTCTTGTGTATGCTAAGCTGAGCTCTGCTATTAAGCTTAACTCAAAGTCCAAGAATTCAGTTGCTTATCCCATCTCTAATTTCTCTGTGTAGATTCTATTCCTAGGCAGGATCTCTAACTGTGGACAAGAGATGATTTCCTTTCTCCTCCAAAAGAATAAGGAAAAAGTCTATGTCCCAGCATTCTAAGGAAAAACTCTGATTATTAAACCAATAGCATCATTTTAGGTCTTGGACCCATTCCTGAAACAAGCAACATGTCAACATTGGGAGTGCTAACATTAACTGACTTAACTTCCTAATGGTAGGATTGATCCTAAACCATATGGCTTGAATATTTAAAATCCATACAGGATGGAGTTACAGGGTAATGAAAGATGTAGGGGAAGTCATCACACATGTTTATAACTAATATCCATGGTAGTTAAGAGACAAAGATTTGGAGTCACTTTGCACAGGGGTGGTAAAGCTACAGGTGAATGAGATCACACAGGGCAAGTTTGCATTGTATGAGAAGGGGCCCTAGAACAGAACCCCAAGAAGTACCAAAACTTAAAAGATTGAGCAGAGAAAAAGTAGTCTTGAGAAGAAATAGAAGAGTGTGCTAGAGATGAGATGAAAGCCTGGAAAACAATATTTCAGAGAGATCACCCCTTCCTGGAGGCTTTCAGAAAAAGAGTAGTGAACCAGTTTGTAATATCATCAGCCGGAAGAAGTTGGGCAAGATGAGAACTGAAAAATACCCCTTAGATTAACATCAAGAAGGTTGCTGGAGCTGGGCATTGTGGCACATGCCTATAATCCCAGCAATTTGGGACGCTGAGGCAAAAGGACTGAAAGTTAGAAGGCAGCCTCAGCAACTTAGCAAAGCCCTAAGCAACCTAGCAAGACCCTGTCTCAAAATAAAAAATAAAAAGACTGGGTATGTATAGCTCAGTGTTCAATCCCTTGTACAAAAAAGAAAAGAAAGGTTGCTAATAGCTGGGCATGGTGCTGATGCAAGCCTATGATCCCTGCAACTTGAAAGGCTGAGGCAGGAGGATCACAAGTTTAAGACCAGCCTGAGAAACTTGGGGAGAACTGTCTCAAAATAAAAGATGAAAAGGACTGGGAATGTAGCTCAGTTGCAGAGTACACCTGGGGTGGTGGGGTAAAAAGTTGTTGGTAGCCTGAGGACAGTGTCAATGGAGAATAAAAGTTGAAGCCAGATTGTATGTGTGCATGTGCATACATGTGTGTAGGTGTGTGTTAGTGGGGGAGGGTGAGAAAGCATAAAGCGTTCTTTATAGGAAACATGGATGTAAGCAGGTGAAGAATGGTGGGTTATCTAGAAGAACATATGGATTCTGGGACTGGGGTTGTAGCTCAGTGGTAAGAGTGCTTGCCTAATGTGTGAAGCACTGGGTTCGATTCTTAGCATCACATATAAATAAATAAAATAAAGGTTCATCAACAAAAAAACTTTAAAAATATATGGATTCAAACAAAGATTTAAGATGTAAGCTGATTAAACATTTTTAAATGCAAGTTAGAAAGCAGTAGTAGAACAGGAAAGGTTGAAGATAAACTGGAAACTTTGGGTATCACACCTTTTTATTGTTTATATAAACACATAAAGCTACATATACAATATGAGATAGAGGTTATTCATAATTGAACAAACCATGATACCCTGGGTGGGACCCACTCCATTTAAAATTTTAAGAATGGAAATGACAAACCTTTCATGTATTTTGAACTGGATTTTTAAAAGAGGATATCTGAGATTATTTTTATAAGGTATAATTTGAAAATATAATTTTAAATGCTTAAAAATGAAGTTTAATTAGTTATAGGCCATAATAAAGGGGGGGGTTCCAGGTCCATTACTAATCATTTAAAAATCACTTAGAAAATGAAGACCCTCTCTCCAGAAAGAGATAAACTCCTTTTTTATGCTTATCTAGAGAGGTTCATTTGTAAGACCTCTGAGGTCCGCCTTCAGGTCTAAAGAGTACAACCTTCTAGGATTTGCCACCAGGTATCCTCTTTGGACTTACGTCTGTCAGCTAGCAGGCTTCTACTTTTCTTCCTCTTAATCATAATTGAATTTATATCCTCCACTCCTAAACTTTGAGTGCCAATTCCGATTCCTTCTTCCCTATTACCCTTCCCTGTGCTATAGTCTATGAAACAAAAGTACTAAAATAGTTCTACCTTCAAATCCTGGCTATATCACTTTCTTAATTATATAACCCTGTACAAGTATTTACCTCTCTGAGCTAGATATATTTTCTTTATCAGCAATATGAAACTCTCAAATGTTTATTTCCTCTAACCCCACCAGGCCCAATCCAAGAATCAAGTATCATTTTTTCTTACAGGAACGAACTGCCTCATTAGAAACTACTGAATACTTTATCCTCATTCTTCCCTTCCCCCTTGGTTTATAAACTTCTCAAATGTGAGGAACAGGGCTTTCATTTCATTTCTTATTCCCTTATTGCTTATCATATTTTTGCCTTTAAAACCAAGAATTGCTGACTTGAGTACTAATGTATAATATAGGTCTAAATTTTATACTAGCCTGCACTATTAATGTTCTACATTTCCTCACAACGTTTTCATATTTCACTGCTAGATGAAATCACAGAGTCACAAATGGCTTAGTGTTTGTGGCTTAAGGCCTTGTCAAATCATTTACAATATCTTGCTGGGACTCCTATCTTCAAAAAAATACTATATAGGTTAATTAGCCTCAAATTAATTCATGTACTTTATGATTTTCCTTGATAATGAAGCACCTTTGAAAAATTTGACATTTACTTTTTTTAAAAAATACTTTTAGTTGTAGATGGACACAATACCTTTATTTTACTTTTATATGGTGCTGAGGTTCAAACCCAGGGCCTCATGCATGTTAGAAAAGCGCTCTAACACTGAGCTACAACTCCAGCCCTTAATTACTTTTTTATGTATAATAATATTAGTAAAATGATCAGAGTTAAAATTCCACCAACAGTTATAACACTGTACTTGGTTCACTGGTAAGACTGCTGTTGTTTAGGAAGGGCATTGTTGAGATGCCACAAATTGAGTTGCCAAAATAATAATAATGGTAATCTTACAGAGAGTACTAGCTAAGGAAGGTTGGGAAGGGGATAATATATTAAATATTTAGTGTATGATTGACTGTACATATTATATATTCCCTGCTTCAGCAAATCTTGAGTATAGAGTTTCTTTCAGTCAGATCTGGAATTAAGTCTCTTACTCATGTGGCTTCAATTAAGTTCTGTTAAAAACACCTTGTAGGGGCTGTGGTTGTAGTTCAGTGGCAGAGTGCTTGCCTAGCATGTGTGAGGCACTGGGTTCAATCCTTAGCACCACATAGAAATAAACAAATAAAATAAAGACATTCTGTCCATCTACAACTATAAAAAATGTTTAAAAAAACACTTGTAAAATAAGCATTTTCATTTTTAGGACTTTAACACCTTTACTACTTTTAATCCATATGAAGGATAAACTTTGGAGAGAAAACAATCAAAGTAAGTTACATAATTCCTTGGTGCTGGTTCTTTATAAATAGTAAATTTGTCTATTTTAGTGTACAGTCTTCAAGTATCAGCTCTTTGATTCTCATTTTACAATACAAATAAATATATTTAAGAAGCATATGAGGGCTGGGGTTATGGCTCAGTGGTAGAGTGCCTGCCTAGCACATGTGTGGCACTGGGTTTGATCCTCAGCACCACATAAAAATAAAAAATAAACATATTTTATAAAAAGAAGCATATGAAAAGAATGTTTCTTTTCTTAATTGACTAAAAGTAAAAGATAAGAACCACAACAGAATTTCTACACAGAGATACACCACAAATTAAAATTTTTAATTTCATGTTTCAGGTAGGCATTCTGCTTTTATTGATTTTGACTTCACGTTCATATCTTCAGAGTAGTGAAAATTCAGCCACAGTTATTATATCCTGCCATTTGTTTTTATTATAATATCTGGAAAGAAAATATAAAAATAGATTACATCATTAGGAAGCAAGTATCCAGCGGCTATTTGTAACCAATTCCTGGGGTGAGAGTTCTTGATGTCTAGGTTGCTCTAGTTTCACCCCATCAAGCCTTAGGAAACAAATGCAGACATCATTAACAACAACAACAGAAAGAATGTCTGGCTCATCTCTTCCCGGATATGATGGGGGAAGTTCTCTCTGGAGACACAAGGAGATCTACTCAATAACATTGTGGAAGAAAGCCCAACAAAGACTGCTATCAGATACAGCCATCCCAGGTTCTCTAACCCCAATCCCTAACCTGGAGGAACTGACCCAATTGTGCTTCTCATCCTTATCCTCCTCAGCCACCACACTCTCCCATCTACCCTTCCTCTGCATTTCCCCACTCTTTGTTGCAACTGAACCCAGATTTTTTCCCAAACACAGCATTCGAGGGCTGATTCCCCCATGTCATATCAGGAACTCCAGGATGGAGCAGTTTTATCTATTTCCCATAGCCACTTTTACATGATGATACACTTCATCCTCTGACCTAACCAGTACATATCAATGGTTCTGAAACTTTGTTATACTTTCGAATTAATTTTTAAAATTCTGATATCTAGGACATACTCCATACCAAGTAGATAAGAATCTCTGGGTGAGGGATCCAAATATCAAGACAATCAGGAGGGACTGGGATTGTGGCTCAGTGGTAGAGTACTTGCCTAACGTGTGAGGTACTGGGTTCCATTCTCACCACTGCATATAAATGAAAGAATAAAAATAAAGGTCTATCAACATCTAAAAAACATTTTTAAAAAACAGGAAATTTTGATGGGCAGCTAAGTTTTGGAACCTATATATCTTTGCTACTCAAAGTGGGGTTCAGGGACCAGTAACATTAATATCACCCTGAATATTTTTAGAAATATTGACTCTTGGATCCCATTCTAAAGTTACTATATCAAAATCTCCCATCTTAACAAGATCTTTCAAAGAATCACAAGCCAGTTAAAGTTGAAAGAAGAAAAATAAAAAGAAAAAAGAACTATTAAAAAATAAATAAATAAAAATACTTTTTTAAAAAATTGGACTCTGCTACCCTATACTCCTTCTTCTTGTTGTTTTTAATAACACCAGACACTATCTATTCACTTATTAAAGGCTTTGTTCATGGTCATCTTCTCCATACAAGTTTCTAGGTTACTTACCAATGAATCATCAGCTCACCCAACATTCTAGTACTCTTCACCTTCCAACCTTTATTTGCATAACCAAGACTATGAACTTTATTCTCCTGTAGTAATCTAAAATGCATAATTTCTGAAACTTTACTGTACTAGAGAGACCTGGGGATCATCTTCTAATTATCCTTCTTCCTCAGTATCCTACTTCAGTGCTAAGTCACTAAGCCCTATTATTTGTATTTTTAAGTTTAGATTGGTTCACAAACTTCAAAACTCCTGATTGAGGTTGTTGAAGCAATGACCTGAAAATGTGCAGTACTTATAAATTCCTCATGTGGTCTGAACACTACCCTTTGAAATATGCTAGCTCAGATTTTTATTTTCTCAACTTTGTTCATGAGATCTTTGTAAAAATTTCACCTGGACTTTCTATTTACTGGTCATTTCTTCCCAAACCACTTCCACATTTTTGCCAGAATTATTAAATAAAAAAAGTAAATTTGACCAAGGACAAAAGAAAAATTCATATGGTATAGGAGATTCTCCATCTGCCCCCTGATTTCTGCTCAAGACTCAGTTCTCAGAAAGTCCAGTGTCCACTTGAGCCAAACATAACTAATTTCCATCTTTTATCTGAGGTTGCTTTAAGTCACCATTCCTCCCCCTCCTTGTTGGTCCTTCTTCCAAGAAGACCTATGCTCAGGATATCCCTTGGTCCTCAGTTCATCTTCTAGAGAATTTATCATTTTTCTCGTACATCCCAGCAGAGTCCACATGTATCTCTATTAACGCACATATACCTCATTGGAATTGTTTTAAATATCTGTTTCCTCAATGGAATTATAAGTTTTCTGAAGAGAATAACTATATCATTATCTAAAAATCAGCAAGTAAATGCATTTAGTTCAGGATTTAATAAATGTTAGCTGAATGAGTGAACCAAATACAGGACTTTATTTTCTCATTCATTAGCTATCTACCAACAAAACAACAGGCTTGAAAGCCTCCATGATGTCAAACTAGTTGAATTTCCTTTCTCCCAAGGAAATAACTAGCGTATTACATCTGTATTTGTACTAGATCAAGGTCTGTGTCAAACTATACGCACCTACATGATATATTCTTTATATGAGATGGCATAACCAAACTAACCATAAAATACAAAAACCACTCAACATATTTTAAGCTTTTTGCTATTTAACAAAAACCAAGGAACATTTTCAAAACAAAGTATGATAGACTTGAGGAATCAACCTCACCTGTAAAAGCAAATTGTAATTATTGCATAATGAGTGATTATGAGGTGTCAGATATCTTACATAGATTATCTCTAATCCTCACAACAATTCTATAAGGTAAGAACTACCACTGTTCCAATTTTACAGGTTACTACCTGTAAAATTCAGAGCATTTCAGTAATTTTCTCAGTTATAGAGCTAGGATTTAAATTAGGGATGTCCTATTATTAAGTGATTTCTACCACTACTATCTCCCAGATATTTCAATGGAACTATTCTCACACTTTATTTGTCCTGTACCTGTGTGATTATTTCTGTCTGCTATTATTATCTAAAAGTCAACCTTCTCTCTAAAGATACATGTTTCTAGTTAAAGGCTGAAGGTGTTTCCTCCCCTGGATTCCTATGGTACCTAGTTCTAGTTCTGTTTTTGCCAGCCAATTATTGGCAGAATCAGAATTTGGGCAAGTCACTTATCAACTTGGTCATTTTGTTATGTAGAATGAGCAAAATAGAATAGATAATTATATAGTTCTCAAATTTTAATAACTACCTGAATCAGTACGAGTTCCACATATTTAAAGAATCCTGTACCTTTAGAGATTGTAGTTTACCACGTCTGCAGTTACTCAGACCACACATGAGATATCTAGTATCAGGTTGCTGTCATCATCTTCATACTCCTTCTTTTTTAAAACACCACCTCCTCTATCATCTGTCTTTTCATTCACTCTCATCAATTTTTTTCTTTAATCAGCACAACTGTCAACTGTTAATGAATAAGTGGCATACTGAACAGGGTCCTAGACCATCAAAAGTGAGCTGCAGTCCTGATTAGATTACTGCCAAACTAGCTAAAACTTTAAATGCCAGTACTAAAAATAGGCCACTACATATTTAAAACAACACGATCACAAGTTAGCTTGGGGCTTTGCTATTTTTACTAAAGGAAAGGCACAGACAAATGGTCAAAGGTTGAAAGGGAATTACTTAAGCAAGGGGGCTGTTACAGAGAAAGCCTAGAAAGATGCCAAGAGGTGGCAGCATTAGTTCAACATTCTTCAGAGAGGTCTCTAAATTAAATTAAAAATTGGTTTGAACGCTCTAAGAACCACCCAGATACTTTTTGGTATTGATTTGTTACATAATTACTCTCAGAATATTGAGAATGCCTGATGTCAAAAATAAATATGACAGGCCAAAAAGATCAAACTGAAAGTTCTACTTTTAACTTTTATTAACATATTATATCTACACAAAAGGTACATATATGTGTACAGATTAAAGGATTTTCACAAATATTACACATTTACTTAACTAGCACCCAGATAATGAAAGAGAACATTACACCTGGAATTCCCCCTAACAATGTCTTCCAGTTAATACCCTCACTTCAACAAGGGCATCCACTATCCCTGCCTGATTCCTGTTATAGTTTAGTTTGGTCTGGTTTATACTACATACATATAATAATAAATGCATTCTTAGTACGATTGGCATCTTATAAGAAATTCATATGATCCAACATGTAACAGTTGCATGTAACTGTTTATTGTTGATTTTCACTGCTATATAGCACTCCAATATATGAATATACTATAGTTTATCCATTTTACTTGATATACTTGTATAGTTTCCAGATTGGGACTATCATGCATAGTGCATATTCTAGTATATATCTTTTGTTGAACATATATACACATTACTGCTAGGTGTATATTCCTAAAAGTAGAGTTGCCAGGTCTCTTGGGGGCAGTGTTCTATCTCAGTGAAATTTCTAGGGGTTCTGTGGTATGAGGTACCTTCTACAGTAAAGGAGAAGTTCTTTTTTTTTTTTAACTTTATTTTACTTATTTATTTTTTGATGTGGTACTAAAGATCAAACCCAGTGCCTCATACATGCAGGCAAGCACTCTACCATTGAACCACAACCCCAGCCCAAGGAGAAGTTCTTACATCTGGCCCTTCCTAAAGCCAAAAAGGAGACATAATACCTAGTTGGTTTTATGGATTTTATAGTTAACATCTATCTCATTTGAGTGTGCTACATTTACCAAGTGACTTGAGAAGCTGCTAGATTTGACAGGAGGCTGAAAACAAGAAAAGGCTCCACAACAGGTCCAGACTACTATTTAAAATGCTATGACATTTTCACTATATGGTCCAATAGATCCAATGGTGCTTGAAGTGTCTGTGACAGATATGGATGTTTGTCAGGTCTCTGTAGGTGAATCACACCTATAGAGTGTGGATTCTAAGGATTTTGGAATAAAGTCCTGCCATCCTAAGTGTATAACTACTCTCCTTTTGAGAAACAGTGCTTGACATATTAGTTGGCCTTATCCATAGGCCACCAAGTTACCATGTGACTACTATGTGCTATCTGACCCACCAAGCCATAAAGTTGGTGTGAAGGTCAGGACTTTGTTATCAAATGAAAGTGATGTATATATTCAATATTGGGCTGAAGCATGAACGGAAGGCACAGTAAGTTACATGAAACAGTAGCCCAAATGCCCAAGCCCCTGCTTTAGCTAGGTTACCTTTTCTCTCCCAGTCTGCATTTATGATGACATGGGGAGTTCTCTGAGATCAGTTAACTAAGAAAGACAAAGCTCAGGTTTGGTTTAGAGATTTTTCTGCCCCTCTCTGGGACATATATAAGGAAACTGGAGAAGAAAATTTCTCCCTGTGGGCAGAACATTGAGTAGTGCATCTGGTTATTTGTTTTGCTGGAAGAAGAAATGGCCAGATGTTGGATTATATATTGATTCAGAGGTAGTAGCCTATGGTTTGGTTGGATGGCCAGGAATTTGGAAGAAGCATGACTGGAAAATTGGTGACAAGAATGTTTGAGAAGAGGCACTGGATAAACCTCTCTGAATGGTCAAAAAAAAATGAAGATAATTGTGTTCTATCCATATACACACAAAATGGTGACCTCAGCAGAGGAGGGTTTTAAAAATCAAGTGGTTAACCAGTTCTTTTGTCTGCCAGTCTCTTTCACCAGCAACCTCTATCAGAATAAGGATAGTGAAAGAGGCTGACTGGGATTTCCTCTGCTTCCCACATAAACAAAGTGGCCATGATGGCAGGGATGGAAATTATATACGGGGTCTGCAACACAGACTTCCATTCACCAGGGTCAACCTGGGTACAGCCACTACTGAGTGCCCAATCTGACAGCAGCAGAGACCAACAATGAGTTCCTAATATGGCACTATTTCCTGGAATGATCAGTTATTTAACTGGTAGCAGGTTGATTATACTGGATCATTTCTATCATGGAAGGAGAAGTATTTTGTTTTTATTGGAATAAACACTCAGGATATGGATTCTCCTCCCACCCCACCCCCCAATGCTTCTACCAAAACTACCACCATGAATTTATGGAATGCCTTACCCACTGTCAGGGTATTACATACAATATTGCATCTGACCAATGAACTACACAGCAAAAGAAGTACAAAAATAGGTCAATGTTCATGGAATTAACTAGGCTTACTATGTTCTTGAACATGCTAAAGCAGCTGGCCTGACAAGAGCTGTGGAATGGCCTTTCACAGGTTTATTAATAGCATAGTTAGGTGGCAATAACTTGGGGGACTGGGGCAAAGTTCTCCAGAAGGCTGTAAATGCTCTTTTTTTTTTTTTTTTTGCAATACTGGGGATCAAACTCAGGGCCTTCTGTTTGCGAGGCAAGCACTCTACTAGCTGAGCTATCTCCCCAGCCCTGTATATGCTCTTAATCAGCATCTGATATATGGTACAGTTTCTCCATAGCCAGGAATAAAGGAGTGGAAATAAAAATGGTACTACTCATTATTACCCTGATGACCACTAGAAAATTTTTTCTTTCTGTTTCTGTGACTTTATACCTTTCTGACCTAAAGGTCTTAGTTCCAAAAGGAATAATTCTTTCACCAGGAGACATAGAACTGAAAGTTAAAGACTTCCACCAGCCACTTAGACTCATAGTCAACAGCCCAGGGGCTAGGGTTGTAGTTCAGTGGTAGAGCACTTGCCTAGCATGCATGAGGCACTGGGTTAGATTCTCAACATCACATAAAAATAAGTAAATAAGACAAAGGTATTGAGTTATTGAGTCCATCTACAACTAAGAAAAAAATTTTTAAAAAACCAGGTCAGTATGGGATTTATACAATTGTATGGGGTGATTGAACTGGACCACTATGAGAAAATTTGATTACTACCTCACAATTGCAGTAATACAGGAATATAGGAGATCCTTTAGAATATCTCTTAATATGCTCTGTGATTAAGGTGAATCCCATCTAGGCAGGAAAACTAATGATCCAGACCCATCAAGAATGAAGGAATGGGGGCTGGGGAGATAGCTCAGCTGGTAGAGTGCTTGCCTTGTAAGCACAAGGCCCTGGGTTCGATCCCCAGCACCAAAAAAAAAAAAAAAAAAAAAAAAAGAATGAAGGAATGTAAAGGCCACAATCACCTGAAGGCAGTGGGAATATGGAATGGGTAGTGGGAGAAAGTAATTATAAATACCAACTGTGATCACATGACTAGTTGAGCAAATATTTGTTTTCTTCTTCCTCTTACCATCTTAACATATAACATAAAATATATTACCAATAGTTAACTTAATCACAGTTTCAAAACCATAGTATATTAAAGAGAAGAGTAAACATCACCCAAGGACTTTAGATTCTCTTCTGGGGGAAGGGTTGTATAGGACAGCTGTATCATGTTAGTCAGAAGTATGAGTAATGTCTTTGTTACTGGAAATTAAGTATGGCTTAAGATATATATGGATGCATAATTGACAAGGGCTGAACTGTAATGGTTAATTGCATAAGACAACTTGGCTAGGCTATTTTATATAATTTAAATGTTGCTGTGAAGGTATGTTATAGATACTAATATTGATAATGTGGGTAGACCTCATCCAATCAGCTTAAAGGCCTTAGAGCGAAACTGAGGGATGGGGATAGAGCTCAGCTGGTAAAGCACAAGGCCCTGGGTTCGATCCCCAGCACCAAAAAAAAAAAGAAAGAAAAAGAGCAAAACTTAGGTTCATCTGGAAAAGAAATCTGCTTAAACACTACATCAATCAGTTTCTGCAGGAGTTTCCAGTTTGCCAGCCTATCCTATAGTTTTCAGGTTTGCCCAGATAGACCCCATAACCATGAAAGTCAATTCTTTGAAATAAATCTCTTTATACTAACATGTACATTTCTACGTATGTATATAAGTATACACATATGTGTATGTGACATACAGAAGTGTGTGTGTTAAGAGTCAGAATAGAACAAAAAGATAGAAGAAAGGCAAATTCTCTCTCTCCTGAAGGTGGGATGATCATCTATTCCTAGCCTCAGGTAAGTCTCTGACTTAGAGACTGGCAGATTTTGGGACTTGGACCTGCAGCCCCCAGCTTTTCAGGTCTTTAGCTGTGAGTTATACCATTGATTCCCCTAGTTGGCAGAACTTGACTCTGACTCAGCTATACCACCAGCTTCCCTGATTCTTCAGCTGCAGATGGCACATCACAGGGCTTTGTAGCCCTCATAATCATGTAAACCAATTCCCATAAATATACCCTCTCATATATCTACATATTTCTCTATGTATCTATTTCCATATCTATTTCTGTATCTTTCTCTACCTCTATGAGCTGGTCTGTGTACGTGTCTATCTCCTATTGCTTCTGTTTGTTTATTTATTTTTTTGGAGAACCCTAACTAAAACAATTATTAAGTGTCCAATGAGTAGTACTGAATTAAGTATTCAAGAAACTTATTACAGACGTGATGGCACACACCTGTAATCCCAGTGACTTGGGAAGTTGAGGTAGGAGGATCTTGAGTTGGAACCCAGCCTCAGCAACTTAGTGAGGACCTAAACAATTCATCAAGTCCCTGTCTCTAAATAAAATATAAAAAAGGACTGTGGATGTGGCTTGGTGGTTAAGTGCACCTGGGTTCAATCCCTGGTACCAAAAATAAATAAAAGAGATCCCTATAGACTTAGAAAATGCTCAAAGCAGGTACTGTGGAGGACAAAAATAAAGAGTGAACAACTTTGATGAATTGAAACTCTACATAATACATTAAATTTCAGTTGCTTAATTGGCTGCTTGCTCACAAAAGTTTCCAAGGTTCCACTGAGTAGACATTCAGGAGAATAAAAAATAATAATAATTTTTAGTTTAAAAGCTGTGAAAAATTGAATTCCTCTCCAACGCTTGGTAGATCTAAGACAAACGCATACCACTTTAGAGTCTTAATAGTGAAGTAATAGTGAGAAATAAATGAGATGATAAGGTTCTTAGCATAGTGCCTTTCACAGAGGAAGTACTCAACCAATGTTAGGTGAATGTAAAAACTTTTTCATATCTTTAAAAAGAACGCTTCTAAATTGAAACCCAAACAACATGAAATTTCAAATTGTTATAAGAGTAAGTATCCTAGATAAACACATTTTAAGTCAATGTTATAAGCTAATTTTTTCAAATGTTAAATTGTCTTTAAAAATATTTTAATCAAGTTCTTAAACCTGATCAGACGTTTATAATTTTACCATTTGCCTTGTGTGCAAGAACGTTCAGAATACAATTTATAACCAAATTTCCCATGTACACAGGGGATTTACAATGAAAAAAAATTCTGTAATCCAGAAAGTTTGCTTTGCATTTATAGTACAGTACCTTGAGTAATATCTTTAGGAGGAGAATGTTTCTTCTTTACAGTAACTGCTTTATTTTTCATTTGTCTTGTTCCTGGTGATGCCCTAATAATACAACAAATTTCTGATGTATTTGGAGAAATCTAAAAAGGAAAAAAAAAGGAGTTATATAATTCCTCCAAGTACCATATTTTCATGTTACTTTATTTCAAATACAAATAGTCTCGATATCCATATTCCATAGATATTAAAACTAGCAAGTATTTAATGTTTACTCCACTCCAGACATTATTTCTAAAACATTTGTTTATTTAATACAAGAACTAAGAAAGACAGATTGTTATCCCTATTTTACAATGAAGACATTTAGTTTCAGAGAGATTGGATAACTTATGTAATAAGTATAGAGAATAAGTAAATGTGGAGTTGAAATTCAAGCACTCCAAAATGGGAAAGTTTGTATGATTTAATGAATTGAAATGCAAATTTAAATTTAATTCTGAGTCAACCACTTGATTCCACAACCTTTCAACTCAAGTAATTTGGACAATTTCCTATCAAGCAGTCTCTGGAATTAATAAATACCATATTTTTTAGAAGTGGCATATCTTATTTGTTAGAACTCAGAAGATACATATTTATCAAAGTTTTTTCCTATTTCAATTAAAGTCTATATGGAAACCTCTTCAATTATAAAATTTATTTTATCCTCTGTGGTAGGTATCTGGTGTTTTCCTGCTTATTTTTCATTCTTCTGGCACTTGGAAGCATCTACCGGTTCTACCAGCCTGCACTTCACCCCTTTCTTCTGAATCAGGTGAAGTTGATAATACTTCTGAACTTCACAGTGACTGCAAGACCCAGCCTAGCCACTGAACATATGCCATGAGTTTTGGGCTCAGACAAGAGCACTATAAATGGGGCAGAAGGAAGAAAAGGATAACTGAGATTCTGGCACCAAACAAAAATACTTAAGATGGCTAGAGTGCTTCCAGATTGATATCCAGTCCTTGTTATAGCTATTGTAGTAGAAACAGACACATACCCTCTTAGGAGGATGGGAACCCCCAATTTAGGTTTATAAAAATCTTACCAATACGATCACATGAATAAATGAGCAGATTTAGGGTCAGGGTCAGAATTGGATTCTGCTCTGAATAATTCAAAAATACATTTTGCCTCTTCCTAAAATTTGATTATAATGACAATAAAGGAAGCACCAAACTTATGAGAACTTAAGCTACCAAGTATAAGACTGTATATCAAACAATGGACATCAGTTGTTGGAATTGCCAAATTAGAATGGAATAGTAATGTATAAAACTAAAGAATCAACAACTGAAATATCTAGGATGAACAAGCAAAAAGAGACTATCAGGCACTAAAAGCAGAGTTGAAGAAGAAACAATGAGAAATATTTGAAATGAAAAACAAATTTGTTGAAATAAAAAATTCAATGGAAAATTTAAACAGCAGAATGGACACAGATGAAGAGGGAATTTTTGAAGAAATTACCCATGATATAATGAATAAATGAAAAATATTAAATAAAGGACAAAAGACAGAGAGGATCAAATTAGGCCTAACATATGCTAATTATCATTTCAGAGAAAATAAAATAGATCACACTTGAGAATTTTCTCAAACTGATGAATAACATGGATCCAAAGATTCAGGAATCCTAATATCCCAAGTAAAAATTTTAGAATTAATAAAGAATGGCAAACAAAAATAATGCACAATTATACCACACCCAAATTAAGAAACCTTGAAAGAATCCAGGGCTGGACACTGGCACATGCCTATAACCCCCAAAATTTGGGAGGCTGAGATAGAATGATTGTAAATTCAAGGCCAGTCTCAGCTAGGTTCTAAGCAACTTAATTAGACCCTGCCTCATAATAAAAATAAAAAGGGCTGAAGATGTCCCTCAGTTGGTAAAGCACCTGTGGGATCAATCCCCAGTACCCCCAAAAAAATCCAGAAAAAGATATATTATATCAGTCTTCAAGACCAACCTTATGCTCAATGATTTGCTAGAAGGACTCACAGAATTCAGAAAAGCTGTTATACTCACAGTTTAAGGTTATTATAGTAAAAGAATACAGATTTAAATCAGCAAAGTAAAAAGGCACATAGGGCCAAATCCAGGAAGATATGCTTTCAGTTGTTCTCATTCAGTACAGTCACACAGACAGGACTCAATTCTCCCATACATCAAGTGTTGCCAACTAAGGAAGCTCAGCAAGCCTTGATGTCTGGGTTTCTGTGTGGAGTCAGTCACAGGCATGCAGTGCCTACATAAGTGACTTTATCTACTCATATCTCAGTCCCTAGAGGTCAAACTAATACAAGATGGTTTAAAGTCTCATGCATCGAAATCTGCTATTTACCATAAATCACATGGTTAGCATAAACCATCTAGCATGGTCCAAGACCTCAGGCACAATACTTCAAGAGCTCAGAGGTCATCTCTCTGGGACCTGGCCACAGACAGCCCTGTGGACCTTGAAAATGTGCAAACTTCTTGAGTTAACCCTTTCCTGAATATAAAAGGAAAGTTGCAACTGCAATATATATGTCAGAATATAGTGAAATGATACCATCAAAGAGCAGATAAAAAAGTATTCTTAACATAGAAATGTGTATCCAGAAAAAACTATCTTTCAAGAAGTAGAGGTATTTTAATTCTTTCAAAAATTAAGGGTATTTTTAAAAACCTGAGACAATATACTACCAAAGATCTTCGCTAAAGAAATTAATCTATATGATGAATTTCAGAAAGAAGAAAAATTATTTCAGAAAGATGATCAAAAGGCAAGAACTTCAACTGTACTACAAAGCAATAGTAACAAAAAACGGCATGGTATTGGTACCAAAATAGACAGGTAGATCAATGGTACAGAATAGAAGACACGGACACAAACCCAAATAAATACAATTTTCTCATACTAGACAAAGGGGCCAAAAATATGCAATGGAGAAAAGATAGCCTCTTCAACAAATGGTGCTGGGAAAACTGGAAATCCATATGCAACAGAATGAAACTAAACCCATATCTCTCACCATGCACGAAACTAAACTCAAAATGGATTAAGGACCTCGGAATCAGACCAGAGACCCTGCAGATTATAGAAGAAGAAGTAGGTCCAAATGTTCAACATGTCAGCTTAGGACCAGACTTCCTCAACAGGACTCCCATAGCACAAGAAATAAAAGCAAGAATCAATAACTGGGATAGATTCAAACTGAAAAGCTTTCTCTCAGCAAAGGAAACTATCAGCAATGCGAAGAAAGAGCCTACAGAGTGGGAGAAAATCTTTGCCAATCATACTTCAGATAGAGCACTAATCTCCAGAATATATAAAGAACTCAAATCAAAAAACTCTACACCAAGAATACAAATAACCCAATCGACAAATGGGCTAAGGAAATGAACAGACACTTCAAGGAAGAAGATCTACAAGAAATCAACAAACATATGAAAAAATGTTCAATATCTCTAGTAATTAGAGAAATGCAACTCAAAACTACCCTAAGATTCCATCTAACCCCAATTAGAATGGTGATTATCAAGAATATCTAAAGCAATCCTCAGTAGAAAGAGTGAAGCAGGGGGTATCGCAATACCCGATCTTCAACTCTACTACAAAGCAATAGTAACAAAAAACGGCATGGTATTGGTACCAAAATAGAAAGGTGGATCAATGGTACAGAATAGAAGACACGGACACAAACCCAAATAAATACAATTTTCTCATACTAGACAAAGGGGCCAAAAATATGCAATGGAGAAAAGATAGCCTCTTCAACAAATGGTGCTGGGAGAATTGGAAATCCATATGCAACAGAATGAAACTAAACCCATATCTCTCACCATGCACGAAACTAAACTCAAAATGGATTAAGGACCTCGGAATCAGACCAGAGACAGTGCATCTTATAGAAGAAAAAGTAGGTCCAGATCTTCAACATGTCGGCTTAGGACCAGACTTCCTCAACAGGACTCCCATAGCACAAGAAATAAAAGCAAGAATCAATAACTGGGATAGATTCAAACTAAAAAGCTTTCTCTCAGCAAAGGAAACTATCAGCAATGCGAAGAAAGAGCCTACAGAGTGGGAGAAAATCTTTGCCAACAATACTTCAGATAGAGCACTAATCTCCAGAATCTATAAAGAACTCAAAAAACTCTACACCAAGAATGCAAATAATCCAATCAACAAATGGGCTAAAAAAATGAATAGACACTTCACAGAAGAAGATCTACAAGCAATCAACAAACATATGGAAAAATGTTCAACATCTCTAGTAATAAGAGAAATGCAAATCAAAACCACCCTAAGATTCCATCTCACCCCAATTAGAATGGCGATTGTCAAGAATACAAGCAACAACAGGTGTTGGCGAGGATGTGGGGAGAAAGGTACACTCATACATTGCTGGTGGGGTTGCAAATTAGTGCAGCCACTCTGGAAAGCAGTGTGGAGACTCCTTAGAAAACTTGGAATGGAACCACCATTTGACCCAGCTATCCCACTCCTTGGCCTATACACAAAGGACTTAAAATCAGCATATTACAGAGATACAGCCACATCAATGTTCATAGCTGCTCAGTTCACAATAGCCAGATTGTGGAACCAACCTAGATGCCCTTCAATTGATGAATGGATAAAGAAACTGTGGTATATATATACAATGGAATATTACTCAGCCATAAAGAATGATAAAATTATGGCATTTGCAGGCAAATGGATGAAATTGGAAAATATCATGCTAAGTGAGATAAGCCAATCTCAAAAAACCAATGGACGAATGATATCGCTAATAAGTGGATGATGACACATAATGGAGGGTGGGAGGGGTTAGTGTTAGGGTTAGAGTTAGGGTTAGGGAGGGGGGCAAGAATGGAGGAAGGAAGGACTGTATAGAGGGAAAAGAGGGGTGGGAGGGGTGGGGGGAAGGGAAAAAATAACAGAATGAATCAAACAACATTACCCTATGTAAATTTATGATTACACAAATGGTATGCCTTTACGCCATGTACAGAGAAACAACATGTATCCCATTTGTTTACAATAAAATAAAAAAAAAATTTAAAAAAAGAATCAAATAGACCAAAAACGCTGTAATACTCGGTAACCTTAACATACCCCTGTCAATATTACATAGATAATTCAAACAAAAACTAAATAAAGGTGCTACAGAATAAAAAATAATTTATACTTAAAAAAAAAAAAGAATACAAGCAACAACAGGTGTTGGCGAGGATGTGGGGAAAAAGGTACACTCATACATTGCTGGTGGGGTTGCAAATTAGTGCAGCCACTCTGGAAAGCAGTATGGAGATTCCTTAGAAAACTTGGAATGGAACCACCATTTGACCTAGCTATCCCACTCCTTGGCCTATACACAAAGGACTTAAAATCAGCATACTACAGAGATACAGCCACATCAATGTTCATAGCTGCTCAGTTCACAATAGCCAGATTGTGGAACCAACCTAGATGCCCTTCAATTGATGAATGGATAAAGAAACTGTGGTATATATATACAATGGAATATTACTCAGCCATAAAGAATAATAAAATTATGGCATTTGCAGGCAAATGGATGCAGTTGGAGAATATCATGCTAAGTGAGATAAGCCAATCTCAAAAAACCAAAGGACGAATGATCTCGCTGGTAAGTGGATGATGACACATAATGGGGGGTGGGAGGGGTTAGTGTTAGGGTTAGGGTTAGGGAGAGGGGCAATAATGGAGGAAGGAAGGACTGTATAGAGGGAAAAGAGGGGTGGGAGGGGTGGGGGAAAGGGAAAAAATAACAGAATGAATCAAACAACATTACCCTATGTAAACTTATGATTACACAAATTGTATGCCTTTACTCCATGTGCAAACAGAGAAAAAACATGTATCCCATTTGTTTACAATAAAAAACAAATAAAAATAAAAAAATAAAAAGCACTGGGGATGTAGCTTAGTGGTAAGGCCCTCCTGGGTTTAATCCCTAGTAACAAAAAAATAAATAATTAAAAAGCAAAAAAAAAAAAAAAAAAAAAAGGCAAGAAGGTAAGCAAATATAAATATATGTAATTTAAATGAACATTGACTGAATAAATTAATTATGATGATGTTGATGATGATTATAACTTTTAAAAGAATAGAACCAAAATACTGTAAAACAAAAGTACATAAGCGGGAAAAGAATGATTTGACTTAAAAGTGTTCTAAGGTCCTTGAAACTTTTCAGCAACAAAACTGAGTTACTGTTTAATCTTTAGACTTTACTAACTTAAATATAGTTGATAAATTTTTAAGGATAGTCATGATATAAAACAAAAAGGAAAGTATAAATTCCAAAACAACAAGGGGAGAGGTGGAATAAAAAAATTAAGAAGTTTGTTTAATGTACCAAAAATTGTTAAGGAAAAGGAATCATATAAAAATAGATAAAAAGAAATAAAAATAAATATAATTGAAACAAGTCCAAATATATTAACAATCATAATCCATGTAAGTAGACTAAACTTTATTACTAAAAGACAATAAAGTTCACTAGAGTGAAAATCCAGCTATTTACAAGAGACTGACTCAAAATAAAAGAACTTGATAAAATTGAAAATAAAAGAAAAGACAAAGATATACCAAGCAAGTACATAGAGAAAAGTAGGGTAGCAATGTTTATACAAGACAAAAAGCAGAATTGAAAACAAAAGAAAACATTATGAGGGACAAAGAGACTTGCTAAAAAATAAAAACAAGGACAATTCACAAGAAAACTTTAACAGTTTAAAATGTACCTGAAGTCAATAAAATAGCTTCAAAATACACAAAGCAAAAATTTATAAGCCCACAGGAGGAAGCTAACAAATCTGCCATCATTATAGTGCCTAATTTCAACACATTATTCTTTCTTATTGATGACTCAAACAGATAAAATACCAGAGAAGACATTTAAAAACTGGAAAACAGAATTAACAAGTTTGATTCAGAGAAACTTCACATATCAACAATTGCAGAAATAAATATTATTTTCAAATATAGTAAACATTTAATAAAAATCAATCATGAACTAGGCCATAATACACCTGTCAACAAATTTCAGAGATCCATACTATGTACAGACCACTTTCTCTGACCACAATGTAATTAAATTAGAAGTGAACAATAAACATAAATAAAGAGTTCTCACACACTTGGAATTTTTCAAAATCCACATTTCTAAGGGAACTCTTGGGTCAAAGGAGAAATCATAATGCAATTCAAAAATACTTAAATGATAACATATTAAACTTGTTGATACAACTAAATAAGCACTGAAAAATATGTAAGGTAAACCCAATGAGAATATAAGAAAGAAGTCAATAAAGATAAGAGCAGGAATCAATACAAGGTAAAGATATAATAGAGGGTATTAACAATCCCATAGATTAAGAAAATGAACAAAACTTTCATAAGACTAATTTTTTAAAAATAGGAGAAGTATTTAGAATGAAAAAAGTCATGGATACAGATATACTAAGTTTAAAAATAGAAAAATATAGACAACTTTTATGATATTGATTGAATGCTTTTTACAAAATGTATCAATTCCTAGGAATAAATGACTTTCTAAAACCAAAGAAGAAATAGAGATTTGACAAAACATTACAGAGAAATTAAATCTGGGATTACTCTTCCCACAAATAAAACATCAGACCCAGAGGGACATGTTCTAATAAACTTTAAATTAATAGATAATTTTGATCTTACATGGAATAAAAGCAGTTTCAGTAATGAAAGCCCTCAATTTCCATGCCAGGAAAGCTAATGGGTATATTAGTTTCACTAAAACAATGCAAAAATAAAAAGCTATGGAATAGGAGAAACAGGTTTGCAAAGGAAATCACCAGGAAGATGGTATATGGAGATCCCAGGATGATACGCGGAAGCACAGAGGGAAACAGTATGCTATTATTAGAACAAGGCAGAAGAGTGCAGTAGACACTTCTTTAATAAGTTGAAATGTGATGTATCTGTAGATTAAAAGTGATATAAACAACTTACAAAGAGTTTAGGATTGATTCTACAGAAAAATAAGAAGACAAGTGTTACAGGATAAATTATATTCTCCCCCCAGAAAGATAGGCAGAAGCCCTAACGACCAGTACTTACCCAAGATACCTTATTCAGAAATAGGGCCTTTGTAGATTGACCTTTGGACAAGGTCATTAGATTGGCCTTAAATCTAATATAACCAGCATTCTCTTAAGAAGAGGACAATCTGGACATGGATAGACACATGAGGGAAATGTTATATGAAGGCACAGAGACACAAACAAAGAGGAAAGATGGCATGTGAAGTTGAGAGGCAGAGATTGGAGTTATGATGTCCTAAGACAAGAAATGCCTGTGTCTTAACAGCATCTAAAGAAAGATTCACCCCTGGTGGGTTTGGGGAAAATATGGCATTGCTAACACCTTGATTTCAGACTTCCAGTTTTTAGAATTGTGAGAAAATAAATTCCTGTTATTTTAAGAAGCCACCTCATTTGTGATACATTGTTAGGCTGATTTCATAGTTTCTTCAACACCAAATACTAACAAACAATCATAATGGACATGGATAACTAGTTTTGTCTGCTCAGCAAGATTCTCATCTTCCTTTTGTTTATAAACCTCATTCCCTGACCACAGAAGTGGGCAAGAGGTCCAGGCTTATTCAGTTAGTTTGCCATTTTTTTGAGAAGGACAGTTGATCCAAGGGATAGGCATGTGACTCAGGTAAAGCTAAGTAGGTCCTTAACTAGGACTGAAATACACGTACACATACAAACTTCTCCCCTTCAATCCAGGTTATCATAAAAAAAAACCACAGCAGATGGTGAAAGCCTGTATGCAGTAGAAGCCCAAGAAAATAAAGCCAATAAAAGCTGAGATAAACAAAATAAAAATGATCATAAAAGCACCTGGACATTTCAGGAGGAATTTATAACAAGATCCACTGAATTTCTGGATTCTTCCCATTTATGAACTGAAAAATCTTCCTACCCTTTCCCTTTTTGGTTCATGCTATCTGGGTATTTGTATGTGTGTTTGTAACAAGAAACCTATGAAATACAATAAAACAATGTCTACTGAGTTCTATAAAGAAATATTTGCAACCTAAGATTATTGTACTTCACTTACCTTTCCTTTGTACAGACACAAAGAAATTCTCAGATAATAAGAGTCACAAAAACACTGTATTCTTCATGAAAATTTTGCATTCAGACACACCCTAACTAGGAAATAAATGAAAGTAAAGAACTCATGAGGGAAGAAAACTGGTGATGAATACTAGAATAAACAATGATACATGTTAATAATTGTACAAAAACAAATGACAATATTTTGTTTAGGAAAGTTGTGTACTAAGTGTTCATTTTATTATAATAATTTAATTTTATTTTCCAGCTTTATTGGATTATATTTGATAGATCAAATTGTGTATATTCAAGGTGCATAACCTGATCTAGTATACATATATATTGTTTACTGACTACCATAATCAAATTAATTAATGCAACTTGCAACACAGTTACCTTTTCTTGTTTGTGTGTATGTAGTAAGTACACTTAAAATCTGGTTTATTATAAAATTTTAAGTGAAGAATACAGTATTATAGTCTCCACGTTGTACATTAGATCCCCAGAAATTGTTCATGTTGTAACTGAAAGTTTGTATCCTTTGACTATTATCTCTCTACTTTTCCTCTTCCCCAACCCCTGGAAACTGCTCTTCTATTCTGCTTCCATAAGTTTGACATTTTTAGATTCTATACACAAGTCAGATCACATAGTATTTGTCTTTCTATGTCTGTCTTATTTCACTCAGCACACTATCCCACAGGTCCAAACAGGTTGAAGAAAGCAGTATTTCCTGATTTTTAATGGTTGAATAATACTCCACCACGGGGATGTCACATTTTACCCATTCATCTGTGGACACTTAGGCTGTTCACATATCTTGGCTATTGTGAATAATGCTACAGTAAACATGGGGGTACAGATATTTTTTCAAGACACTGATTTGATTTCCTTTGTATATATACCAAATTGGAATTGCTGGACTGTATGGTAGTTCTATTTTTTAATTTTTAAACCCCATATTATTTTCCATAATAACTAAAGGAATTTAAATACCAACCAACAGTGTACAGGGTTTCATTTTTTCTATACCCTCACCTATGTTTGTTACCCATTGTCTTTTTTATAATAGCCTTGTGAGGTGAAATCCCATTTTGGTTTTGCTTCCATCCCCTGACAATTAGTGATGTTGAGCACTTTTTCATGTCACTGTGGATCATCTGTATGTCTTCTTCAGAAAAATGTCTATTCAGGTCCTTTGACCATTTTTAAACCCAGTTATTTGATCATTGATTCATGAGCTCCTTTTATAGAGTGGATGTTGACCCCTTATCAGGCATATGGTTTACACATATTTTCTCCCATTTTGTAGCTTGCCTTGTCACTTTGTTGGTCATTTCCTTTGCTAAGCAGAACATTTATTTCTAGTTTGAGGAAGTCTCATTTGCTTATATATTCTTTTGTAGCCTGTGCGATTGTCATATTCAAAAAAATCATTGCCAAGACCAACATCAAGAAGTTTTCCCCAATTTTCTTCAAGGAACTTTATGGATCTTAAGGAACATAAGATTTTCAGATCTTACATTTGAGTTTTTAGTCCATTTGGAGTTAATTTTGTATTTGGTATAAGACAAGGATCCAAGTTCTTTTTGCATGTGAATATCCAGTTTTCCTAATATATTGAAAAGACTATAATTTCCCCATTGTATACATTTGATGCCCCTAAGATTACTTTAGGACATATGCCTGAGTTTATTTCTGAGCTCTCTATTCTGTTCCATTGACTTATGCCTTTTTCTATACTAGTACCATACTGTTTTGATTATTATAGTTTTGAAGTATAATTTAAAACTGGGACATGTGGAAGGTACTGTGGCACATGCCTGTAATCCCAACTGCACCAGAGGCTCAGGCAGGAGAATTGCAAGTTTGAGGTTGGCCTAAGCAACTTAGCAAGACCCTGTCTCAAAATAAAAAGTAAAAACAATTGGGCATGTGGTTCAGTGGTAGAGCACCACTGTGTTCTGTCCCTAGTACCAAAAAGTACATAAAATTAGTAAATATATAAAATAAATAAACCAGGAGTGTGATATCTCCAGCTTTCTTCTTCTTGCTCAATATTGCTTTAGCTATTTGGGGTCTTTTGTGTTCCATGTGAATTTTAAGATTACCTTTTCTATTTCTGTAAAAAATGTCATTGGAATTTTTGTAAAGATTGCATGAAATCTGTAGATTGTTTTGCTGTGTGGATATTTTAACAATATTAATTCTTCTAATCCATGAAATGTGATATCTTTCCACTTATCTGTCTTCTTCAATTTCTTTCATCAATAGCTTACAGTTTTCAGTGTATAGAGTTTTTACTTCTTTGGTTAAATTTATTTCTGTTTAGTTTATTGGCCTTTTCTATTGTCTTCTACTTTCCATTTCATTTACTTCTATTCTAAACTCTATTTTTCTTCCTTTTTCTGACTTTGGACTTAAGTTTGTTCTTCTCCTAGTTCCTTGAAGTGTGGAAAAGGTTGTTAACTTGAGAATGTTCATTTTATCTTGCATAGGCATATCACTATTATTTTCCACCTTCGAATTATTTTATGGCATCTGGTAAGTTTGGGTATGTTGTTTCCATTTTTCTATGTCTCAATATACTTCCTGATTTTCCTTCTGTTTCCTTTCTTTACCCATTGGTTGTTTAAGACTGCTTTGCTTTATTTCCACATATTTGTGAATTTTTGAAAAATTCTACTGTTTGTGTGGTTTCTAATTTTATACCACTATTGTCAGAAAAGATATTTGAGATTACTCCAATCTTTTAAAATATGTTAGGATTTGTTTTGTACCCTGAAGTGATCTATTCTAGAGTGTCCTTGTGAAGAATATGCTGCTGTTAGACAAAATGTTCTGTATATTTCTTGTTAGTATTAAGTCTACTATATTTCCTTGCTGATCTTCTGTCTGGATGTTCTTCCATAGTTGAAAGTGAAATCTACTATTGTCGTATTGCTATTCCTTCAGTTTTTTATTTTCAAAATTTGTTCCAAGTAGTTATATATGACAGTAGAATGCATTTTGACACACTGTACACAAATGGAACACAACTTCTCATTTCTCTGGCTGTACATGGTACAGAGTAACACTGGTCGTGCAATCATACATGTATATAGGGTAATATGTCCGTCTCATTCCACCATCCTTCTTACCCCCACACCCCCTCCCCTCCCCTCACTTCCCTCTGCCGAATCCAAAGTTCCTCCATTCATCCCTCTCTCCTCCCCCATTATGGATCAGCATCCACTTATCTGAGAAAACATTCAGCCCTTGGTTTTTTGGGTTTGTCTCATTTTGCTTAGCAATGATATTCTCCAACTCCATTTGATTTGTTCTTCTTTTTCTAGGGCTTTGAGATATAATGTTAGGCCATTTATTTGTTGACTTTTTGTTCTTTTAATGAATGAGCTCAATGCAATGAACTTTCCCCTTAGCACTGCCTTCAGGGTATCCCAGAGATTTTGATATGTTCTATCAGTGTTCTCATTTACCTCTAAGATTTTTTTTATTTCCTCCCTGATTTCTTCTGCTATCCATTCGTCATTCAATAGTATGTTATTTAGTCTCCAAGTGTTGGAGTAGCTTCTAGTTTTTATTTTATTGTTAATTTCTAATTTCATTCTGTAATGATCTGATAGAATGCACGGTAGTATTTCCATTTTTTTGTATTGCTAAGAGTTGCTCTGTGGCATAATCTTCCCTTCAGTTTTGTTAATGTTTGTTTCATATATTTGGGTGTTCCAATGTTGGGTCATATACACTGACATTTGTTTATCTTCATGATGAATTGCCTCATCATTATGTAGTTATTGCTTAAGAATCAGTAGAATACTGATCAAGGCATACTTATGGAACTACCTGAGGACAGGAAAAAAAGACATCTGAAAAGATCAGGAAGATTAGCATTGGTGCTGATGCAGGAGTGAGAAAAGTGTCTGATCCCACATGCCGGTCTGGGAAACCTCATAATTCATAAAAGATTGAGTTGAAGTCTCAGGAAGGTCATACTTTAGTCATGGAGAATAATTGTCCTAGACTGAACAACTCCAGACCTGACTAACAAACCTTAAAGGGAAGGCCTGAAAGAATCAAATAGTTTTTAAGTTTCTTTCAGAAGAAAGCTCAAGAAGATATGAAGAAAAAATCATCTATTAATATTATACTCTAATCAGATTTCCATGTAGGAAAAAAAAAACAGAAAAACATGACCAAAAATCAATTAATAATTGACCTGACTCAGAGCAGACATGAATGATAGAATCATCAGAGAAGAACATTAAAAGAGCTAGCTAATATTCCATGTGTTTGAAAAGTTAAATAGAGACAAGAAAGATAAAAGAGACTTAAAATGAATTTCTGGGACTGAAAACTATGAGATGAAAAATACACTGAAAGGGATTGACATCATATTGAACACTATAGAAGAAACTGTGAATTTTAAGACAACAAAAGGAACTATCCAAAATGAAAACATGAAAGAAAAAATATTTTTTAAATAAAAAGAATATGAGTGAGCTATGGGACAATATACATTTAATAAATGGGCAACAGGAGTCATCAAAGGAAAGGAAGGGGCACAGAAAGGACATTTTAATTTTAAGGAAAAGTTGCTGAAAACTTCCTAAACTTGACTATAAGAAAAAGCAAAACAAGATCAGAGATCCTAGTTGCTCAAGAAACTGAAGAATTAAAAATAGCAGGAAGTTATACCAAGATATATCATAATCAAATTACTCAAAATTACTGAAAAAGGCTAAATTTTAAAATCAGACAGAGGAAAAAAATAAATGCTAATGTGCTGAGGAACAAAGATAAGTATAATGCTAGATTTCTTGGGCAACTTTTTTTTTTTTTTTTTGGAAGCGGGTATTGAATCCAGGGGAGCTTAACCAGTGAGTCACATTCCCTGCCCTTTTTATATTTTATTTAGAGACAGGGTCTCACTAAGTTGTTTAGGGCCTTGCTAAGTTGCTGAGGCTAGCTTTGGACTTGAAATCCTCCTGCCTCAGCCTCCTAAGCTACTGGTATTATAGGCATGTACCCTTGCACCTGACTAGGGCAACATTTTTTAAGTATTTTAATAAAAAACTGTCAATCTAGAAATCTACATCAAGTACAACTGTTTAGTTGGCTTTTCATTGCTGTGACCAAAATACCTGATAAGAACAACTTAGAGAAGGTTATTTTGGGCTTATGGGTTCAGAAGTTCTTTCTGTTAGCTGACTTTTATTGCTCTGGGCCCAGGGTGATGCAGGACATCATGACAGAAGGGCAGGGTGGAGAAAAGCTATTCAGCTCCTGATGGTGGGAGAGGAGAGAAGAGAGGGAGGGAGGGAGGGAGAAAGGGAGAGAAGGAAGGAAGGAAGGAGGGAAGGAAGAGAGGAAGAGGGAGGGATGGAGGGAAGGAAGGAAAGAATGAAAGGAAAAAGAAAAGAAAAGAAAGAAGAGGAGAGGAAGAGAGAAAGTATGTATAAGAGAAAATGTAAGGAGTCAGAAACAAAATAATCCTCAAGGATAAAATAATCACCCAGTGACCTACTTCCTCCAGTCATATCCTACCTGTTACCATTACACATAGTAGTCCTTTCAAATTATGAATCAATCAAATGGATTAGTCCACTAATGAGGCTACAGTGCTTGTAATCTAATCATTTTACCTCTGAACATTTCTGCACTGCCTAACACAACAGATTTTGGAGGACACCTCATATTCAAAAGATAACAACAACAATTTTCAAAGATGAAGGCAATAACAAAGACTTTTTAATTATAAAAAGCTGAAAGAACTAGCCACTAGTATATCCACACTTTAAGAAATGTTAAAGGAAATCCCTTACGGAGAAGAAAAATGATACCAAATGGAAATGTGGGTCCATACAGAGGAATAAATACTCAAAACTTTTTTAAAAAATTTTTTTAGATGTTGATAGACCTTTATTTTATTCATTTACTTATATGTGGTGCTGAGAATCGAACCCAGTGCCTCACACATACTAGGCAAGTGTTATACCACCGAGCCACAACCCCAGCCCCTCATACTCAAAACTTTTAAAAAGATAGTGTTTAAGCAAAATAACAATTACTTTTGGTGTCTATTACATATATAAAAGTAAAATTATCTCTGTTCACAGTTGATAAAATTTCATATGTTGAAAATTCTAAAGATTCCATTAAAAATCTGTCAGAATAAACATATTTATGAACATAGCAGGCTACAGAGTCACCAACAAAAATTAGTTGTACTTCCACATATTGGAAAAATCTGGAAGGTAATTAAAAACATCATTATGTTTATAATAGCATCAAAAAGTGTAATTAGAATTGACCAAAGAAATTATACAAAGACTTATACAATAAAAACAACAAAACATTGCTAAAAGAAATTTGAGATAATACATAGAAACCCATGTTCATGGATTGAAAGACTTAATATTGTTAAAATGTCATTATTATCCACAGTGATCTACAGATTCAATGCAATTCCTATAAAATCCCAAAGATATTTTTGGTAGAAACAGAGAAACCCATTCAAAAATTCATATGGAATCTCAAGGGACCCCCAAAGGCCAAAACAATCCTGAGAAAGAATAATAAAACAGGAGGACTTCAGAACATACTACAAAACTACAGTAACCCAAACAGTGGTGCTGGCATAAAGACAGACATTTAGATGGGAGTGGTGGTACATGCCTGTAATTCCAGTGACTGGGGAAACTGAGGCAAGAGGATTGCAAGTTTGAGACTAGCCTTAGCAACTTAGCAAGGACCTTAGCAACTTAGTGAGATTTTACCTCAAAATAAAAAATAAAAAAAGAACTGGGTATGTAGCTTAGTGACAAAGCACTCCTGCATTCAATTCCCAATATGTTCCCCCACAAAAGACAGACATACAGTCCTGTGGAATAGGGAAGACTGCAAATAAGCCAGCTTCACATTTATGTTTGAATGATGTTTGTTTGTTACTTGTTTTTTTTTTGTTTGTTTTGGTACTGGGGAATGAACCCAAGGGTGCTTAACCACTGAGCCATATCCTCAGCCCTTTCTTTTATTTTTTATTTTGTGACAGTGTCCTGCTAAATTGCTTAGGGCCTTGCTAAGTTGCTGAGGCTGACTTTGAACTTATCAGTTCTGCTGCCTCAGCTTCCTGAGTCACTGGGATTACAGGTGTACACCACCACCATGTCTAGCTGTTTGAATGATTTTTGACAAGTTTACTTGGTACCCTATGGGAAAGAATAATCTATTCAATGAAGAGACCTAGTAAAATTGAGTATCCATATGTAAAATAATTAAGCAGGACCCTTACTAATATCATATAAAAAATTAATTCAAGTGGATCAAATACTTAAAGTAAGTCTTAAAACAACAAAACTTTGCAGAAACAAGAAAAAGCTTCATGACATTTGATTTAGCAATGATTTCCTCATATGACACCAAAGGTACAGCTACCAAAGAAAAAATAGACAAATTAGACTTCATGAAATTTAAAACTTCAAAAGATTCTGTCAACAGAATAAAAATGAAACACACACAATTGAAGAAATATTTGGAAATCTGGTATGGGTCCTTCTTGAGATGCATGTAAATGATGTTACCC
Organism: Sciurus carolinensis; assembly: GCF_902686445.1. Classification (NCBI taxonomy): domain Eukaryota; kingdom Metazoa; phylum Chordata; class Mammalia; order Rodentia; family Sciuridae; genus Sciurus; species Sciurus carolinensis. Next base: position 138,437,355 of record NC_062218.1, on the reverse strand, counting down.
TTAACTGAGTTATGGATTTCTCCTAGTGACTCATATAAAAAATATCTAGTATGCAAAATAGAACAATAATTTCTTTTAGTAATTGCAGAAAAAATTGAAAATGCTACCTCATTTGAAGAATTTTCTTGCAAACTTGACACAGGAATAATTTCATTTGAATTAACATAACTGCTGATATTTGGAAAAAGTTCTTCAAAAGGTGCTTTTTGCACTGAAGACAAATCAATCTATAAAAGAATATGTTACTCTTTCAGACAGGTTTCAAAAACAATTATTTTTAAGCAATTAAATGAAGTTATTAATACTCACTTATTGGAAGCATTTTCTTATGAACTTGACAAGTGAACAATTTTATCTGAATGAATATAATTACTAACTTTTGGACATATTTCTTCAAAATATGCATGTTTAAGATTACTCTTTTGATTTAAACTTGTTTTTCAAACAAGAATTTTTGTTTGCTATACCATACTTTTCCCCATTCATTCATTCAAAAAATATTTATCAAGTACTTATTAAGTGAAACTTGATAACCTGGCAACGGTACCTTCTGGACAATTCTACTCCTAGGTATATATACCAAAGAGAAATAAAAAGATGCCCACACAAAAGCTTTCACACATTTATAATTTATAACAACATTATTTATAAGTCATTGATGGAAACACCCAAAACTTCCATCAACACTATTTATATCAACACAATGAAATAATACTTGGTCTTAAAAGGAAATGAAGTACTGAAACATGCTGCTATATGGATGAAACCTAAAAAAGTCACAAAAGATCATATTTTGTAATTCCATTTATATGAAATGTCCAGAACAAGGAAATTTACAGCTACAGAAGGCAAAGGAGTGGTATAGAAGAGCAAATGGGTGTTAGCTAAAGAATATGGGGTTTTACAAGCAACAACAGGTGTTGGCGAGGATGTGGGGAAAAAGGTACACTCATACATTGCTGGTGGGGTTGCAAATTAGTGCAGCCACTCTGGAAAGCAGTGTGGAGATTCCTTAGAAAACTTGGAATGGAACCACCATTTGACCCAGCTATCCCACTCCTTGGCCTAGCCACATCAATGTTCATAGCTGCTCAATTCACAATAGCCAGATTGTGGGACCAACCTAGATGCCCTTCAATTGATGAATGGATAAAGAAACTGTGATATATACACACACACACACACACACACACACACACACAATGGAATATTACTCAGCCATAAAGAATGATAAAATTATGGCATTTGCTGGCAAATGGATGAAATTGGAGAATATCATGCTAAGTGAGATAAGCCAATCTCAAAAAAACAAAGGTCAAATGTTCTCTCTGATAAGCGGATGATGACACATAATGGGGGGTGGGAGGGGTTGTGTTAGGGTTAGGGTTAGGGTTAGGGAGGGGGGCAAGAATGGAGGAAGGAAGGACTGTATAGAGGGAAAAGAGGGGTGGGGAGGAAGGGAAAAAATAACAGAATGAATCAAACAACATTACCCTATGTAAATTTATGATTACACAAATGGTATGCCTTTACTCCATGTACAAACAGAGAAACAACATGTATCCCATTTGTTTACAATAATAAAATAAAGGGAAAAAAAAGAATATGGGGTTTATTTTTAAGGTGATAAGAATGCTCTAAAATCTATTGCGATAATGATAGCACATATCTATAAACATACTAACATACAAAATAAAGACAGAATTTTAAAGGCCACGAGAGAAAAGAATCAAATTACATTCAGAGCGAAACCAATAAGAATATCAGCAGATTTTTCAATCCAGACCCTAAAAGCTAGAAGGGCCTGGAACAACATATACCAAGCCCTGAAAGAAAACGGATGCCAACCAAGAATCTTATACCCAGCAAAACTTACCTTCAAATTTGACGATGAAATAAGATCCTTCCATGATAAACAAAAGCTAAAGGAATTTACAAAAAGAAAGCCAGCATTACAGAACATTCTCAGCAAAATATTCCATGAGGAAGAGATGAAAAACAACGATGCAAATCAGCAACAGGAGGCGCTAGCCTAAAGGAATAGCCAAATAAAGGAGAAACCAAATCATGTCAAAAACAAATATGAGTCAATTGACTGGGAATACAAATCATATCACAATAATAACCCTGAATGTCAATGGCCTGAATTCATCAATCAAAAGACACAGACTGGCAGATTGGATTAAAAAGAAAAATCCAACAATATGCTGCCTGCAAGAGACTCATCTCATAGAAAGAGACACCCATAGAATAAAGGTGAAAGGATGGGGAAAAACATACCATGCACACGGACACAGCAAAAAAGCTGGAGTATCCATCCTCATTTCAGATAATGTGGACTTCAAACCAAAACTAGTCAGAAGGGATAAAGAAGGACATTACATGCTGCTTAAGGGAAGCATAAATCAGCAAGACATAACAATCATAAATATCTATGCCCCGAACATTGGCTCATCCACGTACGTCAAACAAATCCTTCTCAATTCCAGAAATCAAATAGACCACAACACAATAATACTAGGCAATTTTAACACACCTCTCTCACCACTGGATAGATGGTCCAAACAAAAATTGAATAAAGAAACTATAGATCTCAACAACACAATCAACGATTTAGACTTAACGGACATATATAGAATATACCATCCAACAAAGAACGAATACACTTTCTTCTCAGCAGCACATGGATCCTTCTCTAAAATAGACCATATTTTATGCCACAAAGCTACTGTTAGCAAATACAAGAAGATAGAGATACTACCTTGTACTCTATCAGATCATAATGGATTGAAATTAGAAAAAAATGACAGAATAAAAAAAAAAAACATCTCCAATACCTGGAGATTAAATAATACACTATTATTTGATGAATGGATAACAGAAGACATCAGGAGGGAAATAAAAAAATTCTTAGAAGTAAACGAGAACAAAGACACATCATATCAAAATCTCTGGGACACTATGAAAGCAGTACTTAGAGGAAGATTTATTTCATGGGGTGCATTCAAAAAAAGAAGTAGAAATCAACAAATAAACGACTTAACACTACAGCTCAAAGCGCTAGAAAAAGAAGAGCAGACCAATACCAAAAGTAGTAGAAGATAGGAAATAGTTAAAATCAGAGCCGAAATCAACGAAATCGAAACAAAAGAAACAATTGGAAAAATTAACAAAATAAATAGTTGGTTCTTTGAAAAAATAAATAAAATTGATAAACCCTTAGCCACACTAACAAAGAGAAAGAGGGAGAAAACTCAAATTACTAAAATTCGGAATGAACAAGGAAACATCACAACAGACACGAGTGAAATACAAAACATAATTAGAAGCTATTTCGAAAATCTATACTCCAACAAAACAGAAAACCTCGAAGACATCAACAAATTTCTAGAGACATATGAATTACCTAAACTGAACCAGAAGGACATACACAATTTAAATAGTTCAATTTCAAGTAATGAAATAGAAGAAGTCACCAAAAGCCTTCCAACAACAAAAAGTCTGGGACCAGATGGGTTCTCAGCCGAGTTCTACAAAACCTTGAAAGAAGAGCTCATTCCAATACTCCTCAAACTATTCCATGAAATAGAAGAGGAGGGAACCCTCCCAAACTCGTTCTATGAAGCCAATATCACCCTGATACCTAAACCAGACAGAGACACATCGAGAAAAGAAAATTTCAGACCAATATCCTTAATGAACATCGATGCAAAAATTCTCAACAAAATTTTAGCAAATTGCATACAAATATATATTAAAAAGATAGTGCACCACGATCAAGTGGGTTTTATCCCAGGGATGCAAGGTTGGTTCAACATTCGGAAATCAATAAATGTCATTCACCATATCAACAGACTTAAAGTTAAGAATCACATGATTATTTCAATAGATGCAGAAAAAGCATTCGATAAAATACAGCATCCCTTCATGCTCGAAACACTAGAAAAAATTGGGGTAGTGGGAACATTCCTTAACATTATAAAGGCAATCTACGCTAAGCCCATGGCTAATATCATTCTAAATGGTGAAAAACTGAAAGCGTTCCCCCTAAAAACTGGAATAAGGCAGGGATGCCCTCTTTCACCGCTTCTATTCAACATCGTCCTTGAGAATCTAGCCAGAGCAATCAGACAAACCAAAGAAATTAAAGGGATACGAATAGGAAAAGAAGAACTCAAACTATCCCTGTTCGCTGATGACATGATTATATATTTAGAGGAACCTGGAAATTCCACCAGAAAACTTTTAGAACTCATAAGTGAATTCAGTAAAGTAGCAGGTTACAAGATCAATGCTCATAAATCCAATGCATTTTTATACATAAGTGATGAATCTTCAGAAAGAGAAATTAGGAAAACTACCCCATTCACAATAGCCTTGAAAAAAATAAAATACTTGGGAATCAATCTCACAAAAGAGGTGAAAGACCTCTACAATGAGAACTACAGAACACTAAAGAAAGAAATTCAAGAAAACCTTAGAAGATGGAAAGATCTCCCATGTTCCTGGATAGGCAGAATTAATATTGTCAAAATGGCTATACTACCTAAAGTGCTATACAGATTCAATGCAATTCCAATTAAAATCCCAATGATGTACCTTGCAGAAATAGAGCAAGCAATTATGAAATTCATCTGGAAGAATAAAAAACCTGGAATAGCTAAAGCAATCCTCAGTAGCAAGAGCGAAGCAGGGGGTATTGCAATACCAGATCTTCAACTCTACTACAAAGCAATAGTAACAAAAACGGCATGGTATTGGTACCAAAATAGACAGGTAGATCAATGGTACAGAATAGAGGGCATGGACACAAACCCAAATAAATACAATTTTCTCATACTAGACAAAGGTTCCAAAAATATGCAATGGAGGAAAGATAGCCTCTTCAACAAATGGTGCTGGGAAAACTGGAAAACCATATGCAATAGAATGAAATTAAGCCCCTATCTCTCACCCTACACAAAACTCAAGTCAAAATGGATCAAGGACCTCGGAATCAGACCAGAGACCCTGCATCTTATAGAAGAAAAAGTAGGTCCAAACCTTCAACTTGTTGGCTTAGGATCAGACTTCCTTAACAGGACTCCCATAGCACAAGAAATAAAAGCAAGAATCAACAACTGGGATAGATTCAAACTAAAAGCTTTCTCTCAGCAAAGGAAACTATCAGAAATGTGAAGAGAGAGCCTACGGAGTGGGAGAATATCTTTGCCAACCATACTTCAGATAGAGCGCTAATCTCCAGAATCTATAAAGAACTCAAAAAACTCTACACGAAGAATACAAATAATCCAATCAACAAATGGGCTAAGGAAATGAACAGACACTTCACAGAAGAAGATGTACAAGTAATCAACAGATATATGAAGAAATGTTCAACATCCCTAGTAATAAGGGAAATGCAAATCAAAACTACCCTAAGATTTCATCTCACCCCAATTAGAATGGCGATTATCAAGAATACAAGCAACAACAGGTGTTGGCGAGGATGTGGTGAAAAAGGTACACTCATACATTGTTGGTGGGGTTGCAAATTAGTGCAGCCACTCTGGAAAGCAGTGTGGAGATTCCTCAGAAAGCTTGGAATGGAAACACCATTTGACCCAGCTATCCCACTCCTTGGCCTATACACAAAGGACTTAAAATCAGCATACTACAGAGATACAGCCACATCAATGTTCATTGCTGCTCAATTCACCATAGCCAGATTGTGGAACCAACCTAGATGCCCTTCAGTTGATGAATGGATAAAGAAACTGTGGCATATTTATACAATGGAATATTACTCTGCAATGAAGAATGATAAAATTATGGCATTTGTAGGCAAATGGACGAAATTGGAGAATATCATGCTAAGTGAGATAAGCCAATCTCAAAAAACTAAAGGACGAATGATCTCGCTGATAAGCGAGTGAGGACATATAATGGGGGGTGGGAGGGGTTAGCATAAGTTTTAGGGTTAGGTTTAGGGTTAGGGATAAGGAGAGCGGTAAGAATGAAGGAAAGAAGGACTATATAGAGGGAAAAGAGGGGTGGGAGGGGTGGGGGGGAAGGGAAAAAAAAAATAAACATCATTGCCCTATGTAAACGTATGATTACACAAATGGTATGCCTTGATTCTATGTACAAATAGAGAAACATAAATAAAAAAAAAAACTCAAAAAAAAAAATAAACATACTAAAATCCACTGAATAACACATTTTAAATAACTGAATTGTATAGTTTGTGTATGACTGCTCATCAAACTTTTTTTAAAGATCCCACTAAAAAGAGTGTTATCATGAGCTAGCAGTTCTACCACTTCCAGATATATACCCAACACAACTGAAAACACTCTCACAACATACATAAATGTTCATAACAGTATTATTCAAGATAGATACTAAATTAAAATAGCCCAAATGCCCATAAGTTGAATTGGTAAACAAAATGTGGTGTATCCATAGACTGTGATATGATTTGATGAAAGAAAAGGAACAAAGTACTGATAAAGGTCATAATATTGATGAACTTTAAAACATTATGCCAAGGTAAAGAGGTCAGGCACAAAAGGTCACATTTTACATGACTATATGAATTAATATCTAGAAAAGGCAAACATATAAAGACAGTAAATTAGCAGCTTGTAGACAGTCCCTAGCAGCTAAAGGGAAAGATGGGGAAATTACAAATAATTGCTAATGTGATAAAAATGTTCTTGAATTATATTATAGGGATGATTGCACTGCAACTATGCTAAAAAACACACAATTATGTACATTATAGCATGGTAAATTTTATAAAATGTAAATTACAGCTCAAGTTTTTAAAGATTTTTAGCATTTATAAAATTGCCATTAACTTAGTTTTGTAGGAAAAATTCATTTGGGTACATTTATTCCTCATCAACACATCTTTCCCCACCTTTTTTTGGAACTGGGGATCTAACCCAGGGGTGCTTTACCACTAAGTTGCACTCCCAGTCCTTTTTGTTTTTTAATTTCAAGACAGGGTCTCGCTAAGTTGCTGAGGCTGGCCTTGAACTTTGCAATCCTCCTGTCTCAGCTTCCCTACTCGCTAGGATTACAGGAGTGGGCCACCATGCCTGGCTCATCTACACATTTTTTTAAGTTGTAGATGGACACAATACCTTTATTTTACTACTTATTTATTTTTATGTTGGTGCTGAGGATTGCAATCAGTGCCTCACATGTGGTAGGTAAGTGCTCTACCACTAAGTTACAACCCCAGTCCTCACCTACACATTTTAACACCAAAGAAAAATAAAAAGAAACACTCATTTTATGAAAAACATATTACTTTTTAGAACAGTAGAAAAACTGTAAGTAGAGTGTTATCAAAACCCTTTCCCCTAGCATAAGCATCTCATCTTTGGTTAACTATGTTCCACTAAGAGCCTGTTAAGGGTAAGAATGTCAACTCTGTTACTAGGTAGCATTGCTTATGGTAAAAATGATATCTGACCGCAAACCTGCGTCTGGGACAAACTACAGATACAGTATAAATAAATAAATACTATAAAAGATGCCCCTATTTGGGTTTTTCTAGAAGCAAGGACTCTTGTAATTAGGTGTTTCCCTGTAGAGACCTGTATTTTGTTACAAAAGATACTGTCTCATTCCCTTGACCAGAGCTGTCCCCATACTGCTATGTGCGCTGCTGCATGGACTTCTGTTAGGACTGCTACCACTATGGAGAAACACCTGCTGCTGCCCTGCTAGCAAGCTGTATTCCTACATGGCTCAGTTGAACCTAAGAAAAACAGATTAGGTAAGAGCTAAAATTATAAAACTGTCAGAGGTAAACACAGGATAAAGACTTCATGACATTAAATTTGGCAATGATTTCTTTGATAAAACACCAAAAGCACAGTTCAGCAAAAAACAAAGTTCATTAATTGGACTATATCAAAATGAAAAACATTTGTGGGTTGGGGTTGTGGGTCAGTGGTAGAGTGCTTGCCTAGCATGTATGAGGCACTGGGTTCGATCCTAAGCACCACATAAAAATAAACAAACAAAATAAAGGCATCGTGTACATCTATACCAAAAAAAATTAAAATGAAAATTTAAAAAAAATTTGTGCATCAAAGAACACTATCAACAGAGTAAAAAGGCAACTCACGCAATGAGAAAAATATATTCAAACCATATATCCAATAATGGGTTAATATTCAGAATATACAAAGAATTACTACAACTGAACAACAACAAAAATAACCTAATTTAAAATGAGCAAGGGGTTTGAATAGATGTTTCTTCAAAGAAGACATACAAATGACCAATGAACACATGAAAAGATGCTAAATATTAATAATAATTAGGGAAATGCAAATCCAAAGCAAAATGAAATTCTTTCATGTCCAAAAGGATGGTTACTATAAAACACACACACACACACACACACACACACACACAGAGCAGAAAACAAGCAGTGTTGGCAGGAACGTGGAGAAACTGGAATCCTGGTGTACCACTAATGAAATTATAAAATAATGCAGACCTTATGGAAAACAGTGTGGTTGATACTCAAAATATTAAAAATTGAATGACCATATAGTACAGAAATTTGCCTTCTGAATATGTACCCAAATAGGGATTCAAATGGATATATGTACATTCATGTTCATAGTAGCATTAATCACAATAGACAAAGACAGAAGCAACCCAGGTGTTCATTGATGCATGAATGGGTAAACAAAGTGTGATACTGTATATACAATGGAATATTATTCAGCTTTAAATGTGAAGAATTTCTGACATATTCTACCACATAGGTGAACCTGAAAACATTATGCTAAGTGAAATAAGTCAGTCACAAGGACAAATACTGATGGGTACAGGGGTACATGCCTGTAGTCTTGAAGCCAGAATTAAGGACAGGTAGTTAGTGTAGAAATAGGAAATCGAGTCAATTCGAGGAAACGAAGCCATGAAGCCATCTGCCTTTGGAAGTTGGAGACTGCCCCTGGAAGAATGGAATGTCAAGGATCTCCGGAGCCCATTGATTACCAAATTTACCTGCCTTTATCAAGGACTGCAAGCAAGGAGCTGCTAATTAATGCCTCCTGGGCCCTTGCCTGCCTGAATCACCTTGGCCCTCCCCCTGCCCATGGCTTCTCACTTAATGCAAAACCAGGCCTTGTCATGTAGGCAGGAAGGAGGGAGAGATAAGGGGGGAGAGTACTGGAGAACAAAAGAGACTTTAACCTATAAAAGATGTAGGGTGCACTCACTTCTTGGGACTTTTAGAACATCAGCCATGGCCCCCTTCTCCCTGCCGGGAGAAGTCTGTATTATTCCCTTCAAATAAACCTGCTTAATATGCTTGCCTTGGCGTGCTTCTCTAGTGTTCAATCTTCAACATTAGAAGGAGCAGAACTCGTCACCGGTAAACGGCGGTATCAGATTTGGAGGTCCCACCGAGATTTACGCCAAGGTAAGTAAGCTTCTCTCTCCATGCACATCTGTTTGAGGTGCATCTTTCTGTCTCTTTATTTTTGGAGGGCAAAATGGGCACCCGTCGGCTACTTAAATGCAGTTAGTGCAGCCGCCATTCTTAAGACTCTGGTGAAAGGTTTCCCGGCCCAGGCAAGTTTCCAATCACCTGCTCTGTAGGCATGTTGGATTCTGCTGAAGCCGTTTCTTACTTTTCTGTCCAGGCCTGGAGCGCAATTGCCGCAAGTACACAGTGTCCCTAGTCCTGATCTGCCCAGGATGCGTGGAGGCGGAGGAAAGGTTGGAGCAACTGCGGGGTTCTCGGCCCGGGCTACTCTCGGGTGGACCCCAAAGGTTCCTTCTCCGGACTCCCCCTCCCGACAGCCCTGAGGGGTATCCAGGGTGATCGGTAGACAAGGCACTGAGGAGAAGCGCCAATCACCTTTGCCTCCGTATGGGCCGCACAGTGCACAACACTCCCGCAAATCCACTCCCTCCTGGATGCTCCCCTTCCCTTGCTGGTCAGGCATTAGGAATTCAAGCTGTAGGATTAAGGCCTGGGATGATTAGTATGAAAATGCCCAGGTTCCCTTTGTTCGCATAGTTAGCCTTCACTAGTCTAGACATCTAGAGTCTCCCCATTACCTTTCCCATGCTTAAATGTGCTCACTGTGTTCTCTTTAAGCTGCAAGAGGGAGGCATTTAAAAACCCCTCCCGTGAGACCCTCCAAGCAAAGGGTGTTATACGCCTAACAACCAATAGATGTCCCCTCACCCTCTGAAGATTCCTTTAGTCTACAGGGCAAGAAGATAGGTAAAAGGCACACTTTTTACTTTTGTCAGCGCTTTTCATAATTAGGAGTTTATAGTGGCAGGGAGGAAAGCAGTAATGCCCTTAAGTCTGAATCCTCCCAGGGTCTCTAGCACAGGGCAAACTAGGACCCTAGCACTTTGCCAAAGAAGGCCAGAAATAACTTTGGCAAAGCCAGGTGGTGAGAGACGGGTTTTTCTGGACCGTAAGGAAGCTCAAAGTTAGGGAGACGTCCCTAATACTTCTAACTCAGAAGGGAGCTTCTCTCTCAACAGTATTGCCAGGTTCACCACTAGCCTGCATACTGCTAAATTGCAAATGAAAAGTGCCTTTCATATGTTACCATGTTTGACATCAACAATCTCTACCAAGAGAGGAGAAAGTCTTGAGGAATCGCCCACTAAGGGAGGAAAATTGAGGGAACCCTCCCAACTTACGATAGACAAAAATTTAAGGAGGCTTTTGGAGGATCCTAATAAATATTGAGATGTTTCAAAACTTATGCCAGGTATTTGACTTAACCTGGAAAATTATGCTATTAACCATCTAGAGCACAGGCACTTCCCAGAAACCATCCTAACTGGGATTCAAATAATGAGTAGGATGCCTAAAAAAACTATTATGCAGCCTTCAGGAAAGTCCTGCTATTTTCATGGAGAGACTTAGGAAAGCAATAAGAAAGCACACCACTCTGAATCCTGAATCCATAAAGGGCCACCTACTTTTAAAGTATAAATTTATCATTTAGTCAGCTCCAAATATTTAGAGGAAATTTCAAATTGGCACGTGGCCCTGATCAATCCTCAGATGATCTTCTCCAGCTTGCATCTTCCATTTTTAATAGACATCAAAGGAAAGAAAAGGGAACATATAGGCAAGAAAAAGGACTTATTAAAGATCATTCAAACTGATAGAAACTTTTAATGCCTTGCAATAGCCCATGCAATTTGCCCATTTAGGAGTTAAAAAGCAAACTGCCTAGTCCAGACCTTAGAATAATGAAGCAGTAATTTCCCCCACCCTGTAGTTCTTAATCCATACACTTTTATCTTGGATTCCAACTGCTGCTTGGTTTACTAAGTCAGATTTAAAAGATGGCTTTTCCTGTTTATGCTAGACTCTGAATGGCAATTTCTGTTTGCCTTTGAGGAACCAGATACTGTATCTCAACTAACCTAGACAGTGTTGCCTCAGGATTTAGATGAACCTCACCTGTTCTGGGCAAACCTTAGCTAAGGACTTAACAAAATTCAGAGACAAAACATTCTGTGATTGTTCTCCAGTAAGTAAAGTACATCCTTTATGTGCCCCCACCCAGGAGGAATATCAAAAGGCCATTGCAGAACTCCTAAACTTCTTAGCTAATAGGAATTAAAAGATCTCAAAAAATAAAGCTTAATTACATCATCAACAGGTTCAATACTACAGGAAATAGCCACCATAGGACAATATTCTGCCCCAGGAAGGGGCCTTACTTCAAGCTCCTGTCCTCAGCTTACCTATGAAGCAAAATTTAACCTGTTTGTCACAAAAGGGGAAAATAAATCCTGGATAGGCAGCCATAGGCAACTCAATAACCAATGGCATATCTCAGTGAGGAACAGCAAAGTAGCTTCATTCTCAAAAGTAACGGAAAATAAGGTCTCATAATTTTCTTTGAAATCCAACCTGTCCTGATGAGATGGCTAAAGTGCCTTAGGCACAAGGTTTCTATTAAAACCTGTTAGATCCTTCCAGATCTCAGCCAAGGCTTACATTGAAATGTAAATAGGAAGCCTAAAGGCTCTGTAGGAGACCGGTCTCAAACCCAAGGAAAAAAAAAGGTAAAAAAGAGCCTTACCTAAACTCCAGCAAAAGTGAATTTTATGGTGCTTACTGAAGTAATTAACGGCCGTATCATTTTTCCAGGACTCTTGTTTTTTTTTAATTCTATATTTTTTTGAGCTCATGATTTTTTTTGATCAATTCTATTTTTTATTCAACTAGAGTTTTTGAACATCTGTTACATTGCAATGGAGATTCACCTATAAAGTTACAAGGCCTTTGATTTTGTGTTATTTGTATGTCGTGCTCTCTGGTGTCATGTTTTGTCTGTATCAAAACTGAGCGCTCCTAAAATTAAAATTTAAAAATGGATCCAAATACGTTTAATTCACGTGATTTAAAGGTTCAATTCAAATTGGGTAAACTAATGAAAGTAAAATGTCTTTGAAAATAACTCACAAGTCTCTAGGTGGTCAAGCTAATAAATATTGTTAATAAAATGTCTAATATCAATTGTTTCTAGGACTTTTCTTCAACAGGAAAGAGACAGCAAATACTGTTCAGGACACTTGTCTGATTTCTTGGTTTTTACAGAACAAGTGAATTAGAGTTAACATGTATGGGATTACTCAAATGTGTTTGTAGAGACATCTGATTAATTTGCAAAGTTAAAATGCTAATTGTTAAATAACATCAAGTACTCTTTTAACTCCTTAAATTCCATGGGGCATCATACTTAAACATTATTGGTGTTTTCATAGGTTGGTAAATAAAAGGGTTTAAACTTGCTTTGTGTCATCACTAACCTAAAAACAAGGTTACTAAGAGTTATGTCCTAACAAGTGCAATTCTATATACAAAGGGTCCCAAAAGTTTCAACTGTGTTTCAATTAGAGTACTATAAACAGCAAAATATTCAATCTTATTAAAATACAGTAATTTATCTAAATTCAGAAATTTCATAAGAGTTGTTTCAGAATGTGAACAAAAAGGGGTCAACAGATAGGAAAGAGAAAATAAAAGGTTCTGGGTATGGAAATATATTTAGTAAAAGGAAAAAGGAAATGTTTCTGGGTAAGAAAGTGCTTGTGTGATGAAATACATGAGGGTCTAAGTAAGTGCTAAGAAAGTCTGTGTAAGTAAAGGGCAAGTTTCAACAAGTCTGTGTGAAACTAAGTTGGTTGTATGTATGTGAAACAGCTAAAGCTATTTAAGGTTTTTCCTAAGGTGAAATACTAATGTTCTGATATAAACCAAAGTTTTATCTATATGGTAAAATGGCAAGAATTTCTTAGAAACACTAATTTACTCTTAACTTTGTGTCTATTAAGATTTATTCTTTAGAACAATTAGTCTTAAAAATTGGGGTGTATACAATTATGGTTAAATAACTGTTAGAGTATTGTACTGTGTTACAGAGTCTACATTTTTCTTAAAAAACTAAATTTGGTAAGAAAAAAGTGTCAAGGTAATTGTGAAGTGGTCACTATTTGTATATTAAATGTGTTCATATTTTTCAGGTATACAAGTTTTAAAGCAGGGAATTTATCAAGCTGCTATTCTCCAGATTAAACTTGTCTGTAATGGTAATTTTAAGCTTATAAAGAGTAAATTTTATTGGGGATTAATTTCTATCATTTAATGTTCTATTATAGGACCTGCTATCAATAGGGTATATGTAAAATTTGTTACTTTTTACACTAAGATAAAGAATTTCAAATATAAATGTATTTATAAAAGTTAGAGCCTGACTTGTTTAAAGGTTAATTTTGTGAAACATGAAGGTATTTTGCCACTTTATCACACAAAAGGAAAGTTAAAAGCTCTCTCAGCCTTTCTTTGATTCATGTTTTAGATACAATGTTAAATTGTGTAAATTTAAAGTTTATATAGACTCAGGAAACAGTATATGTAAACTACTTAATGATATTTAAGGAAGAAGCAAAGATCAACATCAGAATTAGAACACTTAAAATCTGTAAAGAGCCACGCCTTACCTGAGATAAGGCTCTGCCTCCCACCTTACTGCATGTTAGAGTGACTCCAAAATAAGTCAGACTTCAGCTTATTTAAAGTTATAATCAAAAGATTGGTTTTTTTGTTGTAAAATTACTATGATCTCAAATAGGGAATATAATGTGGTTCTCAGTCAAAATTCAAGATAGCTATTATACAAGCAGAATATATTTTTACTCTTGCTAATTTCATTTTGTAAAACTGTTACCTGTTAATGTTTTGCAGAAGTAGCTGCCTCAAGAACACGCAACCTAGGTAACTTGTGATAATAAGCCATCACCTAACAGATAGTGGTAACAGATACCAGAACAGATAGTGGTAACTTCCAGTACTAATGCAGACTCCAGTTAGAAAAAAGGGTAAATGACTGTAAAGTTACGGACATTGAAGTTAAAGCCCAGTACTCTTACTTTATGACTGGTGAGACTGGCTTGCTGGATGATTAAGATCAAACTTAGAGATTGGAATTAAATACAGAAGGCAAGATAGACCAGTATTTGGAACTTTTGCCCTCAGTCAGCCTGAACCCACGAACAAGAGAACTTCTCTAAGGAGCTTTGCAACTCTGGGTCACACAACCTCCTGATCAAGGAGATTGTTGAGACTAGAGGATGAAAAATCACTCAGTGCATCTGCTGCAAAGGAGGGTCATGGAAAAAGGGAGACATCCCTTGATGCTTCCAAAGGAAGTCACCTCATCAAGGAGACCCTGCCTAACCAATGGCACTGGTGGAGCTAAGAAGCTGCTCTTAAGTTCTCTACGAGTGGCCCCTGTGGGAACCCAGCTGACTCTAACAAGACAGGAACCAGGTCAATTTGACCAGCTTGATCTTAGACACCCAGCAAAGCAGTTAAAACCAAAATATAGCCATTCTTGGGCATTTAAAAGAAATAATATTTAAATGTAACTTAAGATGTACACTTGTGTTAGTCCACTACAATAAAGACAGGAAGCTATAAATAAAGATTCTTCAGCAAATGTGCCTGATAACTATCAAGAGAAACTGCCAGAGTCAGAAGTTTTTAGTCAGTTTAAGGCCTGCAGACCTTCCTAAGCTACATGGGTAGACTTAACCTATGTTTGCTCGTATGATTATCTAGCCCTAAGTAACAGAAGTATAGATCTCTCTACTAAACACAAGTTATACCAATAAAGGGATATTTTACAAAAATCAGATGACATTAAGTAGCTTAACTATATTTTCTGGGGACATCTATGACATTGAGTTAAATGTTGTGTTTACATTCCTGATAACCTGGACAATGTTAAAGTCCCCAAATAAAGGCCTTGTCCTCTCCATCCTTTGCTAGGCCTAGTTATGGGAACAATTTCTCAGTTCTTCCACCGCCTGGTGAGAGATTGACTTCTGTCATTTTCATGATACTCAGTGTTATGTTCCAGATGCTGCAACATTTACTTTGTACTAATCTCATTTCAGTACTCATGTCTTTTTGTTCTTCTATCATAGAAGCACCCACCCCCAGATGACTTTACAACCTGCTCTTCCCCAACCAGACTTCTACCTTGGACCCCTCGATTGACCCGATTTTTAAAAGGAACTCCAAACTGCTTGCCCCTCGCTGCCCCCTTTCAGCTTCGAAGCAGCCAGAACGACCGACGCCCCCTTTCTTTTCCTTACAGCAGTTAGGAGTTCCTAAAGCTAAAGGGGGGAATGAAGCCAGAATTAAGGACAGGTAGTTAGTGTAGAAATAGGAAATCGAGTCAATTCGAGGAAACGAAGCCATGAAGCCATCTGCCTTTGGAAGTTGGAGACTGCCCCTGGAAGAATGGAATGTCAAGGATCTCCGGAGCCCATTGATTACCAAATTTACCTGCCTTTATCAAGGACTGCAAGCAAGGAGCTGCTAATTAATGCCTCCTGGGCCCTTGCCTGCCTGAATCACCTTGGCCCTCCCCTGCCCATGGCTTCTCACTTAATGCAAAACCAGGCCTTGTCATGTAGGCAGGAAGGAGGGAGAGATAAGGGGGGAGAGTAACTGGAGAACAAAAGAGACTTTAACCTATAAAAGATGTAGGGTGCACTCACTTCTTGGGACTTTTAGAACATCAGCCATGGCCCCCTTCTCCCTGCCGGGAGAAGTCTGTATTATTCCCTTCAAATAAACCTGCTTAATATGCTTGCTTTGGCGTGCTTCTCTAGTGTTCAATCTTCAACATTAGAAGGAGCAGAACTCGTCACCGGTAAACGGCGGTATCAGTCTCAGATACTCTAGAGCCAAGGCAGGAGGATCACCTAAGCCTAGAAGTTTGAGGCCAGCCTGGGCAACACAGGAATACCCCATCTCCAAAATCAAACAAAAGAACAAATAGTATATGAATCTTCATATATGAGGTATTAGGGTAGTCAAATTCATGGAGACAAAAAGTAGAATGGTGGTTTCCAGGGGCCAGGCAAGAGAGAAACAGGGAATTACTGTTTAACAGGTATAAAGTTTCAGTTTTGCAAGATGAAAAAGTTCTAGAGATGGATGATGGTGATGGCTGCACAACAATGTAAAAGCATTTCATCATGCTTATTGGCTAAGGTATGGAACCAACCTAGGTGCCCTTCAGCAGACGAATGGACAAAGAAAATGTGGTGTATATATATATATATATATATATACAATGGAATATTACTCAGTCATAAATAAGAATGATATTATGGCATTTGCTGGTAAATGGATGAAACTGGAGACTATCCAAAAAACCAAAGGCCAATGTTCTCTTTTATATGCCAATGATAACTTACAATAGGGGAAGGAGGAGTGGAGGTTCATTGGATTGAACAGGGGGGAGTGAGGGAAAGGGAGGTGGAGTGGGAATGGGAAAGACAGTAGAATGAATTGGATATAACATTCCTATGCTCATATATGAATACACAATCAGTGTAGCTCCATATCATGTATAACCACAAAAATGTGAAGTTACACTGCATGTATGTATGATACATCAAAATGCATTCTATTGTCATGTATAATTAAAAATAACAAAAAATAAAAATCAATAAAAATAAATTGTGCTTAAAATTCTAAATCTTATGTTACATACATTTTACAATAGAAAGTATAACTCTGGTTGATGCTATAACATTCCAATCTTTCTCCCTTACATATACAAGCAGGATATAGAGTACTTCCAATGAAAGCATGTTATGCAACAGAAAAATGTAGATATTATTCTAAATAGGAAATATTCCTCTGGTGTGACAATAGTAGAAGAGTGGGGAGAGGAGGAGCCAGAATACTGATACCAAAGGTGCCCAATGCTAATACTTACCACAAAATCAGTTCTCTCTGAAGATGGAGTACTTGTTAATAGGCCTCTGTTTTTCTTATCAGGAGTACTGGAATTTGTTTTCTACAAATGATTATAAAATATGGAATTGAATAGCAAAAGAAACAAACTATATAGTAAAATAAAAATTTAGTTAGTAGACTAGATCATAATGTAATACTAATAAAATCTTTAATTTGCTAATTAAACTTTAACCCATTTGAAGGAAACCAAAGAATTTTCTGACTTAAGCTAGGTTATTCAACTTCCAAGAGAACTCTATGTGGCATAACAACTACACTGGAATACTTTGGTTGAAATTACTATTAATATAGGAAGAGAAGCTAATTAGAATGGTGAATTAGGATACAGTGCTTTGTTAACTGCTGAAAAAAGTATTTTACTTTCAGTATTTGTTTAATTTCTAGTATATTATTGTACTTTTTATGGAAAAAGATTATAAATTATTCCTGACACTATTAAAACATTTAAGTAGTAGCAAGGATTAGTGCTTTAAAATGTATAAGTTTAAATGTAAATATATACTTTCACTTATGGAACACCAAAGTTAAAAAATTACAAAATAAAAAAATATTATAAAATAATATATAGACTCATTTGCTACTTTTTTTTTATTTCTTTATTTAGTTGTTGTTGGATCTTTATGTATTTATTTATTTGTTTACTTAATTTATATGCAGTGCTGAGAATTGAACCCAATGCCTCACGCATGCTAGGCAAGTGCTCTACCGCTGAGCCACAACCTAGCCCTCATTTCCTACTTAAGGATGCAGAGATAGGCAGACAGATGAACCGAACAAAGAAGTCTAGAAGAACAAGGAGAGAAAGAAAGACATAAGATTCAAGAGCTAAAGAAAGTGAGAGGGGAAGAGGGAGAACCAGACTAAGAGAGACAGGGAGGAGGAGAAGGGAGGGGAGAGAAAAAAAGGAGAGTGGTGAGAGGGAAGTTAGAGAGGAAAGAAGAGGGAAATGGAAAAGAGAAAGAGAGAGAGGAGAAAAGAGAGGAGACAGACACCAAAAGACTGTGAACCGAAAAAGATGGAGAGCCACAGAAGGAGAGCAGCAGGGAGACTATCAAGACTACAGATAGGAAGTAGAGACAGAGATTGAAGCTGAAAGAGACAAAACACAGGACAGCAAAGACAAGGAAGCAGGGAGAAAGGCAGAGCTGAAACAGGCAGTTTTATTTCTAGCAATCAGCTGCTGTACCAACCCTTGAGTTCCAAGAAACAATCAAGTCCTTCTGATAAATTTCCTTTTTGGGGGTACATGTCTATTATTTGATGCCAACTCCTGAACCCAAACTCAGAGATAAAACTTGAAAATCATAAGATTCTATAATAGGTTTCTCTTTCCTTATCTTTTCTTTCACTCTTTATTTTCCTCCTGTCTTAAAATCTCTTAAATAGTCGTCAGTTCAAACAAAACATAGAATAGAGTATAAGGAAAGTGTTTATGAAAAAAATTCAAGGGTATAAATACCTGGTACACTGAATTGCTAGCCCTCTAACTTAGCAGCTATGTCATATTTTAATTTCTTCATCTGAACAATGACGATTACTCCTTGAGATTTGTGAACAAGTATCATAAATAATATATGTAAAGAGAACTTACAGTGTTTAGGGAGTCAGAGATACTCAGTGATAGCTGTTATTACTATCATCATTGCAGAAGCCTTGGAGGTACTTTGCTCAGATCTACCTGAACAAAGAACCTGCTGTTACATTGCAAGGAGTGCATTTAGCTGATATCCCCCAGCTGCAATATCTTTAGGATCTATTTCACTTTCAAGCTGAGGCCACCATCTTCTCTGGCAGCCTTCAGCCAATGTCTAGGCATAGCAGCCAGTACAGAATTTTGTAATGGATACTCTTTGCTCCAGAATTCCTCAGTGGGAGAGTTTTTGTCAGATTTGCATTGAGGACAGAGGTTATTGCTGCCCACTGCTTCCTCCCACTTTCCTTTCTTAAGTATTTTACCCTCTCCAATAAGCCACTTGAATGTTTAATTATGTCTTGCTATCTGTTTCCCAGTGGTCCCAATAACACAACTGTCAACTATCAGTTCAATCTCAAAAATATCAGCCTGTATATAGCTATAAGTATAATAGCTTATAATAAGCTTCCTTATATTTCCCCCAGGTTTGTTTTTAAATTATGCATTTCTAAATCTTCACAATCAATAAATTTTCTTTTTATAGTTTTCTTAATAATTATGAATTAATAAAACATTAGTAGACTCAATTGAGAGTGGATCAAGGACCTAAGCATTAGACCAGAGACCCTGAGCATAACAGAAGAAAAAGTAGGCCTAAATCTACATCAGGCTGACTGAGGAACTGATCTCTTTAACAAGTCTCCTAAAGTGTAAGACGTAAAATCAAGAATCAACAAAGGGAATGGAATCAAACTAAAAAGTTTCTTCCCATCAAATAAAACAATCAAGAATGTGAAGAGAATGCTGGGGTTGTGGTTCAGTGGTGGAGCACTTGCCTGGCATGTGTGAGGCACTAGGTTAGATCCTCAGCACCACATGGAGATAAATAGAATAAAGGTACTGTGTCTATCTACAACAAAAATATTTTTTTAAAAGGATGTGGGCTGGGGTTGTGGCTCAGTGGAAGAGCACTTGCCTAGCATGTTTGAGGTACTGGGTTTGATTCTCAGCACTTTATGTAAATAAATAAAATAAAGGTCCATTGACAACTAAAAAATATTTTTAAAAAAAAAGGATGTAAAGAGGGAGCCTACAGAATGGGAGAAAATCTTTGCCACCTGCACCTCAGATACACTATTAATCTCCAAGATATATAAAGAATTCAAAAAGCTTAACACCAAAAAAAAAATTCCAATCAATAAGTGCACAAAGGAACTAAATAGATACTTTAGAGAAGACATACTATCAGTCAACAAACATATGAAAAAATGTTCATCATCTCTAGCAATTAGAGAAATGCAAATCAAAACTATACTGAGATTTCATCTCACTCCAGAGAGAATGGCAATTATCAAGAATACAAGTTAATACAAGAATATAAATGTTGGCGAGGATATGGGGGAAAAGGTACACTCATACATTGCTGATGGGACTGTAACTTGGTGCAAACACTATGGAAGGCAGTATGAAGATTCCTCAGAAAACTTGGAATGGAACCACCATTTAACCCAGCTATCCCACTCCTCAGTTTATATCCAAAGGACTTAAAATCAGAATATGACAGTGATGCAGCCACATCAATGTTTATAGCAGCTCAATTCACAATAGCTAAACTATGGAACCAACCTAGGAGCCCTTCGACAGATGAATGGATTAAAAAATGTGGTATATGTACACAATGGAATATTACTTAGCCATAAAGAGAAATGAGATTTTGACATTTTCCAGTAAATGGATGGAATTGGAGACTATCATGCTAAGTGAAATAAGCCAATCCCAAAAAACCAAAGGCCTAATGTTTTCTCTGATATGTGGATTCTAATTCACAATAAGGTGGGGGGAGGGAAGAATAGAAATACCTTGGATTAGACAAAGGTGAATGAAGGGAAGGGTCGGGGCATATGGACAGGAAGGGTAGTATAATGAATCAGACATTACTTTCCTATGTTCATATATGAATACACAACCATTGTAGTTCCATATCATGTACAACCAGAAGAATGGAAAATTGTACTCTGTATATGTATACTATGTCAAAATACATTCTACTGTCATGTATAATTAAAAAGAACAAATTTAGAAATTAAAAAAAAAAAAAACACTACTGCTTACCAGTATGGGTTCCATGGGCTTCGAAAGTTGAACTCTAGTTACTGATCTACCTCCACTGCTTTCAGGAGCAGACCTATGGTGGAATAATGGAACCTTGATTTTTAGATGATGAGAGTTTAACTTTGTTTGAATATTTGTATCTCTATCTTCAGAATCTTTCTCAGCCTGAAACAAATTCACAATCATAAAATACATTTCACAGAACTCTTAAAAACATTTCCAAAATCTCTAAGGTGTGCTATTATTCCTTCAAAAGGAAAAATAAAGATTTAAACTTAAAGAATGTTTTAGTTAGGTTTTTTGCTACTATGACCAAAAGACTGGACAAAAACAATTTCAGAGGAGGAAAAGTTTATTTGGCACTAAAGGTTTTAGAGGCCTCAGTCCACAGACAGTTGACTCCATTGCTCTGGGCGTGCAGGAAGTAGAATACCATGATGAAAGGAGTAAGAGGAAGAAAGCAGCTCAAGACATGGCAATCAGGTAACAGAGAGAACACTCTGCTTACCAGGGACAAAAATATAAACCCCAAAGTCATGCCCTCCCTACATCCTGCATCTACACCCTAACTGCCTCTAATTACCACCCAGTTAATTCATATCAATGGTTTAATCCACTGATTAGGTTATAACTCTCATAACCAAACGCTCTACCTCTGAACAATTCTTACAATGTCTCACATATGAGCTTTTGGGAGATACCTCATATCTAAATCATAACAAAGACAAATAAGTTTCTAGAAAAAATGATTCATTCTATATATTTGAATAAAAAAAGTTCGTTAAAAGATAAAACAGTTTGAAATACTCAGCTCAAAAATTTTTCCTACCACAATGGTAATATTTCCCAAATAGTGTTAAATGGAAAGAAAACAAATGATAATGAGGTCTGTTTATCCATATTTAAAATTAAAACTTGGTGAAAATACTAAATGTATTTATAATTGTCTTTATTATAAATAACTCTTCATTTAAGAAAACAAAAGTCCACTTCCCATCAGGAAACTGCAACTATTCTAAAGTATGTTGTTTTGTTAACTAATACCTGTACTGAAAACTAGAGACTGTTCAGTGACTGCTTGTTCTATGTAACTTGTCTTTTGTTTTCAAGATATATTTAAAATATATTTAAAATATTATTCAAAATTTAAATTTATTAAACATAAGTAGGGGGGTAAATTTTTAGTTAGGGGTGGGCATATAAGGAAGATAGTAGAGAGGGGAAGGGAGGAAAGTATAAGAGGTATAAGGTATATTCTAAGCCATAGAATGAATCAGAGTACAGAACTAAGAGTGGTATTCAATGGCCTCAACTGAAGTTTTTTTTCCTTAAAGATTTCACACCTTGAAAACAGATTTTTCTCTCATTTCTGCCCTCATTCTAAGCAACTCCATCCACTAAGTATGTAACATATTCAAATGGTCTCTCAATTCCTTGACTTCTTCACTTCAAATAATCTTTTCCCCTCATGCCACTTCAGTCACTCTGTGATCAAATCTCAGTCCCTACCTTCAACAGATACTCAAGAATCACCAATTCAAATAATATCCTATATACTTCCAATTCTGTTCAAATGTCCTTATGGAACATTTACACCTCATTAAAATCTACAACTCACTTATTATTCAGTCTTCACCCATTGGCCATCTCTTGTCTTCTTTTCTTAATGAGCTACCACCATCTATCATAACTATTTGCTATCCTCCTTCCATCACACACAACTAACAAATACCGAATGAACCCTAACATCTGTAACCTCTCCACCTTCAGTGTAACTGAGTGCTGGGAAAACTGTAAAATCTGGACCATCAGTGTAACCACAAATTCAAAAAAGCCACAGACAAGTAAGCATTTATCTAGCTCCTCAGGACTACTTCATACTTACTCTATTTTACTTAAACTTCTGGCCTTCTTTCCTTTGTCATGCTCAGTTGACACTCTTGCCCCATACTTTACTGAAACAATAGTAGCCAACAAGAGAACACTACCATCCAGGACTCAAAAAATTTCAGGACTTGGGACTAAATGTGTGGCCCTTATTAAAATTTTATTAAGAATTACAAGATAGTAATAGTAAAGCATTAAGTGAAGCATGAGGTCCTATTAAATGCAAAGTTAGTTCCTCCATCATTACATTTGCAAATTCACCACAATGAAAATATCTCCCTTCTTTTAAAGGTCAGTTCCTATGTATGTATTCTGGATCTGTGCTTCCTTAGCTTTTCAAGGTCTTTTCTATTCCATGTAGTAAAGGGGAGTTTTGTGGTTTTTGAAAACAGCTTTATTTTATGTACCATATACCATAAAACTTATTTTATATACCATATACCATAACATTTTAGATACCATAAAATTCATCCATTTAAAGTATAAAATTCAGTGTTTTTAAGATATTTACAGGGTCATACAACCATTACTACAATCTAATTATAGAACATTTTTGTCCCATAAAAGAAGTCTCAGATAAGTAGCAGTCAATTCCCATTCTGCTATCAATAGCCTTAATAAACCATTGATCTATATGTACATATTTGCCTCTCCTGTAGGTTTTACATAAATGGTATCACATAAGTGGGACTGAAATCTTTTATGTGATCTAACATTTTTCAAGTTCATTCATGTTGTAGCATGTATTGAGGTTTCATTTATCTTTATTGCAGAATAATATTTTTCATATGACATACTTTATCAACTTATCAGGAGATGGGCATTTGGGTTGTTTCTACTTTGGGCTATTATGAACAAAACTTCTGCGAACATTTACATACAAGTTTTTGTGAGAATATATGTTTTTACTCCTCTTGGGTATAAAACTTAATGAATAGAATTACTGGATACATATTTTAAACATTGAAGAACTGTCAAACTGTTTTCCAAACTTGCTATGCCACTTCACATTCCAAGTAGGATGTATGAGGATTCAAAATTCTCTATATTCTAATATTTATTATTATGTCTTTTTATCATGCTCATCTTAGTGAACATGAAGTAGTATATCATTGGGTTTAATTTGCATTTCCTAATGTCTAATGATGTTGAGCATCATTTCATGCAGTTTGTACACATCAAAATCCCATGGATAGGCAGGTGTGCTGGTGTATGACTATAATCTCAGCAACTAGGGAGGCAGAGACAGGAGGATCATATGTTTGAGGCCAGACTCAGCAATTTACTGAAGCCCTAAACAACTTAGCAATTGTCTCAAAACATAAAAAGGGCTGAGGATGTAGATCAGTGTTAAAATCCCCTTGGGTTTAATTCCCAGTACCAAAAATAAAATTGCCCATGTGTACACACACACACACACATCCAGGAAGACTCATCTACAATGAATCTAGCTTTTGAGAAGAGGCAGATCACACAATAGCATAAAAATGACACTAATGCAAGATCTGAGTTAAAATCACAAGATGCTTGATGTATACAGATGTGTGTATATGTGAGAGAAAGAGAGAGAGAGAGAGAGAGAGAGAGAGAGAGAACAAGGGGGGGGGAGGGAAGGAGGGGCAGAAGAATGCAGGGGCAAAAGAAAGAGGAGGAGAGAAATAGATATTAGTAGAGGTTGAAATTAAGTATGCATGGAAACAGAACAAAGACAGGTAACCATAAGGAAGTGAGGAAGTCAGGAAAAAAGAATGTAGAAAGTATGGGGAAGTTTTTTTTTTTTTTAAATGTATGCTAAAGAAGTGAAATTTAGGCCAAGTTTAACTAGATCTCTAAGCCATGGTGAGTATACTGGGTTGGGTAAAAATCCACCTGTACCTTCTTCCTCCCTTCCATCATTCTCATTAGCCCTCAAAAATGATATAATATATGCCATCATAAAAGTAAAACTTCTGGGGCTGGGGAGATAGCTCAGTTGGTAGAGTGCTTGCCTTGTAAGCACAAGGCCCTGGGTTCGAACCCCAGCACCCAAAAAAAAAAAAAAAAAAAAAAAAGTAAAACTTCTTGTGACCCTGTGTTTCCATTCAGTTACTGTTCTTTTTCTCTACTTCCCTTCAGAGTCCCTTCCACACATAATTGTTACTTCCCTGTCTTCTATAACTCTTCAACCCAATCCAATATTGTTTGGCTCCATTAGTCCACTAAAATTCTTCTTGCTAATGTCATCATTTTCTCTCATGATTTTAAATTAAAATGATCATTCTTTTAAATTAGTGAACTTTGGAACTTAGGAAGATAGTGGAAGTGAGCTAGGAGCTGGTTCTGATCTCCTCATAACACAGAAAGGAGGCAGCAAAGGAAATGCACAATTGAGAGGTGGGTGACAAAATATATTCTCTGTTTATTCCTGTAACATTACAAAGTCTGAGATCTGTAGAGACTGGGAGATAAGTTATCAGAGTAGAAAATAAACTGAGTTCCCTAATCCCAAACTCAAACATGAGGATGAGAAGCAGGGAACAGACATCCTCTTAAGTCCACCCACTTAAAAATAGTAGAAAGACAGACAAAATTTAAAGTACAACAGTAACAGAAGTTTCTTTAAAACAGTGCAGACAGTTTAAAACCAAATTGTGAAAAGAAAACTGAGCAGGAGGCCCACATCTTGTGGAGCCCTCAGTCAACCACTTACCCCCTTAAATCAACACCGCATCTTCCAACACCCAGAGAGCTGCAAATTAAATACAAGGAAGTCCCCTGCAGTGGAACTTCCTAAGAATCAGTCCAAAAAACTTCTAGAAGGATGACTACTAGTTGAAAGTTGCTGAAACCCCCTTCTTCCTCCCCACTTTTAGCCCTCACTAAAGGTTTGAGTAAGTTTACTAAATTTAACAACTGATTTTTTTTTACCTATTCCAGAACTTTATTATAGTTTTATACCTGAATTTGAGGAACCATAGAGAACATATACAACACGTTTTTGTTTCTTATAAGGTTGAATGGAATGAGGCTTGGTTCTAAAGTGATTATAATAAATAAGGCTCAGTGGTATCTCAAAGTAGTGCTGATATTGGAATCAGCAGAGGTAACACATTGACTTAAAATATCATTATCTGGATATTCACCCAACCCAGGGCTCTTAAGAAAAAGAAACTCACAAAGTAGTAAAGTAGTTCTTTATTTAAAATAAGTCAGAACTATACTGATAGATGGGTAGACATACAAACAATATGAAAAAGCAAGAGACCAAACCCTTCAAACGGCCCATAATGCTTAAACAACAGACTTCACTGATTCCACAGTGGAAGAAATGTCAGAGAAGGAATTTAGAAAGTTCATAGTTAAACTATTCCATGAACTAAAAAATGTAAGAAGTGAAATCAGAAAGAAAATACAGGAAGTGAATGATCATTTCAATAAAGAGAGATTCTGAAAAGAACCAAACAAAATCTTCTAAATGAAAGAATCAATAAACCAAATTAAAAATTCAATCACCAATAGATTAGACCTCTTTGAAATAGATTTTCAGGACTTGAAGACAAAGCATATAATCTTGAAAATAAAACTAACCAGTAGAAAAGATGTTAAAGTTCATAAACAGAATATTCAAGAAATCTGGGATAACATTACAAGGCCAAATTTAAGACACATTGGAATAGATGAAGGTTCTGAAATACAAATTGAAGGAAAGAACAATCTTTTCAATGAAATAATATCAGAAAAATTTCCAAACCTTAAGAATAAATTAAAATTCAAATACAAGAGGCATACAGGACTACAAATATACAAAGTCACAATAGATCTACCCCAAGACATAAAAATGGCTAACATACAGAATAAGGATAGAATTTTAAAAGCTGCAAGAGAAAAACGATTGTTCACATTTAGAGGTAAACCAATTTGGATTTCAACTGATTTCTCAACCCAGACCATAAAAGCCAGGAAGGCTTGGAATAATATATACCAAGTTCTGAAAGAAAATGGATGCCAACAAAGAATAGTATATGCAGCAAAATGAAGCTTCAGAACTGAAGATGAAATAAAAACCTCCCATGATGAACAAAGCTAAAAGATTTCATAATTAGAAAGACTGGATTACAAAACAGACAAAATATTTCATGAAGGACAATTGAAAAATTAAAATTAAAATCAGCATGGTGGTAGAGTGCTAGCCTAGCATGTGTGAAGCACTGGGTTAAATCCTCAGCACCTCATAAAAATAAATAAACAAAATAAAGGTATTGAGCCTGCTGACACCCATGCTGAGGTCAGACGCCATCACACAGAGTAAGCCAGTCCACCAACCCCCACGCTGAGGTTGGACGCCATCGCTGAGCCTGCCTGCCTGCCCCCCTACTGCTGAGGGACACTGCACTTGCCTCTGTGCTGACTCAGCACACCCTTGCTGGGGCTCCCCAGCTTCTTTGGAGCTGGTGCAGGCATTTTGAATTATTCCTGAGGGTGTGGCCATCATCATCAGAAGGGTGGCTCCCTTCCTGAGTCACCTACAGGAGACTGCAGGCCCTTTGACAGGACTCAGGATTCAAGAAGAGGAGATATTGAGAGACTCGGGACCAACTCAGAGCCGCCGGGTGAGTCTGTCCTACTGGGCGAGGCTCACTGGACAGGTCAGTAGTCCTGGAATGCAGGGAACTTCGTGGAGTAGAGTTGCCCAGTGAGACTCCCCTGCTGGAGCCGTGAACTTGAACAACTGGGAGCATTGTAGAGGAGGACCGACCAGCAAGAGGTTTTGGTGCAGAGTGAGGGTTCCAGGCCTGGGTGGTAGGTCCGGTCCCCAGGGAATGTCATAGAGGAGGGCCATTCAGAGAAAGAATCCCCCACAAGACCAGGCTTCCCAGCCCAGGCGGTAGTTCTGGTCCCCAGGGAACATCACAGAGGAGGGCTGCCCAGTGAGAGTCTCAATCACAGGGCAAGTTTCCCTGGCCCAGGAGGTAGGTCCAGAATCCTGGAAACATTGCAGAGGAGGGCTGCCTAGCCCAGGTGGTAGTTCTGGACCGAAGGGAACTTCTCAGAGGAGAGCTGCCCAGCGAGATGTTCCAACCAGGTGAGTCTTCCCCGCTGGGCGAGGCTATCCCACCAGGGCAGTAGAACCAGAGACACAGTCTCAGACCAGACATGTCCACAGTCTAGCCCCCTTTTTGACTGACCATCAGTCAATAAGTGGAGGTGCCTCTGCCCACCAGCAGGAAATATACCCCACCTGAAGGCCACCACACCTGGAGGGGCAGCTTCCTTGTGTATCACTGCATTATCAAGTTCCTCCAAGACTTCAGGCTACTGAAGGCTAGGAGGCAAGTTATTGGAAATCTACAGGGACACTATAAGTCAATAGATGAAATCTGCAGTATCTCAGAGTTTCACAGGGGTAGATACCTGACGAATGTGAGAAAACAAAGAAAGAAAATGTCCCAAACAAACCTAGATGCTACATCAACAAAATCCAATGACACCATGGCAGAAGAAATGTCAGAAAGGGAATACAGAATGTACAAAATTAAAATGATCAGAGAAGCAAACGATGAGATGAAAGAGCAAATGCAGGCTTTGAATGATCACACTGCTCAACAGTTAAAAAAGCAAATGTGGGAAGCAAAAGATCATTTCAATAAAGAGTTAGAGATACTGAAAAAAACAAACAAACAAAAATCCTTGAAATGAAGGAAACAATAAACCAAATTAAAAACTCCATAGAAAACATAACCAAAAGGATAGAACACCTGGAAGACAGAACCTCAGACATTGAAGAAAAAATATTTAATCTTGAAAACAAAGTTGACCAAACAGAGAAGATGGTAAGAAATCATGAGCAGAATCTACAAGAATTATGGGATATCATGAAAAGGCCAAATTTAAGAATTATTGGGATTGAGGAAGGCTTAGAGAAACAAACCAAAGGAATGAACAATCTATTCAATGAAATAATATCAGAAAATTCCCAAATCTGAAGAATGAAATGGAAAATCAAGTACACGAGGACTCCAAATATACAAAATTACAACAAACCCACACCACGGCACATTATAACGCAAATAACTAACATACAAAATAAAGACAATTTTAAAGGCTGCGAGAGAAAAGAATCAAATTACATTCAGGGAGAAACCAATACAGATATCAGCAGATTTTTCAACCCAGACTCTAAAAGCTAGAAGGGCTTGGAACAACATTTTTCAAGCCCTGAAAGAAAACGGATGCCAACCAAGAATCTTATACCCAGCAAAACTTACCTTCAGATTTGACAATGAAATAAAATCCTTCCATGATAAACAAAAGCTAAAAGAATTTACAAAAAGAAAGCTGGCACTACAGAACATTCTCAGCATAATATTCCATGAGGAAGAGATGAAACACAATGATGTAAATCAGCAAAGGGAGGAACTACCCTAAAGGAATAGCCAAATAAAGGAGAAACCAAGTCATGTCAAAAAACAAAAATGAGCCAAATGACCAGAAATACAAATCATATCTCAATAATAACCCTGAATGTTAATGGCCTGAACTCATCAATCAAAAGACATAGACTGGCAGATTGGATTAAAAAGAAAGATCCAACAATATGCTGCCTGCAAGAGACTCATCTCATAGAAAGAGATACCCACAGACTAAAGGTGAAAGGATGGGAAAAAACATACCATGCACATGGACACAGCAAAAAAGCCAGAGTATCCATCCACATATCAGATAATGTGGACGTCAAGCCAAAGTTAGTCAGAAGGGATAAAGAAGGACATTTCATACTGCTTAAGGGAAGCATAAATCAGCAAGACATAACAATCATAAATATCTATGCCCCAAACAGTGGCTCATCCATGTACGTCAAACAAATCCTTCTCAATTCCAGAAATCAAATAGACCACAACACAATAATACTAGGTGATTTTAACACACTTCTCTCACCACTGTACAGATCTTCTGAACAAAAATTGAACAAAGAAACCATAGATCTCAATAACACTATCAGTAATTTAGACTTAAAGGACATATATAGAGTATACCATCCAACAAAGAGCGAATACACTTTCTTCTCAGCAGCACATGGATCCTTCTCTAAAATAGACCATATTCTATGCCACAAAGCTAAGGTTAGCTTATATAAGAATATAGAGATACTACCTTGTATTCTATCAGATGATAATGGATTAAAACTAGAAATAAATGAGAGAATAAAAAACAGAAACTACTCCAACATATGGAGATTAAATAATACATTATTGAATGATGAATGGATAACAGAAGACATCAGGAGGGAAATAAAAAAATTCTTAGAGGTAAATGAGAACAAAGATACATCATATCAAAATCTCTGGGACACTATGAAAGCAGTACTTAGAGGAAAATTTATTTCATGGAGCACATTCAATAAAAGAAGAAAAAAATCAACAAATAAACGACCTACACTACAGCTCAAAGCCCTAGAAAAAGAAGAAGAGAGCAACACCAAAAGTAGTAGGAGACAGTAAATAGTTAAAATCAGAGTTGAAATCAATGAAATTGAAACAAAAGAAACAATCAAAAAATTGACAAAATAAATAGTTGGTTCTTTGAAAAAATAAACAAAATTGATAAACCCTTAGCCACACTAAAAAAGAGAAGGAGAGAGAAAACTCAAATTACTAAAATTTGGAATGAACAAGGAAATATCACAACAGACATAAGTGAAATACAAAACATAATTAGAAGCTATTCTGAAAATCTATACTTCAACAAAATAGAAAATCTCGAAGACATCAACAAATTTCTAGAGAAATATGAATTACCTAAACTGAACCAGAAGGACATACACAATTTAAATAGTTCAATTTTAAGTAATGAAATAGAAGAAGTCACCAAAAGCCTTCCAACAACAAAAAGTCTGGGACCAGATGGGTTCTCAGCCGAGTTCTATAAAACCTTGAAAGAAGAGCTCATTCCAATACTTCACCAAGTATTCCATGAAATAGAAGAGGAGGGAATCCTCCCAAACTCATTCTATGAAGCCAATATCACCCTGATACCTAAATCACTCAGAGACACATCGGGGAAAGAAAATTTCAGACCAATATCCTTAATGAACATTGATACAAAAATTCTCAACAAAATTTTAGCAAATCGCATACAAAAATATATTAAAAAGATAATGTACCACGATCAAGTGGATTTTATTCCAGGGATGCAAGGTTGGTTCAACATCCAGAAATCAATAAATGTAATTCACCATATCAACAGGTTTAAAGTCAAGATTCACATGATGATTTCAATAGATGCGGAAAAAACATTTGATAAAATACAGCATCCCTTCATGCTCAAAACACTAGAAAAATTAAGGGATAGTGGGAACATTCCTTAACATTGTAAAGGCCATCTATGCTAAGCTCATGGCCAATATCATTCTAAGTGGTGAAAAACTGAAAGCATTCCCCCTAAAAACTGGAACAAGGCAGGAATGCCCTCTTTCACCACTTCTATTCAACATTGTCCTTGAAACTCTAGTCAGAGAAATTAGACAGGCCAAAGAAATTAAAGGGATATGGATAGGAAAAAAAATTTAAAAAACAGGAACTCAAACTATCCCTATTTGCTGATGACATGATTATATATTTAGAGGAACCGGGAAATTCCACCGGAAAACTTTTAGAACTCATAAGTGAATTCAGTGAAGTAGCAGGATATAAGATCAATGCTCGCAAATCTAATGCATTTTTATACATAAGTGACGAATCTTCAGAAAGAGAAGTTAGGAAAACTATCCCATTCACAATAGCCTTGAAAAAAATAAAATACTTGGGAATCAACCTAACAAAAAAGGTGAAAGACCTATACAATGAGAACTACAGAACACTAAAGAAAGAAATTAAAGAAAACCTTAGAAGATGGAAAGATCTCCCATTTTCTTGGATAGGAAGAATTAATATTGTCAAAATGGCCATACTACCAAAAGTGCTATACAGATTCAATGCAATTCCAATTAAAATCCCAATGACATACCTTACAGAAATAGAGCAAGCAATCATGAAATACATCTGGAAGAATAAGAAACCCAGAATAGCTAAAGCAATCCTTGGCAGAAAGAGTGAAGCAGTGGGTATCGCAATACCAGATCTTCAACTCTACTAGAAAGCAATAGTAACAAAAATGGCATGGTATTGGTACCAAAATAGAAAGGTGGATCAATGGTACAGAATAGAGGACATGGACACAAACGCAAATAAATACAATTTTCTCATACTAGACAAAGGGGCCAAAAATATGCAATGGAGAAAAGATAGCCTCTTCAACAAATGGTGCTGGGAAAACTGGGAATCCATATGCAACAGAATGAAACTAAACCCCTATCTCTCAACTTGCACAAAACTCAACTCAAAATGGATCAAGGACCTCGGAATCAGACCAGAGACCCTGCATCTTATAGAAGAAAAAGTAGGTCCAAATCTTCAACATGTCGGCTTAGGACCAGACTTCCTCAACAGGACTCCCATAGCACAAGAAATAAAAGCAAGAATCAATAACTGGGATAGATTCAAACTAAAAAGCTTTCTCTCAGCAAAGGAAACTATCAGTAATGTGAAGAGAGAGCCTACAGAGTGGGAGAATATCTTTGCCACTCATATTTCAGATAGAGCACTAATTTCCAGAATATTAAAGAACTCAAAAAACTCTACACCAAGAATACAAATAATTCAATCAACAAAAGGGCTAAGGAAATGAACAGACACTTCACAGAAGAAGATCTACAAGCAATCAACAGATATGTGAAAAAATGTTCAACAGTTCTAGTAATAAGAGAAATGCAAATCAAAACTACCCTAAGATTCCATCTCACCCCAATTAGAATGGTGATTATCAAGAATACAAGCAACAATAGGTGTTGGCGAGGATGTGGGGAAAAAGGTACACTCATACATTGTTGGTGGGGTTGCAAATTAGTGCAGCCACTCTGGAAAGCAGTGTGGAGATTCCTTAGAAAGCTTGGAATGGAACCACCATTTGACCTAGCTATCCCACTCTTTGGCCTATACCCAAAGGACTTAAAATCAGCATACTACAGTGATGCAGCCACAACAATGTTCATAGTTGCTCAATTCACAATAGCCAGATTGTGGAACCAACCTAGATGCCCTTCAATTGATGAATGGATAAAGAAACTATGATATATATATATCATATATATATATATATATACACATATATATATGCATATATATACACACACATATATATATGTCATACATATATATATATATATATATATATATATATATACTATGGAATATTACTCAGCCATAAAGAATAATAAAATTATGGCATTTGCAGGCAAATGGATGCAGTTGGAGAATATCATGCTAAGTGAGATAAGCCAATCTCACAAAACCAAAGGACGAATGATCTCGCTGATAAGTGGATGATGACACATAATGGGGGGTGGGAGGGAGGCAAGAATGGAGGAAGGAGGGACTGTATAGAGGGAAAAGAGGGGTGGGAGGGGTGGAGAGGAGGAAAAAAATAACAAAATGAATCAAATACTATTACCCTATGTAAATGTATGATTACACAAATGGTGTGCCTCTACTTCATGTACAGAGAAACAAGATGTATCCCATTTGTTTACAATAAAATAAATTAAGAAAAATAAAATAAAGGTATTGTGTCCATCTACAACTAAAATAATTTAATAAAAAATCATCATAGGAAAGAATTACACTAGAAGAATAGTAAATTAAATGAGAAACAAATCCAATTTAAACTGGAAATTGGAAATAAATCAAAATGGCAGAAAATAAAATCTTCTTTCAATAATATTGAATGTAAACAGTCTAAACTCTTCACTAAAAAGATATAAAACTCTTTCAATCAAAAGGTTGGCATATGGGATTAAAAAATAAGACCTAACAATATATAATTGCAAGAGAGTCACCTCAAAGGAAAAGACATCCACAGACTGAAAGTGAAAGAATAGGAAAAAACATACCATTCATATGGGTCTCATAAATAAGCAGAGGTTGCTATTCTCATATCACATAAAGTAGACTTCAAGCCAAGAATGATCAGAAGAGTCAAAGAAGGTCATTTTGTACTGCTTAAGGGAACCATACATCAATAATATATAATGATCATAAATATGCCCCAAACAATGGAGCATCTATGTACTTTAAACAAAACCTCAATATTAAGAATCAAACAGACCAAAAGAATTATACTGGGTATTTTACATGCCTCTCTTACCACTGGATAGATCATCCAAACAAAAACTAAGTAAATTCTACAGAACTAAAAAATACAATTAGTGATATGGACCTTTCAGACATCTATAGAATATTTCATTCATTGACAACTGAATACACTTTCTTCTCAGCAGCACATTGAACATTTTCTAAAAAAGGTCATACTTTAGGTCTCAAAGCAAATCTTAGCAAATTAAAAAAATAGAGATAATACCTTACACCCCATTATATCATAATGGAATGGAATTAGAAATCAATTATAAGATTAAAAACAGAAACTATTCTAATACCTGGAGATTAAATAACACACTTTTGAAAGATAAATGGATAGTAGAAGAAATCAGGAGAAAAATAAAAAAAAATCTTAGAGGTAAATGAGAATACTGATACAACACATTAAAATCTCTGGGATAGTGTGAAGGTAGTTCTAAGAGGAAAGTTCACAGCACTGAGCTCAGATATTAAAAAAATAGAAAGATACCAAATAATCTAATAATACATCTCGAGGTCTTAAGAAAGGAAAAACAAACCAACACCAAAATCAGTAGAAGACAGGAAATAATTAAAGTCAAAGCCAAAATTAATGAAATTGAGATTAAAAAAAATATGAGATCAACATAACTGTTGATTTTTTTGAAAGGATAAAACAAAATTGGTAAACCCTTAGCCAAACTAACCAAAGGAAACAGGGAGAGAACTCAAATTATCAAAATCTGAGATGAAAAAGTAAATATCACCACAGATACTACTGAAATCCAGAGGATCATCAGAAACTATTTTGAAAATTTATACTCCAATAAGCTAGAAAATCTTGAAGATACTGACAAATTCCTAGAGGAATATGACCAATCCAAATTGAAACATGAAAATATAGAAAATTTAAACAGATCAGTTTCAAGTAATGTAATTAAAGCAGCTATCAAAAGCCTTCCAACAAAGAAAAGCCCAGGATGGGATGGATTCTCAGCTGAGTTATATCAGAACCTTAAGGAAGAATTAATATCAATCTTCCTCAAATTACTCCTTGAAATAGAAAGAAAGAGGGAATATCACCAAACTCATTCTCTGAAGTCAGTATCACCCTGATATTAATACCAGACAAATTCATATCAAGGAAAGAAAACTTCATATCAATATCCTCAATGAACACAGATGCAAAAATTCTTAATATTGGCAAATTGCATATGAAAAAAAACATTGAAAAGATAGTACACCATGATCAAGTGAGTTTCATCCCACGGATGCAAGTTTGGTTCAACATATAGAAATCAATAAATGTAATTCACCACATAAGTGGACTTGAAGACAAGAATCACATGATTATCTCAATAGATTCAGAAAAAGCATTCAACAAAATATAGCATCAATTCATGTTTCAAACACTAGAAAAACTGGGGACAGAAGGAACTTACCTCAACATTGTAAAGGCTATATATGACAAACCCAAGGTCAACATTATTCTGAATGGAGACAAACTGAAAGCATTTCCTCTAAAATTAGGAACAAGACAGGTATGACCACTTTCATCACTGTTATTCAACACAGTTCTTGAAATTTTGTCCAGAGTAATTAGGAAAGAGAAGGTAGTTAAAGGGATACAAATAGGAAAGGAAGAGCTCAAATAATCTGTCAGTGACATGATCCATGATCTTATATTTAGAAGACCCCAAAAACTTCACCTGAAGACTTCTAGAGTTCACAAATGATTTATCATCAGCAAAGTAGCAGGATACAGTATCAACACCCATGAACCAATCACATTCTTATAATGATGAAAAAAGAAATGAGGAACACTATAACATTAACAATTGCCTCAACAAAAGTACTTGGGAATCAATCCAACAAAAGAGGTGAAGGGCCTCTACAATGAAAACTATAGAACACTAAAGAAAGAAATTGAAGAGGGACTTAGAAGATGGAAAGTGCTCCCATGTTCTTGGATAGGCAGAAATTAATATTGCCAAAATGGTCATCCTACCAAAAGCACTAAACAGGTTCACTACTATTTCCATCAAAATTCCTGAGATATTCTTCACAGACAGAAAAAATTAGATATGATATTCAATTGGAAAAACATAAGAGACCCAGAATAGCTAAAGCAATCCTTAGCAAGAAAAGTGAAGCAGGAGCCATCATAATACCAGACCTCAAATTATACTACAGAACTACAGTAACAAAAACAGAATGGTACTGGCACCAAAACAGGCAAGAAGACCAATGGAATAAACCAGAAGACATATAGAAAAATCCACATAAATACAGCTATTTGACACTAGACAAAGATGACAAAAACATATGATGGAGAAAAGACAGCCATTTTAACAAATGGTGCTGGGAAAACTGGAAATACATATGTAATAGAATGAGATTTACCCTGATCTCTCACCCTGAAAAAAAAGTCAATTCAGAGTGGATCAAACATGGGGCTGGAATTGTGGCTCAGTGGTGGAGCACTTGCCTAGCATGTGTAAGGCACTGGGTTTGATTCTCAGTACCACATACAAATAAATAAATAAAGTTTCATCAACAACTAATAAAAAAGTTTTTAAAAAATTAAAAAAAAAAAGTAGATAAAAGAACTAGGAATTAGATCAGAAACCCTGCACCTGCTAGAACAAAATTTAGGCCCAACATTCCAACATGTTGATTCAGGAACTGTCTTCCTCAACAGACTCCTAAGTGCAAGAAGAAAAATTAAAAAATCAATAAATGGGATGGCATCAAATTAAAAAGCTTCTTCACAACAAAAGAAACAATTAAGAGCACGAAGACAGAGCCAAAAAAATTGTACAATATCTTTGCTACCTGCTCCTCAGGGGCATTAATATCCAGGATATACAAAGAACTCAAAAAACTTAACATAAAAAAAGAAAAACAGGAGCTGGAGTTGTGGCTCAGTGGTACAGCATTTGCCTGGCATGCGTGAAACCCTGGGTTTGATTCTCAGCACAGTATACAAATAAATAAAAAAATAAAAAAGATCCACTGGCAACTAAAAATATTTTTAAAGAATCCAAATAACCCAATCAATAAATGGGCAAAGGAACTAAACAGATGCTTCTCAAAAGAAGAAATACAAATGGTCAACAAATATATGAAAAGATGTTCAACATCTTTTGCAATTAGCGAAATACAAATTAAAACTACACTGAGATTTCATCTCACTGCAGTCACAATGGCAATTATAAGGAATAAAATTATCAATAAATGTTGGCAAGAATATGGGAGAAAAGGTACATACATTGTTGGTGGGACTGCAAATTGGGCGTGCAACCATTCTGGAATGCAGTATGAAGATTCCTCAAAAAAACAAAAATAGAACCACCATATGACCCAGCTATCCCACTCCTCAGCATATATCCAAAGGATTTAAAATCAGCATACTACAGTGACACAGTCACATCAATATTTTTTTAAATTGTAAATAAATGGGATACATGTCGTTACTCTGTTTGTACATGGCGTAAAGGCATACCATTTGTGTAATCATAAATTTACATAGGGTAATGTTGTTTGATTCATTCTGTTATTTTTTCCCTTCGCCCCACCCCTCCCACCCCTTTTTTCCCTCTATACAGTCCTTCCTTCCTCCATTCTTGCCCCCCTCTCTAACCCTAACTCTTAACCCTAACACTAACCCCTCCAACCCCCCATTATGTGTCATCATCCACTTATCAGCAAAATCATTCGTCCTTTGTTTTTTTGAGATTGGCTTATATCACTTAGCATGATATTCTCCAATTTCATCCATTTGCCTGCAAATGCCATAATTTTATCATTCTTTATGGCTGTGTAATATTCCATTATATATATGCCACAGTTTCTTTATCCATTCATCAACTGAAGGGCATCTAGGTTGGTTCCACAATCTGGCTATGGTGAATTGAGCAGTTATGAACATTGTTGTGGCTGTATCTCTGTAGTATGCTGATTTTAAGTCCTTTGGGTATAGGCCAAGGAGTGGGATAGCTGGGTCAAATGGTGTTTCCATTCCAAGCTTTCTGAGGAATCTCCATACTGCTTTCCAGAGTGGCTGCACTAATTTGCAACCCCACCAACAATGTATGAGTGTACCTTTCCCCCACATCCTCGCCAACACCTATTGTTGCTTGTGTTCTTGATAATCACCATTCTAATTGGGGTGAGATGGAATCTTAGGGTAGTTTTGATTTGCATTTCTCTTATTACTAGAACTGTTGAACATTTTTTCACATATCTGTTGATTGCTTGTAGATCTTCTTCTGTGAAGTATCTGTTCATTTCCTTAGCCCTTTTGTTGATTGAATTATTTGTATTCTTGGTGTAGAGTTTTTTGAGTTCTTTAAATATTCTGGAAATTAGTGCTCTATCCGAAGTATGAGTGGCAAAGATTTTCTCCCACTCTGTAGGCTCTCTCTTCACATTACTGATAGTTTCCTTTGCTGAGAGAAAGCTTTTTAGTTTGAATCTATCCCAGTTATTGATTCTTGCTTTTATTTCTTGTGCTATGGGAGTCCTGTTAAGGAAGTCTGATCCTAAGCCAACAAGTTGAAGATCTGGACCTACTTTTTCTTCTATAAGATGCAGGGTCTCTGGTCGGATTCCAAGGTCCTTGATCCATTTTGAGTTGAGTTTTGTGCAGGCTGAGAGATAGGGGTTTAATTTCATTCTGTTGCATATGGATTTCCAGTTTTCCCGGCACCATTGTTGAAGAGGCTATCTTTTCTCCGTTGCATATTTTTGGCCCCTTTGTCTAGTATGAGAAAATTGTATTGGGCTGGGGATGTAGCTCAGTTGGTAGAGTGCTTGCCTTGCAAGCACAAGGCCCTGGGTTCAATCCCCAGCACCGCAAAAAAAAAAAAAAAAAAAAAAAAAAAAAAAAAAAAAAAAAAAAAAGAACAAACAGTGAAAATTTTTTTAGACTTATACCTCAGTATTTAATTTTCAGGGGGCAAATGTAAATCATAACGTACTTTTGTTTTCAACTTCTACTTGTTTATTGCTAAGTAGAAAAAAGCATTTAATTCTGTACATTAACTTTTTACAATCTTATTATAATTGCTTATTAGTTTCAGGAGGTTTCTGTCAATGCTTCGAATTTTCTTTCTTCCTTTCCAATCTGCATACCTTTTATTTCCTTTTCTTGTCTTATTGTACTAGGTAGGACCTTCAGAATGATACTAAATAACAGTAATGAGAAGGGATGTCCTTGCTTTGTTGCTGATTTTAGGGGGAAAACCTAGAGTTTCTTACTAGTAAGTATGATGTTAGGTGAAAGTGTGATGTTCTTTATCAAGTTGAAGAATTTTCCCTCTGTTCCTAGTTTGCTAAGAATTTCATGAATGAGTGTTAGATTCTGTCAAATGCTTTCCCTCCATCTACTGAAAAGATCATGTGATTTTTCTGATATGATGAATTACATCAATTTCAACTGTGGAAACAATTTAGCATACTTGGGGGTCAATCCTACTTAGTTTGTTATATGTAGTCTTTTTTCTATATTGCTCAATTTGCTAATATCCTGTTGAGCATTTTTGTATCTATGTTGATTAGAAATATTGTTCTGTAATTTTCTTTTATTGTAATGCCTTCATCTAATTTTGGCATTAGATCTTGGTCTATGATGACCTCAGAACTATTCCTATACATAAATACACACCTATATCTATTTCCTCTTGTGTGAATCTTGTCAGAGTATATCTTTCAAGGATTTGGTCCATTTCTTCTATATTGTCAAATTTATGGACATGTAGTTTTTAATAATATTCCTTCACTATTCTTTTTTAAAATATTTTTTAGTTGATGGCCCTTTGTTTTATTCATTTATATGCAGTGCTGAGAATAGAATCCAGTGTCTCACACATGCAAGGCAAGTACTCTACCACTGAGCTACAACCCCAGCCTTTCCTTCACTATTCTTTAATGATCACAGTTTTTTAGTGATATCACTTCAGTCATTTCTGACATTGATAATTTGTGTAATCCTTTTCTTTTTGCTAGTTAGTCTTGCTAGAGACTTATTAAGTATATTGATTTTTTTGAAATGGCTTTTGATTTTA
Source organism: Sciurus carolinensis (assembly GCF_902686445.1). Lineage (NCBI taxonomy): Eukaryota > Metazoa > Chordata > Mammalia > Rodentia > Sciuridae > Sciurus > Sciurus carolinensis. The sequence goes on along the minus strand of NC_062218.1, from coordinate 138,397,119 downwards.
TTTTCTCTATTCATTTCCTGTTTCCAATTTCACTGATTTTTTTAACTCTAATTTTTATTATTTCTTCTCCTCTATTATCTTGGATTTAATCTTCTTCTTACAGTTATCTAAGGGGGAAGCTTTGAATATTGATTTAGATCTTGCTACTTTTCCAATATACACATTCAGTGCTAAGAAGTTCCTTCTAAGCACTGCTTTTCCTCTATGCCACAAATTTCAGTAAATTATATTTTCATTTAATTCAAAATATTTTGAAATTTGGTGATTTCTTCTTTTTTCAATTTGTTCTAATGAGTTATGCATGACAGTAGAATGAATTTGACACATTGTACACAAATGAAGCATAACTTTTCATTCCTCTGGCTGGACTTGATGCAGAGTCACACCTGTTGTGCAATCATACATGTATATAGGGTAATATGTTCATCTCATCCCACCATCCTTCCTATGTCCATACTCCTCTCCTCTCCTCACTCCCCTCTGCACAATTCAAAGTTCCTTCATTCTTCCCTACTCCTGCTCCATTATGGATCAGCATCTGCATATCAGAGAAAATATTCAGTCCTTGGTTTTTTGGAATTGCCTTATTTCACTTAGCATATTCTCCAGCTCCATCCATTTACCTGCAAATGCCATCATTTCATTCCTCAAGGCTGAGTAATATTCTATTGTGTATATGTACAACATTTTCTTTATCCATTCATCTGTTGAAGACCATCTAAGTTGAATCCATAGTTTATGCTATAGACATTGATGTTGCTGTGTCACTGTAGTATGCTGATTTTAAGTCCTTTAGGTATAAACTGAGGAGTGCGATATCTGGGTCAAACAGTGGTTCCATTCCAAGTCTTCTGGGGAATCTCCACACTGCTTTCCATAGTGGTTGCACCAATCTGCAGTCCCACCAGCAATGTATGAGTGTACCTTTTTCCCTACATCCTCACCAACATTTATAATTGCTTGTATTCTTGATGATTGCCATTCTGACTGCAGTGAGATGACTGCAGTGAGTGTAGTTTTGATTTGCATTTCTCTAATTGCAAGAGATGTTGAACATTTTTTCATATATTTGTTGATTGATTACATTTTTTGTTCTGTGAAGTGTCTGTTCAGTTCCTTTACCCATTTATTGATTGGGTTATTTGTTTTTTTGGTGTTAAGTTTTTTGAGTTCTTTATATATCCTGGAGATTAATGCTCTGTTTAAGGTGGGTGTGGTAAAGATTTTTTTCCCATTCTGAAGGCTCTATCTTCACATTATTGTTTCCTCTGCTATGAAGAAGTTTATCAATTTATCTCTAACTTCTTTCCTTCTCCCTTAAAAACATCACATCCTACACTACTTCTGTTCCCTTTTTGTCCATCATTTGAAACGATAAACCATTTTAGCAAACTTACTGTTTATACTGTAGACAGTAATTGAACAAATCACTTCTGTTTAATGCAACAAAACTTTAGATGCCATTTTAGAAGCTGTTTGATCTAAGATTGTATATTGTTTCCCTTGGATGCTGTTAATATTGGTCTCCCCCTAAAGATGAGGTACTGAAAATCTTTAGGGACCTATAAGACTATAAGGAGAAACCGTACTACCTCAGAGCCATACTGCTAGATGGGAAGACACACAAAAAACATGAAAAAAACAAGGGAACAAAGCTCCTTGAACAAACCAAGATGGTTCAACAATAGAATCCATAGATAACACAGTATAAGAAATGTCAGAGGAGTTTAGAAGGTACATAGATAGACTAATCTTTATAATAAAGGATGGTATCAGAGAGAAAATTCAGGAATTGAAAAATCATTTTAATAAAGAGGCAGAGGTTATAAAAAGGAATCAAGCAGAAATCCTCAAATTGTAGGCAACAATAAACCAAATTAAAAAAATCAATGGAAAGTATTACCAACAGACTAGATGACTTGGAAGACAGAATCTCAGGCAACGAAGACAAAACATATACTCTTGAAAATCAGGTTGACTGTACAGAGAAGATGGTAAGAAACCATGATCAGAATTTCCAAGAAATATGGGATAACAAGAAAAGACCAAATTTAAGATTTATTGGAATAGATGAAGGCATGGAGATACAAACCAAAGGAATACACAATCTTTTCAATGACATAATATCAGAAAATTTCCCAAATCTAAAGAATGAAATGGAAAATCAACTATAAGAGTCTTATAGGACCCCAAATACACAAAATTACAGCAGACCCACACTAAAGTACATTATAATAAGAATGATTCATATATAGAATAAGGATAGAATTTTAAAGGCTATGAGAGAAAAAAATCAAATTACATATAGGGGCAAATCAATTCATATCTCAGCTGATTTCTCAACCCAGACCCTCAATGCCAGGAGATCCTAGAATAACATATATCAAGCTCTGAAAGAAAATGGATGCCAACAGAAAATTTTATATCCAGCAAAACTAAGCTTCAGATTTAAAGATAAAATGAAACCTTCCATGATAAACAAAAGTTAAAAAAAATTCACAACTAGAAAGCCTGCACTATAGAACTAATTCTTAGCAAAATATTCCATGAGGAGGAAATGAAAAAAAAAAAAAAAAAAAAAACCCAAAAAACAAAAAACAATGAAAACCAGCAAAGGGAGGAACTACACTAAAGGAAAAGTCAATCAAAGGACAAACTAAGTTAAGCTAAAAGTCAAAAATAAACCAAAATGACCAGGAGTACAAATCAGATCTCCATAATAACCTTGAATATTAATGGCCTAAACTCATCAATTAAAAGACACAGACTGGCAGACTGGATTTTAAAAGAAGACCCAACAATATGTTGTCTTCAAGAGATACCTCTTAGGAAAAGACAACCACAGACTGAAGGTGAAAGATTGGGAAAAAACATATCAGTCACATGGACTGCATAAACAAGTAGGGGTTTCCATCCTCGTAACAGATAAAGTGGACTTCAAGTCAAAGTTAGTCAGAAGGGATAAAAAAGAACATTTCATACTGCTTAATGGAATCACACAACAAGAAATAACAATTGTAAATATATATGTCCCAAACAATGGAGCATGTACATACATCAAACAAACCCTTCTCAATTTCAAGAATCAAATAGACCACAACACAATAATACTGGGTTTGGACATTTTTATCCATATATGTATATATAATATATATTGCTCTTAATTTCTGCCTTAAATAGCTGAAAAATATTTCCTATAAAAGTATTACTTAAAATTATCTCTTTTATTAAAGAAATTGTGATTTATGTAGTTTTTCAACTTCAATACTTGCTTTTTTCTTTGTTTTTTCAGGAGTTGAAAGGCATGTTTTTTCAGCAAGTAAAACCTCACAAGTTGCATTATCTGTAAATAAATACATAGTTTAATACTCTAATTATTTAACCTGTCATTAACTTTAAATCCAGAGGATAGAGAATTCAAATTCAAAACAAACCAAGAAAAAAACCTCTGACTTTAATGACTATATCTTTGTAATAATTTAAGAAGAAAAACTTACTGTCTGTTAAATTATCTGATTTGCCTAAGGAGAACATATCCTTATAAATATCTTTATCTCAAGAGTTCTAGGTTTCATAGCAGTAAACAACGTATAGGAGATTTTCCTCTCAGTTAGTAGACAAATGTGTATGTAATTAAAATTCTTCATTCATTATCCTACACTTCCATCCTACTATATTTCCAGGGTTCCCCCTTCTATTGCAATCTTTCTATTAGTATGTATGTATGTATGTACTTATGTATATATGTATTTATTTAGACAGGGTCTTGCTGTGTTGCCCAGGCTGGCCTTGAACTTCTGGGCTCTCCTGCTTTACCTTTCTGAGAAGCTGGGACTACAGGTATGTAGAGTATTTAAAACAAACTTAGGTCTTGTTTATCTTATCAAAACCTTTTCCCTATATCCTATATCCCCCTCCTGCCATAGCCCTTCTCTCTTATCCATAACCAAGTTTCTTCAAAGAGCTGTCCACATATTCTAACTTCCTCTCCTCCTATTTACTTTCAGATCCAAAGCAATACAGTTTCAGCTCCCACTAAGAGCAGAAATCTTTCCTGTTACTGGCCCTCAATACAACAGTTATGAACTTCTCCCTTCTTTGGCCCTCTTGATTGCTCCTCTTCAGTTTTCCCTTTTCTTCACTCTCCAGACTCAACCCAAAAGAATAATATGTCCTGAATGTCTATCTATAATGTGCCAATTTTAACTACCATATGTATTTAATATAGCATATTATTTTTCTTTATATTTTATACCAATACCTTGATGTAAGGCACCAAAAGATTTGCCTTTAGATTATTCCAGTAACTTTTCAATTCACCTCCCCCTGTAATCCATGTATACCTAAAATGCAAAGCTAATATCATTTGTTTAAATCTCTTCAAAGGTTTTCCACTATTCTCAAGTTAAAATGCAAACTCCTTAATTTGACATACAAAGTTCTTCTTTTTGCGATTTATATATTGCTTACATATTCCTCAGCTCATCACAGAGGCTAAGAATGTTGCCCAATAAAATACAAGATGACAAGTTAAATTTAAATTTCAGATAAACATATTGTGCATCCTATGTAATAGTACAAGCATCTGCAATATTTGGGTCATACTTAAAGTATTATTTGCTATTTATCTGAATTTACATTTAACTGGACATTCTATACCTTTATTTGCCAAATCCAGCAAGTCTGGTGGCTAATCACACCTGTCATCTTCATCACTCAAGGTAAAAAGAAGTAGGTGGGTTTGACAAATCTACAGGAGACAAAACTGGTGCCAGGATTTTATAACAGGTTAGACAGAAAAGTAACAAAAAGTGTTGAGGATTACCCCCAGGTTTCTGACTAATTTGCTAAAATTAGGATCAGATTAGGGATGTGACAATACTCTGTCCTCAATTCTCATTTTATTTAGTCTCTTGATTACTTTTGTCACAATGGGATCACTCCTTTCTGATACTCCTCTCATGGTTTCTGAGGCACCATTTTTCCTGGTTTTCTTACTACTACCACTAGCCAGTAACTCTCAGTTTCCTTTGCTAGGATACTTCTCTTTCCTCACTTCTAAATGTTGAAGTATCCCATTTACATGTTTACATGTTTCTTTTCTATTTATTTTTACTTCCTACATGATCTTATCTAATCCTATGCCTTAAACATCTAAATACTAATTCTAAACATCTACCTACAGTCCCAGTCTCAGTTCTAAACTCCAGACTCCTGTGTCACAAACTGCCTTCATGCTATCTCAACTTGAAAGCTAATAAGCCTCTCAATTTTTAAAAATATTATATCAAACTATATCATACATACTATAACAGTCACTAGTCTTACAAGTATATGTATTCATAAATATATATATAACCACCACCCACATCAATATATAAAACATTTCCAGAACCCTAGAAGTTTCCCATGTAATATTTCCCAGTTGGTACCACTTTTCCAAAGGTTACCAATATTCTGACCTCTATCATCCAGAATAACCTTACCTGTTCTTAAACTTAAGTGGAATTATACAGTACATACAGGTTTGTGCCAATGTTCTTTCATGCAACATTATGTGAGTAAGCTAACAGATCAAATTTAATATGTCTAAAACAAGCTCTCTTCACTGTTCTCCCAACTTACCCTGCCCTATGGGGGTATCAATAAATCAATAAATCATATCAATAAATAGTAACACCATTCATCTAGTGGCTAGTTGCTCCAGTCAAGAATTCACTATTTACCTTGGACTTCTACTTTTCTCTCTTACCTAATATTCAGATTAACCAGAAAACCTGGCACATCTTTTTTTAGAATAGATTTTACATGATTACTGCCACTATGTTGGTATAAGACCATTATCTAATCAGGGCAATAGTTTAACAAGCTCTCCTTGTTTCCATTCTTCCCCTTTGCCTATTTTCCATGTAGTAGCCAGAGTGATAATTCTAAAATAAGTCTAAGTATTTAGAACATGGAATAATAATACCACTTTGAACATCAAGACCATAGAAACACTGAACACAGATGCATAGAACCCAAGGGCTTTTGGATACTTGAGTTTCTTCATCCTGGAGTTTTCTCCCCTGACATGGTAGTTTCAGATGAGTGAGAAATAGCAGTTTTAGATTACTTCCTACCTCACTACAATATATATGAATACCCTAGAATGGTGGGGTACAAGGTGGTAGCCACCAGTCTCATGGGGATATTTAAATTAAAATGAAATGTGATGTAAAATCTAAAAATTAAACTATATACCTGATCACATCCTCCCTCTGCACTAATATGCTTTAAGATATATTTAAGATGTATTGTAAAATAAAATCCCTAGTCCTTACCATGGTATGTGAGATTTTACATTATACTACTTGACTAGCTCTCTGATCACAATTTCAACCATTCATCTTCTTACTCTGCTTTAGCCACATTAACATCTTTCCTCTTCTTCAAGCATGCCAAGCACATCCCACATCTTTTGGTATTTTTTTAAATTAAATTTATTTTTATTGTAAACAAATGGGGTACATCTTGTTTCTCTGTTTATACATAAAGTAGAGGCATACCATTTGTGTAATCATACATTTACATAAGGTAATGGTGTTTGATTCATTCTGTTGTTTTTTTCCTCCCCCACCCCACCCCTCTTATGGTCTTTTTGACTCTAGATTTTCACATGGCCCACTCTCTTACTTTATTTAGCTCTGCATAAATGCTACTTCCTCTGATAGGCCTGTCCTGATTACCCAAAATAGCATGCTAATTATTACTCTCTTTACCCTGACTCATTTTCACTCATTACTTATACCTGATGTTATATATTTATCAGGTTATTTTTCTTCCACCACTATATATAAGCTCTATTTGGACAAGAATCTTGTCATGTTTCCCAGCAACTAAAATAGTTTGTGTCACATGTAAGTACTTAATATTTGCTGAGTGAACTGAATGGTGAGTTGAGATGCCTCTGAAACAACCAAGAGGACATATCCAGAAGACAGTTGCATAAAAGGGTCTGAATCTCAGAGGAGAGTTAGGCTGAGAGAAAACTTAGAAAGTCTGTCTATTACAGAATGCCTATACTTACCCATCACGTGGTAGATTAAAAAGAGATATTAGGAATCAAGAAATTAGCTTTGAAATTTTTCCATACTTAATGACTAACAGCAGTAGATAAGACTGCAAAGAAGCCTCAGGAGGAGTGGCCTGGGAAGTAATTTTCTGTTTGTCTTTGATACTAGGCTATAGGATCCTGGGGACAGAAATACAATAATTTCTCAATTTCCTGACACTTAGTAAAAAGGCTGTTACAGAAATGGAACACAGTTGGATTTTTTGGATTAAAGAATGTGTAAAAAAAAAAGCCTATAGAACAAGATGTGATTTATTTAATTATAAATTTGAAGTTAATCAACACATAAAAGTAAGAATACAAAAGCATACATAATTCCAGAATTACTACTCTGCCTCATCACCATATTTTATCAACAACAGTTTCCACTGCCAAAGCTATATATTTGATATGGTAAGACTGAGGTAAAATCATATTTGTTTTTGGTGTCATTATCAATTTCCCTTTATTCACACATCCCCTTGCTCTTAAATCTGTAAAATGAAGTCTCTTAATATTTACCCTTACTCCTCCTTTCAGGATCTTACAAGTTTAGTTTTTATTATTAGACTAATTCTGCTCACAACAGAAATGATCTTAATAATTTTTATACTTAGAATATAAATTTCAAATATGAGAGAAGATTTATTAAAATAAATCTCCTTTTCTCTTTTACACTTCCACAAATAATACTGTCCTCAGTTCTATTTAAACATTCCTAACATGATGCCTGGCATTTAGTGAACGCCCATTAAAACAATTTCTTAAGGTGAAGGCTATTCAAATAAAAATATTTTAAATTCATACAAACACATCCATCAAGAGCACAACCAGCAGTTCTTACAAGCATACTCCCAACATGATGCAATGAAACTTGTTAAGGGAAATAATTACAACAGAAACCTGATATATAGCAGATGTTAATAGGATGTAAATGTCTTGCTAAGTTTATTCTAATAATAAAATAAATAAGAGTGCCAATAATGCAAGACACTTTGTTGATCCCACTATTTTTCATTCATCTCATATAACCACAATATATCAGTTTACTTATTGTCCTCTTCTACTACTAAAACCTAGGGAAAGCATGTCACTTCCCACTAGTATACCCAATAATGCCTCAGAGTACATAATCAGTAAATGTTTATTAAATGAATAAATGTTGGGTGTTGTAGTGATAGTTAAGACCCTACAAATCTTTATTTCTTAAATACAACCAAGTAAAAAGTACTCAATTTTATGGGGTACCTATTTTGTGAGTACAAGTTATACTGTAAAAAAAATAAAGACATAATCATGAAAATAATTTCACTATTACCTGATTCTGAATTTGAAGTATGCTTTGGTTTGGCAGAAATACATTGGTCTGCTAATGTCATCACTCTATAATAAGAACAAATTAGTAGTATTTTCTTATCTTTCGGTAACTTTCAAGAATCCTCAGATAATACTTAAAATAAAGAATAATTAATTATTCTGTAGAAAAAATAAAATTGGTTAGAAAAAATGTCACCATGTCTATTAGAACAAATAGTTTAATTAAAAAAAAGGCAACATGTTTACACATTTATCAGTGTGAGACAACATGTATAAAGCATTGTGTTTGAAATCAGATGGAACTGATTCAGTTTTGCTACCTATACTTGTGTGGCCTTGAGAAAACTACTTAACATGTCTTGAGTCTTGTTTACTTCATCTGTGTAAAAGGGATATCAATCTTATTTCCCAGGATTCTTGTGGTAAGGATTTCAAATATAAGAAATCCTTTTCCCTTTTGTAGTTCCACAAATAAGACCACCCTTCATTCTACCTAAACATGTAGAAGACTAGCTATTACAAGAGGAATTAAAAACATGAAACCCCAGTCTTTGATCACTATAACAAAAATGCTGAGCAGGACAATGGATTCCTATTAAGAAAGTGGAGTTGCAGGGGCTGGGGTTATGGCTTGGTGGTGGAGTGCTTGCCTAGTGTGTGTGAGGCACTGGGTTTGATCTCCAGCACCACATAAAAATAAATAAATGAAAACAAAGGTGTCTACAACTAAAAAATCTTTTTAAAAAGATTAATTTTAAAAAATGAAGCAAGATTTACTAAAAAAAAAAGGAGTTGCAAACCAAATTCAAGAAGATATTTTCTAAATTCGTATTATCAGTTAATTGAAAAGTTGAATTCAGTGGAAAATAATTTTATTCTTTAATATCTCCCTTTAAGCTCATTTTTACCTGTGAATGAATTATCAGGTGAACTTCTTTTTTACTAATGCTTTGTGGGTTCTCTTGTAATAACTAGATTTTTTTAGGTAATAAAAAACCCAGTACAACATCACATTCAGAACATGTAGTGGAGAAAGTAACATGGTTAGTTTCTTTATTTCTTTTTCTTTCCCCTCTGCTTTTCTAGTAGTTAATTTGGGTTCCTCTGGCATTGAATTAGAAGGAAAGAGCTATAGAAAGTGTTGATCTTGACTGATACTGTTATAAAATGCCATTGGTACTCTTTGTGTGTGAGAGATCCAAATGCTGACCTTTTCTAACCTGAAGTATTTTAAAGGGTTCTTAGGAGAATTCTCTACCAATGGTGCTCTTACACTTGTTGCTATTTATGATCTCAATTTTTTCCTTTGATAATTGACCAGTCAGCCTCTCTGGACTGAGGTTACCTTATCCTTTGCATTAAGATCCATAATTGGCCCCCTTCTTTAGAATTCATGTTTGACCTATAGGTACTAAGCACAAATCTTTGCTGTGACAAACTCTGAAAGTACCTCTAACTTCCTATTCTGCCATTTCAAAGAATCTAACTCTTGCTTTTAGACTTTTCCAGTATGAGTCAGCAACCAAATTCCAAGGGACATAAGTTGAACCTTCTAAATGGTTCTCTTGGAGCTTCTTACTTCTGTTGAAATAAGGAAAAAAATCTCCACATTCCTTGCATATGACACAAATAAAAGAAACAAGCATTCTTGAGGTCTTTTTATACTCTCTGCATACTCTTAGCCTCTTCTAAAATAGCTAGGAGAGAGGTGATAGGCTAATGCTGGAAGAACTGGTTTTGACAACTGGGTTTTGACCTTATCTTTCACAAATTTTGCACAGAAGAGGGAGGGATGGGGATACTTTTATTATTTTGTTTTCCTATATGAGGCCACTGTCCAAATCTAAGACAATATGAAAGCCACATTTAACATTCCTGCTATATTCCTGTCAACATATGTGAGACACAACCACAGAGTTTTACTCTTGCTGTGTGTGTGTGTGTGTGTGTGTGTGTGTGTGAGAGAGAGAGAGAGAGAGAGAGAGAGAGACCCCTCCTCCCTGCCCCCCAAGATAGAGGATTATAGACTTGCAGTTAGGCAGTAGAAACTGACTTCTTCAAATTCAAAATCTGTAAATGGGCCAGGTGTGGTGGTGCATGCCTGTAATTGCAGCAGCTCAGGAGGTGAAGGCAGGAGGAGTACAAATTCAAGGTCAGTCTCAGCAAATTAGCAAGGCTCTAAGCAACTTAGTGACACCCTGTCTCAAAATAAAAAATAAAAAGGGCTGCGGTGGCTGGGGTTGTGGCTCAGTGGCAGAGTGCTTGCCTAGCATGTGTGAGGCACTGGGTTCGATCCTCAGCACTGCATATAAATAAATAAAGGTCCATCAACAACTAGAAAATATTTAAAAGAAAGACTTCCATTTAAAAAAAAAAAAGGGCTGGGGATGTGCCCCAGCCTCCTGAGTTGCTGGGATTTCTGGTATGTGCCATCACACCTGGCTCCAACCCACTCTTATATTGCCATTTATGTTCCCTTATCTAGTGAGTAAGTCATCAATCATCTAGTTCCCTAATCAGAGGGCTGGGGGTCAAGTTGGATTCCATCTTCTCCCCTCAAGCAATTAGTCATTAAGAACTATTGATTATTCCTTATGAATTATTCTCAGGTTACTTCTGCTGTGGTTGCTGCTAAAATTCAGGTCTTACTTGGTATGCTACAACAGTCACCTCTTCAGTCTAATTAGTTCTTCCAATTCATCTTTTTCTTTGTATCTTTTTATTGCTTTAAGACAGAAATCTGATCATGCACATTTCTGTGAAGAGGCAGGAATTTTGTTTAGGTAATGCAAAAATTCCACAAAAATCTATACTTGAGAGTATATTAATTTTTGCCAGGTGTGGTGTACACACTTGTATTCCCAATGAATCAGGAGGCTAAAACAGGAAGATAGCAAATTTAAGGCCAGTCTCGGCAACTCAGCAAGACCCTTCTCTCAAAATAAAAAATTTTAAAAGGCTGGGGAAATAGTTCAATGGTAGAGCACCCCTGGGTTCAATTCCCCATACCAGAAAAAAAAAAAAAAAGTGTATTTAATCTTCACTTCCATACTTATTTAAGCACAGAATACCTACACTTTAGATTCCAACAGAAGACAACAGTATTCTGTTTGCCATTTAAATCTGGGAGGAAAAAAATCTAGTTATAGGACAGTAAAAGTTTTACACAACTATCTGAAGGACACAAAATCTATCAAATAGCTCTAGGCTTTTTCATTGCACATTAAGAAACTCAGAGCCAAAATTTGACAGAATTAAAGCATCTGATTTTTAACTCTTAAGGTTTATTTATTTTTGTTCTAATTCCCTTTCCTCTTACATATATATTCCTATAAAAAAGAAAAAAACTAATTTCCACCGGGTGTGGTGGGCATGCCTGTAATCTTAGTGGCTTGGGAGGCTGAGACAGAAGGATCAATCGTGAGTTCAAAGCCAGCCTCAGCAACTTGGCGAGGTGCTAAGCAACTCAGTGAGATTCTGTCTCTAAATAAAATACAAAATAGGGCTGAGGATGTGGTTCAGTGGTCAAGTGCCCCTGAATTAAATCCCCAGTACCAAAACAAACAAACAAACAAAAAATCCAAAAACTAAAAACTAATTTCCTTGGTTTCCTTGGTACTAACCTTTTTTACAGTTTTATTGAGATAAAATTCGTACATCACACAATTCATTATTTTAATGTGTAAACTTCAACAGTTTTTAGAATATGCATAGTGTTATGCATCCATTATAGTCACAATCAATTTTAGAGCATTTTCATCACCCCCAAACCTTATACCTATTTCCATTAGCAGTTAATCACCATTTCTTTCCAAACCTCTCAGCTTTAGGCAATTACTGATCAGCTGTCTGTATTTATTTGTATATTATGGAGACCTCAGATGAATAGAATCATAAAATATGTGGTCTTGTGTGACTATATTTTTTCATTTAGCATAATGATTGCAGGGTTGATTCATGTTGAGGCCTATACCAGTATTTCATTCATTTTTATTGCCAAACAATATTTAGTTGTATGGATATACCATATATATAACACTTGCCCATTCATATGTAAATGGACAGTTGGGCTGTTTCTACTTTTTTGGTAATTATGCATAAAGTTGTTGTGGACATTCATGTGTAAGTTTTGTGTAGATATATGTTTTTATTCCTCTTAGGTTTGCATATCCAGAAGCAGATTGCTGGTTCACATGATAACTACATGTTTAACATTTTGAGAAACTGCCAAACCTTTTCCAAAGCTGCTTCACTATTTAAAATTCTCACCAGTGGGTTGGGGAGATAGCTCAGTTGGTAGAGTGTTTGTCTTGCAAGCACAAGGCCCTGGGTTCGATCCCCAACACGGCAAAAAAAAAAAAAAAAAAAAAAAAAAAAAGTAAAATTCTCACCAGCAATATCTGAGGAGGGATACATTTCAATTTCTCCACATCCTGTCTCTGATTTTAGCTTTACTACAAAGTGTGAAGTGGTATCTCATTGTAGTTTTGGTTTTCATTTCCCTAATAGTTAATGATACTGAACATTTTTTTCATGTTCAGATCCTTTCTCCATTGTTAAACTGGCTAATTTGTCCTTTTACTATTGTACCAGTTCTTTATATATTCTGGATATAAGTCCCTTATCAGATATAGATTATGAAAATATTTTCTACCATTTTGTGGATTACCTTTTTCATCTTCCTGATGGTGTCTCCTAACTTTGTTTTTAAACATGTGTGAATTTTCTATAAGTTCCTTCAAATTCTTTGAGTTAGCACATTTTTAAAATTTCATAATGTACTATAGTTCTACTGAAAATTGATCAGAAGCTGTCAACACATTCAGGATAAAATTAAAATCCCAGGGCTTAAGGTCATACATGGTCCAGACTGTGACCACCTCCTTCAGTCTACATTCTGTGACTCTCATGAAACACCCTCTATCATTTAGTCCACATGCCACAAATGAAACTCCTTCTTCAGTAATATGTCTGTCCTCAGTCTTCCCTATCTTAACAATTGGTAACTCCACTCTTTTCTTTTTTCCTTGAAGGAGCCCTCAAAGCAAGAAATATTGGCATCATTATTTCAACAATAATAATTCCATCTCATACAAACTTGTTTGAATCAAATCCTAATAGATACAGCGTTTTTAAGACGATTACATGCATAATTCATTGTTATTTGCTCCCATGAGCCAACAGAAGTCAGTCTGTTCTTAAGCTTTTACAAAGAGACAAGAACAAGCAATCAGTGTGTATTTTGTGAAAATTCCTAAGGCAATACTGAATACTGCCCTGGGATGGTAGCTCTGTTTTGGTAATTTACAATGAACAGAATATTTTTCAGACTACCAAGAATATAAAGAATTATAGGTCCAAATCAATTTAGTAAAATGATATAATCATTTGTAATCCATGGCATTATTTTCCCATAATATTGCATTTCATATGATATGAATTTAGAACAAAGAAAATGTGCCTTGCTGTCATAACCATACACTAGAGGAAAGATAGCCTCTTCAACAAATTTTGCTGGGAAAACTGGAAATCCAGATGTAGTAGAATGAAATTTCATCCCTATCTCTCACCCTACACAAAAACCAACTCAAAGTGGATTAAAGACCTAGACATTAGACCACAGACCCTGTGCCTACTTGAAGAAAATGTAGGCCCAACTCTCCATCATATTGGCTGAGGAACTGACTTCTTCAACAAGACTCCTAAAGCGCAAGAAGTAAAATCAAGAATCAGTAAATGAGATGGTATCAAACTAAAATGTTTTTTCACAGCAAAGGAAACCACCAAGAATGGGAACAGAGAGCCTATAGAACGGGAGAAAATTTTTACCACCTGTACCTCAGATAGAGCATTAATTTCCAGTATATACAAAAAACTAAAAAAACTTAACTCTCCCCCCGAAAAAAAGAAACAAATAACCCAATCAATAAATGGGCAAAAGAACTAAAAAGGGACTTCACAGAAGAAGAAATATGAATGGCCAACATAAACATATGAAAAAATGTTCATCATCTCTAGCAATTAGAGAAATATAAATTAAAACTACACTGACATTTCATCTCACTCCAGTTAGAATGACAATTATCAAGAATACCAGTAAAAATAAATGTTGGCAAGGATATGGGGGAAAAGGGTCACTTGTACATTGCTGGTGGGACTGCAAATTGGTGCAAACGCTGTGAAAAGCAGTATGGAGATTCCTCAGAAAACTTGGGATGGAACCACCATTTGATCCAGTTATCCCACTCCTTGGTATATATCCAAAAAAATCAGCATACTACAGTGACACAGCCACATCCATGTTTATAGCAGCTCAATTCACAATAGCTAAGCTATGGAACCAACTTAGATGCCCTTCAACAGATAAATCGATAAGAAAATGTGGTATCTATACACAATGGAATATTATTCAGCCATAAAGATGAATGAAATTATGGCATTTGCTGGTAATGGATGGAACTGGAGACTATTATTCTAAGTGAAAAAGGCAATCCCAAAAATCCAAAGGCTGAATGTTCTCTCTTATATGTGGATGCTGATATACAATATGGGGAAAGAAAAACAGAAGTAGTTTGGATTAGACAAAGGGGAATGAAGGGAAGGGAAAGACAGTAAAATAAATTGGACATAACTTTCCTATGTTCATATATGGATACACGATCAGTGAAACTCTACCTCATGTTCAACCACAAGAATGGGATTCTTATTAGAATAAGTTATACTCTATGTATGTATAATATGTCAAAATATACTCTTCTGTAATTTATATCTAAAAACAACAAAAAAATTGAGTTTCAAAAAAAAAAGAAAATGTGCTGAGCAAAGGACTAGAATAGAATGTCAATGTTACAGTTTTGCAGATATCAAGACTAACAGAAAAACAAGGAAAGAACAAGATTGAAATTATCACAATTAGTACATTAAAGCAAATTCAAATTTGCTTATTAATAGCAAATATGAATAAATAAATGCTTGACTGATTTCTACAAATGAAGCTTAGATATACTATTTCAGTTTAAATCAAATAACTTCAGTAAGATCAAAAATATATCTCATAAGAGTTTTGTAAAATGTTATTTTTATTGTTTGTTCTATTTAGTTATACATGACAGCAGAATGCATTTTGATCCACTGCACACAAATGGAGTGCAACTTTTCATTTCTCTGGTTGTACACGATGTAGAATCACACCATTCATGAAATCATACATGTACCTACGATAATGATATTTGTCTCATTCCACCATCTTTCCTTGGCCCCACCTTCTCCCCTCGCCTCATTTTCCTCTATGCAATCCAACTTTCCTCCATTTTTCCCTTCCTCCTCCAAGACTCCTGTTATGCATCAGCATCTATTGTATAGGTCTCCCATTAAGTTGAAATTGTGGAGTCACTTTTGACTACTTTTTCCTACACCTCATCATTCAGTCCATCAATAGATCTTGTTAGTTCCACTTTCAAAATACATTCAAAATCTAACCACAAGTCACCACCTCTGCTCTTCTTACTCTGGTCCATACTCTAATATCTCTTGTTTAGATTAGTACAATAGCTTCTTATCATTTCCCTAATTCCTCAACTCCTCATAGTCTATTTTCATCACGGTAGCCAGGGCAAATCCTCTAAAACATGTCATGTCACGTCATTCCCAGTTCACTTGCATTGACCTACATGTAACAACAACAACAATAACTCACCTGGCCTCCTGCTGCTTGTCTCACTTCATTTTCTACCTCACTTCTCTCCAGAAGCCCAGTCCTTCTTGTCTCAGGGCCCTCTTCTGGCTCTTCCTTCTCCTGAAATGCTCTTTCCCCAATTTGCCATGTCTCTTTAATATTTGCCCAACTACTGCCTTTACAATGACAATTTCCCTGACCATACTATTTAAAATATCGAACTTCCACCCTAATATGCACTAGTCCCCATCTTGCTTCTCCATATCATTCATTACCATATAACACAGTATAATTCACGTGCTTATTTGTTTATTGTCTATCTCCTCCAACTAGAATTAAAAACAAAAGTTTTTAATCAGTTTTGTATACTACTGTATGTCCAGCAATTAGAACAGTCCAGCAATTAGTGAGGCCTCAACAAATAATGAATGAACATCTGAGTTTATAGACTGACCAACATATTTGCCATAAAACTGTTAGAATACAGGGTTTTAAAAAGCACAACTTTAAAATTTGTAGTTCTTACTTTTTTCTATTGCATTTTTGATAGTTTTCTGAAGAGGTACCTAGGAAAGAAAAAAAACCAATATATTAGAAATATATATAAATTCTAAGATACAAAAGAGGCTAAATTTACTCTAGGTAAAAATAAATATTTCTCCAACCACAGATAGTGATAATGCAGTTCATTTTTATAATTCCATTGTTTTACATATCTGCCAGTTAAATTAGGTAAAAATATTTTCAAAATATCAAAGTAAAACCAAAAAATTACAAAATTCTATGAGATACAAGAATCTGTCACCTTGTAGTGGGACAGTTCTTATAATTTTGATGCCTTTTTACATCTTAGGATTCTTACGATAATCCTGTCAGTCAAATATACCAATTTATTATCCTAGTTTTACATATAAGAAAATAATAACTGGTTAGATTACAAAACTAACAGCTAGATACCTAATATTTAAACTCTGGTCTCACAGTTCTTAGCCCCATATCAAATATCTAGAGACGCATTCTAGCAGATTGATTAATCACAAGCCTGTCTCTAAACCAACATATTACTGCCTCTGGTATACTAGAATGTTCCTAGGAATATAATGAACCATAGGGTTAGTCTACAGAAGTTAGAGAAGTTGCAGAATTTTATGTTAGATTATAATCTAAAAATAAGAACAGTTAGGGAGAGGTGAAACACTTCCTTGAGAGGGAGGTTCTCAACACAGAGTGGTCACTTAATCATCTAGCATCTACTCTGGTTTTGTTGATAAGACTCTCCTGATTTTTCTTCTAACTATCCCTTCATAGTCTATAACTCAATTCAGTAAGAGCCTTGCATCCCCCTGGCCAAAGTAACTGGGTCAGGGATAGGCATATGAATCAATTTAAGTCAACCTGGAAGTGTTGGGGCTTCTGTTCAAATAGGAAAGAGAAGCACTTTTTTCACTGAATTTGAGGCTGTGCGCATCAAGAAAGAAATTGCTATGTGAAGTGACTTGGCCGAGTGTAACTAACACAAAGGAATCCTGAGCTAAGAGATGGAACAGAATCTGGTTCTACTGATACATTTGAAATCCTGGATTGAATTGTATATACAATTAGATTTACTACTGGATTTTTCAGGTACATGTGGCAATAAATTCTCTAATTTTAAACTGAATATAGTTTGAGTTAGTTTTTTTTTTTTTTTTCATTTGCAATGGATAAAAATTCTAAAGTGACAGGAGAAATTGCCAAACTAAATATATAACAGAAGAAAAACCTTTCAATGTTAGAAATACTGTTTCCCAGGAAACTACTGACTCTCCCGTAAGGAACCCCCTAACCCAGCATTTAGTTTTTTGACTACTCTTCTTCACTTAGTGGCAACTCTAGTAAGTAGGCTGACGACATTCGTTCCTATTCCCACTCTCCAATTTTTTCCATTTTTTCATTGGCTTCTACCACTATAGAAGTTAGGATACAAAATACTTAGTTTCTCAGTCTCCCAAGTAGTAGGTAGATACATGATCCAGTTCTGGCCAATAGATCTAAATAAAAAATCTGAAGGAGAATTCTGGGAATGGTTTTTTTTTCTGGAGATATGCATGGCTACTACTGACCTTTCACATTTCTTTTGCCAGAAACATGGCTATAAAGCCTAGAGATTTAGCAACTATCTTATAACTATGGAGTAACAAGTTGACATACTTGGAAGCAGAAAGATAAAAAGAACCTATCATTTTGATCCCATTAGTGAGGGGGCGGGGCTAAACAAGCTCATACTGGACTGGTATATGAGAAAAGTAAACCCAATATAAATATTTTTTGGGGGCATGGCAAAAAGTACCATGAACAAAAGATAACTGAAGAACTTGGAGAAAAGACTCACAAATTTAGTGAAATACATCAATCTATTACCTTCATTTATATAACAGATAAAAAGTTAGTATTCTTAATATATAAAGAACTGTTAAAATTGGGGGTAAGGGTTGGATTATGTGACTCAGTGATAGAGCCCTTGCCTAGCATGTTTGATATCCAGCACTGAACAAAAATTCTCAGGATAAAGGATGAGAAACCAGGTAGAAAAATGGGGGAAATAATGAAGAAAAAATTTATACACGAGATTGAAAAAAAAACTCAAAATGGTCCTCAAACATATGGAAAAATTTTAAACTCAAATATAATCAGAAAAATGCAAATTCAAGTAATAGATATCATTTATCACATATTAGGGTAGCAAAATTTTTAAATATCACAATACATCCTGTTGGCAAGTATACGGAAGACACACACTTTCATCCATTGCTAGTGGAAATGCAAACTGATATGACCTTTCTGAAGAAAAGTTTGGCAATATCCAACAAATCTACATATCCACTTATCTTTCAACCCTGCCATCTGCCTCTGGGCTAAAAATAAGAAAATCTATATCATAGTTTATTCATCACAGCATTGTTCGTGGTGGAAAAATATTGGGAAAAAATTAAATACCCAATTCACAGGAGAGTGGTTGCAAAAATAAAGGAACAGTTACACAGAGTACTAATGTGAGAAAGAGTTCTATAAACTATTCTATAAACCCATAGGGAATGATTTCTAGTATAGATTGCTAAGTGGAGAATATAAAGTGAACAAGAGAAGTTATATAATGTACTGTCCTTCATGTAAAAAAATAGCAGTATATAAAGAAATGCATCATTATTTACTCATTTATATAAAAGAAATATAGGAAGGATAAATCAGAAACCAAACAGATTGATTACTTATAAGGAACAAGGGATAAGCAGGTAGATAAAAGAGAATGGGATAAGGGTGGCAAGAAGAAAGAGTGATAAATTTCTAAGAACTTTTTTTTTTTTTGTATTAGGGATTTAACCCAGAAGCATTTCTGTGGAATTCTTACCAAAAATTGCACAACTTAATTAAAATCATGAGAAAACATTAAGACAAATCCAAACTGAGGGACATTCTATAAAATAAATAGTCAGTCATCTTCAAAACTACCCAGATTATGAAAAAAACAAACTACTCAGCTCATGGAAGATTGAGGAACTGTTACAAAATGCAGGAAACTAAGAATTAATACATGCACAGGGGATCCTAATAAGGATTCTGAAATAGAATAAGAGATATTAGTGGAAAAATCAGTGAAACTTGAATAAGGTCTGTAATTTAGTCAATAGTTCTATATCAATGTTAAAGTCCCGGTTCTGATATAATAAGATAACATTAGGGGCTGGGCACAGTGGCACATGACCATAATCCCAGTGAGGCGGAGGCAGGAGGATTACAAATTCAAGGCCAGTCTCACAAGGTAGCAAGGCCCTAAGCAACTTAATGAGATCCTGTCTCAAAATAAAAAAAACAAAAACAGGGCTAGGGATATAACTCAGTGGTAAAGTGCCCCTGGGTTAAATATCAGTACCCTCCCCCCAAAAGAAAAGGAAGAAAGATTCTGTAAGTCTGAAATTAGATCAAAATAAAAAGTTATAAAAAAGCAAACTCATGTACTTATACTACTATTATTGTTATTAATTAATAATCCCAATAGATAAATTTAGCTTAGAAATATTCAGGAGAAAAAAATACTGTTTTTTGAGTATAAATGAAGGATTTTTCCCCCCGTAACATGAGAAAAATGAATGTAAAAACTCACTCAAAATTGCAGAGAAGTCTGAAAACTGTGGCATCTTCTCTATTGTTACCGCTTTACTGGTATCCAGAAGAGTGGAATTCTTACATTGCTTGTGTTCTTTCAACTTGGGATACTCCCAATCTAATAAAGCAGAGGGAAAAATGACATAAAACTTGGAGTAACAGTTTAGAAGTGGCAGATTACCTTCCTTCACTCAAGTTAGAGCTGTAGTCCACAAGGAAGTTTGGTAATGAGTTTTGGAGGCAACAGAACAAAAAGAGAAGACTTGATACCATCAAGGTAGGAAATAATCTACTTGTTTTTGTTTTAATTTCTTTCGCTGTTTTGGAATTTACAGTGTTTTGCAATTTAACTCTATAAATTATTCTTGAATATTTTATTCTTTTTGATGACACTAAATGAGATTATTTACTTAATTTACTTTTTATATAGTTTGTTTTTAATGTAAAGAAATGCAATTGACTTTTGTGTTAATTTTGTATCCTATGACATTACTGAATTTTTATTTGCTCAAATAAGTTTTTGTGGAATCTTAAGGTTTTTTTTTAACATATAAAGATCAAAGATCATATCATCTGAAAATAAAGGTAGTTTTACTTCTGTCTTTTCAATTTGGATACTTTTATTCTTTTTGTTGCATAACTGTTCAATAGTGTACTGAATGGAAGTGGTAAAAGTGAACATCCTGACTTGTTCTTGATCTTAGAGGAAAATATATCAGGTTTTTTTAAATCATTCAGTATGTTAGCTGTGAGATTTTCATATTTGAGCTCTAAGTTGAGGTAGCTGTATTCTTTTTCTCATTTGTTGAGTTTTTACTATAAAAGCATTCTGTCAAATGTTTTTCTTGCATCTATTGAGATGATTATGTGATTTTGATCCTTCATTCTCTTTTATGTGGTGCATCACAGTGACTTATAATTGAAACATCCCTGCATCTCGGGAATAAATGCTTCTTGGTCAGGTGTAGAATCCTCTTAATATGCTGTTGAATACAATGGCTAATATTTTGTTGAGAATTTTTGCATCTATGTTCATCAGGGATATTGATCAACTATAGTTGTCTTTTCTTTCAGTATTAGTTTGGCTTTGACATGAGAGTAATGCTGGTCTTGTAAAATGAATTTAGAAATGTACCCTCCTCTAATTTTTTAAGAAACATTTAAGAAGAAATGGCATTACTTTTTTTTAACTGTTTGGTAGGATTTGCTCCTGAAGCCACATAGTCCTGCACTTTCTTTGTTGGGAAGTTTTTTGATTACTGACTCAATTGTCCTTACTAATCATTGGTCTGTTGAGATGTTCTATTTCTCATGATTCAGTCTTGGTAGGTTATATGTTTCTAGGAATTTATTCATTTCTTGTAGGTTTTCTTATTTGTTGTCACGTAATTATTCAGTCATCATTTGTGATTCTTTTTATTTCTGTGGCATCAGTTACATTTGTCACTAACTTCTAATTTTATAAACTTGGATCATTTTTCTTGGTAAGTCTAGCTACAGGTTTGTCAATGCTGTTCGTCTTTTCAAAAAGTGAATTCTTAGTTTTTTTCCATTGTTTTTCTGTTCTCTATTTCATTTCTTCTCTAATTTTTATTATTTCTTCCCTTCTGTTAACTTTTTTTTCTAGTTCCTTTAGGAGTAATATAACCTTGTTTGAGATTGTTCTTTTTTAATGTAGTTATTGCTACAAAATTCCCTCTAAGTACTACTTTGGCTATATTCCATGATTATGTTGTGTTTTTGTTTTGTCTTCGGATAGTTTCTAACTTTTTAATTTACTTGACTCACTGGTTGTTCAAGAGTGTGCTAACTTCCACATATTTGAATTTTCCAGTATTCCTTCTACTACGGATTTCTAGTTTCATTTCACTGTGGTCAGAAAAGACATGTGAGATGACTTAAATCTTAAATCTGTTAAGACTAGTTTTGTGATCTAATATATGATTTATCCTGGAGAATGCTGTATGTGTGCATGAGAAGAATGCATATTTATATTCTGCTGCTGTTAGATAGAATATTGTGTTGTTTGTTAGGTCCATTTGGTCTACAATGTTATTGAAGTTCACTGTTTCCTTTCTGATTATCTGACTGCACATTCTATCCATTGTTGAAAGTGGGTATTGAAGTTTCCAACTATTATTGTATTGCTCTATCTCCCTTCAGTTCTTCAATTTTAACTTCATATATTTTGGTACTCTGATGTTAGATGCATATATACATTTGTATGTTATATCACCCTAGTGAGTTGACCCTTTTATCATTACATATTGTCCTTCTGTGTCTCTTGTGAGTTTTTAACATCTATGTCTCATATAAATATAGCCACTCCTGCTTTCAGTTACCATTTACTTGAAATATCTTTTTCCATCTCTTGTAGCATATGTATATTCTTAAATCTAAAATAAGTCTCTTGTTGACAGATATAGTTGGATCTTGTTCTTTTATCCATTTAGTCACTACATGGATTTTGGTTGGGGAGCTTAATCCATTTAAATTATTCATAACTAGATTTACTATTTTCATTTTGCTCATTTTTTAATAGTTCTTTTGTCCCTATTTCCATTCTTGCTGTCTTTGTTTCACTAGGTTTTTGGCATTGATACTTTGATACCATTTTATTTTCCTTTTGTGCATCTTCTATAGATATTTTCTTAATGATGATTGTGGGACTAACACAACCTTATTTAGGGCTGGGGTTGTAGCTCAATAGTAGAGAATTTGCTTAGCATGTGTGAGGTACTGGGTTTGATCCTCAGCACCACATTAAAAAAATAAAAAATTGTGTGCTCATCTACAATTTAAAAAAACTTTGTTAGTTATAATAGTCTATTTTAAGCTGATAATTTCAATTAAATACAAAACTACACTTTTGCTTCTCTACCACATTGGTACTGATGTCACAATCTTTACATATTTTTATGTTGTGCATCCATTATATTTTTATAGTTATAATTATTTTAATATTTTTATCTTTAACCTTTATACTAGAATTAAAAGTGATTTATACACCACTATTAAATGTGTTTGTTTTGGGGGAGTGTTATTGGGGACTGAACTCAGGGGCACTTTATAACTGAGCTACATTCCCAGCCCTTTTAGTTTGTTTTTATTTTGAGACAAGATTTCACTAAGTTTCTTAGGGCCTTGCAAAGTTTCTGAGAATGGTTTTGAACTTGTAGTCCTACCTCAGTCTCCCAAGTTGCTGGGGTTATAGGTATACACCATATCACCCACCTTTTTTTTATAGTATTCACTATTTACATATATTTTCCTTTACAAGTGAGTTTATACTTTCATGTGCTTTCCTGTTGCTGTTTAGTGTCCTTGAGTTCAACTTGAAGCACTTCCTTTATCATTTCTTGTAAGGTAGGTCTAGTGTTGGTGAATCTCCTCAGTTTTTGTTTGTCTGGGAAAGCCCTTATCCTTCATTTTTGAAAGATAGTTTGCTAGGTATAGTATTCTTCATTGACAATTTTTCTTTCAGCATTTTGAATACAATTATCTTACTTTCTTCTGACTTGCAGGGTTTCTGCTGAGAAATTCAATGAGTTTTACAAGGGTTCCCTGGTTTGTATCAAGTCACTTTTCTCTTGCTGCTTTTGAAATTCTTTGTCTTTTGACAATTTTATTGTAGTGTATCTCAATGTGAATTTCTTGAGTTTGTGAACTCCATTGATTCTTTATTCTTGAACCTCTCTATTGAATATTTAAGTTATTATGTTCTTTTGCTCCAATATTTGTTTTGTTCTTTTAAAAATCTTTCTTTTAGTTGGGCATGGTGGTGCACACACCTGTAATCCCAGTGGCTCTGGAGGCTGAGGCAGGAGGATTGTGAGTTGTTCAAAGAGAGCCTTAGCAAAAGTGAGGAGCTAAGCCACTCAATGAGACCCTGCCTCTGAATAAAAATACATAATAGGACTGGAGATGTGGCTAAGTGGTTGAGGGCCTGAGTTCAGTCCCTGGCACCCCCCACCACCAACATTATTTTTAGTTTGTTGAAACTTTCACTTAATTCATGTATTGTTTTCTGGAGTTTTACTGGGCATCTTTATGATGAATATTTTGAATTAGTTGTCAGATAATTCCTTGTTTTAGTCAGTTTTGCATCTCTGTGACCAAAAGACCCAACAAGAATAACTTAGAGGAGGAAAAGTTTATTTTGGCTCATGGTTTCAGAGTTTCAGTCAATGGTTGGTCAACTTCATTCTTTGGGCCCAAGGTAAGGCAGAAAGGCATGGTGGAAGAAAAATGCACAGTTCATGACAGTAAGGAAGTAGGGAGAGCTCCTCTTGCCGCCAACAAAATAAATACCAGAAGCATACCCCCAGTGACCTATTTTTCCAGTCCCACTTGTATCTGACTAGAGTTACCACACAGTTAATCTATGTTGTTGAAAAGTAAGAGGAGTCCATGAGGTAACAGATAACCTATACAATTCAGGAGAACAAGAATACGTTAAATTATGCACAAAATTGAATACTAATGGGATGTGTATGTAAGTGCTAAATGGCATTTCTCCATTATTCCCTGACCTGAGGGCTCTTGCTCTATATTCCTATGTGACTAAGCATGAAACACAATGGTAGTGGTCAGAGAACAGAGATGTTGGTAGGGAAGAGAAGTATGCCTTCTCAAAAGGAACATTCATTTGCTGGAAGAGTTGTGGATAAAGGAACAATTTCTAGTGCAAATAATTAAGGTTGAAATTATATTCTCACCCAAATAATATGATCCTCTGAACTGTTCAGGTGATGAGAAACTACCTAATTCTTCTTCAGTACTCTTGGGTTCTGTGTAAGACTCAGTGGTTGAATAGCTCAGGAGAGAATTGGAAACATCACATGGCAAACTTAGTCCTACAGAATAAAAAACAAACAAACTGTTTTAATAGAAAACAGACTTGAAATCCTAAGAATTCAAATTTATAGAAATGTACATATAGCTATACACTAAGAATATAAAACTGCTTCCACCCACAAATTAATTTGAATCTTAGGAGATTGAACTCAGAGACACTTAACCACTGAGCCACATTCCCAACCCTTTTTATTTTATTTTGAGACAGATCCTGAGGTTGGCTTTGAACTTGCAATCCTCCTATCTGACCTCCTGAACTGTTGGGAATATAGGGGTGTGCCACTGCACCTGTGAAAGTAATTGTTTTTGATATTGATAAAATGCATTATAATCCTATATTGTTTTTCAAAGTTTTAGTTTGTTGACTCACTCCTTTTCCACTTTCGATTCTTGGATCAAAAATTCAAGTTCTACATATAAGCTAAGTAGCTAAGGAGGGAAAAGGGTGAATCGTTATTTCATCTAAAAAAGAATGAGCCTACATATAGACAAACAGATCAAAGAAATCGAATAGATAGTCCAGGAATAAACTCACACATATATAAGCAACTGATTATTTTTGGTTCACAGAAAATGTCATTTATTCCATAAAAAGAAAAATGGAGTACACATTATAAAAGGTAAGAACATGCTACATGGGGACAGTAGTAAAATTTCAACTATTAATAAAATTCATTCTAGCAACTGATTTTTTATTTTTTTTTTTGGGTGCTGGGGATTGAACCCAGGGCCTTGTGCTTACAAGGCAAGCACTCTACCAACAGAGCTATCTCCCCAGTCCCTAGCAACTGATTTTTGATCAAATTTTAAGGGCAATTTAGTGGCAAAATGATAATCTTTTAAACAAATTTCACCAGAATAATTGAATATCTATATGCTTAAATAAAACAAAAAACTTCACATTCACATTGTCCATCATATAAATTAAAAACTCTAAATGGATCACAGACCTAAAAGTAAATCCTAAAAGTATAAAATATCTAGAAAAATATGGGAAAAAATCATGAGACTGAATTAGATAAATATTTCTCCAATATATCATTAGAAGGATGAATCAAAAAACAGCAATGATAAATTGGACTTAATCAAAGTTAAAACTTCTCTTCAAAGGAAATTTAAAAAGAAAAGACAAGTTATAGACAGGACAAGCTGTAGATATTTGCAAGTAAAATGAAATCCCAGAACATACAGAATTCTGAAAGCTCAATAATCAGAAAACAAACATCCCAATAAAAAAATGGGTGAAATATCTGAACAAAGACTCTCCCAGACCAAGAGGTGTCAAACAAATTCTGTGATAGTGAACTAGACTGAAGAACTTCCCAATGAGGAGAGAAAATAGTATTCAGAGCTTAGGAAAACCAGAGGGTTTAATAAGAAAAGAGAAAATACACTGTTAAATTTAGTCAGCATTTATTGAACACTTCTAACATGACAAGAGAGACATCAACACTAATAGAAACTAGTGGGGTAAAGAGGGTAAGGATCAAAAAGGGAACACTGCTCTGAATACCTATTGTTTCCTGTCATGGAGTTGACTTATGTCTTGTCATATGTCTTATGTTCATCTATTACCTACCTGAGGAAACTAACTCTTTATCCTTCATCCCTCACCTTTTTCTCCTATTCCAACCTTTTTGTTCAAGATGGAAAATGTTTTCTATCTCTTCTGGCCACCAATGCAACACTTAAATTGATTGACCCAATTTACCATCCTTCTTTACAGCTTCAGCTGTTGGAGGTAGGTTATCCCTTTGAGCATTCTTTGCTTCCATTACTCCAAATGCCCTAGAGTAACCTGCCCCTGTCCTTGCTACCTTTCATATTCTTCTTGTTCTGTCTTTATCCGCTCACATGTTATATCTGTCTTGCCTTCCATTTCTCAAAATTTCATGAATACCACTCACTGCAGAGCTATCCTTTCCACCAAACCCTAGAACTCAAGCCAGGCTCAGAAATAAGGAAAGCCCTGTACTCACCATCTGGGTAGTTGGGTAGAGAAAAGAATAAATAAATGTTCATGCTGTATCAGTGGGAGGTGTTCCTGGTGTCACAAGTTAGAAATCTAAATGCATTTAAAATTAGTTTTATCAAATGACACTATACATTTTTTGAAAAGTCAAGTAATTCTAAAAGGTTTATAACAAAAGCTGCAATCTCTTTTCTCATAGCTCCCAACCATAATTCCCTAACTCTCTAGTAACCTCTACCGTGTACTCGATTACTATTTCTTTTGATAGTCACCTTCTTTATATTTCTAAATTAAATATATTTAACATTTATATTATTGACTGTTCAAATATATTCATAGTGGAGCCATCTATGAACTATATTCACAACCTCTTTCCACAAGTTTTTTCCTTTGAGTGATTTATTACCTAATTTAAAAATTAGTTTTCTAAGTACTTATCTCTATTATTTCATCCCAACTTTTTGCAGAAGCATAAATTTTCTCCCAATATTTAAAAAAATTGGGGGTGGGGGTTGTGGCTCAGTGGTAGAGTGCTTGCCTAGCATGTGTGAGGCACTGGGTTTGATTCTCAGCACCATATAAAAATGAATAAATAAAATAAAGGTATTGTGTCCATCTACAACTAAAAAAAAAATTTGTTTAAAACACCAGGTTGTTATTTTTCCCTCTCTCTTATTTCTTTCTCTCCTTCCTTCTTTCTTTTTCCCCTTCTGTCCTCATTTATTTTTCCTTTTTACTCTATTTAAGAAATATTGTGGGCTGGGGTTGTGGCTCAGTGGCAGAGTGCTTGCCTAGCACAAGTGAGGCACTGGGTTCAATTCTCAGCACCACATATTAAAAAAAATGAATAAAATAAAGGTCTATCAACATCTAAAAAATTTAAAAAAAAGAAATATTGTTATTGGAGATCTCATTTCACTAGCTCAAATTTGGACAGGTTTTCCTTTAGACAGGTATCTACTTCAGACTTTCCTTTGTTGTTATCCTAAGAAACTCTTTCACATGTTTCCTGTATGAAAGCCTTTAATTTCTGGATCCTGTGATTTCCATATTGATTTACTGATTTTCTTAGAACATTTCCTTCATTTTCTGAGAAAAGGTGCATAGAAACTCCATCTAAAATTTTCTTTATGCTATCTTCATATTTGAGTGATGGTTTGGCTGGGTACAGAAATCCAGGTTAGTCTATTCAAGAGACTGATTCTACTTTTTGATGTGTGACACCTTTTTTTTTTTTCAGAAGTAACAGCCTTTAGTATTACAGGATTTGGCCCTCTAAATTACAAAGTTATTCCTCTATCCTAACCAAGTGTTGTAATCAATACAGCCCTCCAGATATTTACTAGGTACTTGAGACAAGATTTCTCCCAGTTTTCCTTCCAAACTAAAATTCCCAACCAGAAACTTAATTATACTCATGAAGTTAACAGATTCTCAACACCAGAAATAGGTTAAGGAACTCTTGCTTAACATTTGTAGAAGTTCAAGTTGACCAAAAGAAGACACAGGTTTCTCATTAAACTTTTGTTTAAATGGGTCTCAAAATTCTGTGACAGATTTTTGGTCAAGTTGTTTCCATTAAAAAGTACTGATTTTAAAAACTAATAACTTAAAACTGCCACACACACACACATACAAATGGGCCACAAAACATTCTCCCTTCCTTCTGAAGGTTTTATGATGCACTGTTATCATTAATCAGTCTTTTACTATTAAACTTAAATGGCTAATTGAGACAAACAGTTCTGAGATGGTTCTTCCACCACTGATTAAGACTGGGGTGGCAGGTGTTGGGGGTAATATTCATTTAGCCTTCTGAGCTTTCAGGACAGACTTGATGACCTTGTTAGCTCCAGCAGCCTTCTTGTCCACTGCTTTGATGACACCCACAGGAACTGTCTGCCTCATATCATGAACAGCAAAATGACCCGGAGGAGGATAGTCAGAGAAGCTATCCTCAAACCCCATGAGGTTTTCCTGGAACCACATCAACAATGGCAGCATCACTAGATTTCAAGAATTTAGGGCCACCTTTTGATCACTTCTGACCAGAACAGCAATCAATCTTTTCTTTCAACTCAGCAAACTTGCAAGTAATGTGAGCTGTGTTACAATCTAGTACAGGGGCATAGCCAGCACTGATTTGGCCTGGATGGTTCAGGATAATCACATGAGCAGTGAAACCAGCTGTTTCCATTGGTGGGTCATTTTGCTGTCACCAGCAACATTGCCACAATAAACACCTTTGACAGACACGTTCTTGACATTGAAGCCCACATTATATCCAGGGAAAACTTCACTCAGAGCTTCATGGTGCATTTTAATGGACTTTACTTCAGTTGTGACATAGACTGGAACAAAGGTAATCACCATGCCAGACCTGAGAACACCAGTCTCCACTCGGCCCACAGGAACAGTACCAATACCATCTATTTTGTAGATATCCTGGAGGGACAGATGCAAAGGCTTGTCAGTTGGACGAGTTGGTGACACGATGCAATCTAAAGCTTCAAGCAGTGTGGTTCCACTGGCACTGCCATCTTTACGGGTGACTTTCCATCCCTTGAACCAAGGCACATTAGCACTTGGCTCCAACATGTTGTCACCATTCCAACCAGAAACTGGCACAAATGCTACTGTGTCAGGGTTGGAGCCAATTTTCTTAATGTAGGGGCTGACATCCTTGACGATTTCCTCGTTATCTCTTCTGACTGTAGGGTGGTTCAGCGGAATCCATTTTGTTAACACCAACAATTTGTTTCACACTCAGTGTGTAAGCCAGAAGGGCATGCTCACGGGTCAGCCCATTCTTGGAGATACCAGTTTCAAATTCACCAACACGTGCAGCGACCATCAGGACAGAACAGTCAGCCTGAGATGTGCCTGTAATCATGTTTTGGATAAAGGTTCTGTGTCCTGGATCACCAATGATAGTCACATTATACTTGCAGGTCTCAAATATCCACAGGGAGATGTCAATGGTGATACCATGCTCACACTCAGCTTGCAGTTTATCCAAGACCCAGGCATATTGAAGGAGCCCTTTCCCATCTCAGGTTCTTTTGTCGATCCCACCATATTTGTAGATCAGATGGCCAGTAGTGGTAGATTTCCCTAAATCTACATGTCCAATGACAATGATGTTGATCTGAGTCTTTTCCTTTCCCATTTTGGCTTTGATTTATCAGTGGTTTCATAACACCTGTGTTCTGGTGGCAAACCCATTGCCTGATGTGTGACTACTTTTAAACTTCCTTCTTCCCCTTCTGCCCCACATCTGGACAAGGTAATAAGAAGCCCTGGTGCTCATCATTTGAAAAAGTTTCAAACTACACATGGAAATCTCATTCTCTCACTTTAACCACCATAAAAATCCCAGACCAGTCTCCTTTCCCTGCCTACTCAAGTGATTTTCAGTTGTTTGGGAGTCACATTTCTCTCCAGAAAGCCTCATTATATGAATAAAAACTTTCCATACTATCTTGTGTAGATGGTATCACAGGTCTTGAAATCCAGATAAAATTTTGGGTGAATTTTCATCCTACCCTTGCAAAATCAGTTGTCTTCAGAATCGTAAATGCACTTTTTCCACCATGTTCTAGTTTCTTCTTGCAGTTGCTCTTCAGAAGTCCATTGTCATCCAACTCTTGATTGCTTATTTGCAACTGCTTTTATCTCTCCTCTGGATGACTAAAAATTTTCTCTTTATTCTGAGGGTTTTCAAAAGATTTACTATTGTACCTTGCTATGGGTCTTTATTTCATTTATTGTGATAGCATAGTTTATACTATCTGAACTTTGCTCTTGCCATCTCTGTTCATACTTTTCAAAATCTAAAAGGTGCTTTCAACATATATACTTATGACTATTTTTAATTCTAAAAACATTTCTAGTTTTATGTGTTCAATAATTTCCTTTGTGTTTACTCTAGAATATTGGGAATCACTATTTTTCAGATGTTATAATTCTTGGTTTCACCTTCTAATTATTTTAATAACAGTACTGATTCAGATACCACAAAGTTCACTGTTTTCAAGGGTATTATTCAGTGACTTTTGTGTATCCTCACAGAATTATGCCACCATTGTCACTACTTTTATCATTTTTTTGATATTTGTTCTACTCTCTCATATATTTCCTTAAATTATCTTCTGTTTCTATAGGATATTTTATTTCTGATTTTATATTTTTAAAATTATTTTTGTTCTATGAATTCTCCTTTTTATAGCATCCTGCATTTGTTTTTTGAAACATTTTTTTATCACCCTGAGTATATTAACAAAACTTTAAAAAAAGAAAAAAAAAAGGTTTCTTTCCTTTTCAATATCTGTGTCATTCAAGTTTATTTTTATGTGGTATCCATCTTTTAACAATTTTCTTCAAATGCCTGATAATTCTTGAATGTTCAAGGATGAAGCACTAAAAAGCATTATGAATGGGGTTTAAGAAGAGGTAGGTTTTACTGAAGGGTGTTTAGACAGGGACCAGGCCATGACTGCCAGAACATAGGTCATCTCCTCTACAGAGAAGTTTCCAAAAGAGGAATCCTCTCTCCTACTTGGGGTGTATTTGCCTGAGTAAGATAAGGGGTCCAAGGGTTTTACTACTGAGTATACAGACTTTCACTTAATTCTCTTCCCTTCCATGCCACCCCTATTTTTCAGTATAGTACCTTTCCTCTGAGCAGTACCTAATATCTCTGAGCCCAGTCTCTCTGCTTCGATGTATCTGGACTGCTAGAGAAGGCAGGAGGGTAGTTGCCTTCACAAGTATGGATCAAAGAATCTTACTGCCACCTTAAAAATTTTCCATACATCCCAACATTATACCCATTCATTCAGGAATATGTCATGTCTCTAATTCCTGAACCTATGGCTTGACGCAGTTTGCTTCTTGGTTTGTACTAGGAACTAAGCATTAAGCCTTTTTGTTTTAAGTCACTAATTCAATGATAATTCATTCATCTCAATGATAATTCATTCATCTATCTTCCAGATGCCAAATATTTTTGATTATCTCTTACCTGCAACCGTGTGTTCTTCTTTTCACCTAGTGGTTTCACACCTTTTTTATGCCTTTATTGATACTTTAGTTGGGTTTCAGAAGGGAAAAATAAATGTGAAGGTTCAATATGCCACATTAAATATGAAATTCTTAAATAATTTTTCAAGGTGTACAAAGTTACTAGATTGTACTCTGCTTGGGAGTAGTTCTCAGGGTTTTATTCTGGCAGCAGGGACTGGTAACTGCCAGTGTTTCCTATACAATTAGGAGATAAGGGGAAGGATACCAGGTATTTCAAATGTAGCTCTTTTTTGGGGGGGGGTACTTGGGAATGAACTCAGGGGCACTTGATCACTGAGCCACATCTCCAGACCTATTTTGTATTTTATTTAGAGACAGGGTCTCACTGAGTGGCTTAGCACCTCGCCATTGCTAAGGCAGGCTTTGAACTCTCAGTCCTCCTGTCTCAGCCTCCCAAGCTGCTGGGATTGCAGGTTTGTACCACTGCACCAGGATCAAATGTAGTTCTTAATCTATCACCTTGACAATTCCTTCAGGGTCCCTTCATTATAATTTTGGAGGATTTTTTTGTTTTGTTTGTTTTGCTTTTGTTGATCAAGCTGGAGCATCTCTAGAGACATTCTTACCTCTGCAGTGGTTTGTTTCCACTCTTGATATATTCACCAATCTGATCTTATTTGCTTTTAAGAATTCCTAAGAGCCAGGCACTGTGGTGTACACCTGTAATCCCAGCAGCTTGGGAGACTGAGTCGGGAGGATCAAGAGTGCAAAGCCAGCCTCAGCAATGGTGAGGTGCTAAGCAACTCAGTGAGATCCTGTCTCGAAATAAAATACAAAATAGGACTGAGGATGTAGCTTAGTGGTTGAGAGCCCCTGAGTTCAATTCCAAGTACCTCCCCACCCCTCCAAAAAAAAAGCAACGAAGAATTCCTCTGTATTTCTGGCATGCTGATAACTTCCTTTCTTTTTTTCAAAAATAACTTCAATTATACCAGTATGTAGATGAATCAAATTTCTACCACCAGCCCTGCATGCTCATCTGCCTGTTTGACATTGCTAGTCATCTTAAAGGCATTCATAACTTGCAGCAAAAGTGATCATATCATTCCCTAATTTAAGACTTTATTGGCTTCCTGCTGCTGCAAAGATAAACATCAATATTTTGACATGCACAAGACTATGCAAAGTCTCTAGTTGATCTATCTTATCTTGTAATCACATTTCCATCTATTGACCATCTTTCAGTTCATTGAACACATAATGGTCAGTCCCACAGTAAGGTCTTTGCAAATGCTGTTCTCTCTGCCTGGATTTCTCTTTACTCATCTCTTTGTATAGTTAATTTCTACTCTCCTTCCTTAGATCTCAATTCAATTGCTATTCCCTCAAGGAAGCATTCCATAATCTTACTAAATTCAATTAATTACACTCAAGTCAATCTCTCTTTTGTAACACTAATCACAATAATAATTTCATATTCACTAGTATGTGCTTGCAGGCTTTGGGGATGAGGTCTAGAGTACAATCAGAAGGATTTACACTCTGCTAGGGGAAATGTTTCCATTTTCAATGTTCCACTGAAACAAGAAGCTGAGGAGAGATACAACTTATTACTGATTAGGAGGAAAGACAGAAAGCAAAAGAAGTTTATATCTAATAATCTTACCTGATACTAGTTCACTACTAGATGAACTACTATCAACCTGGAGGTCCTCAGTCACTGAGTCCTATGTGGAATAAGAATTCAAGATAAAGCATAAATTATGAGACTCAATATTTTCATATTATATTGATTTGGTTATTCTGCACATGAAAACTAATGTCAACTTTGTATATGAGTTTCATATGTATAATAGATTCAGCTTACTGATCACAGATGCAATCCTTTATGTAATATTGTATCTAAAAATAAATACTAAACTATAATACTATGGACACATCTAGGGAATCAACAATATAGTAGTCCACTTACTACTGTGAGATATACCAGTAAATAGAAGATGAAGGTGAATATTTTTCTGATCCCTAAAGGAAGAAGGATTTTTTCTCTAAATATAAAGGCAAACAAATACATTGAAAGAAAAAAAATTAATACATAAGTCTAAAATTCTAAAACTAAAAGACATAAACAAATATGGAGGGAGGTGGGGATATAGCTCAGTTGGTAGAGTGCTTGCCTAGCAAGCACAAGGCCCTGAGTTCGATCACCAGCACCACAAAAACAAAACAACAACAACAAATATGGAAATATTTGTCATATGGGTATAAAACTGTCATCAATATGTAATGAACAAGTCAGGCACAGTGGCACACATCCCAGTGACTTGGGAGGCTGAGGCAGGAGGATCACGAGTTCAAAGCCAGCCTCGGCAATGGTGAGGTGCTAAGCAACTCAGTGAGTCCCTGTCTCTAAATAAAATACAAAATAGGGCTGGGGATGTAGCTCAGTGATTGAGTGCCCCTGAGTTCAATCCCAAGTACCTCCTCCCAAAAATGTAATGAACAGGCATTACACATACAAAGAGAAAAAGAAAAACAAATGGTAAGTTGAGGGGAAAATGTACCAACTTCACTTGCATTCAAAGATATGGAAAACAACTATACCCTTCTCACTACATAGATTTTCAGTTTGAGTAATATGCCAATTTGCCAACATGATTCAAAAAACTGTAAACACAATCCACCCTTTGACCTATTGCAAAGTATTTATTTATTTTAGTGTAAGAATGTGAGATACATTAAAAAAAACCTTCTGTACCAGGATATCTACTAATATCTGTAATAGCAAAACCTTAGAAACAATCTCAATCTCCCAACATCAGAAAATACTTAAATTACAGTATATCTAATAAGACAGAACACTATGAAGACACTAAAAATCATTTTTGAAGACAATCTAATGTTAAGGAAATATATATAAAAGCATAAAAATTTGTAAAATGTTTAAAACAGAAAAAACAGACAAATATAAAATTTTGGAGAAATTTTAAAAATACTTTTTGCATAGTATAAATCATCTATAAGAAAAACTTCATTGTATGCTGTTAAAATGAGGTAAAAGTATTTTTTAAAAAAAAGCCTTAGGTTGAAACTGACATCTCCCAAACCATGCTACAGAGGAATATGTAAGCTAAAAATACAATCAAGTTTAATGCTAATGTCAGATAAGTCACAATTCATTTAAAAATTTTTTCAGTTGTTAATGGACCTTTATTCTATTTATTTTTATTTATATGTGATGCTGAGAATGAAACCCAGTGCCTCAGGCATACCAGGCAAGCACTGTACCACTAAGCCACAATCCTCCCGGAATGACATACAATTGTACAACTTTAAAATACTTTACAAAAGCCATATTAAGTATACCAAGAGATTATATATTCTAATGAATAAATGTTAGACTGCTCTGTAACATACTGAATTTTTAGTAGTGAGTCATGTTTCTAATGGTTAATAGAAAGTCAAATGGAAACCATGAAAATGGTTTTAAAATGTTGAAGTGCTACCCAAACAGAAAGAAATCATCAAATAACGTTTTGAACCTCTCACACAGAAAATTAGCCAGAAACACATTTCTTCAATGTTTGTTAAAGAAAAAAGTGAAAATGAATAGCTATGAGACGACCTGAGTCAAAAATGTAAGGTCTTTCTATCTAAAAACACACCACTGTTGATTAAAAAAACAAAACAAAACAAAACAAACAAACAAACAAACAAAAACCCAGAAAACTATGCAGTTTCTACTAAACAAAGACCATTTTATTCTTTCATTTGGAGGGGCACTAACTCCTGCAGGTCTCTAGGCTGAGTATACCTACCCACCATAGAATAAACGTACATACACTCAATGGAGCCATCTTCTCATTCTGGGTCTCTACCTGAGTCCTATTTTCTTGCAGGCTTCTCTCTCCTGTAATTCTTAACTGAGTGCTAACAAACAAACAAACAATACAATTAGTTTGCACCATCTGGATTTGACTCTACATGTCTCTTTCATGTTGTTCTGAATCGGAAAGGATCTTTAGAAGCACCTTCGGGAAGAAGGACGGACCAGAGGATTTGCACCAATACCCAAATGGTGTCACAAATACTTTCCTAGAGGTTTTACATTTCACTTGCTTTAGAAAACCTGGCAAGCATTTTTTTTTTTTAAACAAGTCTTTGTGAAGTCAAATTTCTTGGTCTCAGTAAAGCAAAATTAGAGTATTCCATTTTCTCTCTTTTTTGAGTCTTAGAATGACAGTCTGCCTTGCAGAACATTAGAACTGAGTTTACTAAGAAGCAAGTGGCCTGGGCTTCACTCAGACTACCCACCTCGGCAGTCCAGGGCCGCTAGCTCTCTGCCTGCTCCGCTCAGTCTCTGCTATCTTCGGCAAACCGTGCTCTTTGCCTTTCCCCTTCAGGCCTGCAAGAGGGCGGCACATTTCAGGGCAAGAGCCCTGGTAGCCCGCTCAACGGCCTCGGGGAACCCTGGGCCCAGGCCGCCCTGCCCAACCCGGGGGCACCCAGCAGCTTCCCCAGGCTCCATGGAAAGGACAAGCCTTGGGCTCAGACCTGGCCGGGTCTCTGTCTTCACAGACGGGCCTTGGTCTGGAGTCGGAGTTAGGTTGAGCCTCTGGCCTGCCCGCTTCTTGTAGGTGTAGACCCGTAAAGACCACATGGCCACCCCACCCCTAGGCCTTGGGAGCCTCGGGGGCCCTCGACGTCCTTATCGGCCTTGTCCTTTCCCGAGTAATCAAGCTACAGTCAGAAAAACCGTGCAGGCCTGCCGAGCAAGACCTCTAAAACCAGAGCCGGTGAGTCTCACTCCCGCCTTTTTATCTCGTTGAGGTCGAGCAGTGGCTTCTGGGAAGATGGAGGACCCGGAGGCTGCGCGCCCCCAAGCGAGCGCTGGGCCTTGGGCTCCCTCACCACCAGCGGAACCCAATTTTGTTGGTCTTTACTCCGTGCAGGAGGTCAGTCCTTTACTTTTCATTTACTCATTAGTCAGTTAGGCCCAACATGGGCTACCCAGGCCTTCGCCACTCTCCTTCGCACTGCATAGACCTTAGGAATGGAGTTTTAGGTGTCTGGGCACAGGCAGTCAAGCTAGGGATCAGCCCCACTTAGTGCAGGAACTTCAGAGATCTGAGTGCACATTAAGGCGATAAGGCGCATCTACTTGGGGAATAAACTTAAGCCCCTGGGGCCACCAGTTTATTGGCACTTGAAAGTCTAACCAAGCCTTCCAGCATCCTGGACTCTCAGATATTTCTCAAGGACAAAGTCCCTTAGTCTGTGCTCAGGAGCTATCTCTTGGACATCTGTGCATCTTGTGGTCAAGGCAGAGAACTTCTCAGGGGTTCCCCAACCCTTGAGCTCAACTCAGTGAGCTCCCATTGTCTCCACACACCCAGGTTGAACCATTTAGCTGTATCCAATAAGCATATTGCACACAATAACTATAACAATCTTTTTTCTTAATTTTTTTTCACAGCATTGGAAAATGCAGACTGCAGAGATGAAATTAGGAAAAGCTCAAAGATTTTTCTGGGACTATAAGCACGTATACCCAGTATATTCATAATAAAATTACTCTGAAGTTTTTTATTTAAAATCTCATAGAAACATTGATGATAGTTGATTTAATATGTAATTATCAAAATATAATATAAAAACAACAAAAGAAAGAACAGAGGGTAGGCATTCTTTCCTGATTAGATAGATACACTAGTACTTTGAGCCACTGGAATAGTATTAACTGAGCACCTTTCTCTGTGTTAGGCATTGTGCTAGATTAAATACAGAGACAAATCAGAAATAGTCCTTCAGGCAAAATTTCACAGTTGTGCTGCAGTGTAAAGTGATTATCTTATTCCAACATCCTTTCTTTAGTCACATTCATAATATGCTAACAGCCTATATTCTATAAGCCAAGTGTTGTGGCTCCCCTTTCTCCTTTGGGGGCTCTTGTGAAACCTAAAGTTCTTAAGTGACCTTTGTGAGGTCTGCACCCTGAGAGGTACTAGATTCAGAAATGGAAGAAATATTGAAAAATGAAAACAGACTAAACCAAAAACTGATCTGCTCTTTGGTGGTCCTAGTCCCTAGAACTCTGCCTTACTACATCGAATCACAGAAACTGAAATAAAGGCTTATGGGGATTAATCATAGTTGTAAAATTGGAATAAACTCTGGCATGATTTCTTGAGCCAAAAGAGCCCTTATGTTACCTGAGTCCTTAGGCAAAGGCTCTAGCCCTGGTAGTTCCAACAGACCAGGCTCTGGTCACCTGTTCCAATATGCCAATCAAAGACACCAGCAGTGGTAAAGGGCAAGAAAGGAGCTTTTAATCAATGTGGCCATGCAGGAAAGAACACATGTTGGGGTACAGTGACCTAAGATCTGACTTCAAAGGAATGACAGAAACTTTGAGGTTTTATAGAAAAGAAGGAACAAAGGCAAAGATTGGGGGTTTGGATAGCTGGGAGATTTATATAGCTAGCAGAATAAATTACCCTGGTCAGGCAATGGTCTGATTATCTCAGGACTGGTTTGTGAAGCTCTGGGATGTTCAACATCACTTGGGGGGTGGTGGTGGCAATTTGGTTCCCAACATTAGAAGCTTGTGTAGGGAGGTGCTTCAGTTTCATCGTGGGGTAGACAGTCCCACTTAGTGGGGGCAATCTCATTTTGGGTTGATCTATTTTGTGAGGCTTGGCAGTTGCTTGAAGGTAGTGTCAGTCCTTTGTAATAAAGATGACTATTCTGGAATCCAAGAAAACTGCAGAAGAAAATGACTCAGAGGGAAAAAAAGTTAAAAAGACAGAATCAGAAAGGGACAAAATGTTGGTTAAGAAGGTGACTGCGCCCTCATTCACTTAGAAATGATCTAGTTGTTCCTCATTTTGCAGCTGAGGAAACCACAGATTAGGGAATTTCCTTACAATGGATGGTTGACATAGGGGGCATGACTGTCCTGGAATTTGACTAGTGTTCTCATTCTGTTGCCATTCCTTCAAACATGTGTTGGGAAAGAGGTAGGGGAGCAAGGCCAGGTGTTTGAAGCGCTTGGTAACTGGGGAGAGGAGGGACTAGAGACAGAAGTAATCTGTTTACAACTTCACTAGAGCCAGTCTATAAAATGGAAATGAAACATGGGTCTTATTATAGCATGGAGCATGGTGTTGGGTTGTCATGAATTTGAAGAATAAAATCCATGCACACAAGAGTGAGAACAAAGTAACAGGATTTATTATAGTAATAGAAAGCAGAGTTCCTGAATAGGGAAGCGTCCCAAGAGAGATACTGAAGAGTGGCTATTGTTTGGGGGTTGATATAGGTTTAAAGAAGTCAGCCTCCTGCCCAATCACTCAATATCCACAAGGTATTCATGCAGCCTTTAGTCCAATTAAAATATAAATTAGGCGTTTTTCCTTCTTTGGACAGGCATGAACCCCAGTGACAAAGGTTCTGATTTAAAAATAGCCTTTTTAATAAGTTTCTTAGCAAACATCTGTAGGTACTGTTTGTGCTGTACTGCCAGAAAGTTACCTACAGGCCCATCTCCCTATGTGCCCAGCCTTATCTCTTCCTCCTCACTTAACTATAAGAAGGTGAGGTAGGGCAGAAGCATCTCAACTCAGTCATCTATCTCCCCTAATTCCAATCCCATATACACAGACATCAGTACAAGTGTTGGGTCATGAGCGTTAAATTGAACTCCCATATCACGGTTGTACTGCTCCCACACATAGACCTAGAACTCAGTTGATGGTGTTTTAGTTCATCAAATGATGGATTTGACTAGGTTGGAAATAGTCATGGATATACTAATGTCTATGGGTAAACAAATTCCAATTTTTGAAGAGATTTATGAAGAAAGTTTTCTTTCTGTATAATGGTTTATTATGGAGTAATCTACAGAATAGCTTCGTTTGTGGGTTTTAGGGTTCCATCTGAAAACCAGCTTATTTTTGCTCAGTTTACAATAATGGAATAAATCATAGAAATGGATGGAATGTACCTTCAGATATTATAGTGTTAATATTCTACAACTTAAAAAAAGGGGCCAAGGAGATTTTCCTTCAGTAGGTATTTCTTGAACATCCATTTTGGGGCAACTCAGCCTGGGGTGGGGACAGAAGGACCATCAATCAATCAACCATGTGGGAAGCTTCTAAGTTTGAAGCTGAGTTTTAAGAAATGAATGCTAGTAGTTGGGGGATTAAAGGAAAGAGATTCTAGAGACAAAGAACTATATGTGCAGAGACACAGAAGCATAGGAAAGCTTGATGCTTTGAGGGCACTACAAAAAGTAACTTGTGATTGGAACCAAGGCTCCCTGGGGAAAGGGCAGGATAAGAGATGCTAGACTTTGTGTGCTTAACTAGGGAATCTGAACTTTATCCTGGAAACTATGGGAAGTCATCAAAGGAATATTAAGCAGGAAAATGGCATCACCAGATGGCCATGGCTGAAATGTGTATGGTGAAAGTTGAGGAAGCTGAGGAGGGAACATGACTACTTAAAAAAAAAAAAACTGTACCATTCCAGATGAGAAATTAGGGTGGCCCAAACCACACAAATAGCTGTAAGAATAGAGAGAAGTGGATGATAGCACATATATGAAGACAATCTGCAAAATGTAGATATGACAGAATGTGCCATCTTAAGAAACTTTAATTTGAATATGATTAAAAGATATTATGGAAATAATGTTTGAAAAAACATCATGGTGGAAAATTCAAAAAAAATTTTTTAGTTTAAAAATGATTTAAAAATCCAGTTGGGTATGGTGGCACATGCCACCATCATTAAACAGAAATACAAACTTTTTCTTTCCAAAATAAGGTTGAAATAATACTCCAGAGGCAAGAGGATTACAAGTTCAAGTTCAAGGTAAGAGGATTACAAGTTCAAGGCCAGCCTCAGCAACTTAGAGAGACCCTAAACAACTTAGCAAGACTCTGTCTCAAAATTAAAAAAAAAAAAAAAAAAAAAAAGGCTGGGGATGTGAGTCATTGGTTAAGCACCTCTCTCTGGGTTCAATTCCTGGTACCAAAAAAAAAAAAAAAAATTGAAGACTTAAATCCAGGACACAATTGATGATAGTAGGAGTTCCAGCAAAGGCCTGTGCAAAGAAGAGTATCCCTGGGTGCACTGTAAGATTTTGGAGTTTGGGGAAGCTTACAGAGGATGCGGATGATGTAGCATATTCTGGTTAATATAGCTTGATCCTCTGGTGCTATAAGCATCATGACTGAAGATTACCAAATACACTCCTATCAGGGAATTATGTGATATAAATACATAAAATAGTAATTGTAAGCGATTTTGAGAAATGAAAAATCTTTATTTTTTTTTACAAAAGTTTTCATAAATGCATTTTATAGTTGGTATGCATGCTACTATAACAAATTAAATGAAAATATAATTGGTTAAGATACTTTTATGCATATTTAAAAATTAATATTTTAATCCCCTCAATTTTCAAAAATTGAAAGTAGAATAAGCAAGTCCTCAAAAAAATATCCATTTCCACCCCCCATGCATTACTGCAATGATTTAACAAGGAAAATTAATCAGTCAAATGAATGTTTAAAAACCATTGTCACTTTGTGAAAATCCTTTCTGTGGAACCAAGTTCAGAAGTGCTTGTATTTCAAGTATTTACCTATTGTCTCTGTGTTACAACTATTGTGTTCTCACTGGAGAGTTTTCCATTTGGAGTTTGGTCCCCATCCTCACTTGGATACTAATCCCATTCTGATTGTAACTAATTATAGATTCACAGACAGGATAATATAGCATATTTGAGAGAAAATGTAGACTACTAGGATCCTTTTTTCTTTTCATTTAAATGTGTCCTTAAAATAAAAACTAGCAAGAAAATACAGCCAACTTACAGTTTACCAATTTCACAAAGGATTTTTCATTCTTTTTTTTCCTGAGATATTAAGCAAGTTTCTAAGTAGTCTGTTTTCATGCAAAAATACATTTTCCCATTCTTCACATTCATTTTTATAATATTTTCTATTTTAAATAACTAAATCACATTTGTGCTTGGTACATTTGGAGCAGAAAAGATAATTCTTTTTTTAGAGCAGAAAAATAAAAGATTATTGATTGATGGGTGATACAATCAAATTAAGACTTCAAGTTGCTAAACATTACCTGATTGCAGAAATCCCAGTGGAAACTTGTTTTTTCTCATGCTTCTAATTTTACCTAAATTTAGAATGTAAGAGTGACTTGCATATGTTTAATCCTTAAACTTCTGAGTTCCTAACACATGGACCTAGGCCTATGTACTACACCTGGCCAGTCAGTCTCTTCTCCCATCTGGAGGGGAAGCCTCAATACTACGTAAGGCCATTTTTATGGCAACAGGAAAAAAAATTGGTACATATTTCATATAATAATATACACAACAGGATTGGTTTGTAAAATGAGGAACAGGTCAAAAAGGCCAAACATTTAAGAACATATTTATGCTTAAGCAACTGACTCTGTTACACCTGTAGTCTTAAACGGGATCTTATGGTCAGAGTGAGTATGACTCTTAAGTACATAACTTTTTCTCTATATTGGTTAAAGAGAAACACAAACTTTTTCTCTACAAAATAAGATTGAAAAATCTGAAGCAAGAAGGATTTTTTCATTAGTACATATTGCTTCATTTGTCCATTATTACAAAATTAAGTGGGATTAGAGGAATAGATGAGTACATGCAGTGTATTTAAGGCCCACTGTTTACTTTTCTCAACACGTCTGCACCTATCATTGGCCCAACTGTGATAATTAACTAGAGATCAGGAAGTCTATTAGAGCACAGGATCTTTTGAGTGACAAAAAGAACTCTTACGTTTTTCGTAATTAATCATATCAAACTGCTATAAGGTGTAAATGGAATCAAAATAAGTCTTAAATACTTAAATTGCATTACTCAAAATTCTCTGAAAATTCTATGAAATTCTCAAAATTCTATGAAATTTTGATTGAGTGGAAGGGCAATGGAAACAGCTGCTTTTTTTTGAATTGTGAAGCTACTTGCCCTTAAAATAGTATGACTATAAATTCAGGTAATGATTTTCATCTTTAATTGGTAAAATATTTATTAAATATTTTTAAAAGCCAGTGATATACAGATATAGATTTGGACATTTTAAGTATTTGTTCAGTCAGAAATGCCTTTGAAAATTAACATTAATTTTTAATACAAGGCATGGTGGCACA
This sequence comes from Sciurus carolinensis, assembly GCF_902686445.1. Classification (NCBI taxonomy): domain Eukaryota; kingdom Metazoa; phylum Chordata; class Mammalia; order Rodentia; family Sciuridae; genus Sciurus; species Sciurus carolinensis. Next base: position 138,353,820 of record NC_062218.1, on the reverse strand, counting down.
CACCAATAACCCCAGTGACTCAGTAGCCCGAGGCAGGAAGATTGCAAGTTTGAGGCCAGCCCCAGCAATTTAGCAAGACCTGGGTGCAATGGTGCACACCTGTAATCCCAGTGACTGCGGAGGTTGAGGCAGGTGGATCACAAGTTCAAGGCCAGCCTAGCAAGTGAGCAAGGCCTAAACAAATTAGTGCGACCCTGTGTCTAAAATAAAAAAATAAAGAGGTAAAGGGCCCCTGGGTTCAATCCCCAGTAACAAGAGAAAAAAATAATAATGTGCACAGAACTAACTCATTTGTTAAATGTCAAATTGCAAGTCTTCAGAAGACTATGGCAAAAGTATATGTAAAAAACTGAATAAATACATCAAACGATGCTGTTGTCTACTTTTGTTTGTTTGTTTTTTTTTGCGGTACTGGGGAATCGAACTCAGGGCCTTGTGCTTACAAGGTAAGCACTCTACCAGCTGAGCTATCTCCCCAGCCCTGTTGTCTACTTTTGATAAGACTGAAATGTAAGTGTACAAGCACTGATGTAGATTCATCCAGTAGACCCATTGATTATGCAGTTTTTAACTGACAGCATTCATTTAGAGTTTGGACTTCTTCCAGAGGGAAGGAGCTTCTGCCCTTTCAGCACATATAATTTGAATTAACACACATAAATTGCATATGAATTGTTTGTACATTTTCAGAGTCTTATCCCTACTGAAGAAAACACTTTCCTAGGAACAGTGCCTTCTTCAGATGCATACTCCATAGTTTGGAACTGATGTGCTGTCCAGAAATCAGGGCTTTGGTTACATCAATTTCTTGGCACCTAGGTACAGGGTATATCCAAATACATAATGCAAGAAAGGAAGTTTTATGGTTAAACTTAGGAGCACTTAAAGATTCAAAGAATGGAATTATGTCACTAGCATGACAATTAAGATGGACTTAAAGTTTTCTAGGGGCAAATTAAAGAGGTTCTTCAAGATTATGTTATTAAGAAATTATTTTCTTTGGAAATAGTATCTACTTCTCCCCATATAATACCTTGATAGGATTATTGAAAGAAAGTGAAACTGTTCAGAATCATATCCATATTTGGTTTCCCAGGCCTGGCATGCACATATTGAGAATGGAAGAGGGAAAGACCCCAGCAAGGAAATATTAGGTACATTACTGCTCCTCACCCTGAGAAAAAACTCCAAGATTCTTCTTAAGTATTCCCCAAGGGTCTGTTCATTGTAGAGTCAACAGATTTTAGAATTCATTATGGTAAGAAATCCATGAATATATGCATACTATTTTTGATTAGTTTTACATTACATTTTTATAGGTAGTCCTTGAATATCTTAACATTAATAAATGAGAAAATATATTGAAAGATCTTTGTAAGTTGTTCTATGATTATAATGTTCAAGATTATCTGAATTTGCATTTTCATGAATAAAAGTAAAAATCAGAGATAAAACTTCCACCTCAGTAAGGATTGTCATGTTTAAAGAATCTGAAATCACGTAGAATGTGAGTTATGATGTTTTCTTTTAGTGTGATTCTATACACATCGTTTTAATTTTTAAGTCTGACTTAATTGTAATTTTGATAATCAGTTGTTGAATGAGGTAGACATTGCCTAGATATTTGCTCTATCTTATTATTCCACAAATAATTAAGTACAATATATCAGTAGCTTTTCCTTTATGTTTAATAGGAGTTCTGTGAACATTGAGAATATATTACTTTTAGTGGTACACAGTTCTTGAGGAAATGTCTTAATTTTTACATTGCATTTGCGATATTTTTAGCAGCTTGCTACAATATAATTTTAATAAAAATAAAGTGTACTCGGTGATGATAGAGAAAATATTGTTAAAGACCTCTTGGGACAGGAAAAGGCTCAGTCATAAAATCAGGTGCTTATTCTTTCCCAGCTGTGTCATTTTTACTCATTAACTTTCAAGAATTACTATAATATTGCTTCACAGTCCATTATACTGAGAAGAACTTTCCTTGAACTTCACATGGAGGTTGAGTAAAGCTCTTCTATTTGTTTTTTGAAGTACTCTCTCAGCTCGGGTCTCTTAGCCTTTAATGTTGGTGTCAGCAAGCCATTTTGAACTGAGAACATGTCAGAATGGATGTAAATGGCTTTAACCTAAAAATCAAATGCAGAATACATCTTTAACAGGAATAAAACACAGCATTAATAGCATACATGGTGAAAGTAAACAGATATATAGGAACAGATGTGTTGATAAACACTATGCTAGGTCAAAAAATTATGTTAATAATATTTCAGCCCATTTGATGTGTCTAAAAGTCATTTTACCCCTTCCTTCTAATTTGGCCAGTCAACAGAAATGAATTGGTTGCTTACTCTGTGCCAGGCACTGAGGATACAAAGAGGAATCTTGAACATACATACCCACCGGGAGCATACATCTGCACCCAGGAGAGCAGATGGAGAGATGCTGGGCAATGATTAGTATGGCATGCACAGGATGAAGGGCCTCCAGCTCAGTAGATGGTAGGGGAGAGGGAGGAGCATCAGGGAAGACTTCCCACTTCAATGAGTATTAGAAAAATGAGTAATAATCAACCAGCAAAGGGGGAGAGATGGGTAGAAAAGGGCACAATAGATAGAGGCAGCCGCAAGAACAAAGCCAGGGGTGGAGGAATCATAAATGGCAGAGTGTAAGAAGAGAAACCCAAGGGGTTTCTTGTTCTTGTATAAAATAGGTAAAGCGAGGGATGAAGCTGAAGTGGTAGATGGGTCACTTTATGCAGGAGCCCAACCTTACTCTACAGGGTGGTACTGAGTGTTTTCACACAGATCAATGGCATGGCTGAACACACACCTTAGAACATTCTCTCCAAGAGAAGTGGGAAGGTGGTTTGTGAGAAAGTGGAGACTGGAAACGGGAACTATTCAGAAGGACGAGGCCAATTCATGGGAGAGGAGTGAAAGGCTGCACTCGTGGCAGCAGCAGAGATGGAGATGAGTAAGCAGTTCTAAACCATTCACAGATGAACTGGCAAGAGGAGTAAAGGAGGCAGCCTCTGGGATTCCCAGGTTTCTGTTTTAGATGGCTGCCTAGAGACAGTGATGCTATTCACAGGAGGAATATAGTCTGGGGGACATGATAAGGTCAAGTGAAAAAAAAGTTTCACTATGGAATTTTGTGAAATCTACCAGAGGGGAGGCATGGAGAGCTCACACTCAGTGTCCACATTACCTATACCCATGAGGCAGAACCCAGGCTTCTTTCAAAGTCTCCTGGTGAGGCAGAATGGGGACTGGAAAGGATGGAGGAACTGATCTAGGGGAGCCTGGTGAGGTTCCTCCCATGTGCAGCTCCAGTAGGAAAGCTCATAGGCAGTTCTTTGAGAGTCCTATGTTCTGACCTTGGGTGGGCTGCATCCTGAAGTGATGCCATCACTAAGAAATTATGTCCTGAAAACTGGGACTAAATTCAGTAATTTTGTTGAGACAATACACTTACATCTTTAAATAGTGATGCTATTTAATCAGGGCTGTGAAATGCTGTACTTCAGACTTTCAAGAATTAAATCAAAATATATGTGTTAAATGCACATGTACATTCACTTATCACTAACTGATAATTATGGAGGAACTAGTGTGCGTCAGGTACTGTGTTAGGCATTGGGGATACAAATAAGTAGCAGTCCTGCCCACATGGAATATATAATCTAATAAGATAATACAACTACTATGGGCACAAACAGAGAGGGCCACTAATGGCAGTCAGGTGGTTGCTTCCATAGTGCCCATTCCCCACTTCTTCCACATTAATAGAACCATGACTTGGTTTGGGGCCAGAACAATCTGTCAATCATCACAGTCCTGTTCTCTGATTTCTTAACCATTTCTTAGCCCACAATTCCCAAACCTGTAGCTTCCACTTTGTGACCAGGAGGTAATAAGCCAATGTGGAGATAAACCAGAATGGAGAGTGGAATAACAGATGAGTCTAGGTCTTTGAGGATCTGCACATACATGGAACAACCTTTCTTTCAACTTCTTGTGTGTGGCATGGGGGGGAGGGGGAATCAAACCTAGTGTATTTAAGACACTGTGTGTCAGGTTTTTCTGTTAAAGCTGACTGCATTTCTAAAAAAAAAAAAAAAAAAATGTACTACAGATGGAGTATGGAGTATAGGGTTACTCTATCGCTGGGCTAAATCCCCAACCCTTTTATTTTTACTTTTTGTTTTGAGACAGGGTCTCACTAGTTGCCCAGGTAGGCCTTGAACTTGAGATCTACCTGCCTCAGTATCCTGAGTTGCTGGGATTACAGGAGTGTTCCACCATGCCTGGCGTGACTGCATTTCTGATATACCATCTAAGCCATACTTGGGCAGCGTTCACTGAAAAGGGATGCCTGAGTTGAACGCTGAAGGATAAGTAGGCTTTAGACAAATGAAGATAGCAAGGGGGGAGGGTGGCTGCTATATGGTCTGAGGACAGGAGGCTCATAGAGGCAATATGGGCCAACACATATCGGGAACACTCACAGTGTAGGCTATGGCCTAGGGTCCAAATGATGAAGAAAGGTATGGGGTTGGTGAGGTTAACCCGTCAAATTATAAAGGATCAATACACCTAGCTAAGGAGTCTGAACGTAACTCTTTAAACAGTTTTATGTATTAAGAAACTGACTCAGAAGGGCTCTTTGGAGTGATACTCTGTTAAGAATGGATTGAGGTGGGGTAAGAGTGGGAGACAGAGGACCAGCCACCAGGCAGGGCAGACTGGTTTGGGCGATGAAGTTGGTGTTGGGGGTGGAAGTTGGCTTTGGGTAGAAAGGCAGCATTAGCAATCAGTTTATTGGTTTGGGTAAAGAGTAAAGAAGGAGAGCTAAGAATGACTCTAGGTTTCTGCTTGAGCAAATACTAGTGTTAAAAACTGGATGAGGAACAGAGATTTTTTTGGAGGTGGTTAGATCAAGCATTCATATTAAGCTTGACATGCTTCTGAGATAAAATGGGCTTTGGACATTGGATATATTAGAGCTGCAGACTGGGCTTGAGAGAGGGAAGGAGTGACTTGAGGAGGAGAAAGAAATCAGAGTGTATACAGGCCATGGGAAGAAGAGTGAGAGGTCACTGTGTCTGATGCCACTGTCCTATGAGGGAAGTTCACAAGGCCCAAGGACACGATAAGCTCAGAAAAGAGCTTATTTCAAAAATCAACTTATGCAAGGAATTTCAATGACTGTTTTCAAACTCTCTGATGCTAACAGTCTGGTTCCCTGGCAGGTGAGTATTTATTTATTTTTAAATTTTTTGTAGTTGTAGATGAGACAGAATACTTTTGTTTATTTTTATGTGGTGCTAAGATTGAACATGGTAGGCAAGCGCTTGCCAACTGAGCTACAGCCCCAACCCAGCAGGTGGTTATTTAAAGATAAGAATGCATTTTTTACTCAGAAAACTCTTTATTACATTCATTGATTTTTAAGTTTTTAAAATTTTTTGGTACTAGGAATTGAATCTTGGGTTGCTGGACTTCTGAGCTATGTCCCAGCCTTTTTAAAAAAATATTTTTTATTGTTGCATTATAATTATACATAGTCATGGGATTCATTATGCCATAGTCATACAGGCACTTAACAAAATTTGATCAATCTTATTCCCCAGTACCTTTCCTTTCCCTCCCTTCCTTCCTCCCCCACCTGCTTGCTCTACTCTACTGATCTCCCATCTATTATTAGTATTATATATATATTTTTTAGACAAGGTCTCACTAAGTTGTCCAGGCTGGCCTTGAACTTGTGATCCTCCCTAAAAAATTCTAACAGATTCTGACATTTTTACCCATATTTGTAACTAAAGAATGTGAAAGTTTTCAGACGAGCACAGCATTAGTAAATCAGATTCATCTTTGTCTCTTAAGATACTCATCCAAGGGGCTGGGGGTTGAGACTCAGTGCTGGAGCTCTTGCCTCACCTGAGTGAGGCCCTGGATTCAATCCTCAGCACCACATAAATAAATAAAAGAGAGGTATTATGGTCATCTACAACTAAAAAAATTTTTAAAAAGATATTTGTCCAAATGAAGGATTCATGTTTGTCTTAGTGTAGCATAATTTGGTAATACAAACAGCCTTTGGAGGCTTTCAAGTGTGTCAGGGATGGAACGAATATCATGCTAAAAACACAGCTAGCATTACAGAGAGCCAGTTAACTTCACCTCATATGTGGAAATATTCCTACTTGGATTTCCAACTTTAATAGCTGGAAATCTGAGGTTTTGGGCTAAAGTTGGATATTGTGAAATATTTCAAAATTAATTAAAGTTTTTATAAAGAATGTTTTGTTTGCAAACTCTCTCAGTGTGCTTTCTACTCAAAGAAGCAAGGATTTGGTCAGGAAAAAGGACGCTATTTTTTCGACCCCAAGGAATATACTTTCCCCCTAATTTGTTGTTATCAGGCATAAGTCATCCTATGACACGTGCAAGTCTTTGGAAATAGGTCCCAAGAGAGAAGTTTGGTGTACTGAGGAGGGAGTCTACAGAGGATATGCTGGGGGGGATGTGATGTGGGTATAGGAAGGTAGCAGGGATGGAGGTAGGGAAGGGTGGTGGGATGAAGTAGGGGAGAGGCAGAGACAGTGGAGGTGGCACGGAGGAGGGAAGAGGCAAGGTGGTTAAGTATCAGAGGGGAGTAGAGAATAGAGTCCCAAACCAACAGTGGCAGCACTGTTCAACTTGTGTATGTCACTTAACTTTAAAAGTCTTGAAATCACCGTTTGGTGACAAAATTAATTAGCTTTTAGAAAACATTAACATAATCTAAAGCAAGTTTAATCCTAGATGCATTGATATAATAGCTCACATTTAAATATGAAAAACTGAAATATGAAAAACTGTCAATATGAAAAACTGAAAAATGGACAGTCCAGAAAAGTTCTCTTCTGACAGAAACAATATCATGTAAGACTTTAGTAGATGTAAAGCATCTACCCTCCTTCTTTTAATAGCACACTTTTAAAAAGGAAACATGCAAGTCAAGATATAATTTCTACAGTATCTGTACAGCCTGGGTTTCAGCTGGTCTGCATTCCCAGTAGCACATGAAGAACACTATGTAATTGGGACAAGGATCTATGTGCATTGCCAGGATTTGGGGTATACATCTCTGAAAATATGGCAGTAACAATCTATAAAATATATAGTACAGGGAAGATGAATTTTGTAGGGAGAACTACATAAAGCTATTTAGATGGTAAGTAAAATAAAACATGATCTTAGGAAGAAAGAATGGAAACAGGTAGAATGTGAATATCTGCCAAAACAGTTCTCAGCACATCTTGAGTTTCAGGGCTTGAGTGGAATATCTGCAATACAACTTATCTGCCTGCAAAATAACTCTGCCTGAGAAGAGACTATATCATCTAATACAGTTTTGCAAAGGCCAAGCAAACTAGCAGCTTAAAGTCAGCTCCCATCTTAGTCCCTCAGCGAGCAGGTCAGTATAACACTGCTGCCAGGATGCCAGTCCTTGCTTGAGTCTGACCTACAGCCCTGAGCTATTTTAATTCTTCTATAAAATACCTATAAAATCTGCTTAAGTGAGAAAAAGTTTAGTAAGTAATTGGAAAAAAATGAGTTGAACCAGTTGTTTAACACTGACCTTAACTGTGGGCCTCAAATCAATAGGTTTTTTTCTTTCCAGAAGTAAATCAATTTTCTATAATAATTATACATTTTCTCATAAAAACCAAACTTCCCAATTGTGAACCTGTAAAAAAAGGCATGAGATTCCCTCTTCTCCAGTAATGCTTAAACATGCCATGAAACTGGCTTCCCAATTTTTAATGAGTAGATTTTTGTTGAGAAAAGAAGGAAAAAAAAAAAAAAAAAAGAAGGAAGGAAATGCTAGTGTTAGCTTTCTTCCTTGAAAGTCACAGAAAAGAGACTGCATAGCTTTTAACATTTTTTAAATGTAACATTTAAATTTTGCATTGGAATAAAATACCTCAAAAGTGTTCCTTTATGGCAACATAAAAGCATGAGCTTTTCACAATTTTGAAGAAATATAACATTTTAATTTTTCAAAGGTATTACTCAATGAAAACTTGACTCTGTTTGAATGAATAATTTAGGACAGAAGCAATAAACAAAAAAGATAAAACATTTAAATGAATTAGGAAAATGATCATTTCTGAGTTGCTAAGTAAGTATTCATTTCAGGAGGAGGAAATACAGTAAAATATTTCTAGGGAGGGAATTTGAAAAGTCCATTAAGCATTGACAGTTCATATTGTCTATGCAAATTCATAAGGCATATAAAGATTAAGAAAATTATTAATCATGATGGTTAACTATGCTTAAATACTTCCCAGTCACCTACATATTTTAATTATTGATATAATTATTATAAATACCTCCTACCTACTTATTAAGATATATCTTACAAAGATCTCTATAAATTAATAATGATTGACCTAATTTGAAGAATTGGATATTTTTGGAAGTTATTCATATAGTATATCAACTTTTTTATTTTTGTAATTTAAAGTTGAATGCAAATCAGCCCCCTCAGAAAATCTGAACTTCTTAAGCATTTAATAAATTATTTAAACTCTGGACCTGGCTGTTTGCACGTGTATGTTTAGAGTTAAGCCTTCACTGACTATTCGTTTTTGAGGAGGGAAAAGTTCCTAGGACAAGCTGACAATGGATTATGGGCTAACTGAAACAATTTGTGCTGAGCTTTGGCCCTGAGTCAAGAGCATACCCTTCTAAGGCCTGAGGCCTAGTGCTTGCTCTCCTGTGGTCAGCTGAGAGCGCACGCTGTGGTGGGAAGGAAGCCGAGGAATGAGGAGGAAAGGGGAACAGAGAAAATCAGGAGATGACAACCTTGGCAATATAACTAAAGACCTCAGCATGGCAGCCCTCTATTTGAGGTTACCATGGTGAGGACAGATGATTAGAACAGAAACTGTTTAAGGCATGTGGAAAGTCTCCTTTCAGTAAAGACCCTAACCAAAGCAATGATTAACACTGGAAACTTAAACCAAAGGTCCCTCTTAAGTGATGGTACTTTTTTTTTTTTCCCCACCCCCTGTGAAAAGGAATCTGGATGTCCTATAATTATTCTTATGTCCTGGGGAAGTCATGAATCCTAACGCCAGCAGAGGGCGTGCAGGCCTTATTAATGTGGAAGGATGCCTACAAGTGTGTTTCTGGAGGGCTTACCGCCACCCTTCAATTTATGACATAGACCCAGACCAACTGGTCTCACTCACTCCTTTGTGATCCATGAACTACATGGTCAGTGTGATCCAGTAACACATCTCCCCATTAAGGAAGGGCAATGAAGTTAGTTCTATAAAATTTGTAAATTTAAGTAATTATTATGCACCCCAAATTGACCTTTCATTCAAAAAGATAAATGTAATTTGCCTGAATGCCTCAAGATTTACTTATCCAGGCTTTAATTGCCCTAAAAACATACTGACAGATCTTTACGTTCATCTATTTAGAGAGAAATAGCAATATTCTTAGATCCTAAAACTATGTTTAGATTTTCTCAGTTTGAAATTAAGAAACTAAAATCTTCATTGCTGGAAATGTGTCTTTAAAATGTTTTTTAGTTGTAGATGGACACAATACTTTTATTTTATTTATTTATTTTTGTGTGGAAGATCAAACCCAGTGACTCACATGTGCTAGGAGAGTGCCCTACCACTGAGCTACAACCACAGCCTGGTGGAAATGTATTTTAACTGCAAATCAACACATGACAAGAATTTTATATTTAAATCTGATTTTAAAATGTTTCTAGGTTATCGAATTAACAGGTAAAAATTTTAAATTTTCATAAACCTTACAGACTCCTCACATTATTTTTGAGGAAACAAAACTTTATGAAAAAACGATTCTTAGAAGATGTTCATTTTTATGAAAAATAATTATTTTAAATACAAAGAACAATTTTAAATCAGGATGTTATGATTTTGTGCTTAGAGAATTTTTCTCCTTGATTTTTTTTTTAAATTTTAGTTGTAGATGGACACAATACCTTTTTAAAATTTATTTATTTTTTATGTGGTGCTGAGGATCGAACCCAGTGCCTCACACGTGCGAGGCAAGCTCTCCACCACTAAGTCACAACCCCAGTCCCTCTCCTTGAATTTTTGACAAAGCAGGATGTATATAAATGGTACATGTAAGTAGGACCAAGTATGCATATGAACTCAATTACAATAAGAACCCAAAACTGCATCGAGTAAATGTCTGCAAGAACTGCTTGTCCTCTCCTTAAACATTCTTCGTTTCCTCCTCTTTGTAGAAAGCACACTTAGCTGACAGATACGAATGGCCCGAGGGAAGACCCATATCTCTCCAATGTACTAGCAAGTGAGCCTGCCCACTGTAGCCAAGAAGACAGTCCCCATAAAATTAAAAATAAGATAGGACTCTGATCTTTAATATTGCAAGCATCTTGGGATACATGATCTACTAGTGACAGTGAGGGTAATATTTCAGTCTTTTGAATGCCTGAGATTATGAGGACAAGCACTGTCTCACTTGTCCAATGACCTATTTTAATTCAGGAGGCGGCTGTTGTAGTCAGCCCCAAACAGGCCTTCAGGGGTCCATTGGTACACAGTCTGCTGGCTGGCCACATCATAAAGGGTAAGGAATCTAGGTCAGGGTTGCCATTGGGTTAATTTAATTTTCATCACTAACTAAAGGACTGAAAGGATTATAGGGAGGTTAATAGTTACCTGTTCAAAAGAATGGAGTCCACTTTCTTTTCCTAACCTTACCATATCTTCCAAAATGGTTTTCTTCAGCTCCTGAATTAAACCACAGAAATATAATCATAAGAACATATTTTGAAGTGGGCATAGAGGAAACAACGTATTTTGAGTAAAGAGCAACTGGTAATGGTGCAGACACCGGTTCCCTTGCAACTGCCCATTTGGGATGTTGCTCCCTGGAAGCATCTCAATCACCATCTTGTATCAGGCAAATAAGGGCTGCAGTTGGCCTAAGGAGTGGCCATGAAAAGGCTAAGTGACTACTCAAAAAAATTGTTTTTTAAAGCAGCCTGCTGGTCAGCCTGGTGAGCCCTGCTGCCCTCAGATGAGCCCAGGTCCTGGGGTGGGGTGGGGGTGTCTATGGTTGCTGCTCAGAAATTGACCAAGAGACTTGAGGAGCTAATGCTGAGGTCAGAGAGCAGCAATCCTTCTCCAACATGAGCCATGAGAAGGTTTCAGGAAGGTGGGAATGGCCAATGCTCTAGGCAGGAAGAACCGTGATCCTGTTTCAATTCCACGACTCTCTATAAACCCAGAACACACAAAAATCACATTTGGAGAGTGCACAGTCAGTAAGACAGAAAGCCTGGGCTTGCATCTCACTCTGCTGTAAACCAGCTATGTGGCCTTGGACGAGTCACTTCCTCCCTGGCCTGGTCTCCTCTGTGCCGCAAGACAACAGGGCTGGATAAGCTTTCTGTGATGTCTCCTGATTGTAAAATCCAATAGCTGGTCGAGTTTCTAAGAAGAAATATGAATTTCTTCAATAGTAACCAAAAGACAAATCTCTGGTTTAGGATTTCCACTGTATAGAAAGTGATATTAGAAATTCCCTATGTGTTTGAATTCCACTGCTCTAACAGCTTTTCTGCCCTTTGCTTATGTGGCATCATAAAACACTCAATTGCCTTTAAGGAAACAGCCCTAAGATACTGACCTTATTTTTGCAGAGATCTGAATATTGTCCTTCAATTCCTCTCTTCTGGGCCCAGCAGGGCATGACTTCAGGGTCAGGCACTACAATGCCCACCAAAAAGGCCTGGAATGCCCACCAAAGGAAAATAGTCATGACAAAAGCTTTTAAAGTGGTTATTTGTGGTCCAGCATTAAAAATAATCTCTTGGTATTCTCGGGCTCCACCCTTTTCTAAAAATAAGCACACGCTTATGAAACATTTGTTCATGTTATGAAACATTTTCTCCAATATATCACACATTCTTGACTGTTCATTTCCTGATATGTCCCCTTAAATTTGATATGGGGGATATTTAAGGACATCAAGAATCAGTAAAATTAAAAACGAGAGCCAACTTTGATTCTCGTGCCAATCTTAAACCTGCATATTTTTTTGATGCTGATCAAACAACTCTATGATCCAAATTCTGTGAATCAAAACATGTTTCCCAGGGTTTCCAGACCATTTAGAAATTTTTACATCAGTGAACCTTCATTCATAAAAAGCTTCACTTTAATTTTAATGGCTTTCTTCAAAAATAATTTAATATTTAGTTATATTCATGCAGTGACACCATAGAACATGTATGATATCTTTGATATCATAGAATATGTTAATGATCTAAATAATAATGATGGTAAAATAAGGAGAAACCCTCTCCCAAATAATTTAATCCTAATAAACTATATTATCATCAGTACCATTATTTGTAACACTATACCTATTTATCTATAAAATTTTGCTTTTGTATCTTTTTAAAAAAATATATATGTTTTTAGTTGTCAATGGATCTTTTATTTTATTTATTTATATGTGGTGTTGAGGATTGAACCCAGGGCCCCACACATGCCAGGTAAGCACTCTACCACTGAGCTACAACTCCAGCCCTGCTTTGCATCTTATCTCAAAAATCTCTCTTGGAAGTAGGTAGAGCATAAATTAAAAGTAGTGGGCACGTTCATGATTACTACTTCAAACAATTTACTTGACCTAACTGCAGTTAACCAAACTAAAAGTAATTAAGTCTTCTCCTTTAGAAAGGAATTTTCTCTCATGATTTAAATTGCTTAGGCAGATCCTGGGGTCTGATCGGAGATTAAAGTTTACTCTAGATTTTTCAGCAGTCCATTGCGTGCAGAGCCTTACCTTTAAGCTGTCCCCATGGACATAGATTTGCGCCACAGGTTCACTCCGGATATAGATGTTCTCGATCTTCTCAGGTGCAACATATTCTCCCTGAGCAAGTTTAAATATGTGCTTTTTCCGATCAATAATTTTGAGAGTTCCCTCCTGTGAAGTTGGACAAACAGCCTCCTGAGAAGATGGCACTGTCAAAATGGAGTCCTTCAACTCTGCCCTTCCCCAGCCTGCAGATCCCCTCCCCAAACTGCTCCTCCCTGCTGTGCACCACAGGTCAGTGACATTCAAGCTCTGCTGAGCCCTGCGTACCCACTGTCCTTTCCTTTTCCTTGGCCACTCCGACATGTGTCTAAGATTCCCCATCAAACTTCTTTTTCACAGACTTCCCAGAACCTCACTACCCTCAGAGTGCTACAAAATGAGGCTGTTTGTCTCACAGGATGCAACACATCCTACGTGAAGCCCCTCATGACCATCTGGTCACTGAGCCCCAGACCTGGCCCTGGCCTTGATATGTGCCTCTCCTGGATCTTTAGCTGTTGGGCTTATCCATCCTTACTCATAAATCCCTTTTTTCCTCTACAGTTTTTCTTCCCTCAAAACCACATCACGACCAGACTTCTGCATACATTCTGTCCCCACTCCATCTGTTTGATCCACCAGAGCCAAGCAGTCTCTAGAAGACAAAAAAATAAGCAGGCCCTATTTTGCTCAAAACTCTGGTGGACGGCAAGTGCTCTTCCTACACTGGTTTCTTTGGTTCTCATTGCACCCCAGGAGCTGGGTGTTGTCACCCTTGTTTCACAGATGAGGAGATGAGGATGAGATAACTCAGTTAACTCTGCCAAAGTCACACAGTTAGGAAGCAGGGGATTTGAATTCAGATCTTCCTGGATTAGAAGACCATACCTTTCCCTTGATCTATCTAATGCTATACAATCATAATGATTTCTATGGGCTGGGGTTGTGTGCTAGAGCGCTCGCCTGGAATGCAATCCTTGGTACCACATAAAAGTAAAATAACAGTATTGTGTCCACCTACAACTAAAAAATATATATAAAAATCATGATGATTTCTAAAAGCAAATGTCTTTATAGATGATTTCTACCTAAAATTTAAGAATTGAGCATTCAAATCTTGCACATACTCTTCCAGAAAACAGGAAAAGGAAACAAAAACTACTCATCAACGCATTCAGTAAGTTCACACTAAAACCATAACAGAATTGTATATAATAGGAAATTACAGGCCTGGCATGGTGGTGCACACCTGTAATCCCAGCTGCTCAGGAGGCTAAAGCAGGAGGATGGAGAGTTCAAAGCCAACCTCAGCAAAAGTGAGGTTCTAAGCAACTCAGTGATACCCTGTCTCTAAATAAAATAGGAAGTAGGACTGGGGATGTGGCTCAGTGGTTGAGTGCCCCTGAGTTCAATCCCTGGTACCTTCCCACAAAAAAAGGGAAATTATAGACCACTCTCAAAAACCATAATAGAATTGTATGTAAAAGGAAAATTGCAGATCAAGCTAATGTATGAATAAGTTGAAAAGCCAAACACAATTTTTAGAAAAATAATATGAAGAAAAACATCACGACTAAGCAGGACTTATGCCAGGAAAGCATGATTTGCCTTACATGAGAAATTTAGCAAGAATACATATTTATTTCAATGGTTATAATAATAATTTGAATTAAAATTCAGCTATCACTTAAATATAAAAATTTTAGAAACTGACTTCACAAGCCTCCTGCCTGCTGTTTTAGGGTGTATTGGAGCACAGGCAGCTTCACATGAACTGATTTGCTTGCTTCTCACCAAGCTCTGTGAGGTGGGTGGTTTCATTCAAGTTCAGGACATCAGCGGCATATCTAAGTTTTGTGGGACTTTGAACTTTTACAGTTTAAGGGCCTTCTAATATAAAATGAAGTGCAGGACTTTGGAAGGTGTGGATGTAAGCGAGACTGAAGACTGAACTGATGGGACAGTCTGCCTTCTGTAGCTGATGGGACAGTCTGCCTTCTGCAGATGTCCTGGACCCATTGGCCTCTCTTCCCCCATACCTGTGGGCCTTCAGTTGGAACTGCTTGCCTTACACTCCTCCTCCTATCTCTACTCTGGATTGTGCTTCTCACTCTTTCCTTTTCTCTTAGAACGTGGCTTATTCTGAGACTTGGATCCAATAGGCACCTGTCCTCCCCTGCCTTTCCCCAGGTGTGTCTTCCCACTCATGTCCATCACATTGGCTCAATAATGTTAAAAAATGTATGTCTTCCCTGATCAGAGGACCTGGCCCAGGACATACACTGGGGATAAATTCCTGTCTGCCCCAGGCATGAGGGTTTCTCATGGGAAGCACACGTATCCAAGCAGGGACAAATTGGCCTGCCAGTCCACAGGGTCCAGACAGGAATCAATATTATTCATATGTCTGATAAATTCAATGCCTCTAAATGTCCAGAACAAACCTTAGCAACTTGCCGGAGACACAGAAGAGGCTTCCTGGCTGGGCTGCACCAGGCAAGTGCTCTCCATGTTGGCAACAGAGCCTTTTACTGGTTAAAGCATTCATCAAAGTATTTCCTATGTACCAGGTACTGTCATAAGTGCTTTACAGATATTTTCATTTGTTCCTCACAACAGTAACTAATGTTACTATTCCAGTTTGAGAAGTCAAAGAATGAGGCAAATTTGTCTCAGATAGAATTTGCGGGCCATGGCTAAAGAATGCTCTCTTTTTCAGTAATTGTGTCATTGTGGAGTCCAGGAGAGGGATGGGGCTTTGCTCAAGGTAACAAGAGCAACTGCCAGCAGAGTCAAAGAAACTGCAAGCACCCAGCTGCAAGCACTTCTCAGATCCCCAGACATCTCCCTTCTTCTACTCCACCATCAGATTCCACATGCTAGCATATCACTATCTGGAAACCATTAAGGGGAGGGAGTTGGCCCCCAAGACCCCAGCCATACCCTCCCACACAGGAGGAAAAGGAAAAGGAAAAGGAAGCATTGAGGGGCAGGTAAGGAAGACCCTCTCAATCCCTCAGGTGTTCTTGTAAGAATATCTGTCAGGAAAGATATGGAGAAAATTCCTGCCTTAAGGAACCAGATCACATATCCTCCCGCCACCAAAATAATTGGCCCTCTAGGATTCCAGGTACACATACCGGCAGCCATTTCCCAATGTCCCCAGTGTGAAGCCAGCCGTCACTGTCCAGAGCTTCCTTTGTCCTCTCCTGATCTTTTAAGTAGCCTTTGAACACGTTTGGTCCTCTCACACAGATCTGTGGGGTAAAACACCATGGCTTCTCTCAGCCACAGCATAATGAATGCCAGCAATGAGAAGCTGTCACCAGGCATAGGGAGAATGAGGTATGCTATCCACCAGCAAAACCCATGTGGAAATCATAGTGATGGGAACACTTGCCAGTTCTCTCTGCCTTTTAAGCTGTTTTTTGTCTTTTCTCAAGTAGGGTCCTCCCTGCTTTTGCCCCTATTCTGGCTACCCTTCTTCCTTTGCCATCTCTTCTCCTTCAAGAGCCCTATGACCCTGACCATATGCTGCTTTGTGACACTCAGTGGGATGTCATCACGAATACTGATGGCCAGATGATTCTGCCAGAGACGCAGTCAACTTCGCCACCCACTCCCATGGAATGAGAAAGTACAGGCCAGCTCATCTGGTCTATTTGTACATGGCCATGTTTCTTCTGGGGCACATTATACAGCAGCAGGCCATGCCACAGTTAGGAGAAAAAAAAAAAGGGTGTTTTAAAACAAAGTTTAGGACCTTAAAATCTTGATTTAAGTCAAATTAATCAGTAATTTAAAATGACTGTGTACACAAGGCAAAAGGAAAATAATTCCGTTCCTACTTGTTTTTGTTTTGCTTGTTCTTACTCACAGACATGAATGGCTACATCCTTAAGTTTACCTCTCCCTCTCCTTTGCAGGTCCAATAGTTCAGTTCCTCCACATCAACAAGCTTGATATGGTTGCAGGGCAGAGGTGCCCCCACATGCCCTAGAACACCAGAGTAAGAAGGCACTTGTCACTGGTCAGATCAGATTTAGCACTGAAAAGGCCCCACCTGACTGTAAAACTCTTTAATGGTCAAAGTGGGGAATTATGGAAGGAAACCAAAGCAGCTTTAGACAGGTATTTGTCACAGGCAAGTATTGATGATAAAACAATGTTCTGGAGAAAGCAAAGGCCAACCTCCACCTGGCCATCATTTTAAATTTGATTCTTAAAAAGAAAGACAGGCACACCTGGTCCAGCATCAACCTGCACAGGGGCTTAGGTAAGGAGGAAGTCAGGAGCTTTTACAATAGTGCCCACATTATAACATTTTCCACATTGTCAGATCACATATCTCAGTTTGGGGATCATACAATACAGCTATCATTTGTTTTTCCTCTAGCCACCAGTCTGTTGACTGGTGCATAGGAAGGACCTAGCAATCGTGTCAAATTGTGGGTTCTGACTCAGTAGGTCTGGTTTGAGGCATGAGACTCTACAACTCTTACAGGCACCATGGTGATGCTGCTGCTACTGGTCTACATGTGACACTTTGAAGAATAAAGGGAAAGGAAACTGGAATGAGGTAACTCGCTCTCCTGGGGTGGGGAGATACCAAATTTTCTTGGTCTTATATATACTCCAACCACGGGATTATATCTGTCATTTTCTAGTTATTATCCTTTAAGTTAAAGGATTTCATAGCAGGTGCTAGCCAAGGTCCTGAAAGAAAAGTAAGCTATGTCTATGAAAAGCCAGGCTGTGACACTTTGGTTTCTCTTTTAAAAGAGAGGTCGCTGAGCCTTTTAAATACTGTGCAAAGATATCACACCCTCTCATAGCCAATAGTCTTATAGGTTTTTAAGGTACTAAGGAATAAAAATCAAACAGTTTGACTGGGTGCAGTGGTACATGCCTGTACTCCTTGGGAAGCTGAAGCAGGAGGATCGCAAAGCCAGCCTCAGCAACTTAGTGAGGCCCTAAGCAACTTAGCAAGACCCTGTCCCTACATAAAATATAGAAAGGGACTGAAGATGTGTTTATATGTGTGTGTGTGTGTGTGTGTGTGTATAATAAAGGAAAATGTAGAAGAAGGAAAGTGTCCAAAAGGAAGGGAATATGTGAGAATGATTTGCCAATATGACAGCAGTTAGTGAGCCAGAACCTCTAAAGATGGTTCCCGAAGATTTGTCAGTGGCAGGGTGACTGAAGAACCATGCAAAATAGACTTTATCTGGCTAGAGTTTAAAGACATAGAATTAAAAAATAAAACTTCCACACTTGGATTGGCTAAATATGATTTCCATTTAGAATCCATCTTTCGAGTTTCTACTGACTATCTCAAGGTACTCTGAAAATAGTGTTGCATTTATGAGCATATTTTATTGCATGTACATCACCCCAAATTTTCTGGTTTGGAGTTGAGCAAACTCAGGTTCAAACAGTGGCCTAGGCTCACAGAGAAAGTTGTTATGTTGTTATCTTGAAGGATTTGTTATTGTTGTTGACTGTTTTCCAGCTTCTTCCAGTATCTGGTCTAAATGTGGTGATGGATAAATAATCCATGGGCTTCCTATTACAGACCTGCTTCCCACTCCCCTGAGGGACAAATCTCCTCAGAATGGGAGTGTGGATGGGAGCTGCTCCTTTCCAAAGTACCACTGCCTTCTAGACATTAATATCACAGGAGACCATAGTTCCCAAAAGGACTCTCAAATGGTCATTTAAGAAGTAGTTCTCAGACTGGGGTTGTTGCTCAGTGGTACAGCACTTGCCTAGCATGTGTGAGGTCCTGGGTTTGATCCTTAGCACCACATGAAAATAAATAAAATAAAGGTATGTGTCCATCTACAACTAAAAAAAAAAAAAGATTAAAAAAAAGAAGCAGTTCTCTTTCAGAAGAATAGAGGGGAGACCAGTAGAGCAGAGGAAGGAGATTGAGGGGAAGGGAAGGGAGATGGGGAAATACTGGGGAGCAAAATCTCTATCAAATTATGCTAATTCCATGTATAATTGTCACAATGAATTCCAAAAATTGTAATGCACCAATTAAAATATTAATAAACTATATAGAGTGGCACATGCCTATAATCCCAACGAGTTGGGAGGCTGAGACAGGAGGATCACACATTTGAGACCAGCCTCAGCAACTTAGCAAGATCCTCAGCAACTTTGTGAGACCCAGCCTCAAAAAATAAAAAGGACTGGTAATGTCACTCAGTGGTAAAGTGCCTCTGGGTTCAATCCCCAGTATGTGTGTGTGTACGCAAATACATTTATATATGAGACTCTACAACTCTTATAGGCACCATGGTGATGCTGCTGCTGCTGGTCTACACATGACATTTTAAATAATAAATATATATATAATAATAGTAGAAGGGTGATCAGTAGAGTAGCAAAAAAAGGAGGAAGAGGAGAGGAGGAAAGGGAATTTACTGGGGAATGTGATTGATCAATTTTTGGTATGTATATGTATAAATATGACACTGAATTCCATAACTATGAATACTTATAATGTACCAGAAAGAAAAAACAAAGAAAGAAAAAGAAAGAAAGAAAGAAAGAGAGAGAGAGAAAGAGAGAGAGAGAAGAAGTGTTCTTTAGTCACTATGAACATGCTTCTCCTTTACAAATTATATTCAATTCACAGGCTTCTTCTTTCACTCTAAAACCTAGTTCTGAAGTGATTATAAGTAAGACTGTGCACTATTTAGAATCTGTAAAATCTAATACGATGATACTATAAGCATTTTTTCCACCTAGAATAGTAATCTTTTGCTCTATTCTTCTTTTGGTATAACTTCTACTTATCTATGAAGGAAACAGGAAAATATAAAAAATAGGAAAACACAAAAAACTTACAACAAAGAAAACAACAGACCTATAACGTCATGACTTTTACATAACCATCATTAAAGTTTTTCTTCTATTCCCTTTGATTTTTTCTGAATTATTCATGCAAATTCAATTTCCAAGAGGGAGATTTTAGATTCTGCTGTTTTCAAAACGAGCTGCTCCCACATCTCTAGCCCATCCTACCTGAAGTCCAGTCCCCAGGTGTGGTGAAGGTGCATCCAGCAGTACACTCAGTTTGGCCATAACCTTCATAAACCTTTGAGAAAAACCTGGAAATCACTGTGGGCACAAACCCTCCCAGAGCTGATTATCTGCCCTTTTCAGTTAGCCAACCTCCCACTGACCATTGGTGTAAGGGAAGGTGCTCTGGAGGCAGGTAACTTCAGGGAAAGGTGAATGCAAACAACAAGTATGGCCACATTTGCTTAAAAATAGTGCTACTTTCCCACACTTAGTAGATAAGGTTATGTAGCTTGGGATAAAGATTTCTGACCTATTTTCAACCATTGACTCTATTTTCCATGTGGATAAATGGGTATTAGAGATAAGCATTTCAAAATTCACTACGTTTCATTAGAGCCCCTCTTATCTGCATGAAAGCTCTCACCACATGGAAGAGACTGCCTTTGGAACAAGTCAGACCACATTGGTGTGGAATAGGAGGATAGCATAAGAAGCATGTGGCTTCTAAAGCATAAATATATAGTCATGCACAATTATGAAACAGACATATTTGCTTGACTTGAAACCCATCAGCCACAACAATGTTACAATACTAAATAAATGTTACAATACTAAATACTAATCGAATGGACAAATGAAGGAGAATTTTTAGAGACAACAAAGACCACTGAATCAAATAATATATAAACAGGCTTTCATCCCCTCCCTTGTGCTCCTTTTCTGAGATATTGGGAGATATTTTACGGGCTGGGGAATGCAGAGATGTGGAACAGGTGTGGGACAGTTTCTCTGGCACATTGAAGATTCATATATAGTATATCTGATCCCTTTGTCCTTTGCTAAAACCTTCCAAGGGCTCAGGGAAAGTAATTTGCCAGAGTGCACACACATGTGTTTTCCAGAGTGTGGCAAAGGTATCCCGTTTTAAATGGCTCTGGGATTTTTTTTTTCATCCTTGGAAAAGGGAGATTTATCCCCAAAATCTTGTTCCTCAGATCTTTTTCTGTACAGTAGAGGGCAAAATAGATCTCCTGCTTGATGCACATCCCTCTACCCCCATAGAAAGTCATACAAGGCAATACCTGGCACCCCAGGGCTGCCCGGAGAAATCCCAGGACTGTTGGTGATGCAGGGGCTGCTCCAGTAACAATCATCCGAACACGTCCACCAAGACTGGCCTGTGGGAAGACAGAAGAATCTGCCAACATTTGTGTTACCTGAGATGATTTCCTGCCCATGTGGATCTCACTCAGGACCAACATTGAACTGGGTGCTAGGGTTTGGAACAAAGAGAAGACCATGAACTGAGGAAGTCCCTTCCCCTTCCAAATGATAAACCCCATCAGTTCTGTAACTTAACCCATGATAAAACCAAACAGTTTTTTGGCAGGGTGCTGAGGATGGAACCCAGAGTCTTGCACATGCTAGGTAATAGCTCTTACATTGAGCTAAACACCTAGCTCCTTGATCAACTCTTTTATGTCTCTTGAGATTAGTGGCATTAGTCTGTGTGGCACTCTATAATGCTGGTTTCCCTTTCCTTAAAATATACCAGTGCTCTCTCACTCTTTCATCATTCATAAGCATCCAAAACAATTACTTAGGGCAATTTCTTCCAACATCCATTTTAATGGCATTATCTTTTTTTTCATGTATAAATCAATACAATGCTTTATTTACTACGCACTACAGAGAACAAAGAATACTTGAAACACTTTGTTTCTGTAAGTTGAGCCAAGAGAGTTTAAATATTAATTTTCATAGCTAAAAATAGAATAGCAAGAAAAAAATGAGTATATTCTACTAATTAACAAGATTTTCCTTGGGTAATACAGAGCTTGAAGGCTTTATACAGAGATACAGAAATGTGCAATTCTGGACTGGACTGGTTTGGAGAGGATGAAGGGACAGGAAACAGGAAAGGAAAAGAATATTCCTGAGCATCAAACTAGAACCTGGTGCTGCTGGAAAACCACTGTGGTCAGAGTTACAGGGAAAGGCAAGAGAACCTTCAGACTCTAGCAGCATCTTGGTGGAGCACTGACCAGACTATCGAAGTTACCCTGATGTCTGTGGAGGTCAAGAGAGCTACTTACCATGGGTCCTTCTAAGTAATCACCACAAATGAAAAGTGACTGATTTAAAATTTCAATTGTAAGATAAACTTTTTTAAAAAACTACTTTTTTAGATGTTGATAGACCTTTATTTTATTCATTTATTTATATGTGGTACTGAGAATCAAACCCAGTGCCTCACACTTGCTGGGCAAGTGCTCTACCACTGAGCCACAACCCCTGCCCTAAAATAAACTTTAATTGCATGAGTTATTATTCCATAAGATTACAGGCCACTGGGATGAACTTCTCTAGTTCCCCTGTAAGATCATCCACTGGACACAGGTGTCATTCTGTAATCACTTGCTCATTTCTTACCTGAATCTTATTAAAGAAGAGTTCATCCCAGATACTGTTATTTCTGATGATTCCACTCCGGACCTCAGCCTGCTTACGCTTTGCTGCGAACTCCAGCAGCCAGCGCTTCAGTGGAGTGTCTGCCTGGCTGAAGATCTGAGGAACACACATTGCAAATAGCTGTCAGGGCCTGAAGTCATGTCCCCAAGGAAGAAAGCCCAGATTGACCATCAGAGAAGCCACACTCTATTATACCCCTGCAGGAGGTCACTGAATGTGTGACATCAAGCTGAAGGTTAACTCTGACGAAGTCCAGGCATCTTGTAGAGATTGAATTTCGTAAAAAACACCTCCCCAACCAAGGTTTTGGAGAATAGGAAGAAAATGGGAGATGGAAGAGCAAAATTTAAAAAAGAGTCAGAGAATATAAGTGAGGAATTAACTTTCAGGACATGGGGCTCCAGAATCTGTCTAGAGAAGCAGATAAGCTGAACCTCAGCCTGGCTACAGACTCCCCGCAGGGCTCACCTTGTCATACATCCGGTTCAGCAGTCGTGGGACCACAGGGAAGATGGTGGGGTGTAGAGCCTTCATGTCATCTGAGAGAAGGCGGATGTCTCCCTGGAAGAAGCCAACGCGCCCTCCGTGGCAGTAGACAACAGACTGGAAGGGAAGGACAGGAAGGTAGGAGTCCATTAGGATGGGCAGGTCGCTCCTGGCCGCAATCCAGAGCTTTCCAAACTCCATGAAGGGCACCCACAATCCAAGCCCAGCTCTGGCTGCTGCCATGAGACATGAAGAGTGCTATCTGAACCACCTCCCCATCCCAAATCTTCACATTAAGTCCTACTCAGGCACAGGGAAAAGAAACGAGATGGAGTGGGATTCTGAGCTTTCGGTAGATGCCAAAGCAGCCATATTCATGGAAGCCTACCCACACACCCACTCCCCAATGCGGGACATGGGCCTCCCTGGAAACTAGGTCTCCCAGATATGTACATCTTATTAATGGATCTGTTTCAGGTCCTGGACCCTGTGGGTTTTCCCAAGGATATCTCTGTAATGATGGAAGGACTTATTCTCACAAGTACTAGAGCTGCTGCTAAAGTTGGCTGTGGGTGCTACTTGGTGGCAGGTTAAGTAACAGGGAGTCTGTCTAGTTTGTAGTGAGACTAAGAGCATATCAGGGGCCTTATATGTGCTCCTGTTGTTAATGCTCACAGCAACCCTACAAGTGAGGCAGTATTCCTAACCATCCCCTTTACAGGTTAGGAATGCATAGCTCACTTTATCCTGGGTAAAGTGACTTGCCCGGGGTAAAAAAAAAAACAAAAACTAGTTGACAGTAATTACTGGCATTCTAATTCAGGCCAAGAAAGCTGGAAAGCTTGCCCTATTATACCAGATCTCTCCCAAGGCAAAATTGGAAAGGCTTAAAAGACACAGTTTATTTATAGGCTGGAACCCTGAGTGACACAAGCATGGAGAATTCTTTGTCCCCACAGTAACATATGGATTCCTCCCCTTACTATACCCCCGCAAGGCCTGACTCAGACTCAAGCTAATACTAGTCCCCATCTGCAGCCTGAGGAGCCATGACAGTTTGATTCTTTACAACTTGTTCTCTTTCAGGAATTTGTGAGTTATGAGAATTATGGAACTGGAATGTGTTGGCCATACATGGAGCGGTACTACACAGAGCTTGGATGGTAAAGCAAACTTCTGCAAAGTTGCTGTGCTCTCAGAGCAGATGTTACGAGCACGGGTCTTCCTGGAGGGACTGATGGGGTGACCAAGGTCCTTGGACCCTTCTGACCCCTCTGGTACCTTCTGAGGATAGGGCATTTTGATTCTACTTCATACTACCAGTGACAAATGACATCTTGCTAGGGCTACGGGTTCTAGGCACAGGTTGTGCCTCTCTGTGCCAGGGCCTTACCTGCACCATTCGCTCAAACATGTGTGCTAAAGGCAAATAGGAAAAGTGCACATCCGCACAAGTGGGAGCCCACTGACTCTGCAAGAAAACAGAAGGAGCCCAGGCAAGTCCCAGTCAGTCAGGTGGGCGTCTTACCTGGATTACTCTCTCAAACATGTGAGCCAGAGGCAGGAAGGAGATGAGCACATCGTCCTGTCTCGGAAAGATCACTTTCTGCAGGTGACGGGCATGGGAGACAGAAAGGAAAGAAACACTGACAGGAAGACAACAAGAGAGTCATAAAACAATAAGAGAAAATGGTCCTGGAGGGGGCGAACAGGGAGGGAGGGAAGGGGATGGAAGGTGTGAAGACAGAGTGATATGAGAGAGAGAAAAAAATGAAGGGGTGGGGGAGAGGGAGGAAAGGTGCAGAGAGAAAAGAGAGAGAGACAGGGCAGCATAGGAAGCGAAGTGTTAGGTCGCAGCGCCAGTGGGTCTAGGTTATCTGCAGAAGCAAAGAGCCAAATGAAGCACACATAAACCAGCAGAGTCGGGCTCCGCAGGGAAGGGCCTGCATCTCACTTGCAGTCAGTCGGCGCCAGCCTGGCTCTCTCCCCTTCCTCCCCACAACTGTGGGATCTGCCCCAGACCCCATTTGCCCAATCTCCCTGGGTCTTGGCTTATCAGCACTTCCTAGTCCTTCTTCAGAGAAGGGGGCCCAGAGAGCCCAGGACAAAGGAAGAGACAAGGCCAAGTCCCAAAGAGGTGGCTGAATCTGGCCTCCCAAGCCACAGTCAGGGAACAGGGCCTTAAAGGGGAAAGCTGACAGGGAGCCCTGCTGCAGCCCACCAACACAGGTGAGACTCACGCTAGGGACAGAGGCTGCTTGGGCCAGGAAGGGGCCCAAGGAAACAAGGAAAGTTTTCTTTGCTGGACAGCTTGGCTCTTCTGGACTACCTTTTTGGACCAGTTTGGACAAACCCTGGGAACGTAGCTCATGGCTCCTAACCTGAACTCAGACACCAACCGTCTCTCACAGTTGTCTATCAAAGTACATGATTGGGGCATAGGCTTCATAATATCACCTGGAGAGAGATGCCTCCACAGTGGAGACGAAGCCTAACTCCTATGAAAAGGTACCATCCTTTCTCCTAAGGGAAACTGCAGAGCATACTTACCACACCTGGGGGGACCTCCTTTCTTAGCTGGTTATAAAACACTAACATGCTTTTATCAGGCCAAGGTATCAAGCTTTTATGATCTTAGATTTACCTTTAAGTACAGCTTTATAAATTTGCAGTTGTGGTTGTTTCTCAGACTCTAGTAGTCCTTAAACACAAAATGACTGAATTAAACCCTGACCTACTTGAGAAACAAGTTAATAAGGGCTACTTGCTGAATACATATACAAAAGGACAGGTGTCTCGATTTTTGAAGTTAAAAATGAAAAATAGGTTTACAAACTTTTCTTTCTGGTATCAGTACTCTTAGAAATCAATCAAGTGTTTGTCAGGTATGGGGTTGAAAGGGGCTTTAAAAGTGGGGTTGCTCTATTGAGAACAGAAACTCATGCCTATGAATGGCAGCCCAGATTATATCAGGGGGAAAAAAAAACAATGAAACAAAACAAAACAAAACCCTCTGAGGTTTGAGGTTGTCCTCAAAGACCTTGTATAGTAAATTTACTTTATTCACCTCTGTCACTTTCAGAAAGCCTGAGAAATCAGCCACCACGTTCCCATGGGTGAGCATCGCACCTTTGGGGTTCCCTGAAAACAGAAGGCAAGAAGAGGAAATCAGTTGGGAGTCCAAGGGCCACTCCTTGAGAATAGTGCCCAAGTCAGCAGTCCCAGACACCACCTGTCCACCCAAGTCTCTGGCCTTCACCCTTGGCCACCTCAGTTTGAGGAAGATGAATGCTGCTCCAGGCACCTCTATCCTACAGCCCTTCAGAGCCCACTATGAGGCTCCCAGAAGCGTGGCACCAGAAGGCAGGAGACACGACTGCACAGGCAGAGTGCCTCAAGCCTGAAGGGCTTACTACTTGAGGCACTGTTCCCGCTCCCACTCCCCTCAGGGAGCATGGGCTCTGTGCCCCGCCCGGCCCCTCACAGGCTCCCAGTGCTCAATGCTGCTCTCTAGGCCTGACCTGTCTCTGCTGGCAGAGGACATCCTGCTGCATCTGGTACTTGGCTCAGGCCAGGCTGGAGATCTCTGTGCAGCCCCTTCTACCTGCTTATCAGCAGAGATGGTACACAGACGTTCTTGCTTTGTCTTCAGATAACCTTTCGCTATGGTTTGGGAGACTTGGTCCTGAGGGCCCTTGAGGAAGTCAGGTACTACTAGGATGGCTCAGTGGGTAGAGGTAGGTGGGGACCCAGGCAACAGCATCCTAAGGAGGAAGGTCAGCGTGGCCACCATTTCATGTCAAGGTGGACACAACCCTGATGTTGCTGCTGGACAGATCTGTC
Source organism: Sciurus carolinensis (assembly GCF_902686445.1). NCBI lineage: Eukaryota > Metazoa > Chordata > Mammalia > Rodentia > Sciuridae > Sciurus > Sciurus carolinensis. The sequence goes on along the minus strand of NC_062218.1, from coordinate 138,327,088 downwards.
AGAGCTCAAATCCTAGCCATCATGGCATCACTAAGCCACTTCTCTCTCATTTCCTTACCTGTATAAGAGGGACAATTATCCCCACCTCACAGGGCTCTTACAAGGTCTAGGGATATAATCCATGTACAAAAGATGTTAAATTAGATGTTTTCACTGAAGTAGCAGATATAATAGCCATGAAATGCCAAATATGAGGGGGCAGGCCACATGCAGAGTTTACTCAGGAAATATCAAATAAACCAATATGCTAATTTTGGAACCCTTATCAAGAAGGAGGTAATAAAAGACCTGAATGAGGAGAGACCAAGAGAATACTGTATTGAATGCCCCTGAATTTTTCACTTTAAAATGGTTAATTCTGATTCTGGGGATTGAAGCCAGGGGACACTTTACACTGAGCTAATTCCCCAGTCCTTTTTTATTTATTATTTTTGAGACAGGGTCTCATTAAATTACTTAGGATCTCACTAAGTTGATAAGACTGACCTCGAACTTGCAATCCTGCTGCCTTAGCCTTCGGAATTGGGATTAAAGGCATGCACCACTGTGCCCAGCAAGGAGCATTTCTTCAAAGACAGCCACACTAAGTTGTGTAGCCCATCAAAAGGGAAGGAATGAAGAGTCTTCCCTCCCAATCCCTACCTGAAAGCTGAGCTAACTCAGACCCTAAAGGCTCACTTGATGTGCTGCCTAGAGCAGAGGAAACCAATGAGAAAGGTGAAGAAGCCAGTGGTTGCAAATCATCCTCCTCCTCCTCCCAAGGATTGGATATGGAGTTTGCAGAAGGAACATCAGTCTGAGCAGGTAGTGGTACAAACAGTGCATTAAGAGGAATCTGTCCACAAGCCCAGTTTGCTAGGGTAAAAGGTCTGCCCCACCCACACCACTCCACCCCAACAAAAGAGGCAGGAGCTACAGTAGAGGAGGGAGCAGATAGCCTAAGGGGGTAGGGAGGTACTGCCTACATCAGGAGAACTCAGGAAAGTGCCCATCAAATAAAGAGCAAGTTTTATATATTTGCCCAAAACTATATCCAAATGTTCATATCCCACTTACTCATACTCTAGCTCCACTTTGCAGAAGCATCCATTACAAAGAAAAGCTGGGAGAGGAGAAATAACAGAGAGGAAAGGAGGAAGGGGGACCATACCCTCCCTGCCAAATTCCCAGCAAATCCTACTGAGGAGGGGGAGGAGTCTCAATGAACAGGAGGGATTCCTAGTTTAGACTGATACTTGTAATTAAGGCTCAATTAAGGCTCTGACTGTAACTTGTAACAGCCACGGAACTTTTTTTATTACCTGAAAATGACCAGAAAAGGCCCAAGATACCTGAGCTTTTTATTTAGGAGCAGAAGAAAAAAAAAATCCCCTCATTGAGCAAGTTGACAGGAATGAATGGAGATAAAAATAATGTAGTTTTCATAATTACAGCCCATGAGACCTGCTTGCTCAACTTGTTGGTGACCCATTTGGCAGAGACAAGAGCATCACTAACAGCCCCATGTATGAATTAAGAACCAGACACATTCATCTGCCCAAGAAGTGTGTGTGTGAACTCCCAGGTCTGCAAGTTTTGAAGAAATGCCCGACCAAATAGTAGGTATGGACTGAGAGGTGTCACAGAATAGAGTCCTGCACTACACAATTTTAGATCTGTGCGTCTGGTGGGCTTACTCATGCATGATAGAACCTCAGGGTGGAAGGTTTGAGGATCTCCAGAGAAAGATGTCTCCAAAGTCTTCACTCAGTTTGGGCCCAAACACTCAATTCTGCTTAGATACATGCTTTTCTTCTCCAACATGATGCAGGAAGTACATACCTTTTAGAAACAAAGGTTTTCTTGTGGATATGAATGTAATTGTATAAACTTTTAATAACATATTGCATTTTTATATATTCCCAAAGTGTTCAAATGATTTCCTCAAGTCATCTCTAGATCTGGTCCCAAAGGATGAAGAAAAGAATGTTGGCAACAGATTGTGAGGCCCAGTTAAGACATGAGAGGTAACAAGCTTTCAGAATTCTCTGCTTGCTTGTCTGATTTGGGAAAATATATGCTTCTGACAACATTTCCTTTAAACACGATATAGAAATTTTTCCAAGTTTTTCACGTGGAGAAACAGCAATAAGTCTTCCAACATGGACTTAAATACAATCAATTTTGTAGAATTCACCTGCAGATTTTCCTCTGTTTCTCTCCTTTTCTGGTGTGAAATCAGTGACAGGCACTGCCCCCCAGGCCTCAAATGTCTCAGCACTGAGACCTGCTCTCCATTCCCACCTTCCACTCATAAGCATTAAATGTGTTCACTTAATACCCAAGAAAACCAAGGTTTAAGAGAGGTCAGGTAATTCTAAAGTTACACAGCAGGAGTGCTGGGATGAACCAGGAGCACCAACAGGTGGTTTTATAACATCCTCTGGGTAAAACTTAGCTACAGTCAACATTGACAGAATCTCTTCTCTGACTCTTCACCTGCTCCTTCAGTGGGAACTCCATTGTCATCATACCTCCAACTCCAGTGTCCCCAGGCCCTGCTCCAGGCCCGCTCCACCTTCCCTCAAAGCAACATTTTCCATCTTGCTCCTGGTCCTCTGTGTGTGCTGTGTCCTTCGCTGGGAACATCCTTCCCTCTCTTCTCCTTCAGCTATCTACCTTTCAGGACTTGCTTAGAGTGATGTCCTCTGGGAATCCTTTGTGTCCTGCTATCCTGATGACTCGGTGTTTGGGTACCCCATGTCGCCCTTGAGGTGGTGACCACATGGTACTGGAACTGTCTGCTAGTGCACACTGTGAACTCATGAGTGCAGAGGTGTGTCCCATGTCCTCCGCCCCCAGTGGTAAGTCTGATGCGTAGTGAGTGCTCAAAAAATGATTCAAATGAATATGCATAAATAAGAAAAATAATACCAAAAGCACATAGACTGAGAAGAGTATGTTTCCTAAGATTATTGTATTTTCTTCTCTGGGAAGAGAAGGTATACGAACTCATGAGGATACAACTATCATTCAAAGGACCCAACTTCTAAAATGGGCTGTAGTTTTACCCATAAATTATCTTTTTTTTTTTTTTTTTTTTTGAGGGGAGTTCATATTTTTGTCCAGGAAGTAGTTATTTTGAAATGAACGACCAGCCACATATCCATCAGACTTTGCTGGATAAAAGAAGCACAATCTCTCACCTCCTTGCAGGCTCTCCTGGCCTGTCTAGGGGCTCCAAGTATTGGCTGATTCTAGGGATTTACTCAGGAGTTTCCACCCCATGGGAAGGAAATCTTCCTGGAATTATTCCACCAGAACCAAGGGCCAAATATCAGGTTCAGATAAGACTTGCGATCTTGCCTCACTCAAAGAACGACATAGCCCTGGATGATGCTGAGCCAGGACACTGAGCATGCGAGGGAAACCAGCTAGCCTGTGACATTGAGGACACACATGGCTGATGTGCTGACAAGAGGATGGATACAGGAAGCACAGCACGGGCTTAGCCTAAAGGCAAGGGAATATAAGTGTGTGGCCAGACTGGGAACTATCAGGCCCAAGGTCTGCTTACTGCTTCAGCTCTGCTCTGGCACCAGCCACAGATTTGAGTGGAAAGCTTGGGACACTAAATCACAACCCATTTTCTGGGCTCCATACATTCTGCTTCCTCCTCAGAGCTTGAGTCGGGTGTCTCTGCTTTGGACTGTGAATTCACAGCCTGGAAAGCACTGGACATGATGTCTGCCCTCTCCAGTGGGGCAACGGCACTTTTCTGCATCATGAAGTACTTTTCTAGATGTGGAGGCAGTACCTGTGACCAAGTATCCACTAAAGACCTGAAGGCACACTGGGAAGGCAGGGGTCCAAAGCCAAAGGCCACAACAGTGACCTGCTCTTCAAAATCATGTCACCAAAAATTCATGCTGTGAAACTCATGTCAAAAAGACCCTAAAAATCTCTATTTAAAACATAAACCTGAAGGGCATTTTTGGGTTCTGGGTTGGCTCTGGATGTCAGCTCCTGAAGAGTAAAAGGGCTCTGTTTCTTTTCTGAAAAGGTTTAGCAGAGTATAGTGGAAAATCTTTAAACCCACTTGAACGAATGGCAAACATCCATCTCCTTTTAGTAAAGCCACATTTCTCATGATCCAATGACATGGATAATCCTGCAAAGGTCTGCCAAATGCCTTGGAGGTTGCTTCTGTGGAAGGTGCTGGGAGCCTTAGTTCATTGCCCCCCTAAGAACTATTATCAAAGTGGGCCAGTCCTAGAAAAACAAGGCTAGAAACTTCTAACCCATCCAGGGCAAAGCAAATGACTTCCCAAGTCATCAGATGAGATGAAGTGACAGCAATGAGAACAAATCTGGACAGGGAGTTAGGAGAGGAGGGCACAAGTCCTGGTACCTCCTCTTGCCGGTAGTGTCCCCAGGAGCAGGCATGGTGCTGACCCTGTTTGATTCACTGACTGTAGTGAGGTCCCAGAAGCATGTGAGAGGGTGGGCAGGCACTATAGACTGCAAAGTGCTGTGCCTATGCCATGGTCCTAATGTGTATTCTGTCTCCCCCAGGAAGCCTTCCTTGATTGCTTCCACCCATGCTAATACATGTGCCACTCTGTCAGGGCCAGGCACAGACTGTGTCCTCTTCCTGTCAGTCTTGCCCTTGGTTGCAGAGCATTTGCCCTTTTACGTGCCACCCCATCTTCTACTTGGCACTATTAGTCACCCTCTTTACAGGTGATAAATTGGGAACAGTGATGGCAGAGAAGTAACTGGTTCATAGTGCTCTAGCAAAATGGTAGATGGGACTCAAACTCAGCCTCTTAGACATCAAAGACTCAGACTCCTTCCTCAGTCCCTGCTACATAGGCCAGATGCGGGTAGGAAGCACAGGGGTGAGAACAATTTCCCAAAAAGAAATGACCCTGTGAGAAAAGCTCTTTCCCCAGTAAATTATCCAGCTGTCCAGGTCTTCACTGGCTTAGCTATGGGAAGTTCCAAGGTCCCCATCTACTCCTCCCAGTCCACACTGTCATCTCCATTTGGCCACTCCTGTCCTGTTTGGTGCTGGACACTGGCAGCAGCAGAAGGGACCAACATCTGGAACCAGGCACAAGACAAGGCTCAGCCCATCTCACAGAGGGCACCAGAACTCCTGAAATCACCCACCAGGCTGTCAATATAGGGTGCAGGAAGCCATGGCTGGTAATCTGAGTGCCACTGCTTACCTGTTGTGCCACTTGTGAAACACACAATGGAGAGGTCATCAGGCTGTGGGGGCTGCAGGGGTGAGAAGAGGTGTGTGTTAGGGAAACCCAGTGTGAGCCACCAGGGCCCAAAAGCCTGGATCCCTCCACTACCCGGCCTCATATGTGCACTGTATGTGGGTTATGTGGGTGTGGGTATGTTTTGAGCTGCAGTTAATAAGCAGCTGAGCTCCCAGGAAAGGGGAAAAGAAGCTAAATGCATGGACATAGGTCTGTCCCACCAATCTCACAGTTGGTCTGCTGCTTCCCAGCTCTCCAGCCTAAGCTGAATTATCTTAGATAGAGCTGGGCTGCAGTGGTCACATTCAGGTCTCTACCAAATACCCCTCACCTTTTTAGTGGGTATGGCCCAGTTCCCTCCTTCTTTCTCATTTTCTCCCTGATAGCTGGAATTAGTCTTGGGAACACAACATGTGGCTCAGGTATTGAGTTGCCTATTGAATCCCTAAAACTACTTTGCATTAGGCACTGTCATGGCACTGGGTCCTAGGGTCACCAGCAGGAGTCTGTTTAGTCTGTTTGCACAGAGAGGATGGCCTCCCAGAGAAGGTGATATAAGTTAAGATAGAAGGACAAACAAGATTTCTCCAGATGAAGTGAGATCATGTATTCTGGGAAAGGAAATAGCTGAGCGCAAGTACAGAGGCCTAAGAGATAGGGTGTGCAGAAGGACTGGGGAGCGGCTTTTTAAGGCTGGAGCCTGGTACATGGGAGACGGGTAAAGACCCTGGGCCACCTGTGAAGGGCCCTGAGAAGTAGGGCTATGACCTGTTCAGAACTGTGTGGGAAAGCTCATTGCGGGTGGAAGAGGAGGAAGGACTAAGCTAGAAGGAGGCCTAGAGGTCAGAGGCTACCTGAAAACTTCCCCATAGCTCAGCCCAGGGGACACTGGGCTGTAATCCAGCCCCAAGCAGAATCATATGGGGATGGATACAGAAAAGTTCACAAAGCAAAGACTAGTTCTGCCCATTCATTCTCTGGAGAGTTCACTACATTCAAAGGGAAAAAATAAGACTTCCCCAAGAAAAACTTACCAGAGAGCCAAGGGTACCCAGGCCTGGCTGCCCTTTTGTCTCCCTCCCAAACATCAGACTCCTGTTCCAGGTCCTTCCCTGGGCCCTCAGCCCACAGAAGTCCTGGATGCCCAAGGAGGCGTTCCTGAGTTGTGCACAGGAATTGCATATTAACATGGAGGTGCTTCTCTGACCTCTCTGCTGAGCCCTGCACACAGTAAGGGGATCTGAGAGAACAGGCCATGCCATCTTGCTCAATGAAGACTTACTGGCAGATTAGCTTACCACAGGAGCATGGTGATTCGCTTGGCCACAGTCCTAAAAAAAGAAAATACTATTTAAATATTTACAAGTTCTTAAAAACAGAACAAAATAAATTCAGCATCTGGGCTTACTCTTGCACCAAGCCCAGATCCTATATCTAAACATGGGCTGCTGTGGAAGATGCAACCTGACTTGCCTCTCCTCAGACATATGTCGAGCCTGAGGTTCCTGTGAGAGAGGCAGGTGTCTAGATGTCCTAGGCCCACTCCATACAATAGACAGGGAGCCCAAGGTCTGGGGCTAGGCATTGTGCACATGACAATGGGTTTGGACATGTTGGGCTTAAGATGCCCATAGTACAGCTAGGCACACATGCAAGACAGAGTGGCTGGGTGGTCTAGGCTTCTGAATGAGCATTCAATGCTGTGCAATGGGTAGGAGTTGCAGTGCAACATGACTGCTAAAGTCATGAAAGATCAAGTGCACAGACATTATGGATACAGGGAGCAGCAGACAGAGAGGCAGGACTAGAGGCCCCAGGGCCCTGGATCCAAGAGCACAGTGGAAGTCAGTTGCTACTGAGCAGGGCCTGAGGGCCTGGAGGCCAGTTCTGAAGCTGTTGAGATCTGGGTCCCACTGGCAAGAACCCTTCCAAGACTCCTGGACCTTAAGTCTAGTCTTCAGAAACACATAGGCTGATATAGGTAGATGTGAGGAAGCCTCAGAGCCTGTGCAAGTGCCTCTCATGCTAGCAACCATCATCACCTATTGGTGCCTGGTGACCTTAACTATAGAGTCTTCTCTGTGGCTTATCCAGGCCTCCCTCTTCCAGCCCTTACAAGTCTGACCTGTCTCAACGCACACCTAAAATATTCACCCAGTACATGAAAGGAGCAAATGACCAGCAGCTCTGACTCAGTGACGAGCCAACAATGGCTCAGCAAACAACCCAGAAGCAGATTCTCACCTCCACAGCTTGCATGGACTTGATAACCACCCCGCACTTCTGCCCTCTCTCTTTCAGGGCTTCCTCAAACGGCTCCATCAAGATGATCATCTTGAGCCCTGGAGTCTCCTTCCTCTCCACATGCTCTAGTAGAAGTATAGCTTTCTGAGGTTTATCCACAATCACAGTGCTGATGTCTGCTGTGGGGACGACCAAGGAGAGTCAGGCTAAGGGGTGCAAACTATGACTGTGAGCAGCATGGCAAACAGCAGCACTATGGGCTGTGTATACCACAGCTTGTATAAATAAATGTTTAAGACAGGCTGCGGGGGCCGTGTGTTGTGTGCAAAGGAACACACCATGGGTCTTGAGTATAACCAAGGGAAGAAAGCCCAGGAATTTCCTGTAGCAGACTCCAAGCTTTCCTTTGCTTCAGACTCAGCCCCCATTATCCCAGGTCTACCTGGGATATTTATCCCACCCTCACCCCTACAAGTATGCCAAGCTGCCATGAACCTGAAATGGTAGCCTATGTAGAGGCTGGTTTAGAGGCTTCTTATTGACATTCCATCCCTGTGAAAGGAATCTTTAGGTGAAGCCCAGGTGGGGACAGCTGAGACTCAAGAAGCCAATTCAGGGTCCAAAGTGTAAGCCCCTATTGTTTTCTGAGAGAATAAGCAAGTGCCTCCTATGAATGTTAGATGATCACCATAACCGGAGAGGCTGGGGACCAGTTGCTAATGGTGGGAGCAGGTGGCAGTGGGGCTCACCTGTATTGATGATGTAGCGGATAGCCCCAGGGCCCAAAGTGTCATAAAGTGGCACCACCACCATGGAATACGTGTAGCAAGCCAGCTCTGCAATGATCCACTATGGAAACAAAAGGTCAGGATAGGGGGAGAGGAGCTAAGAGGGCCACACTGCCCCTCCAACCAGGAAACCAGGGTGCCTGCTCTAGGCCCTGTGCCTGACACTGTGAACAGCAAGGAATCCATAAGGCTGACAGGTTGTGGTTGCTCACCCACAGCCCTCTAGACCATGATGACCTACGGAATTCTGTAACTCCTGGATTTCATGTTCAAACAGCCCAAGGTCCATTTCTAGGATGCTCATGCGCCTTTTCATGACTTTCCTCCCCCTTGGCTCAAAGGACAGCTGTTTGTGGGGCTAGGTGTGGTGTGGATGGAGTTCTGCTGGGGTATCTGCTCCTGATGAAGGACAGAACTGGGGTAGGGTAGAGAGGATGGTGCTATGGCCCCAGGGTCTCCCCCTTTTTTTCTTGTCCCAGACCCTATAAATTGTGGGAGCAGAATTATTCCTTGTAGTACCCAACCCCTTCTCCACTAATACCTTGTAGGACCAGTCAGGACAGATACTCACCTCTGGTCGATTTTGTGCAAAAACACCAATAAACTGATCTGTACATGCTTTACAGTTGTGCTGGAGAAGTCCGGACCCCAGAAATTCGGCCCTATCAGCCACCTGCACACAGATGTGGGGAGGTCATAGGCAAACGAGGGTTCTTCAACATGGGTGAGATCCCAGGTGGGATTCCTATAGGTCTGATAGACCTCCCTGACTCCCTGCCCAGGTAGGCCCCAAATCCCTCAAGGCTACTGCCAGGAGATTGGTGGACAGGCTAGAGAAACAAAAGATGACCCTCTGAAACCCAGCAAGGTACCCATAAGCCCTTCCCTCCAAGTGCCAGGTCTGCATGAGTGGACAGGGTGGGGCCCATCCTTTGTCACTCACCTCCTGGTAGGATAGCCACTGGTAAGGCTGCTTGGGCTTCCTGAAGCCGAGGCAGGGCCCATTCCCTGCAGAGACAAGCAGGCCTTGTGCAAGGGAGGAGGGCAGGATGGGTATACTACCCCTGTCCATCAGGCACCTGGATGGACATCCCATACTGTGGGTATCCACGGGCCATGTGAACTTTCCCCTAGCTGCCTAACCCAGAAGGACCTAAAGCATGCAAGCATGGCATCTTTGCATAGATTAGGGAGGCCTAGGAATGGGACTGATACAATAACTGTCCCTACCATGACGTGTGTGACAGTCCCTACTGCAGACCCCCAAAGACCCAGATGCCTGGAGGCAAGGAAAAGGTGGCAGGCTGCCTCTCTGACAATCTCCCTTTGCCTCATACACTTGGGTCACTCAGACATCTCAGAGGCTCAGGCTCAGAACCATGCCAGTCAGTGATCTGACAACCCGGCTCATCAGGGGATGCTAATGGGGTGTATACAGTGAGGGGCCTAAAGTCAGGCAATCCTAAGGTCAGCCATTGGCCATATAATGCAGTTGTTTCTCTGACTGGTAAAAGAGGGCCAGGAATGACTTCTCTGATGAACCTGGGCCTGCTCACCTGCCATATGCCTGTTACCACAGTTCCTTGTCCACCCTTACACCCACCCAGTGCCTTCCACAGTCCTTCTCACCTGAGATACTAAGCCCACGGCGAAACACCTGGTACATGGTCCGGGCATCATCATAGTAGTGGGTAAGCAATTGAGGGCTCCCTCCGATTACAGATCGCCGGGCCCCGCCACTGTCCTACAAACCAAACACAGGCCAGAGAAGCTGGCTGAGGCAGGCAGGGCTGTCACAAAACTATATACAGCTTAGATGCACACCTGGTCTACAAAGTGGGGCTGTGTGTGCACACCTATACTGTATACTGTCAATCTGTGTGTATCCATACTCTAATATAATTGGCTAGTGCATACAGGCCCAGTATATGAGTGTCTATATCACACACACACACACACACACACACACACACACACACACACACTACTGCATTCACACACCAGGTCAGCACACATAAACAGTACAGAATTTTCAGAAACTCTTCATATACACCCATACAATGGAACAGGAAGTGTTGACTAGAGCCAAGTATCTCCTGGCATAAGGTTCAACCACCCAAGTGTCCCCCATTCCATCATCTGCTCTTAGGCCCCTAAGTTAAGAATCATTTAGGTGTAGTCTTTAGCTAAGAAGGCTGCCATCCATCATTCACATCATAGTGTAAATGGTTGAGGGCTGTGCTGAAAATACTTTTCTAGGAACTGAAGCCTAGGAGGGAGGCTTGAAATCACACTAATATTCAATGCAGGTGGGCAGGGCAGTGGGACCCTGGACCCTCAGTGTAGAGATCCAGAGTAAGAAGGAGTGAGTATCTTCTACACTGGGACAAGGGAAAGGTGTCTTTACTGCTTCTTCCCTTCCACCCCTTGTATACCAGAACTCTCCTGTACCTCAGCTCTGTGTGGTCTCTGAGCATTATTCGGGCCTGCCACTTCTTGGAATACCAGGTCTGAGGAAATGCTGTGAGCAACACTGAGCAAACAGGCAAACTTAAAACCACAGGCAGCTCTCCACTGTTTTGGAGTGGAAGGTTCTATTTGGCTAGTGCTTCCCAAGTTTCCAGGCCCAACAAAGGCCTGTGTGGGAAGCTGGGGGCATAAACATTTGGATCTGGTTAGCACCAGGGTGACATATGATAAAGCAGAAGATGGTGTGCAAGGGACAGAGGAGGTTTCAGCAGGCGTGTGTGTTGGGTTGTGACTGCCAGACAGATTTTGAAAATGCATAGGTGTTTGCAGAGCAGAATAAGGAGCAGGAAATGGCAGTCTGGGCACCAGCAATAGCAAATACAGATGTGTGGGGCAGGAGCACAGGTACATCTGGGGACTGTAGGCAATTCATGGAGCTCTAGATGGATATGGTAGGACAGCAAACCAGAGAGGGCTGCAGATCAAGACAAGGAGTCTGGACTTTGGCTTGAGGGTCATGGGCAGCCAGGGGAAGGTTTTAAGCAGGGGAAGTGATACAATCTGAATTGTGTTTCTACCATGCAACATGTGGAATAAGTCTGCCAGGCCCTATGTGCTCTGCTTGCCTTTCACCACCTTTCCTGCCTCTCTCCTTTATCTCCTTCACTCCAGACACTCTGACTCTCTACTCTCCTAAGGCGAGAGGCCAGCTCAGCCTTTCTTGGAAGGAAGATTTAACTTTGTCCCACATCCTGTCCTCTCAGCTATACCCACAAGCTGACTCTGTAGTTCTCAGACACTGAGCTAGGCCATCCCTCTTGCCACCTGACCCCACGCAGATCACCTCCAACCCAGACACCTGCAGGTGCCTCCTCATGCCTGCCCCTGCCATGGCCACCCTTCCACAGCATGAATTGGCCCTGTTTCTCTCTGTTGAAAGCCCAAAATAAATCCATGCTACCCACCCTATGTGTCCTTTCTTAGTTCATGAGCATCTGTCCCTGCTGACCTCTCCAAGAAAGTTATAATCTTAACCAAAAACAACCATTCTTAGTGCTTTCTCTGTATCACATCACCAAATTCTTACCACACCATAGAAAGCGGGAGCTCTTTTTATTACCCATTTTACAACTGAGGACACTGAGGCTTAGAGAGTAAAGAAACTGCCAAGAACCATAGAGTGAGAGGCCAGAATCCAAGCCCAGGACTGCTAATCACCAAAGGCCATTCTTATTACCACTCTGCTAGCCCCAATCCAGCCCCTCTCCATTGCCCAGCACCCAACCTGAGTCACCATTCCCTAAAGCTACCATGTGCTTTATCACACATCTGAGTTTTGTACATATCATTCCTTCTCTGGAAAAATGTCCTTAGGATCCAGACCCCTAGCTTGACCTGTGCCCTCCCCTACCAGGCAAAACATTCCCATGCTCAAGATCACCGAGATGTACCATCAAGAGCAAAAATTACAACAATGTATGTATCATGATATTATTTAAAAGTTGGGGGGCAGGGGTGTTATCTGCACATATTCTCAAGGCTAAGAAAGAATCATTAAGACAAGTTGCCTCAGGGTAGGAGAACTGAGAGGCCAGGGGAAGAAGGTAGAAACTTTTCAGTATATGTCCTTTTGTTTCTTACAACCTGGGAGAATGTATCATCAGTTCAGAACAAACAGAATTACAGTTTAGAAAAAAAGGCAAATTGTAAAAGGGCAAAATAAATTCCATAAACTTCATAAAGAAGCCTGGAAGACACTTGTGTGCTGGGCCTCTGTACCTTCATTCCCATGGAGGCTCTACCTCCCCATGTGCTCTGGGAGGGTGGGGCTCTGGGGTGGGCTCAGGTCTGGATTCCTGCACTAACCACGACTGGGCATTGGAAGAGTGTAGGAGGGAATTTACCTGAAGTACATGGGACCTGCTTAGCCTACTAAAGCACCAATGAGTCAAGGCCCTCTACCTGAGAGGCTGGCAAATGAGAAGCCCTGTGCAATGTCAAAGTCAATCTCTGCCAAGGGACAGTTCCTGGGAGAGGCAGAAGGAGCATCTGGCCAGAGACCCTGCCCAAGGCTGCTGCAGAGCTTGCTGGCTGGCTGCCTGGGGAAACTGGGATTTTGTGGGCCACTTGAGGTCAAATGAACCACAAGTTTGGCTTCTACGTTCAAGATACCTGTTCTCTGCCCACTACTTTGCACAGCCAGACTGCTCCCGCCCTGCTCACCTCCACTTCTTCTGACTGCATCAGGAGGTTGCATGGTGGTCTCAGGGCCTTTGGCCGGTGAGTGAACCAGTAGGCAAGGATGGCAGCCAATGCACCCATGCTCACAAGGGTGGTGGCTGAGAGACTGCGGAAAAACTGGCCCAAGTCACCCAGCTCGGGCAGCCGCAGTATCCTCAGGATCTCCTGTGTCTGCATCTTCTCCAGAAGTGAGAGGACAAACTCTGTAGAAAACAAAAGATAGATGAGGGAGGAGACCCAACAGACAGGCTTGGGAGGGATCCTGGATCACAGATGGCACACTGACCATGGTCAGGCTCTGGCTCAGGATACTGAAGAGTAGACCATGGGCTAGTTGGGGGTGTACAGTTTAGGGTATACATCCAGAAGGCCTTTTCCCATGGGAGGCTAGAGCCCTCAGCACTCATACCTGACAGTCAGATACCTGACCCAGTTTTCCTGAGAACCACATGCTCAGGCCCTGGGCCATGGCTGACAGCTGCTTTCACATCTTCGAGGGGCCAGGATGTGTTCTGGCAGCTCTGGGCATGGAGCTGCTCAGGCCCTAGGACCTGGACACTCTGCCTTTCCTGTGTGACTGTGCTCACAGGGCTGTGCTTATCATTGCTCCTGGGGTGTGGAGAAGATGGAAAGGTAACAGAAAGGCTCAGAACATTGCCCAGGATGAGTGGGATGGAGAGATAAGAGCTCTGCCTGCTCCCCCTCTCAGTTCCCAATTCCAGGACCTGACTCAGAGTTCAGTAGTGCACACAGATCAGCCTGAACAGGTGCCTCCAGGCCTCATGACACAAAGGCCATGACCTAGCTGACTGTATGAGCACTATGGCTCTGTGCTGCCACACACTGAGTATCAAGAGGCACTGCTGACCCCACCACTGACTGGGCCCTGTACTGTCCTTCCTGACCCCTTCAGTTAATGTCCAGAGGAAGGGGGAGGTAGAATGTACTAAACTGGCAGGAAGAGAAAGAAACCAAGGTTCAGCAAGAAAGGGCTCAGCAAAGTGCTATGTGTACTCCTAGAGGTAACCAGTATTGGTTGGGATGTGATGGGTGGTGGTCAGGGGGCATCACCCACTGCAGCCCAAGTGGTACAGTGGGCCTCTCAGGGAGACATGGGGTTTGGACAGTGTGGTTTCCATGAAAAGCACTGGTGACCAACTTTGGTTCCAAGATAACAAGTTCCAGGGCGATCCTGTGTCTTCCTGTTAGCCACTAAGTAGAGAAGTGTTGACAGAGAAGATACACAGTTAGGTTGGGCTCAGAGTGGGCCAGGCGTCAGATGCTGGCATCCATACTGGGACCCCTTCATGGCATTGTTTCAGTGGGACCTGAATCTAAGAAGCTCCCTAGAACACCTGTAGGTCTGTCATCCCAATGATGGCAGAGTGGGCCCCAGCAGGTACCCTCCTCATGGGCCCTCAGCCCTTGGAAGCATTGCCTGTGATTTCCTTTCTTGGGAAACAAGAAGAAATGCAACAGTGGCGACTCTGCAGCCCTGGGATATGAGCCAAACAATTGCTTGACCCTTGAGGGAGGAGAGATCTGCTGAAATTCCAATAAATGGTATTTGTGCTAAACTGTAACATTACCACATGGACGATGAGGTCACTGATGTGCAAAGTCATTGCAGAGAGAGAGAAAGAGAGAGAGAGAGAGAGAGAGAGAGAGAGAGAGAGAGAAGTTCCTTGGTTAAAGTCCACTCCCCTTTGCTTACAAACTATGTATAGTTCAGTATATATACCATCTCTTTGAATCTCCACTCCCCAATCTTTAAAATGGGCATAGTATTACGCAGGCATGTAAAGCTCCTTGTACTACATTTAGTAGAGTCAAAGGACCAAAGAAACGGCTAAAGGATGTGCTTTTCAGACAAAGGGGCTGCTCAGCCTAGGAAACAGAAAAGGGATCAGAGGCAGGTCTGGTTCATGCTGGTCCAAATGGTGGGCGGAGGCCGTTGGGTCCAGGTTCTGTGTCCCCACAGAAGGAATCGATAATCTAGAGGTGCACAGCAGGCTGAGTTCTGGGAACACTCACCAACCTCCCACAGGCTCCAAGTGCCCAATGAAAGTGAGCCCCCAGTCAGGCAGAGCGTTCTCCCTGAACTCCTGAGCCCGTAGTCCAGTTTTATCAGCAGTTTTCTTAAGCTGAGTCAGTTATAAGGGCACCACAGGAAGGACCCACTTCTGGCAGAGAGATCATATTAAGGTTCTGCATCATCAAAACAGAGGCCTAGCTGTGGATTACAGTGAATTTACCCAAGGAAAACCTCTGTGGATTGCTCTGGGAAGGTAGCCAGCAGGCCTTCTTGGGACATTGACTTCCCTGTGCTGCAGATGGGAAGATCAAGTCACAGCCAGACCTCTGAGATAAACTACTCACTACTTGGTGGAATATTAAGACATGTTCCCTAGCTCTTGGGTGGGCTCTGAGCTGAAATGACTACACTGAGTCAATGTGCTGAAAAGTCAAGGCCCAAGAAGCCCCTGCCCAGTCTCTGAGGCCTCAGCTATATGGTCCCAAAAGTTTTAAAGGGAACCTGGAAGGATATCTCATGAACAACAGTCCTGGCCCTTGGAAATTACAGACAGACCCTAAGCTGCCGCAGAAAGTGGGTGTCTGTGGCACTGGGTGCAATGCTGGAGTTGTCACAGCATACAGCAGAATGGACATGCCATTCATCCATCCATCCACCCATCCACCTGACCCTCATATGGCCCCTGCTATCCCCAGCTCAGTGCTGAGCCTGTTCTCAGTCCCATGGCAAGGAGACATGAGGGAGTGGGCAGCGCTGGGAAGTGTGGTCCAGGCTGTGCTCACACAGAGGGAGTGAGAGAAGGTGCCTGAGTTCAGCACGGTGAGTCTGAGCGGGCTTCTGACAGGGAGTGATGCCGATGCTGAGACTAAAGAACAAAGAGGAAAGGGTGTCCCAGGCAGAGGGCAGCGAATACACAAAAGCTGGAGCTGAAAGAGCACAAGGAGCGCTTAGGAAACGGAATCTTCTGTTCAGATAATCAAGTTTTGAGCCTGTAGAAACTTGTACAAAGGTCAGCACTGTAAGTCTGGGAGGCCGGCCTTGTGGATCTGCTGAGCTCTGGGTCGTTACATTATCACAGTTCTCACAGAGGTGAAAAGCAGGACTTGTCTAAACTTCCTGAATTCCTGATGCCTGGGAAGCCCTTGCCATCGCACTGCACTGTGTCATCCTCCATGTACTCACTGTGAGGAAGTAGAACATGGGGCTCCTTCTTCAGTGAGAGAGGAACATGGTAGGTGCCATAGAACCAGGACTCAAACCCCAAACCATTCCCTTGTCTTGTGTGGTCGCCCCAAACCTCCCAATATTGGACGCAGTCCCACAAAACATCCTATCCTTCACATTAGTGTGAAATCCACAGAAAGCCAGCTCCAGCCTGCTCAGAAGAGCCTGGTTCAATTTCTAGGAGGTGGGGTCAAGTGCAAGGCTGAGAAATCCTGGACATGGGGATCAGCCTGTCAGATCGGTCACATGCTATTGTCTGCTCTGCACACACCATGAGTGGGCTTCCTCTTGGCCTCACATGAAGAAGTCATCATCTCCTAGCTGGGTCCGTGTCCTCCCACTGGGAGTTATAGAGTCCAGTGGGCTAAAGACTTGGCCATCCACTTCTCCTCAGGTGAGGTGCCCACCCTTGAGGAGGCATCTGCAGTGGCTGCAGCTCTTCTAGCCCTGAGGCCGGGCCTGTACCTTTCTGTGGCTGGCCAACAACCAGAGGGTCTCATTCTTCCCTGTGCACCAGCTTTCTCAGATAGTAAAAATTACTAGCATTTATTCTGAGACTCCCTTCAGACCTGGGAGCTACTGAAGGGCAGCACTGTGAGTCCAGGTCCTCTAAGGACACTGGCCTCAAAGCCAACCCACACCATCAAGACCTTGGCATGTAGATGGTAGGACTAGGTTTGGGAGTCTGGTCTCCTCTCATTATATCAGGGGGCCTTGACCTCCTCTGATCTCCTCTCTGTCAACCAGGGCTAAGGCTTGGTGGTCCCTGGGGTTATAGCCATGTCTGCCTCCTTCTGTGCCCCAGGAGGTTCTGTGGGTTGCAGCAGCTATGAGTGGGAGAGGTATATGCACCCAAGGGAATCAGTGGTGCTGATGTTGCCAGGTGAGTGACTATGTTTGTAAATATTCACCTGGTAGGAGGACCCAGCCCTCAGCAGGCACTAGCCTCATTTTGCCCCCAACCCCAGCACATCCCATGCCTTTTCCTCCAGTACAGACTCACTCAGAATACCAAGTAATGACAGAGGCTAGAGCACTGGGACTTCCTCCCACCTTACAGGTCCTCTGCTTATTCAGGGCACATGAAAGCAATAGCTCTTGTGACCCAGGATGGGAGAGAACAGGAAGAAAGGAGCCATAGAGGGTGGCATGTTGGCTCCAAGGTGGTAGGGTGGCAGAGGCAAAACCCTGGAACACAGCCCCTTTGTCGATGTCCCTGGGGTCAGGGGTTTGACTCCAAAAACCTTCTGCTAGTGCAGCCCCTTTCCCCCCAGCGATCGATACCATCACAGTCTAGCAGGATGGCTCTGCAAGAAAGGACTACTTCCTAAACATTTCTCAAACCTGAGTCCTCCTCTCCACCTACCCGGTCCTGGACCTGGTCCACGGGCAGCCCACAATGCTATGCCAGACTTCTCATGGTTCTCCTTGCTCTCACCTGTGCTTACACTGACAAATCAATGTGACGATATCATGCCACTGCTCCAAAACTTTATCTGGTTCCCTATTGCCTTAGGTCTAAATTCCAAACTCATGCTGGCCCTGAGGTCCTCCATGCTCCTCATATTCTTCCCTTCCCTTAGAATCACTCCAGTTTCTTTCTGCATTAGCCTGGGGTGGGAGTTCTTATAATGGAATTCTGGGTCTCTGCAAACCCCCAAGAACCTCAGAAATAGTGGGGAAGCACCAGTCAAGCCACCTTATCATCAAAGAATCTCCTTAGCTTCCAGTAAAGAGCTCCAAAAAAAAAAAATTACAACTTCTCCCAGGGTTTAGAACTCAGGAGACCTATATTAGAGGGCTTGGGAAAGGGCCCAAAGGGGGATTCCAGTGCTGGACTGACCTTGGTCCAAATCCTGGCTCAGACTCTTGATAGCTGTGTAGCCTCAAGCAAGTCACTGCACCCCTTTGGGCCTCATCTCAAACAATCTCATGGATAGAAAGTGGGATGCCAGGTACATAGTACAGGAAACACTGGGTAAACAGGAGTTAGCTGAAGCAGTTACTCCCTCTCTTTGCCAGTCAAAGGACTCAAAGACAACTTGCAAAAGCAAATGCATTCACACCCTACCTTTCCAGCGGGCTTCTGGCACTGAGGAGGTGGCTTAGCTGGTCCCACTAGAACCAGCCTCCTTTTACAGGGCTTGTGGGGCCCAGGGAAAGAGGTTACCACATCTTGATCAAAGCAAGAAAGTGGAGAAGGCCCTGCCCCTGGGTATAGCTGATGGTAACAGCCGCCAGCTCTCAGAAGCCGGGTAGTGGAGAGCTGTTAGCCGTGGAGGCAGTGGCTCCCGGGTGGCTATGGGAGCAGGTCTGGCAGGAACCAGGGCACAGAGCAGCTCTGTGAGGAGCTACTGGCCCCTCAAGGCCCCCGCTGGCCCCCCTTCATCTGCACACGGGGCGGTGCTGGCTCTGATCAGCTCAGAGCTAAGCAACCCAGCCTTAACCCTCACTCTGCCAGCTTGCCAGAGCTTCCGCCCACACCCCTCTGCACCTCCACCCACCCCACCTTGTCTTCAGTCCTGGAAGAGAGTCTACCAACGGGAGTTATGAAAGGACAAATCCTCCTTACACATCCATCTGAGACATTGATTAGGGGCCAGGAGCTTTGTCCATGGACTGGTGACCTACAGTGAGCATGAGCAGTAGGGGTGGTGGGAAGCTGTGGGGAGTGAGGGGTGGGGATTCCAGATTTGTGATGCTGAAGGAGGGCGGCACCATCCACCCCTGCACTCTGCCTCCAGCCTCTCCTTGGAGCCACCTCCACTCCACCCCCACAAGGTCACAACCAATCTTGGGAGAGAAAAGAAACTGGGCATAGTTTCAGATACAAACAATATCTACTCAGGGATGCTCTGGGGAGTAGGGTCAGAAGGTGGAGGATGGTTCATCTTCTTTACAGGACCCCAGGGTAGCATACCAGCCCCTCCCTAATGCCTACCCTAAGACACTATTTCCTGGCTTGCCCAGGATGGCCACCCTGGAGCCAGAACCCACACCCTCTCCTGCTGGAACCAAAGCCAAGCTCTCTGTAGTACTTCTGCCAGACTGGGGCACCTAGGTACCAGGCCTCCCAGGGAGAGCCTCAGTGTTTTGAGGTCAGTCTCCACAGGGTGTGGGGAGGGGGCTGGCTACTTCTGCAGCTCTTTTAATCTGACTTTTGCAGCTTTTCACTTACTTCCCTGGCTAATGTGTAGCTGGTTGGGCTACACAGGCATGCAGCTGCACCTGCTAGTGAGAAAGACCCAAGTGCAGGCCACAGGGCCCAGCTCAACACCATCCCCAGGCCCTACCCACACAACAGGAGCATCTGGGCACTTCCAAGTCTGTTCCTGACACTTCCCAGGCCACTCTTCACCCAAATCCAATCCACCTCCCTGCAACAGGAATGTCCCAAGTAATGACCTAGTGCTCCAAGCTCCCTCCTGAGAGCTGTTTGCTCAACCTGCCTGGGAAATCTAAAGTCCCAGGTTTGTAACACCTTCCATGGGGCTGATAAAATTCTTTCATTGCTCATTCCACCATCTGGGGCAAGCCATGCATACACTTTCTGCCTCAGCAGCCTGTACCTAGAACTTGGCCCTGGCATCTCCAATCCACCTTGGTTAAAACTCACAGATACCTGGACACCAAATTTTGACCCACAAAGTCCTTGCCCTTCCTTCTTCACAGGACCTCTACTTTTCTCTAGATATCTTTAAATAAGAAAAATCTTCCTTTAGTGTTTCTCAGGAAATCTAGTAGTCACAACAAAGTCCTGGTTGATGGAAAGCCATGCAAGGTACTGGGGGATAAAGCTGGGACAGCAGTTCCTCCGTAGGAAGCATGGTTCCCATTGCCGAGTCAATAACTGCACAGATCTTGCCCAGTGTGGAGGTGCACACCTGTAATCCCAGCAACCAGGGAGGCTGAGGCAGGAGGATTATAAATTCAAGAGCAGTCTCAGAAACATAGCGAGGCCCTTTCTCAAAAAACAAAAACAAAACAAGACAACAACAACAACAACAACAAAAACAAGCAGAACAAAACAAAAAAACAGACCTCACATTCACTCTGTGCCCACTGACCTGTGGAGACGCACACACCACAGACCACATTCAGCCCAACAACCACCCCATCTGCAAAGAGATTCAAGTTCATCTCTGCTGTGGGAGAGGGACTTTCTCTCAACTTTCCTCTTGGGTTTTAATTACAATCACAGAATCACCGATGATTGGGGCAGAGATGGGACCCAGGGCCTCCATAACTCTGGAACTGCCAGGGGAAACCCACTCTGCCTCCCACAGGAGATAAATGGGCCCATGATACCAGGTTGCTGAGTTACACCTTGAGCCTCCCTGAGGAGCCCAATTATAGCTCTGAAAGTAGAAGTAAGCTCCTCAATGTGGAAAGACCTAAGATCGGCTACTTCGTACAGCCACCTGTCCCAGCTACCCAAACTCACAGAGAATATACCCCCCTTTAGCAGCCTTCACTGCCTCTTTGCCCCCATCCTCACAATAGAACCTCTTAAGAAACTCACTCACCCCAAGCCCTGGCCAGGGAACATGGACCCACATTCCTGACGACAGTACCAGAAAGCCAGGCTCAAACAACACTTTCAGGAACTCAAAAAGATGAGTAACCTTGAGAAGAGAGGAGCAGACAGAAACATAGTATCTTCTCCAAGCTCTGAGATAATACTTGTCCTTACCATGAATCAGGCATAGCAAAATTCTCAGAACAAAGAGGGACAAGAGAAGCTAAAGCAATGGCAGCGGCTCCTTGGAAATATTTTCAGGGAATGATGACCAGGACTGATGAGTCAAGGTCTCACTGTCCTTCATCCCAAGCAGGCATAACCCCAGGGATACTGGTGAGGGCCATGGTCACCACATGGGCAGAGGGACACCCCCTGATCAGGTCCCACTGTACAGGAAGCCAAATCTTGTGGCTGCAACACGATCCTTTCCCTTCCCAGTTGTGTCCACATTAGGACTGCCAGTGTCCTGGCCTCAGAAGCAGTGATCCATTTCCATCACTGGCATAAACTGTGGACACACTACAAGCCCTCCAGTGATGGACACATCTGGTAGGAGAGATAGGTTCTCACCGGCAGGTGGGCAGGGTACAGGTGGGACAGAGGGTAACCTCCTGCAGCTAGGAGGAAGTTCCTTGAGGTAGGAGGACCCTGGCAAGATATGGTTGGAGTTATTTAAGCATGGGGAGCAAGAGAAGAATTTGCTCACCTCCTTTTTCACTTCTGGTCTGCTGAGGATTCCTGCTCAGGGAGAAATTCACAAGACTGAATCTGAGACACATCTTCCATCCAGAGTGAGAGCAAGGTAACAGTGGAGGCAGTGTGAGAAGGGAAGGAGAGCCAGGCAAGGACAGAGTGACACGGTGGGGTGGCAAGGCACAGGAAGAGCCTGTAAGACACTGGGGCACCTGACAGGAGCATTTGCACAGAGGAGGGAAGGAGGCACAGGCCTGGCTGAACTGAGAATCAGAGCAGGAAGCTAAAGCTGGCAGCATGGTATTTAGCTGCAGAAGGCAAAAGATTGTATGTAGTTGGTACTCTGTGTATGCCTCATTCCTTCCAAGTCACAGCCCACAAGCTAACAACACCCACCAGCTCACCTGATCTAGCATCTTGGGAACTGGGGCTACAAAAGTACCCCAGGCAAGCTGCGTCCCTCTATCCCTGCCAAAGAGACTACTGCTACAGCCAGGAGCCTGCCTGGCTCCTTTACCCACCATTCCAGGTGTATTGTCTCTCTGTGTGCATTAGACAATGAGCAAGAACACAGTTTTGCCTTTGGTTGAGGGTACATTTCCTAGAAAATATGATACATAGTTTAATTTTCTGGCAAAATTGATAAATAGCTTAATTTTCTTGGCTGCCCCATATACTGGCAAAATACTTATTCTCAATTGCCTCAGGAAGAAATAAATCTGAATTCCTCCCAGTTTAGCAAAATCCAATGTTGGTCAACAGGAATCTGCCCACTCCTGAGTCACCCCTCTGGGGTTCAGGGTTGATGGGCAGTTGTAGTCTCAAGTGGCCCTCCTGCCAGCAACCACCAAATCCTGTTGTGGCTTGTGAAAGTATTCACAGGGTTAACACCAGGCTCAAGTAGTCCAGCCCTTAGCTGGGCAGGAGCACTGGGAACTCAGGCCTCCTTTTCAAGGCCAGGATGAATGGGGTATATGCAAATGGCCGCCTCCCGAGGAGCCAGGAGGGCAGGGGAGGGCTTGTGGCTGGCAGGCCTGCAGCACTCCACTTGGCCTGTCACATGAAAGGGTTTGTACTCCTGCTGCTGGCTCCGGTGCCCAGCCAGGCTAGGGCTGTTCTCACCAGAAAACAAAAATCTCTTTCAGACCAAAGCAAAACGAGGCCCCAGCTGGCCCAGGAAGGCCATTGGACATTGTTCACACTGACCCAAGGAGAGCACCCATCACTTGAATTCTCACTTTTCACCCACTGAAAAGAACCCACCATGTTTCCAGAGGGAGCTGGAGGCCTCTGTGGCCACAGAGAAAAGCACCATGTAAGGTCAGGGTGGGTGGGACCAAGAAATAGGGTCAGCCCTTCTGAGCCTCTCTATGGGCATTATCCTTTTCAAAAATATGAATGGCTGAGACTGAGGTTGCAGCCTCTTTTGTAGAAGGACATTTCAGTGAGTCTCATGGTGCTCATGGTAAACATAGAGAAAGAAATGGAAAGAAAAAGGTGCTGCTAAACAAAAACACCTTGGAGTGCACAGAGGACTTTTAAGAAGGGAGACCTCGTGTATCCTCTGCCTGGCGCCCACAGTGCTGCTGACACAAGTGCCCCCGAGCTGTGGGAGGAGTTTATGGTAACCCAGAGCCCAGTGTGTGGGATTCCAAGCTTCCAGGACACTCCAGGCCCAGATACCTTCCTCAATAAAAGCACCACAGCAAGGTCAGCCTCTAATCTTTTTCAGACTTTTAGCTGCTAGAAACGCTATTTTTCTGCCGCCCTAGGGTCACCAGGATCTGTCCATTAACTGCTGCATAAATCTTGTACCTCAGGAGCACAGATGAGACTTGGACTAACAGGAGACAATGACAGAGCAAGGTCATTTAGCCTGAGCACATCTAGGACAAAACCACTTTGGAACTGATCTGAACCAACAGGAAGGTTAGTGGGTGCTTAACAGATATCCCATGATCCAAGGGAGACAGGCCTTGTCAGCTCCTCAGCCCAAAGAAAAGGCCCAGCTCTGATGACTGATAGTCCACTGTCGCCTCCCTCCTTGGGTCTTCCTGCATTTAGTTGGGGACACACTACATTCTCATGAAACTAAGATGCCAGACATGTCTCTGAAAGTTCAGAGAGCCATCCAGGGAGGAAAATTAAGAGGCAGCAGATGGGGCAGAGAGAGGACACTTCAGAACAGATTTAAAAAATAAAAAGTGGGCTACACAGGTCACCACCTACCCTGCCGTCTGGCCTATGGCAAGATCAGGGTCATATGTATCCACATCCCCCACCAGCCCACTGGCCAAGTTTAGGAAGAGGTGGTTTGAGGCAGGGTGGGGTTGAGTATGGGTAAGTTAAAGGAGTCCTTCAGAAAACCACATCTAGGGCTGGAAGATAAAGTCACTATTAACCCTGAAGGTCTCTGACCACTAAGCAGGATCCTGGGTTCTAAGTGACTTTAGGTAACCTCAGCACCAGAAGCAGAATAAAGGGGCTAGAAGTGCTGACTTTTCCAAAGGGATCCCAGCTGTGTCCCCCTTTTCTATTCTGGTAATTTTCCCCTCTCACAGACCTGGGAATATCACTGTCCAGCCTTGAGTCAACCTCCTTGACCAATCTCACTGGCTGGTCATATCCTACCTTAAAGCTCTGTCTCAACTCTGACTGTCATTTCTGTATGGCCTCTGACTGACCTTGCTGTCCAATCTCTGGTTGACCTCACCATCAATTGGCTTTTCTGCCTATTTGGTGGGATCTCTGATCAGTGTCCAGAATGGTCTATCGTTAGGGCTGGGGTGGGTGGGCAGGTAAAGCCCCACAGAATAGCTTAAACCTCAACAACAGTTCACATGTTACAAGGGAAAATGGCTTTATAGCAGGGCCAAGTCCTGCTCAATCCCTCAGGGTCTACTTTCTGTATAGGTGGGCCACACATTTCTGGGAGGGTCCTAGGAACTGGTTAATGAGAACTGTCACCAAGGTGCCCATTCAACCTGGACTTGCCTGCTCTCTCTCTCTCTCTCTCTCTCTCTCATTCCTCCAATGACCATCAATCACTAGATCTGTTCCTGGTCCCAACAGGTGCCAATCTGATCTGCTTGTTTCAGGGTCTGCAAACTGTCCTTGTTTTCTGCTGTAAATATCCAGGAGGCAACTATCTTGGACTATAGGCCTGAATGGGTAGATGTCAAGCCAGAAGCTAACTACCCCCAATTCTCCTCGAACACAGTGACAACCCCTAGGTGAATGCCTGGAATAAGTGTGGGAAGAGGAAGGATGTATCTGGGAAAAGCAGGTGAATAGTCAGGTGGGACTACTTGGAATTTTAAATCCTTCAGACTCTTGAGACTACCGGTTGGGTCTCCGAATAGCTCAGATTGGCTCAGACTTTCCCAACCTACTACCCACTTTCCCACTTCTGTCTATCACAGACTGTAAGCTTCACATGAATCAAGGGTTACAAAAGGACGTAAACACACCTGCCGGAGAGCTAAGTGAACAGGTGAGTGAATGATGGGGAATCACCCCTGAGCCCAAAGCAGCATCTCACCCACAGCACTCCCCTCCCCCACCAATTCTGGGCCCAATGGTTGATTAGTGGGAACTCCTGCAAGACCAACACAGGGAACGGGGCTATCATACCAGGCCATCCATGAGGTGAGGACCTTGACTGGGCATTCCTCTCAGCTAAGCTTGACAGAGTGGCCAGAACGCCAAGTCTACCAGGAGGCCAGAACCTTAGAGCTCTAAGGAAACAACAGCTTTTAGAGAAGACTACCTTCCCCCAAACCAGTTCCTCCTGAAGCTGTGAGTTGGTACATTCATTCATTCATTCATCAAGCCCTTTTGGAGCTCCCGCCCCTGCTTCTCTTCCAGGTTGCACTCATTCTCAGCATTCAAGGTTATCCAGTGAAGGCTGACCTAGACCTGCCAACAAGGAATTCACACCTGCTTTCCCCTATTGCTTCTACCATATTGGCATCTTCCCCCAGGTTGGCATAGAGCTTGGCATCTTGATAGACGTACACTAAAAGTCTGTTGTTTGCTGATTGACTTGTGGTGAGAAAATAGCTTATAAAGTAAATACATCACCATTTATAAATACATCACTATTAAAATAAATTATTCTCAGGGAATGCTTTATTCATTTATGCAATAAACTCTGACACACACTGTATGTCTAACCCTGGGTTGGGGATACAGAGATGAGACATCCTGGCTTTGCCTTCGAGGAGATCATAGGACTTATGGAAAAGGTCAAGTACTGCTGTTCACTGGAACGTGTGTCACTAAGGGATGTATGTGGCTTGTTGATCACAGAGATGGTGTCATCCACATTCCCAGTTCCAGATATACCTTTCAATGGCTACCACCATACAGAATAATATCAACATGCTGTGGCTTGTCATTCTAGGCTGGTGGAGTCTAGCCCTGGCAACCTCACTGACAAGCAGAATCTGTCCCTCGACTTCATTTATTCCTGTTGCCAATCTTTCCTCATACAGGTCCCTCTGACTGCTATGCCTTTTCTTTCCCTACTTCCTTTTTGCATGTTGAAATCCTGGACAGCCTCTGGACTGCAAGTGTGAGGATGTGGATATGACTCACAGGTCTTGTAAGTTGCTTCCCCATTAAAATCTCCCTGGGTCTCAGTGCTTCATCTAGTAAGTGAGGCTAACAATGCCACAGGGCAGCAGGAAGATTGAAGGAAAGCTTAAAGAATCACAGAACATCATGGTTAACAGTGAAAGAGTAGCTAAATCAACTGGGCATGGTGGGGCACAGCTGTAATCCCAGTGGCTCAGGAGGCTGAGACAGGAGGACTACAAGTTCAAAGCCAGACTCAGCAACTTAGTGAGGCCTTAAACAACTCAGTGAGACCCTGTCTCTAAATAAAATACAAAAAGAAGGGTTGGAGATGTGGCTCAGTGGTTGAGTGTTCCTGGGTTCAATCCCCAGTACCAAAAAAAAAAAAAAAAAAGTAGCTAAGTCAGCATGCTTTCAACAACACCCCCCACAAGTACACACATACATACCCAGTACTTCATTCAGTGAACATCTGAGTGCCTACATGTGTCAGGTGTTGGCTAGATAAACAGTATAGTTTCTGTTATTCAAAAGTCTAATTTTCACCTCTTTTTGCAAACAAGCCAGAACCTCATCCTCACTCACATCACCATATGCGTGGGACAGCCTTGGGTTCTGTCTGGAGCTGTAGCTAAGCCAAATTCAGCCTTCTGAAGGTCATCCTAAAAGCCCTTCTACTCATAAGAGAGAAAAACAGCTAGAGAGCAGAAAGGCTGAGTTCTGCTGCCCCCTGGTGTCAGTGTGCTCTTGCTGGAGCATCCCACCCTAACCATACAGGCTGGAGAGAGGAAATGTTCCTGAGGTCAGAATCTACCACATGGTGACAGACTGTGAAAATCCAGGCTTTTTTCTTTCATGAGGCATGTCCCTAGCTGACCAGACAGCTGTCTGTTCTGCCTGCAGCTCCAGCACCATCTGTCTCAATTTTTGGCTGCCTTCTTGGGCCTCCTTGAGTGGCCTTAGACCTCACTCCAGTTTTCCCCACTAGTAGAAGCCTGGTGGTGGGGGTGGGGGGTGGGGATCGTGGGGGGTTGTATAGAATCTGATGGGACTGAGCTGAGCAGAGCATGCAATTCCCACCTGTCCTGGCAAATTCAGCCAGATGCCTGCCTCACCAGTCTTTGAACTGGCAGTTCTGCCTCATACCACCAGGGCCAGTTCCACTTCCCTTAGGGTAATGACCAGGGCTGAGACCACATCCCTTCCCCTTTCTGGAGCCCAGCCTCAACTCACACCATTCTTGGGCCATATCTATTTTCACCCATAATATAATAATAGGCTCCCACCACATTCCTGACCTCCACTCTCCTCCCCTGGCTCAGCCTGGCCACTGTGGCTAAATAGAAAGTTCCTCTGCCCATCTCCCACCTCAGATAAAACCCTTTTCTCCATGCCCTCCTTCCACAACTCAGGTTACCCCAGCACAAGATGCTGGAGAGACACACACACACACACAGATACACCACCATAGTTTTCTCTGTACACATTTGCTGGTCTGACTTTCCCTACTTGGAGTTTGGCCTACCAGTCTCTGACAAACACCCCAGTATGCCACAGACGCCTACTCTGACATTCCAGTGGTCAGGCATGCAATTGAATAGACTGGACACTATACAAGGGTATGGAACTATATCAGCTTAGGAGGTGGGAACCCTTTGAGAAATCTGTCTACCAATAGTGATGCCTCTTTCTACTTTGTGCAAAGGAGCCACATAGGAAGCTAGAAGTTGTCCTGTTTGAGCACTCTGAGGTCCCTGGATAGTCCCTCAGAAAGGTAGATCTCCTCATTCCCTATCCAAGAAAGTACCGTCTTTAGGAAATGTTCCACAAGGAAACAGGACAAAAGGCCAGTTTTAAGTTGTTGACAACAGAACTTGGCTTGTAGACAAGGACCCCACATATTGAGGGGGGTTTTCTCACAAGCTGTTGATGACCCTTGTCACAAGTGATTTTGCAGTCCCCAGACAACTCCCTGAATCCATAGAACACCAGGTTTTCAGAGAGCTTCTTTTGAACCCATGGCTGGGGCAGGGGGCTTCCTGTGGGTAAGGGATCTTAGCAATGGGGAGAAGCTCTGACACCATCCATCACTCAGGCAATAAGTGTTGGCTGTTACTATCATCGCCATCATCATCGTTATGATCACCATCATCATTTTGATTACTCCTGACCCCAATGCTAGCCCTGTCCTTGCCTGTTGGGTGTGTATCAAGACCAGAGAGGCCTTGCATAGACTGTCATCAGACACTGGCAGACAGAAGGAGCTTAGGAAGCTGAAGGGATTAGAGAGGTCTTACCCCTCCCCCACCTCAATGCAGGGGGAGTATCCCTGTGGCCTAACTCAGGGCAGCAGTGGGGGTGCAGGAAGTGATTACCTGGCCCATCAACCCTCCAGGTTCAGGCCTGTTACAACAAAGCACCTGGTACTGGTTGATCAGTTCAAACCTCAGATCAAATCCCAGTCTACCAGATATTGTCTGCATGATATTGGCAAAGTCGATTAACTTTTGAACCTCAATAAAAATGAGATGACACTACCAACCTCCTACTATTTGCTATGAATATTAGATAACACATGCAAAAGTGCAGATAAGGATCTCTAAAGAATCAACTTCTTCCCCTTCTTTGGCTCAGTAAAAACTCCATCACCATCTCTGATGGTGATGTTTAAATGTAAAATAATAACAAACACTGACATTCATAGAACATTTGCTTTAGGCTAGGCCAGGTTGAAGGCCAATTTAAGGGTAAGCACATCGCATAAATTATCAAGCACAATCTGTACATGGCAGTGGGGCTGTAGGTGGGGGTATTATACTCAGAAGGACCCAGAGAGAGGTCAGCATCCAGGCGTGGGGATATGGGGGTTGAAAAACGCCTGGCAAAGATCCAACAGGGATCCTCATGGACTCCTAAGAGGGTTGCAAGGATGAGAACTCCTATGAGGGGTAACAGAGGGGGCTGGAAGCAGTGGGGGCACAGCTCCAGGCACAGCCAGGGCAGATGAACCCAAATTTACAGCAATCTTGTACTGTGGTAGGAGGGCGAGCAGGGAGTGTTCCTAAGGAAGCTTCTGGCAGGGATCCAGAAGCCCTGGTCAGTCCTGGTTACACAGCTGACCACCTACTGCGGGACCTTGGGGGCCAACACCCTTGGTTTCTGGTCGCAAGAGATGGACAAGGACGCAATAAGTCTGTCCCCACATTGGCTCGGGGCCTAATCTGATCAGCAGGTCCTCGCAATAAGGGGAGAGGGGCGCTAGAACCCAATGGAGGTTGTTGTGGAGTCGCAATGAGCAAGGCCCCCTATCTCCGCAGCCCCAGCTGCTTCCCAAACCCGGCCCGGAGCCCGCCGGAACTGGGGACGACCCGGAGACCTTGAAGGGACAGCCAGCAGCCAGGACGGGGGGCTCCACAGCCACGGGAATATAACACCCGCACCTTGGGCCAAGACACCACAGCTTACCGGAGATGGAGGTCAGGGACCAACAAGGACGGCGCAGGGACTTACCCACTAACAGCCAGAGGGAGCCCCCCGACACCAGGAAGAAGGTCAGCATGTCGGTCAGCCGGGCCCAGCCTGGCCCGGCACGGCCTCCAGGGCCCGCAGCCCCGCAGCCCCACCGTAGCCGCGCTGCCGCGCCGCCGCCGGGTATTTTTAGCCCCCGCCTCCCGGCTCCGCAGCTCCCCGCCTCCCCGCGCCGCTGCGGAGACTGGGCGGGAGGGGGAGGGCGCGGCGCGCGCTGCGCTCCAGAGCCCCACTCCCAGCCCCGCAGCCTGGAGGGGTCAGGGCGCCGCCCGCGCCGCCCTCCTCGGAACCGCCGAGCCCCGGGCGGGGGAGGGGTCGCAGTGAGCACCAGCTCTCTCCTCCTCCGCGCCCCCAACGTTCTGGGGAAACGGGCTGGAGTGGGGCGCACGGGCGACGCGCAATCGTCAGTCACCCACCCCACCAACGCGCAACCCTTACCTCCTCGCGACTCCGCGGTCTGAGTTTTATTGCTAGGTAGGCTCAGGTGGGAGTGGAGAGGCAATCACCGGTCTTAGGAGTTGCAAAAGCTGATGGACTGAGTGTCCACTGAGCACCCACCCCGCTTCGGACCAAGTTTGAAGACACAGCCTGCGCGTGCCACATCTGCGATCCAGTGAAAGGGAGCAATGAGGGTCTACCCAGGTTCTGGCAAAGTGGTTGACTAGATTGGACAGTGCCCAGATCTGGGGACGCACAAGGTCAGGTCTGGGGCCACACAAGGTCACAGGAAGCCTTATGTGGTCCTGGGCTGCCATATGTGGTCACCAATTGTAAGCATGCCCACATGAAGTCACAGGCAACTACAAGGAATCACAAGTGTCCCATGAGGATACTGACTAATGGTCTTCATATACAACAGTGTGTGGCACTTCATAAGTACGGCTATACGAGCCACCCAGTCTCAAATGGTCCCACAACTGGCTGAAGGTTTGTACACCATTTCGGTGCCTGGGATTATTGCACAATTTTTTGAAATAAGGGTAGGCATTCTGATGGAACCCCGTGGATATTTGCGCCTGGATTTCAGGATCACCTCCTCGCAAAGGTCTTGCTTCTCAAACATGCTAAGCCCACTAAGCTTCCAGCACCGAGGACAGCGCTCAGGCAGCCCTGCCTTCTCCACATGCAGCCCTACCAAGTCAGGAACTGGTTAAGACCAGAACCAAAAAAGAAAAGGGTAGGAAACTAGAAAACAGAAATCAGAAAGCTCAGGGTGGACAGAGGAGACCACTTGCCCTGTGTGCACGTAAGCCCACGCTTAGCGGGTAGGTGTGGGGACCTACATCCAAAGCATGAGTATCTGGCATGTGTGCACCCAGGTCTGTCTGTGTGCAATTTATAAAGGTGCAAGTCTGCAGATATGTCACTTTCAGTCTTTAAAATAGAACCTTTTCACAGGATCTGGATCCTGGGAGAGCTGCTCTTACTTGAACTCAGTCGCAGCCTGGCAAGGATTTGCTGAAATCTCAAACTTGGCAAGGCTCCTCCAAGAAGTGTCAGAGGCTGTGTGATAGGATCCCTCCCAGCAGGTGACATGGCTGTAAGAATCCCTAACCCCCACACCACCACTGCCACTGGCAACAGACTAACTGAAGACACAGGGGTTATCAGGAGACCCAGGGGAAACAAGAAGACTGGGCAGAAAGAATGTATCTCCCCAATTAGACTGGCCCAGGGAGTTTGGCAATTTCTCTGTAGACCAGGGAACCAATAGAGTGTTTTTTCACAGAGTAAGGGGCACAGGATCAGGCAGCAAGTCACAGGCCCAGTCTTCCTCTGCAGCACTGAGAGCTGCAGGAGTGCTCCAAGCCCCTGGCTGGCTCCTGGCAGCCTCCTCTCCAGAGTGATGTCATGGGACACATTTAGCCTGGCCTCCTGCAGAATGTCGCATCCGGTTACTTTTCCTACAGATAACTCTGCTCCTTGCAAATATTTTAATTCAAAAACCTATGTAGGAGCTGTGACTGATTACAGCCTAACTGATTATTTTTCTGTTTTCCTGAGCATGACTTGGCTTCTCTTGAGGGATGGGAACAGGAAGTTCCTGGGCCTGGCTGTGGAATCATGGCCAGGTCTCTCCAGGTCTGTTCCCTCAGTGGGTGAGGAGACTTGCTCTTTTCTGTCCTGAATCTCCTTCCTTCTCCATGGGTTCTCCATTCATGGACCATCTATGGGTTGCTGTGACTGAGATTACTAGACTTCTTGAGTGCCACAGTCATGGGACTCAGCAGGAGGGAACCCGGAGCAATGCTAGGGGCAGTGGGTGGGGGGCAGCCCATAGACATTCCTTCTGGTTAGCAAAAATGGTGACCAGCTCTGTTCACATTTATTTCCACCCACACCAGCATTTCTGAGGGCTGGCAATTGTTTTCAACCCTGGCATAGGGTCTGGCCCAGTGAATACAGAGACCACTATCCCATTTGGCAGGGCAGAAAATCTTCAGGCCACAGAGCAGTTCTGGCCTCCTCCTATTCATTCACTCTTTCAGCTTATGTCCACCACTATATACCCTGCATCTGGCCTCCTGCTGGAACTTGGAGGCAGGGGAGACAAATCAGAAACAACAATACCAGTAGTCTAGCATGGTGAGCCTGGGGACAGAGGATTGATCCTAGTCTAACCCTGGCAAGGTCTCCTTGTGGAGGAAATATTCAACCTGGGCCTAAATCTTGGGGTGAGAGTTTGCCAGGCTTCAAAGTGGGTCAAAGTATACCATTTCTAGGCTGTCATTTCTGATTCTGTCATGCCATGCAAGCCTGGGTAAACCTCTGCCCCTTTCTGTGTTCATTGGTACAAGGTAGCACTGATCTCGTGACTTCTAGATATCAAAACTAACTAGCCATGACTCTGCTGCCTTTTAAAAAATTTTTAGTTGTAGATGGACCCAATATTTTATTTTATTTATTTCATTTTTATGTGGTGCTGAGAATTGAACCCAGTGCCTTGCACATGCTAGGCAAGTGCTCTACCACTGAGCCGCAACCCCAGCCCCTCTACTGCCTTTTCATCATCACAGTTGAGTGATCACTTTCTAGGCCTGCAAGCCCCAATGTCTACCATATCCTGTCTGTTAATGGCCATAAGAAACAGCCGAAGATGAGCTCAGCCACTATGGGCTCAGGTTTTCCTGCTCCTAGGACATCTAGAATATTATTCTTCTCTGACAGTGTGGACCCTCTGTTATTTGTATCTTCCATGCCTTTTTGAACACTTATATTTTGTTAGCTCCTCACATTGTAATTACTTCTCTCCTATGAAGCCCACGAAATTCACTTTTTCAGCCTTAGACTGGTCCTTCCTAAGGGTCTTAGAATTTTTCAATGTGAGGTGACTTCGTGGGTCTTTGATCCAAAAGCTAGCAATATTGTGGGAGAAAGTCCTGTCCAGGACTTAGCACAAGAGTGGTAGCAGAAGTAATGGTTGGTGACCTAGATGTCCTTCAATTGATGAATGGATAAAGAAACTGTGGTATATATATACAATGGAATATTACTCAGCCATAAAGAATGATAAAATTATGGCATTTGCAGGCAAATGGATGAAATTGGAGAATATCATGCTAAGTGAGATAAGCCAATGTCAAAAAAACAAAGGACGAATGATCTCGCTAATAAGTGGATGATGACACATAATGGGGGGTGGGAGGGGGTTAGTGTTAGGGTTAGAGTTAGGGTTAGGGAGGGGTGCAAGAATGGAGGAAGGAGGAACTGTATAGAGGGAAAAGAGGGGTGGGAGGGGTGGGGGGGAAGGGAAAAAATAACAGAATGAATCAAACAACATTACTCTATGTAAATTTATGATTACACAAATGGTATGCCTTTACTCCATGTACAAACAGAGAGACAACATGTATCCCATTTGTTTACAATAAAAAAAAAAAGAAGTAATGGTTGGTGGATGATTCTAGGAATTATTACTGAAAAGTGAAGTTTGAGGCTCGCTCTTCCTTCCTTCCTTCCTTCCTTTATTCTTTTCTTCTTTCCTTTCTTTCTTCTCTCTCTCTCTCTCTCTCTCTCTCTCTCTCTCTCTCTCTCTCTCTCTCTCTCTCTCTTTATTTATTTATTTTTTTTGTACCAGGGATTATTGAACCCAGGGGCACTAAACCACTGAGTCATATCTCCGGTCCTTTTTAAACTTATTTTTAATTTTGAGACAGAGTCTTACTAAGTTCCTTAGGACCTCACTAAGTTGCTGAGGTGAGCTTTGAACTCGTGATCTTCCCTGGGATTACAGGCATGAGCTGCCACACCTGGCTTAAGGCTATTTCTTGAGTCTTCTCAAAATGAAGGGAGGGGAAGGGGTATGGGGGTAGGAAGGACAGTAGAGCAAAACAGGCATTATTACCTTATGTACATATGTCTGCATGACCAACGTGATCCTACAATATGTATAATCAGAAAAATGAGAAATTATACTCCATTTATGTATGATTTACCAAAATGCATAAATGCATTCTGCTGTCATGTATAACTAACTAGAACAAATACAAGAAAAATTTTTAAAATGCTGTGAGCTACCTAGTATTCTTTGTTTAGTATGCTACTTTTCTGCTTAAAATAATCAAAATGGATTTTGTTGTTTCAAGTCAAGAACTCAGACTGACCTCTTCACTGTGCCACTACTAAGGGTCTTTCCAGCCCTCTAGAGGTTGTGGCTATGGGGCTAGGTATACAGCATAACACACCCCCTATCCCTCTCACTGCATTCACTAGGTATTGGAGGTTCTAGCTGGTGGGGCCAGATCTTCACTCTTCTTTATTCTGACAACCATAAATCTGGAGAACTGATCCAAAACCTTCAAATTCAGCAAAGAATCTACTCAAGATAGTTGCCCTGTCTAGAGCAAAGACTTTTAAGACAAGATGAAATGGTTGGAGAATGACAAACACGTTCAACTCATGTCCTTTGTTAAATAGTACTGTTCCCACCTCCCCCATGTTAATAAAATTGTTTGATTTGGAAAATATAGAAAAAATATGAATTGAAATCTCTTGTAGTCTATCCCCCAAAGATAATAACCAACATAATCTTGCATATTTTCTGATAATAATAGCATCTCACATTTTTGTAGTGCTTAGTATGTGCCAGGCATTATTTCTAGACACTTTACATGTTATGGATTGGCTTGTGTTCCCCTCAATTCACATGCTGATGCTCTAACCCTCAACGTGACTGCGTTTAGACATAGAGACTTTAAGGAGGCAATTTAGGTTAACTGAGTTCATAAAGGTAGAACACTAATCCAAAAGGACTAGTGTCCTGATAAGAAAAGACACCAGGAATAAAGGTTACATGAGGACACCAAGGGAAAGAGGTCATCTGCAAGCCCATGAGAAAGGTCTCACAAGAAACCAACTCTGACATCATGCTGATTTGGGATTTACACCCTCCAGATATGTGGGCAAATAAAATTCTTTTGTTTAATCCACCTAGTCTATGGTATTTTGTTATTAAATTTCTAGCAGACTAAGACAATATGCTAATGCATTTAATACATCAACTTTGTCTTCCATCCACATATTACACAATTTAATAAGTGTTTGTTAAATGAATGAATGAATGGTAGATACTGTTATGGTTTAGATCTGGACTGTCCCCTAAAGAGAGCACATGTGTTGATAGCTTGGCTCCCAATGCAGCAATATTCAGAGGTAGGGCTTTGGGCAAGTATCTTGAGAGTTCTAACATCATCAGTAGATCAATCTATTGATGGATTCATAATTTGTATGGATTTACAAGATGGTAGAAACTATAGGAGGTGGGCCTAGTTAAAGGGAGTGAATCCTTGGGGATTGAATCTTCTCCCCAGAACTACTTTCCTTTCTCTCTCTCTCTCTCTCTCTCTCTCTCTCTCTCTCTCTCTCTCTCTCTCTCTCAGCAATGGGACCAAGAGACTATGGGCTAAAACCTCTCAAACTGTGAGCCAAAATAAATCTTTCCTTTCCTCCTTTAAATTAATTATCTCAAGTATTTTCTCATAGTCACAAAAAGTTAACACAAATACTGTTTATTCAGTACCATATGCTTTCTTCCATGCTGTTGCTTAATTTCTTTAAAAAATAGATATGTGGGGCTGGGTTTGTAGCTCAGTGGTAGAGTGCTTGACTAGCATGCGTGAGGCACTGGGTTTGATTCTCAGCACCACATACAAATAAATTTCAAAATAAAATAAAGGTCCATCAACAACTAAAAATTTTTTTTAAAAAATAGATATGTGATAGTCATTTATGCATTCTACTCATTTAACAGTCAATGTTGCATCCCGCACTGCATGCAATGCACTGTTCTATGTTCTGGGAATGCAACAGCGAACAAACAAAAAGTCCTGCCCACATGGAGTGCAATTGCTCCATGGAAATATCATTACCCAGCTGTCAGACAGGAATTAACCCACTTATTTGGGAATGTTTCTTTTAATTGAAAATTCTCTGATGAGTAAACCAGACAATCACAACTAATAAGATTCTTTTCCTTAAAAAAGGCCAATTAACAACTGAAGGGTTTCTGATACTTTCCTGAATCATGAAAAGACAAAGTCTTTTGAAGTTGTTATCAGTTCACCAGGCTAGGAGTTAGTGCTGCTCAAGCCGGCAGCACCTCAAGATTCCTAAAGAAATACCTATGCATAGGTCTCCCACTCAGGTACGACCAAGATTTGATGCAAATTAAACTATATTTTAAAGACTTGGAAAATAAAACAAACTGGAAGAAAATATAGTTGAATGTTAGCCATGTAAGGGCTTTTTCTGTATAACATAGAAAGCAGAAACCACAAAGGAAAAGACTGGTATTTGGAGACCTGACTACATGCAAATTTAAATGCCTGCAATTTAAAAACTACCATTAAAAATTTAAAATATTAGATAGATAACTTGCAAAAAGTTTTTATGCCACAGTCAACAGACAGAGGGTTTGATATCTAACCCAAATCAAAAAAAAAAAAAAAGAACAACAGTTGAGTTAAAGATGTGAACAGGCAATACAAGAAAGAAGAAGCAGTGTTTTCTACCTGACTGCTCACTAAGGTGGACTATAAAGTAGCTGCCTGAATGTTTGTTCTCCTTCCTCCAGAAACTATGGCAGGTTCTTCTTCTGGAGTCATGTCACACAGGGTACTGACCCCAGTGAGAGGAGCAAGGACCTGCATTCTCACTCATTTGCAAGTCGCCATCACTATTCCCATATAACCAGCATCCAGTTCCTTTCTCTCAGTGACCTCCCAGGCAGCTCACCTCACCAGTCGGGTCAGATGATTTCTAACAATAAAAGCAGGGTAGTGATGATGAGAAAGTATGGGGGTATCTAAGGGTCTGATATCTGCAAATCCTTATTGAGGGCAGTTTGGGAAGATGTGTCCTTCAAAAGTCTTATCCTTTGATGACTACCAGTGGGTTTGCTTAGAAATTAACACAAAGGGGGTAGAAATCAGGAATTATATGTTTATCGAAATTGTGATTAAAATAGTATTTACAGTAACGCCACGTTGGAAACTACCCTAATGCCCAATCACAAGGCTGAAAATTTTTTTTGTACATCTATAGTATGGTATACAAAACAGTGATACAGAAGATTGCACGATGACACAGAGAGATGTTCATGGCATATATCCGATTGAAGAATAGCAGGTTATAGGAGAGGATTCAAGATGGTTGATTAGAGGAAGACTGCATTCTTAGTTGCCTGTGGCTTGGGATTCAAGCAGCAGGAGTACTGTTTGACAAGGTGGGTGAAAGAGGGATTTTGCTAAAAATCCATATTGGACAGTGTCTTATAGATTCAGAAATTTGGGTACATTAAACAAAGAAGAAAGAGCACATTGAAGTCATGCTGGTTGTGGCAATGATGGCAGTAGAAGTGCTGGTTCACTGCAGAGGGAGTGAGAAGACAGAAACATAGACAGATTTGGTATGGAAAAATCCTAGATCAGAAAAGCAGCCTGAACTTAGCTGATTCCGAGGCTGCACTTTGAACTGGGGCTTGAAAAGTGTTTCACAATGGGCTGCAGACAGCTGAGGCAGGAGCCATCTTAAATTGGCTACAGCTACTGCCATGGGAACCAGGAGATCATAGCAAACATTGACACACTGCCCAGGAAATGCTTAATGTGGCCTAGAGTGTGCATAGCAGAACATGGATGAAACAGGCACAGAGAAGATTTTACCCAGGGTGACTCAGGTCAGAAAAGCAAAGGGGAGACCAACTTCCTTCTCCTTGGACTCTGGCGACTCACATGACCAACTGAAGCGAGTTGGGAATCTGAACAGATGAGTGCAAATACATTCAGAGAAATACATTCAGAGACTGAGCCTGGAAAGGCTGTGTCCCTGGGCAGCAGAGCGTGTGGAGTATTGGCTCTCCTGCCCCATGAGTAGTATCCAGACTCCTGGCAGTTATCTGAAAGTACCAGGCCTTAGGGATATGTTGATCTAATCTCTCCAGAGTAGATACAACCCAAAGCCCCTGTGGACTGATTAGATCTACACCCCACCAACCAGAACCCCCCTCATAAAACTCTGCAGCAGCCCCACTCTGGAAGTGCATCCATCCAGTTCATTCACACAAAACTCCAAGTAATAGCACTTCCCATTCCATCCTACCTCATATTGGTGAGAAGGGAAGCTGAGACTTATTTCAACCAGCTTCAGTATTAAGCCATTCCAAATGGGAGCCCTGAGAGCAACACAAAAAGAGAGAGAGGTTAACAACCCTTGCTGTCAGTAAATAGTTAAAGAAGAAATGGAAAGAAAGAGTTGGGCAGAGAACAGAGGCCCATACTTATGATTCCAGTGGTATGGGAGACTAAGGCAGGAGGATCACAAGTTCAAAGCCAGCCTCAGCAATTTAGCAAGGCCCTAAGTTTAATGTCTTTAATTTAGCAAGACACTGTCTCTAAAAAAGCAGGGAGGGGGCTAGGGATGTTTCTCAGTGGTTAATTACCCCTGGGTTCAATCCCTAGTACCAAAAAAGAAAAGATAAGACAAGAGAAGATACAGGTTGGCAGTCAGGATGGATTAAAAATTAAGACTCAACTATATATTGTTTGTAGGAGATACACTTTACAGGTAAAGACAGCCACAGGCTGAAAGTGAAAGGGTGATAATTGATATACCATGCAAATGGAGCTCCCAAACAAGCAGGAGGAATAACTACTCTCATGTAAGACAAAGTGGACTTGAAACCAAAATTAAATCAGAAGAGACAAAGAAGGTCATTTCAGACTACTAAATGAAACAATCCAACAAGAAGATATAACAGTAATATTTATGCCCCAAACATGGGTGCAACTAATGACAAAAAAGAGACATTGTTCAAATTGAAGACTCAGATAGACCCCACTACAATAATGCTGGGTGATTTCAACATACTTATCTTGCCATTAGATAGGTCAAGACTATTTGGAAGTAAGGCACGGTGGTGCACGCCTGTAATCCCAGTGGTTTAGGAGGCTGAGGCAGGAGGATTGCAAGTTCAAAACCAGCCTCAGCAACTTCGTGAGGCCCTAAGCAACTTAGTGAGGACCTTGTCTCTAGATAAAATATAAAAAGGGCAAAGGATGTGGCTCAGTTTTTAAGTGTTCCTGGGTTCAGTGCCTGGTACAAAAAAAAAAAAAAAAAAAAGACTCCTTGGACCTTGAAAATATTATAAATCAAATGAATTTAACAGGCATCTATAGAATATTTTATTCAACAATAGCTAAATATACTTTCTTATCAGTGGTTCATGGAACCTTCTCCAAAATAGATCATATTTTAGGCCACAAAGCAACTCTTAGCAAATACAAAAAATTTGATTTAATTCCTTGCATCTAATCAGATCATAATGGAATGAAATTAGAAATCAACACAATGAAACCCTACAGAAACTATATAAACACATGGAGCTTGAACAATACACTTTTGAATGAAGATTGGTTGATAGAAGAAATCAAGGAAGAAATTTTAAAAATTCTTTGACTCAAATGAGAATGGTGATACACACCAGAATCTCTGGGACAACATGAAGGCAGTTCTAAGAGGAAAGTTTAAACTCTGAGTGCCTATGTAAGAAAATCAGAAAGATCCCAAATAAACAACCTAATGATGCATCTCAAGGGCCAAACTAACCAAAAGAAAAAAAAAAATTAATAAAATTAGAGATGACAAAAGAGAAATAATCACAGATATCACAGAAATCCAGTGGATTGTTAGGGACTATTTTGAAAACATATACTCTAATAAATTGGAAAATCTCAAAAAATTGAAACATTTCCGATCAAATACAAACTGACAAAACTGAATCAAAAGATATAGAAAACCTAAACAGACCAATAACTTAAGATGACATAGAAGCAGTAATGAAGAGACTTCCAACAAAGAAAATCCCA
This sequence comes from Sciurus carolinensis, assembly GCF_902686445.1. Taxonomy (NCBI): domain Eukaryota; kingdom Metazoa; phylum Chordata; class Mammalia; order Rodentia; family Sciuridae; genus Sciurus; species Sciurus carolinensis. The sequence continues at coordinate 138,287,150 of NC_062218.1, read as the reverse complement.
GGACTAGATGGATTCTCAGTTGAATTCTCTCAAACCTTTAAAGAAGAACTAATGGTTCTAATGGAACTAATGAAACTAATACTCCTCAAATAGAGGGGATGGTTCACTTTCAAATTCATTATATGAAGCCAGTATCATACTCATACCAAAGTCAGATAAGTACATAACAAGGAATATCAGAGCAATATCCCTGATGTAATTAGATGCAAAAATACTTAATAAAATATTAGCAAATCATGCTCAACAACATATTAAGAAGAATGTGCTCCAAGGCCAAGTTGATTTTATTCCAGAGATACAAGGATGGCTTAATATATGCAAAGCAATAAATGTAATTCATCACATAAATATACTTAAGGTAAAAATTACTTGATAATCATTAGATGTGAAGACCTTTAACAAAATTCAGCACTCATTCATGATAAAAGCACTGAAGAAACAAGGGATAGAAGGAAACTTCCTCAACCTCATGAAGGCTATATATGAAAAACCCAAAGTAAACCTCACAGAAAACTAAAAGCATTTCCTTTGAAATCTGGGACAAGACAAAGATGTCACTCCTATTTAATGCAGTGGTAGAAACCGTAGCCAGAGCAATTAGGTAAGAGAAGGAAATAAAAGGGATAAAAATAGGAAAGGAAAAAGTCAAATTATCACTGTTTACAAATGATATGATCTTTTACCTAGAAGATCAAAAAAACTCCAAAGAGCTAATAAACAAATTTAGCAAAGTAGCAGGTTACAAAAATCAACATACAGAACCGATAGCATTCTTTTATGCCAACAATGAATCTGCTGAAAAGAAATCAGGAAAACAATTCCATTCACAATGCCCTAAAAAAATACCTAGGAATAAATCTAACTAAGGAGGTGAAAGATCTCTACAAAGAAAACTATAGAATATTGAAGAAAGGAATTGAGGAAGACTTCAGAAGATGAAAAACCTCCTATACTCATGGATAGGTAGAATTAATATTGCTTAAATGGTCATACTACCCAAACCTGTATGCAGATTCAATACACTTCCCATCAAAATGCCAATGACATTTCTGACAGAACTAGAAAAAAAAATAGTCCTATAATTCATTTGGAAGAATAAAAAACACAGCTAAAAAAAGAATGCTGGAGGCATCACAATACCTGACTTCACATTATACTACAGAACTATAATAACAAAGACTGCATGGTACTGGCATAAAAAACAGATACACAGACCAATGGTACAGAATAGAAGACACAGAAACAAACTCACACATCTACGGTCTTCTCATTTTTGACAAAGTTGCCAAAAACATACATTAGAGAAAAGACAGACTTTTTACCAAATAGTGCTGAGACAATTGGTTAACTCAACATGGATCAAAGATCTAGGAATTAATCCAGAAAACTATACAACTCCTGGAAGATAATGTAGGGTCAATACTCCAGAGTACAGGCACAAGCAACAACTTTTTCAACAGGACCTCTGAAGCTCAGGAAATAATGCCAAAATTTAATAATGGATGACATCAAATTTAAAAGCTTCTGCACAGCAAAGAAAATAATTAGGAATGTGAAGAGAGAATCTACAGAACGGGAGAAAATCTTTGCTAGCTACACTTCTTTCTGTCAGAGGATTAATTTCAGAATAAATGGAACCACAACTATACCACTCCTTGATATTTGTCCTAAAGAATTAAAGTCATCATACTACAATGATACATGTGTATCCATGTTTATAGCAGCACAATTCAAAATAGTCAAACTATGGAACCATCCTAGTTGTCTATCAACAGACAAATAGGTGAAAAAGGCGGTATATATACACTGTGGAATTCTATTTAGTTATGAAGAAAAATGAAATTGTCATTTGCAGGAAAATGGATAGAACTAGAGACCATTATATTAAGCAAAATAAGTCAAACTCAGAAGGTTAAGGGTTGCATGTTTCCTCTCATATATGGAAACTAGAGAGGAAAAATGAAAAGAAAGGTGTGGGGGGAATCTCATGAAATTCAAAGGGAGATCAGTAGAGGAAAGGGACCAAGAGATGGGAGGTGGGGATAAAGGGAAAGAAGTGCTAGGGTGTGGTATTGACCAAATTATATTATTATATTGTGTGCATGTATGAATATGTAACAACAAATACCATTATTATGTACAACTATAATGCACCAATTCAAAAATGTGGGGAAAAAAAGAAAAACAGCAGGTTAAAAAAAAGTATATTCAGCATTATTTCTATTATACTTAAAAGCATGTATATACTCATGAAAAAAATGGAAGGAAAGTTAATAGTGGTTATCAGTGAGTAGTGGGATTATAAGTTTCATTCTTCTTTGAATTTGTATTTCCCAAATTGTCTCCAATGAAGAGACATTTTTGTAGTAAAGAAAAAAGTGATAAGTCATTTCCACAGTCCTCTCTTGGTTTAGAAAGTTCTGGGATACTGAGGAGGGAGAAGCAGGTCATGAGAAGATCAGAGAAATCAGAATAGGTCCCCCTCCCATGTGACATGAATGGCAACTGGGGCCTGTCACCTCCTGATCCTTGTCTCCTACCATCTGCCTAAGCCATCCCCTTCTGTTGTGCCATGAGAGGACAACAGTGAGTGGAGTTGAGGAGAGACAACAGGGCTGGAGATGGCCATGAGGACCTTCAGGATGGCTTGGATCAGCCCAGGAAGATGTTATGGAGGGAAAGAAAGAGGGAAGAAACAGTTCCTGTTAGAAGTGGTAGAAAGAGGGACACTAGGAGGGGACAAGTATCAGGGAAGTCGAAGGAGAAGAGAATTCCTAGAAAGTGGTACATCTCCTGGAGGTTGGCATCTCATTCCCAGACCCCTCTGGGAGAACCAAGAGATCGATGTCTAACACACAGCCCACATGCACTTGGACCCCTGGAAAAAAAGTAGTGCTTTGGCCCAGGGGAGAAACAGGACACAGAGCCCTTCAAAGGTGTGGGAAAAACATTTGCAAGAAATCTGCTAGGGATGGGTACAATGGAGCACACCTGTAATTCCAGGGACTCAGAAACCTGAGGCAAGAGTATCACAAGTTTGAGGACAGCCTAGCAACTCGGCAAAATCCTGTCTCAAAAAATGAAAAGGGTTGGGGATGTAGCTCAATGGAAGTGTCACCCTGGCTTCAATCTTCAGTGCAGGGGATAAAAAAAAGAAAGAAAGAAAGAAAAAAAGAGGAAATCTGCTAGGGGCTGCCACAAATAAACACCCAAGGACCTCCAGAAAACTGATCAACTATCAGGGTAGGGCCCCAGAAACCATCTGAGCCACCTGTCCTTCCTTGCCTAATCCTACGAGGCCCAAGCAGGTGCAGGAACTTGCCTACGATCCCACAGAAAACTAACACCAAATCAAAATTTGGGCTTTCTGATTTCTCTGCCCAAGGCACTACTCATAATTTCTAGGAAGTTTTTCTTTTTTAAAACTGAAAACATAAATAGCCCTCATATTATATAAATGTTTTGAAACCGTATAAAATATTATTTGTCCTCTGATTCAGTTTGAGGTAAATATTGATATAATTTGATGTGACACCAAAATTTTAAGATAAAATAGGTCAAAACTACATGTAAACATAGGCATAGAAATCATATATGAAATTTTAACAGATTAAATACATAAAGTGAATTTCCATGAAAATAGAATCTCTCTCCAGGGTACCGGCAACTGGGGACAGCATCTAAGGAATTGCTAAGCATCAGCCAGGTGTGACTGCATAATGAGTCAGTCTCCTCCTAGTAATTCTAAGACATATGGGTGGTAGGATTATATCTGCAGCAGCTTCTTCAGGCAAAATCTGCTATCTCGATGCCTGCCATTCCATTCCCAACTTTATACCAGCAGCAGCCATGTCCACACAGGGTAGCCCTGTCCCCTAAACACCAATGATCCATCTTGGTGATCAATAATTGAGCCCATTGTAGTTCTTCCCTGGGAATTTGGATTTGAGACTTAAATTGTTTTCTGCAGAGAATATAAATCTGTAAAAAACATGAAAAATGAAGCAAATATATTCAGAGAAAAGATGAAAAACAGGGAGGATTGCAATGTTGGGTTTTCTATGGGACTATGATAGCCAGGGAAATCAGTACCAAAAAAAAAAAAAAAAAAAATCATACTAAGAGAAACCCCAGTCTCAACTATGCTGCATCTCAAAAACAAACAACAGTAGTAACAAGACCACCAGCAACACCAGCAGCAAATTCCAGTAAAGATTTTTGGTCCATTCAGAATGAAATGGTAACTTTTGGTAGCCCCCATTTCCTACTCTGCCCACAGGTCTCTGACTCTAGACAGCCCAATGACCCTCAAATCGATCCCCTTTTAGTCTTTAGCTGGCTTGAGCAGGTTTCTGTTGCTTGTGACCACTTGTTCCAGTTTATATATCTCACTTGACAGATGAGGTGAGGAAGCTGAGGCTCGGAGAGCTTTAGTCACTTGCCCAAGGCCCATAGCTACACTGAGATTTGAACCCCAAACTATCCAACTTCTAAGCCTGAGTTCTTATCATCACACCTATTAGCAGAAAAATTGGCATAAATCATATAAGGGGGAATTCACAACAATTCAACATGGGTTTTTGGTGTTTTTTTTTTTTTAATGTAAAAAGGGGAATAAAACAAGAAGAGTTAATTCCTTGGGAAGAGGCAAATTGAATTGAGGAGTCACTCTGCTTCTTAGTGGGAAATTATGGCAAGTGTAACCCCAGAAACCTCAGTAATCAGTCTTTACTCTCATCCTCAAAACTATTATAGCCTCAATATGGTTTTTGCGGAGGCAAACCCCAGAGGGAAGGAAAGAGGATATCCCCTGCATCTGTAGAAACATGAGGACCAACCACCAGCTCCGATGACACAGCAGCAGGGAATCCACCCCAGATACCCGTACACCCCACACTCCTACCCCATTCAAAATAATTTCCAAAAAACAGAAATTGAAATCTGCACAATGAAAACTCCCTAAAAAGGAATAGGTAATAGAATGCAAAACACCCAGGATGGACATGTGGGCAAAGCATGTGATAGAGAGGATAGTTTCCCATGGTGAATTCCCAGAGGCAGTGAGGTAGGAGTGAGGGGAGGTGACTTGGCTACCAACAGCCAGGGAGAGTCAGACTGAAAGCCACAGTGCCACCCTCTCCTAACACTCTGTCACCTCTGCCACTTAGCCCTCTTGCATTTAGGAGGCATTCAGTGAAGATTTAGTGCTGTGGAATTTTAGAATTAAAGAGCAATACTGAAGTAGATACTGATAGGAACTATTACGGTAGAGGTAGAAAGTACTTGCCCTGGGGCAGTACTTTCTGAATCAGTCAGCATGGGCCTTTTGGGTATGGGGAGGATTATTTTCAAATTTATGGAAGGACCTAGAGGGATTATCCCAACAGAGGAGGAACAGCAGTGTCACTTAAAGGAAGAGGAACATTGGGCCCGTACTCACCCTACCCCTCCTTCCAGTGCTCCCAATTCAGACAACAACATACACACATTCAGCTCCCCACTTCCTCAGGTCCTGACACTCCTATTACCATGTTCCTCAAGGGTGGTCCTCTCTGCCAGAGCATGAGGTTCAGGGCCTCGAGCCCACCCGAGCCCCCAAGGCCTCATGCTGCCAAACCTCCTGCCATAGTAACCACAACTCTCTCTGTATGCTCTCTGTTCTGATTTCTGCTCTTCCTGGGAGAATTTTTCTTTGACTGGGAGGACTGAGTCCCTCCTGTCTCACCTTGGACAAGTCCACATATTCACATCAGATTTATCTATCCAAAGCAAGCACAAGTGATCCCATCAGGGGAAAAAAATCACTCTTATTCCTCTTAAGACAGGAGTGCACACTCTCTGTTCTTCTTTGGGTTACTCAAATTTAATGCTGCATCCTTATGTAGATGGAAGGGAAAAAGAGGAAAGACCCAAAGTGGGTAACTAGTTCAACTAGAGGGTAGAAACTCCAAGGGAGGGAGTATTTATAAAGCGACTGAATGTTTATCAAATATGAAATTATAAACATAGATCATGTAAAGGAAAATATTTCATTCAAAAAGGACCAAAAAACAGAAACTAACTGGGAATGAATTTAAGAGGTATATAGGTCTCAATGAAGAAAAGTATAAAATTTTATACAGGGTACATAAAAGAAGCCTTCAATGCATGAAAAGATGAGTTATATTCCTAGATTTAAAAACCAAGTATTACCAAAATGTCAGTTCTACCCAACTGCTTCTATTTAATTTGCTCTCTTTTTTTTTTTTTTTGTGGTGCTGGGGATCGAACCCAGGGCCTTGTGCTTACAAGGCGAGCACTCTACCAACTGAGCTATCTCCCCAGCCCTTTGCTCTCATTTTTAAACTTAACAAAAGTGAATTTAAATTTCATTTGAAGAATGTACATGTACAATGCTGAAACATTTGTGAAAGAATAGCTGGGCACAGTGGCTCTCACCTGTAATCCCAGTGACTTGGGAGGCTGAAATAGGAGGATCACAAATTCAAAGCTAACCTCCACAATTTAGCAAGACCCTAAGCAATTCAGCAAGACTGTCACAAAATTTAAAAAGGGACTGCAATTTGGCTCAGTGATTGAGCACTCCTGAGTTCAATCCCCAGTACCAAATTAAAAATAATAATAATAAATAAAGATACAGTTCTTTTATTGAGTATTGAAGTTTAAATCATTGTCATGGATTCCCTTGAAAAGGGGTTAAACCATGGGTGGGGATCATCTTTTAGGGGTAGGAGGGCAATTTGACAAAATGTAGAAATTTTCTATTCTTCCAGTGAGCATTCATTGAGTGTGATTAAAATACTGTTCTCATGAACTACAAATTCCATCATAAAATTTATAAACCAGAACATAAAGAATGGATCCAATTAATAAAAAGGTTTGATTAGAATGGAGTCCAGACTCAGCTGATGTGTTAGATAATTATCTTTGAACTGAGGACTGAGAGTAGTTTTGAGTTCTTTTTCATACTTTGAGTTCTCAAAACTTTTTTTTTTTTTTTTTTTTTTTTCTTGTAATTCTGGGGATTGACCCAGGGCTTTGCAAATGCTGGAAAAGCACTCTACCACTGGCTACATTCTCAGTCCCAAATTTTGCATAGCAAACATGTCACATTTATAGCTTGAATGAAAAGTTCTTTTAAAAAGAATGTAAGTTAAAACATACATAGTAGTTGATTTTTCAAAATCACAGGATCTGTTTTTCTATGGAACCATGGTCCCTGCTACAGAGGAGACAGGGTGGATGGATGGGGGTTGGGAGCCAGTGCTTTTGGAATGGAGGGGACAGTGAGGGAGGGGCATATCAGCAGAGGTGGGTGTGGGATCCTGATAATAGCATGAGAAGTAGGAGGAAAGTCCAGGCAAAGGAACATCTTATAGGTCTTTCTCTATTTTCTTCCCCTACAAAATCATTCTGATCCTGATTACAGCATCTTTCCCATGAGTCAGTGTCATCTCATCCTAGGGCATGGCCAAGGCCCAGGCCTCCACTGAGCAGCTGGGGTACAGGCTGCTCATTAGCTTGACTCAATCCTTCCTAACTGGCCTTTTCTTTTTCTTTCTTTCTTTCTTTCTTTTTTTTTTTTTTTTCCTCTGTTGCCTTTTGGGAAATTGGGTTTCAGAATTGGTCATTATTTGATCACTTGCCTTCCCTTTTTATTCATGAAATACATCCATCTGGGCTCCTTCAAAACACAGTTTCGAAGTTTAAACAACATAGTTTAGCAGTTTAATATGTCAAAGTTTTATCAGGTTACATGGGATGGCACCAACTTATAGAGCTTCTCCCAGGCCAGGTATTGAATTATCCGAAGGCAGCCTCTAAGGATGACCCAGACTCAGACTTGTACCTGCCAGTCTGTCACTTCTGTGACTCTGGTTCTCCCCCTCCATTGTCTGACTTCAGGACCCCACAAAACACCAGCTCAGGACTTTGGAACACTCATGCTATTTTCCCTGAAACCCCAAGTGGGCCATGGAGCCTCCACTATCTCTTGTCCTTTACTCCCATTCCTTTCCAGCTCAAACTCACTGCTGCCCATCCTCCCCTCAACTCCCCATCAGTTACTTTTGTCAATACCCAGGACTTCTCTCTGTGCTAATGCCACAATGAAGAGAGCTCAATTCCACATTCCACTGTGCCCAGCACTGGGCCAATCTAGGTTGTTAGAAATAAATTGTTGGCAGTTCCAGCATGGTGGGCCACATATTTTGACACTGAGAGGGACTGAGAGGACTGTTCTAGGCTGCACTGAGTTCAAGTTTATATGACAGAGAAGAAAGTGATTTTCGCATGGCCTGACTACTCCTATGAATCAGTTGGGGGACTCCTGGGCACTGGTTCCAGCCATGATAGATGAACACTTACTTGACTCCATGTCCCCTCCAAATATACTTTTTTGTCTTCCCCATTCATACCCTGAAAGGCATCTACACTCACTATTCCCACTTCCTTGCCTCATAGTTAATCATAAGCATCACTGGTCAAGGTTACTAATGACCACCATGTTGCCAAATCCAGGGTGCATATCTTTTTCATCTTGTTTTTTTTTTTTGCTCTTCAGCTTTCAGCTCAGCTGAAGGGAAACATTTTCCTCTTTTGCTTCTCTGCCATACTCCCTAGGCTCTCCTCCACCTTCTTAGCTGCCTCTTTATGTTCTCTGCAGCTTCTCCACCAGGGTGGCTAGAACTCCCCAGAGCTGGACTCCCCAGAGCTGAGTCCTCTGAGTGCTGTTTGTGCTCACATCTCAGGTACCCTCTTCCAGGTTCATGGGAGTAAGACTTGTACACCAGTGACATAAAATAAAGTTTTATTTCTTATCCTGACTTCTGAGCTGCAGACTCCTACATTCCCCCTCTCTTCTAGGTAGCTACTGTTGGATTCCTAAGCAGCTTCTCCAGTGAGTCCTGGCCTTGTGGACATTAGTGTGGACATGCTTTCCGGTGTCCATTCCACTCTTCCTTTTTTGGTAAGCAGATACTCCTACTGTGAAGACAATTAGTATACTATTCCCACTGTCATGATGATTTGTAATATACATTTGCCCAATAAAATTGAATAAAAGTTCATGACTTTTGTTAAATGGTTGAGGGATAGAAGCTTCTACAGATGAGTCTCAGAAGTGGAATCAAAACATCCATTTTTCTCCACTAAGAGAAGCCAGACAGAGGACAAACAAACTGAATGGAGAAGCGCTCATCAAACCATGCCCAAATTCTGAACCATCTCTGGACTTGTCAGTTATTTGAGTCAGTATGTTAGGTCAGTCTTACTTCTACTTTGTTAATTGATAATGGTAGCCTCACAAAAGCGGAACTCTTGTATTCCCACCACACCATCAACCTCCTCTCCTGTGGTCTTCCCAATTTCAGTTCACGTTTACCCCTACCTCTGTGGTGATTCAGTCAAATCCTCATTGCCTCATACCTCTCATCCCATCTGCCAGTAACTTCTTGTAGCTCTATTTTAAAAATAAGGCACCAGGCTGCTGCTGCTCCAGTCCAGGCTATGATGGCCTTGCCACGTGCTACGGGGATAGACTCCTCCCTGGTCACCATGCTTCTACTCCTCTACCACTGCTGTCTGCTCTGTTAGAGCAGAAACACTAATCTTTGAAAAACCTGGGTTAAATCATGTCACTAGCCTGCCTAAAACTTGGAACGGAATCCAGAGTCCTCATCAGGCCTCTGAAACTCTGAGTGATCTAGCCTCATCTCCCTTTTGGACCACCCCCTTTCCACTGTCCCCTCTCAGATTACACTGGCCTCATCTCCCTCGGGCTCCCCAGTGACTCCCATGGCAGGCCTTGCCACTCCTCTTGTGTAACCCCCACTCTTTCTACGTCATTCAGGTCTGAGCTCAGACATTCCCTTTTAAAGAGGCCTTTCTTTACAACCCAGTCAAATTCTGTTATTGTCCATTGTTTTCTTTATTAATAACACATCACTGTCTGAAATTCTTGTTTGTGCATGTCTTCACTTTCTTATTGTCTGTATCCCCCCCCTCACCTGGACCTCTTGTTGGCAGGTCCTGTTTTGCTCATCGCTACATTCCAGGTCTTATCACTGGGTTTAGACAATATAAATTCCAGCAATGCTCACGGCTGTCATAGCAACAGAAGGTGGTTGCAGCCTCACTAACATAGGACCCTCTTCCCCAGTGCAATGGAAGCCAGAGTTCTCTGCCAGGCCTCTGGGTGGAGCGATAGATTGGAGGTGGGTGTGGGAGAGGGTTCAAGGGAGAATCCGTAAGTCTTCAGAGATTGGGGTTCCAAAGGTGGTTTACATCAGTTCCCAGTTGTTCTATGGAAAAAGCGTCAGAGAAAAGGGGCCCGAGAAACCTCTGTGGCTATAGTCACAGGAAGCCCCAACTTAGAGATGCTGTGGGGCCAGGGTGTGTGGTGAGGTCTCAAGTCACCCTGAGGTCTCTGGTCACAGATTCCATATCTGCAGAGGCCCAGTGTCCCTGATACCATAGTGACTACCTGGGCCACTAAGCAGGTGGGTGATGCCATTTGGAAGGGAGTGGGCACTGCTGCTATGACAGGCTCAGGTCAGACCCTGGACTTTGCTGGACTAAAGCCACTCAGGCCCAGGCCAGGGAGGGGCTGCCACACATGTTTCCTGATACCCATTTCCTTTCTCCCGTTAGATGAACAAATGTTGCTGAGGCCTTGGCCACAGTTTCCTGCCTCCTTCTGAGATCACAAGCCACAGTCACAGTCTCAGTGAAAGCCCCACTGATCTTGGCCAAGAGTGGGCCAGAATACCCTAGAGACGGGATTAGGCACGTGATCTCAGCCACACACACCTCTGCCCCTACCTTTTCCAAGGTGGACTTTACTTGACTTAGGGGACACATTCGGAGGCAGGTCAGTTGGATGTCTTGGTAAAGGGCAGTTCTGGCCCCAGATGGACAGGATAGCTCTAGGCAGACCTGCTCTCAGTACAGGTATGGCAAGCTTCCCCCACAGACTCTGAAGTCTCCCACTGACCCACTCTCTGAGGGGTCCAAGTATAGGCACAGAGCAGTTGCCTGTGGCCTAATATCCCCCACCTGAGATCTTCACCAGTCTCTCACTGCCCCAGCATGAACATCTCTCACTCACACCCCTACTATCCTGCCTCTGTGGCTTGCCTGTGGCTCTCCCTGGGGCCACTCTCTCTCTCACTTCCAATGGTTACCCACACTGCTTCCTCTGCCGAAAACGGTCCCCTGTGATCTCATTCAGCTGACATGTCATCTTACTCTTCAAGAGTCAGCTCGTGGAGTCTTCTTCCTGGGGTCTCTCCAAAACCCCCCCACCTTCCATGTGGGGGACACTCCTCTGCACTCCCACAGCCCCCATACATTGTTGTTCTCCACAAGGCTGCTACCAATCTCCCTGAGAACCACCTTAACCCTTGAAAGACAGACAGGCCTAGGTCACAAATAGCTTTGTAGACTTTGTAAGGACTCTGGATTCTATTCCACGTCAGATGGGATATGAGGTTTGAGAGAATGAAAGGAGCCCAGGGTGTATCAAAGGATTCAGTTTGACCACCATATTTAACATCATTCTCTCCACACCTTCCTGGTTCCCTGACTCTGCTCTACTTTTTTCAAAGCATTTATCACTTTCTAACATATCATATATATATATATATATATTTTTTTTTTTTTTTATTAAGGTCATATTGTTTTAGTGTCTGTTTCCCTGCCAAGTTTTACAAAGGTCAGGGATCTTTATCTGTTTTGTTCAATTATGTATCCTAAGTCCTTAGGACAGTGCCTGGAGATTAGTAGGTGATGGGTAAGTATTAGTGGAATGAATGAACTCTAGTTGTCTGTTTACTTGTGAGCTCCTTGAGGGTAGGGTCTGAAGCTTAGTCATCTCTTAGACTTAGCACTCAGTGCAGGATTGAGTACAGTCAGCATCAATACATTAAAGTCCTTGGCCTGGCATTCGAGGCTCCTATCATCTACAAATAAGCCTTTTGTTCCAACCTTCTTCACAAAGCACAGTGGGAAGAGGTTTTGCCTGAATGGGTTGGCCTCACCCCCCTCACTGTGGGTCACTCCTGGTTGCCTGCCCTGCCAACACTGAATCACTGCATGAGTGGGACAACTGTTTTCAAAAATTAATGAGAGAGCTGGGTGTGGTGACACACTCCTGTAATTCCAGTGACTCCGGAGGCTGAGGTAGGAGGATCACAAGTTTGAGGCCAGCCTAAGCAACTTAGTGAGACCCTGTCTGGAAATAGGAAAACTAAAAGAAAGGGGATATAACTCAGTGGTAAAGCTCCCCTAACCCCAGTACTAATTAAAAAAAAAAAAAAAAAATGAAAGAAATAAAAAGCAAAAAGGTAACTGGATTTTTAAAAAATGTAATTTAAACTTATGTATCATACATAAAACATACACATGTGTACAATTTAGTGAACTTTTAAAAATGTATGCACTTGTATAAACAATACTCAGATCAAAATCTAGAATATTTCCAGGACTTTAAAAAAAGTTCCCTCTTTTCCTCCTCTTATTTAATGTCCAAAAACTAATCAGAAAAAGTCCAAAAGGTCAGTAGATTTGCTAGCATATAAATTTGAAACTACTACAGTGAAAGTCAACATGAATTATATTAACTAGAGAAAATAGTTTCCACAAATGTAATCAAGAACTTCTTACCATATGCTGGACACATGACTATAATCCCGGCTACTCGGGAGGCTGAGGCAGGAGGATCACAAGTTCTAGGCCAATCTCAGCAACTTAGCAAGACCTTCAGCAACTTAGTGAGACTCTGTCTCAAAAAAAAAAAAAAGACTGGAGATATAGCTTGGTGGTAAAGTGCCCCTGGGTTCAATCCCCAGTATGAAAGGAAAAAAAAATGTTTTTTTCTCACCTTATATGAAAAGCTCATAAGGAAACTTGAGATTCCAATGGAAAAATAGGCAAAGGATTTGAATAAAGAAGGGAGGGAGGAAAGAAGGGAGATAATCAAACACTCATTCAATTGGTAAGCATTTATGTTGGAACTGCCATCGTCTAGGCACAGACTACTTGCAGAGATTATAAGGAAAATAAGACACAGTCTTCACAGTGTAGCAAGAAAGGTGGGCAAATGATCAATAAGAAAAGTTCAAGTCTACAACCTATCCAGGAAGCACAGGCACTGAGCCCAGAGCAGGTATTTGACCCAACCATGGAGCTTCCTGGGGAAAGAAGTGTCAAAGTGGAATGCTAAAAAAAGGAGTGTGGGGGGAGGAGAGGAGAGGACCAGCATTCCAGAGTGAAAAACAACTTGTAACTTGCATAAAGACCTGAGGGGGAGAGAAGGGAGTTCAGGCTGGGTAAACCCAGGGTGCAGCAGCATGGGGAGGCTGGGAAGGTGAAGCTGGCGACACCAAGGAGCCATAAACTTAAAACAGAGCAAACAACAGAGAAACGCAGAAGCATTTTTTTAGGGGCACTTAACCACTGAGGCTCATCCCCAGTCCTTTTTTGTATTTTACTTAGAGACAGGGTCTCACTGAGTTGCTTAGGGCTTTGCTAAGTTGCTGAGGCTGGCTTTGAACTCGTGATCCTAACTGCCTCAGCTTCCTGAGCTGCTGGGATTACAGGTATGTGTCACCGTGCCCAGCCTCAGAAGCATTTTGAGAAGCAGGAAAATGAAAAGACTGGAGCTAAATTTAAGAAAGATTGCATCTGGCTTCTAAGTGGAGGGGGAATTGGCAGGGTAAAACTGGAGGGCATGATTCCAATGAGGAGGTTGTAGCAGACGTTCAGGTAAGCAGCCATGGGGATGGGGCAGGTGACAGAGCCAGGAGGAGTTCCCTTCACATGACTGAGAGAGTATGGGAGGTAGAGGTGAAGTGGGTAACGTGGAGGTGAGGACCTATGCAGATGAGGATGACCATGTGGCTTGGGTGTCTGGAAGGGAGAGATGGTTATGCCAGTAACTGGGTAAGAATTGCCATGGAAAGAGAAGGATTCGTTACAGGAGGATGATGCGGTTTAGAACAGGGTAAATTTGAGGTCATTATTGTAGTATATCCTATGGGAGACACTGACCTAGAGGAGGCGATAGGGTGTGGGATGGGGGTTGTCCTGGTCTAAGAAGTAGAGCTGCAAGACTGTTCTGAGGGCAAACAGAGGCAGAAGAATAAGTTACAGAGAAGAGCAGGGGCTGTCAAGAGGTTGACCAGGAAAGTCTGGCCCCAGAAGGCTGATGGGAAGCAACATGGTTGTCGCAGCAGGCTAAGAATTCTGGAACCATTCCATGAGCTCCCTGGAGGGGTGCCCACTAAAACTGAATCTCCACACACTTTAGCAACAATAAGGATGATACCGCCGTTTACCGGTGATGAGAGTTCTGCTTCCTCAGGTGTTGAAGTATAACATCAGAGAAGCACCCCAAGACAAGCATATTAAGTAGGTTTTATTTAAAGATAATAATACAGACTTCTCCCAGGACAGAGAAGGGGGCCATGACTGATGTTCTAGAATCCCTGGAAGTGAGCATGCCCTACATCTTTTATAGGTTAAGGTCTCCTTTGTTCCCCAGTCCTCTCCCCCCTTATCTCTCCTTCCTGTCTATGTAACTAGGCCCAGTTTTGCAGGTGAGATGCAAAAAGTGAGAAGCGAATGGACAGGGGAAAGGCCAAAGTGATTCAGCCAGGAAAGGGCCCAGGGGGCATTAATTAGCCTCTCCTTGCCTGTAGTCCCTGATAAGCTCAGGTAAATTTGGTAATCATTGGGCTCCAGAGATCCTTGACATTCCATTCTCCCAGGGCAGTCTCCAACTTCCAGAGGCAAATGGCTTCCATGGCCTCCATTTCCTCGATTTGACCCGATCCCCTATTTCTACACTAACTGCCTATCCCCAATTCTGGCTTCAAGGACTTCAAACAATGCTCCCTTGAAGGCAGCCTTCTTGGGTAGTAGGCTAACAGCCCACATTGGAGAAGAGAAAAAAGGAGAGATGAAGGTGGGAGAAAAGAACTGCTACCCAGACCCCAATCCCTCTCCTTGTCTCTTGTGGTCATGGGTTATGCACCTCATCACTTTCCTTGCTTCCCCAGAAGAAGGAAAGAAGGGAAGGTGGCAGTTTATATAAAAGGAGAATGTTGAGGAATATTAACCCAGTTGTGTTTTCCTAGTAAATTTGTTATCAGCAAGGCTTCACCAATTTCCAGGGCTGGAATATGAAGCATCCAGTACTGGAATGTGAAGCATCCAAGACTTCTAGAGAGGGAAGTTACCTCAGAAAGAGACAAAAACTCCTGGATTTCAAAAGAGATTAAGGCTCTTCAGGGATTAAGGGATTCAGGACACGTGGAATGAATGCAGGATGATTTAGTGCTAGGCCACTTGCCCAGCTCCATGGACTGGGTGAAGGGGAATGTTTGGGATGGGAGTAGCCAAGGGAGAGTGAAGGTACATGGGAAATGGAAAGTCAACCTTCTGTCTTTTCCTTGGACTTGGCCAGAGGATTAATGGGATCTCAGAGTAGGGTACATCCTTGTTTGGTGGAGCTAGAGATTAGTGAATCCCAGAGTGGGCTGATGTCCAGAGATCCTCAGAGTTCCCTCTTAGCCTCCAGCAATGGACCCATCTGTCCTCTGCCCCAGTGGAGAGGTATCAGTGACCTGAAACAGGGTCAGATGGAAGGAGCAGGGTGTCAGGAATGAGGGAAGATTTTGCAGTGACATATGAAGACCAATGTGTGAAGGCAAGTAAGGATCCATGATGACATAGCTTGTTGCCATTCCTGCCTTTCATTTCCCTGATACCTGCAGAGGACCACAGAATGTAGATGCAACCCAGGAAATGGGGGAAACCCCAGATGAACTTATCAAGTGTCACAGAGGCTTACAATAGAGAGTTTAGTCATGAAAAGAAATTAAGAGATTTCATTTCCAGAAATAAAATGGGCAAGTTTATTTAGTTAAAAAAGAAAACAAAACTGAAAGTCAGGTCAGAAGATGTTATTCAGATAACAGCATGGAGGGGAAAAAAGAAATATGACAAGGAAACTAAGATATATGAAGGAACAAATCAAAATAATTGATATATATTTTATCAGAACTTCAGATGGAGCAGAAAGAGTGGAAGAGAGAAAATATTGAGAGACAAAATAGGTCCCTCCAGATTGATGAAAGATATCAGTTGCCACATTTAAGAAACTTGGTGAATCTCAAAAATAAATAAAAATAAATTTATACCAAGACACATGATAATTTTACTGTGGATTATCAAAAACAACTAGAAAATCTTAAATAGCAGCAAGAGAATGAAGACACTGATTTCAAAGAAGTAAGAATTTGATTGGCAACTGATTTTTCAACGATTTTAATAAAATGAGGAGACAGGGGAGTCATTTAATAAAGATGCTGAAGGAGCCAGGTGCAGTGGACCACACCTGTAGTTCCAGCTGCTTGGGAGGCTGAGACAGTGAAGCCAGAATTGGGGACAGGCAGTTAGTGTAGAAATAGGGGATCGGGTCAAATCGAGGAAATGGAGGCCATGAAAGCCATCTACCTCTGGAAGTTGGAGACTGCCCTTGGGAGAATGGAATGTCAAGGATCTCTGGAGCCCAATGATTACCAAATTTACCTGAGCTTATCAGGGACTACAGGCAAGGAGAGGCTAATTAATGCCCCCTGGGCCCTTTCCTGGCTGAATCACTTTGGCCTTTCCCCTGTCCATTCGCTTCTCACTTTTTGCATCTCACCTGCAAAACTGGGCCTAGTTACATAGACAGGAAGGAGAGATAAGGGGGGAGAGGACTGGGGAACAAAGGAGACCTTAACCTATAAAAGATGTAGGGTGCACTCACCTCTGGGGATTCTAGAACATCAGTCATGGCCCCCTTCTCTGTCCTGGGAGAAGTCTGTATTATTATCTTTAAATAAAACCTGCTTAATATGCTTGTCTTGGGGTGCTTCTCTGATGTTATACTTCAACACCTGAGGAGGCAGAACTCGTCACCAGTAAACGGCAGTATCAGATTTGGAGGTCCCACCAAGATCTACACCAAGGTAAGCTTCTCTCCACGCACCCCACATCTGTTTGAGGTGCATCTTTCTGTCTCTTTATTTCTGGAGGGCAAAAATGGGTACCCATTGGCTACTTAAATGCAGCTAGTGCAGCCACCATCCTTCAAGACTCGGGTGAGAGGTTTCCCGGCCCAGGAAGTTCCCAGTCACCTGTTCTGTGCAGACCAGGCATGTTGGACTCTACCAAAGCCCTTTCCTACTTCTCTGCCGAGGCCCAGAGCGCAATTGTTGTCAGTACACAGTGTCCCTAGTCCTGACCTACCCAGGATGCGTGGAGGCAGAGGAAGGGTTGAAACAACTATGGGGTTCTCTGGCCCGGGCTACTCTCAGGAGGATCCCAAAGGTTCCTTCACCGAACTCCCCCTCCTGACCGCCCGAAGGGGTATCCAGGGTGATCGGTTGACAAACGGCACTGAGGGAAAGTGCCAATTACCTTTGCCTCCACGTGGGCCATACAACACTCCCTTCCACATCCACTCCCTACTGGATGTTCCCCTTCCCTCGCTGATCAAACAATAGGAATTCAAATTGTAAGATTAAAAGAAAGACCTGGGATGATTAGTAAGAAAATGATCAGGTTCCCTTTGTTCGCATAGTTAGCCTTCACTAGTCTATCTAGAATCTCCCCTTTACTGTTCCTGTGCATAAACGTGCTCACGTGTTCAGTATCAACAGGTGGTATCAACAGGAGGATTGGGAGTTCAAAGCCAGCCTCAACAAAAGCGAGGCACTAAGCAACTCAGTGAGACCCTGTCTCTAAATAAAATACAAAATAGGACTGGAGATGTGACTCTGAGTTCAATCCCCAGTACCACCACCAACAGCAATAAAAACAAAATAAAAATGTTGAAGGAAATAACTACTAACCTAGAAGTTTAGAACCAGCTAAAACATTACATTTTCCAGAAACAAAAATTGTGATTTTTTGTTGTTGTTGTTGTTTTTTGTTTTGGCAACCATCTAATTCTCACTAAAGGATATTCTAAAAGATAAATTCAAGACATTAGGAAAGTGATTCCAAATGGAAAGTGGATGAAGGAGAAGTAAGAAAGTGAAAATATGAGGAAGGTAGAGCTATACAAACACAGATTTATAAAACAATAATCTCTGGTGGAGGTATAACATAAAAATCAGACCATGTAGTCAAGAAGTACGTAAATGAAATTGCAGAATTTCAAATGCCTTGCATTTCCCAAAAGGAAAATAACAATTAACCTAAAACTTTGGTAAGTTTGGGATGTTAACATTTCTGGGGTAACCACTCAAAGACTAGGAACGGAGTGTATTATTTCCAAACTAGTAGAAGGGGAAAACACAGAATGATAAGAAAAATAATGAATCCAAAGGAATAAAAGGAAAAAAAAAATAGGCAGGATTAATGAAAATGACCTTTTAAGGTGATAAATTTAATAGAAACATTACAGTAATGACACTGAATTACAAAAACAAAACATAAACAAGAAGTAACATTCCAGGATATAGATATCATTTGGATTAAAAAGCAAAATTCACAAATACATTGTTTATAAAAAAATCTGCTTAAAACATGAGAGAAGTTGAAAAGTAAAAGACTAGAGAAAGATATACCAGGCAAACAGTAACCAACAGAAAGTGAGGAATCCATAAAGTACAAGACAAAGCAGACTTGAGCTTTCTAGAAACAAAGTCACTTTATAACAAGGAATCATTAAATCAAGAAGATACAAGGCTGGGGATATAGCTCAGTTGGTAGAGTGCTTGCCTCACATGCACAAGGCCCTGGGTTCAATCCCCAGCACCACAAAAAAAAAGAAGATACAGTAATTTAAGATTTGCATGCATAACCTCAAAATATACAAAACTGACAGAACTATAAGGATAGTAAGACAAATTTACAATCATAGTGGAATATTTTTCACACATTACTTTCTGACAGAATAAGCACACCAAAACCCTGTAAGGATACAAAGATTTGAATAATACAGTAAGAAAACCTGACCATGTACAAAATGCTACATCCTAACTACAGAATACAAGAATACAAATTATTTTAAAATGTACATGGAACATTTGTAAAAGATTGATATACACTAGACAATAAAATAAGACTTGATAAATTTCAACTGGGCACCATGGTGCATACACCTGTAATCCCAATGACTCAAAAGGCAGGAAGATCGATAGTTCAAGGCCAGCCTCAGAAATTTAGGGAGACTCAAAAAAAAAAAAAAAAAAAAAAAAAAAAAAAAAGGACCTAGGATGTAGCTCAGTACCAAAGTGTAAAAAAATAAATTTCAAAGGATGATATTATCTACAGTGGCACTATCCAATATGGTAGCCACTGGACACATGCTGAACTCTTTAAATATGGCTAGTCCTGTATTTTGAAGATTCTGTCCCAAATTGTAAATGTCATTAAAAATTTGTTATATTCATTACATGTTGAAATATGTTAATGTTAAATAAAATACATTATAAAAATTAATTTCCATTGCTTCTTTCCGTTTTTTTCAATATGGCTACTAGAAAATTTAAAATTAAATGACTTGAATTATATTTCTATTGACTAAAACTAATATAGCACATATTCTCTGACCATAATGCAATTATATAGTAATCAGTAGCAAAATGGACAAAGTATAAATCTCTAAATACTTAGTCATTAAGAAACAAACCTCAAAAATAACCCATGTTGCTCAGCATGGTGGCAGAAGGCTGAGGCAGAAGGATCATATTTTTGAGGCCAACCTTAGAAACTTAGGGAGACCCTGTTTCAAAAAATAAAATGTAGCCAGGCATGGTGGCATAGACTTGTAATTCCAGCAACTTGAGAGGCTGAGGCAGGAAGATCATAAGTTCAAAAGTCAGCCTCAGCAATTTAGTGAGGCACTGCCTCAAAATAAAAATGGGGGCATGGCTCAGTGATAAAGCACCCCTGAGTTCAATCCGTAGGACCACAAAAATAAACACATAATAAAAATAAAATAAACTACATGTTAAAGAAATAAAAAAGAAAATAAGAAATATTTGACCTGAATAACAAAATATAATATGAAAATTTGGGGGGGGGGTTGCTGCTATATAGAGCAAAGTTTAATACAGAAGCTGGTAAAATCCAGTCTATAACCCAATTTTGCATGTAAAGTTTTACCAGGACTCAGTCACTTTTATTTATTTATTGCCTAATGCTATTTTGTGACACAAAATAGCAGAGTACTATTTTGTGATACAAAAACAGAGTACTTTATTTCTGAGAGAGAGCTACCAAGCCAAATATATTTACTATTTGCCCTTTATAGAAAAAAAATTTTTTGGTTTGGAGCCTTAAGTACATATATTAGAAAATAGAGGATATACTGTGTGTGGTGGCACTTGCCTGTAATTGCAGTGATTCAGGAGGCTGAGGCAGGAGGATCACACATTCAAAACCAACCTCAGCAATTTAGTGAGACCCTAAGTAACTTATCGGGATACAGAAAGAGCTGGGGGCTGGGGAGATAGCTCAGTCAGTAGAGTGCTTGCCTTGCAAGCACAAGGCCCTGGGTTTGATCCCCAGCACCACCAAAAAAAAAAAAAAAAGAAAGAAAGAAATTAAGAAAGAGCTGGGACTGTGTGTCAGTAATTAAGCACCCCTGGGTTCAATCCCTGGTATCAAAAAAAATAAATAAATAAAATAAAAGAAAGAAATTTGACTAAGAACAGCAAAGTAAACCCAAAGATATTGTGTGAAAGAAAATAATAAAGAGTAAAAAGTAATGAAAGAGAAAATGGACAAACTGAGAGGACTACAACAAAACTCCAATTGATTTTTTTGGAAAGACTAAAACAGTTAAAGAACCTGTAGCAAAATAAAATAGACAACCAATATTAGGATGATCGATGATGCAGACATAAAAAAGCAGCTCATATTTTTAAAAGCCATATGCTAGCAAAATCTAGAAATAAACCTGATAAAATTTTATAAAATTATAACCACAAAATTGACTCCAGGAGGGGCTGGGGTGTGGCTCAGTGGGAGAGCACTTGCCTAGCATGTGTGAGGCTGGGTTCAATCCTCAGCACTGCATATAAATAAATAAAATAAAGGTTCATCAACATCTAAAAAAATATTTTTAAAAATTGACTCAAGAAGAAAATTAAAAAAAAATAACTCTATAACTTACAAAATAATGGAATTCAGTAGGAAAACTCTGACATTCAAATGGTTGCAGCAGTGAATTCTATCAAACACTCAAGGAAGGTCATAGTTCCAATCTTCCATGAACTCTCCTGGAAAATACAGAATGAGGACACATTGCTGTGATACCAAAATTGGGCAAAGATAATGAGAAGGCTGTGTCACAGACCATTCTCACCAGAGTGATCACACACTTCCTCATCCAAACCATATGCTTTTAAGAGTGAAAGGAAGTGCTATTAATAATGAGGCCAGGATAGTAAGTAAGTGTCAGCTGGGATTGTTCCAGGCAAACCAGGACATATGGTTCCCTCATGAACATATGGCAAAGAAATCCTTTAAAAAATTAGGATACACAAATTAGCAATACATGCCTGGTTGTTGTGGCACATGCCTGTAATCCCAGTGACATGGGAGGCTGAGGCAGGAGGACTGTATGTTCAAGGCCAGCCTCAGCAACTTAGCAAGGTCCTGAGCAACTTGGTGAGACCCTGTGTCAACATTAAAAAAAAAAAAAAAAAAAAAAAAAAAAGGAGGGGGGTTGGGGACAAGGCTCAGTGGTTAAGCACCCCTGGTTTCAATCCACAGTACCAACAATAAATGAATGAATAAATAAAATAGCAACACACAAAAATGGTGGACTGGAGCTATAGCTTATAAAAATGGGGATCTGGTATAGCACTTGTTTAGCACATGAGGCACTGGGTTCAATCCTCAGAACTGCAAAAAAAGAAAACATGCACGTGCACAGACCACCAAAGGTAATAGTATACAATGACCATGTTGGGTTTATCTGGAATACAGATTTTTTTAACATTAGAAAATAAAAGTATGTGATTGGCCATATTAAAAGATTAAAGAAGAAAACATAAGATCATTTCATTATATGTGGGGGAGAACACAGATAAAATCAATATTCGTTCATGATAACTCTTAGCAAATCTAGGAACTGAAGGGAACTTCCTTAATCTGATAAAGCACATGCAATATACTGAGAGGAAACATCATTTTTAATGGTAAAATGACAACTTTTCCTTTGAGATCTGCCACAAGACAAGGATGCCTAGCATTGTTACTTCTATTCATCATTGTACAGGATATCCTAGTCTGTGTAATGAGGAAAGAAAAAGAAATAAAAGGCATAAAAATAAGAAAAGTACTAGCAAATTGTCATTATTCACAGATGATGTATATGGAGAAAATCCAAAAGGATCTATAGAAAAGGTTTTAGCATTAATAAGAGTTTAGCAAGTTTGTTGGATATGAAACCAATCCATAAAAATCAGTTGCATTTATTTATACTGGGAAAAGATGCTCATTAACATCCTATTTTTCAAAAAGATATAATTTTTAATATTCCAAAATATCAAGATTTAAATCTAATAAGAGAAGTTCTCTACTGAGAAACATTTACTTTATTGACAGATATTAAAGAGGTGAAAAATGGATATACTGTGTTTATTATGGAGTATAAGTCTCAATATTTAAAAACACATTAAAAATTGATTTATTGAATCAATGCAGTCCCCAAATCCTAACATTTGGGAGTTAGGGGAAAGATTTACAAGCTGATTTAAAATTGATATGGAAAAGAATAGCCAAGTTAGTCATGGTGGCACACACCTGTAATCCCATTGGCTTAGGAGGCTAGGCAGGAGGATCACAGGTTCAAAGTCAGCCTCAGCAACTTGGTGAGGCTGTAAGCAATCTAGTAAGATGATGTTCAATATAAAAAATAAAAAGGGATGGGGATGTGGCTCAGTGCTTAAGCACATTTGGGTTCAGTCCCTGGTACCAGAAAAAAAGAATAGACAAGTCACTCTTGAGGAAAAAAGACATGATAGGAGAACTATAATATTTAAGATGATGTGGTTTTAGTTCAAGGAGAGAGAACAGAGCAATGGAACAGAAGAGATCAGAAAAGACTCCCGCCCACCCACATATGAACCTTTGAAATGTGATGGAGGTAGCAATGCAAATCAGTGAGGAAAGGGCTGCTGTTTCAAATAATGGTGCTGGAACAAATGAGTATTAACATGGAAACAATTAAATCAGAGCCTACCGCATACAATCCCAGATCAATTAAAGACATCAATATGAAAGGTGAAACCACAAAATTTTTAGATAGTATAGAAACGTCTTGAGGTAGGAAAGAAATTTCTACACAAGATATAAAAGTACTATCCATAAATAACAAATATCCGAGCCAGATGTTGTGTCACATGCCTGTAATCTCAGCAGCTCAGGGGGCTGAGGCAAGAGAATTGAGTGTTCAAAATCAGCCCTGCAAAGTAGCAAGGGCCTAAGTAACTCAGAGACCCTGTCTCTAAATAAAATATTAAAAAAGGGGACTAGGGATGTGACTCTGTGGTAAAGCACCCCTGGGTTCGATCCCTGGTACCAAAGGGGGAAAAAATACCATAGAGTGAAAATATAAGAAAACAGCATTGGGAAAAGATATATCCAGAATATAGCAATACAACTCTGACTAGTAAGAAGTTGCAGACAATTTTGCAGGAAACTGGGCAAAAGATTGAAAACAATAGAGGAGCATCCAAGTGGTTTATAAATGCACAGAAGATTCTCAACCTCACTGGCAGTCGGACCAGTCAAATTTAAATGGCAGCGAGACACCATTTGTACCGGTCAAACTGGTATAAAAACAATTTTACATGTTGACAAAGAGGCAGAGCAGAGTTCTCAAATACAGCTGATAGGAATATAAATTATACAAGCTTGTGGAATTATTTAATATTAGCCAATAATCAAGATACTGGTGGGGTTGTATTCCTTTCACTTTTCCAGCTTCTAGAAACTTCCTGCATTCCTTGGCCTGCAGCCTTGTAGCATCTCTAAGTCTTTCTTTCCCTTCCTCCCTTTCCCCAGCCTCTGCTTTTGTGGTCATGTCTTCTTCTCAGGATCTGATCTTCCTAATTCGCTTTTTGAAGGACACATGATTCCACTGGGCCCACCTAGATTATCCTGGACTATCCATCTCAAAACCCCGAACATAATCAAATCTGCATGTCTCCTTTTTTATGTAAGATAACAAATCAATAATTCCTGTGGATTAGGATGTGAACACCTTTTTGATGATGGGGCATTATGTGTAAATGTGTTCATATACATTCATACCAGAATGTTAATAACAGATTCGCTTGCAGTAGAAACTGGAAACAACTAGCCATTCAAAGTTTAAGAACAGGCAAAGCCTATCCTGGAATGCACAGGTAGGGAATAAAGCTACAAAGAAAACCAAAGAAGTGATCATAGGGCAGGTGAGTAGGAAAGGGTTGTGATAATAGGGAAAGAGTGAGGAGAATTCTGGATCTTTGGCAGCATTCTATTTTTTTTTACCTGAGTGTTGGTTAAATGGATGATTGCTTTATAATTATTTGCTAAATTGTGTATACATCTACTTCAGTGACATTCCTAAATGTCAAGTGTATAGATGACAAATTTCAAGGCAAGACTGGGGCTGCTCAGGCTCCTGCTATGAGCAATAGTTTTCCACCCTTGGAGCCATCTTAACCTGGAACTTACCTGGTGCCTAAATCTTATTTTTGTGAGGCTCCCACACCATGCCCCCAACCCCCCATCCAGACCTTCAGGGGATCATAGAACTCTGACGTGACATCACAGAAACCTCCTTGCTGGGAACACATGCTTTTGTCAACTGAGAGGACTGGGAGTGCAGTGGGGACAAGGGGGGCAGGCACTGCCTCCTGGCTCAGTAGGGAGGCTGGAGGTCACCCAGAGGAGGGACCATGAAATGAGTCTCCAGATGAAGAGGAATTCATGAGAATGGCAAGAGGCCAAGGGCTCACAGTCAGAAGAAGGACCAGGGTTCAGGGTGGAGACAACCTTGGGGTTGACCCTTGGAGGGCCCCATCTTCTGTGCTGAGAGTTTTGGTTGATGGAAAAACCTAAGCATCTCAGACTGTATTGAGAAAACATGAGAGTGAGAGAGAGAAAGAGAGAGAGAGAGAGAGAGAATTCAAATACACACAAAATTCACCATTGTAACCATTTTTAAGTGTACAGATGAATGTCATAAGTATCTTCACATTGCTGTGCAGTTGGTTACCATCATCCCCAGAACTTTTTCACATTCCCAAACTGAAACTCTGTACCCATTAAACCTTTAGTTCCCATTTTCCCCTTCTCCCAGCTCCTGGTAACTACTCGTCTCTTTTCTACCTCTGTGAATTTCATCATCCTATTCTATCCCCTTTATTTCATATAGGAGGAAGCATACAATATTTGTCCTTTCTGGTGGTTTATTTCACTTAGCCCAAAGACTTCAAGGTACATCCATGTTGTATTGAGTGCCAGAATTTCCTTCCTTGAAGGCTGAAAAATATCCCATTGCATGCGCATACTGCTTCTTATCCATCTGTTCATCTGCTGATGAAAATGTGGGTTGTCTCCACTTTCGACTGTTGTGAATAATGTTGCTCTACTGCTACAGCCTGAATGTTTGTGTCACCCAAAAATCATATATTAAAATTTAATTCCCAACATGATGCTATTTAGAGGTGGGGTTCTTGAGTGTTGCTAGATTATGAAAGCAGAGTCCTCGTGAACGGGATTGTGCCTTAGAAAAGAAATCCCCCAGTTGGTAGAGTGCTTGCCTTGCAAGCACAAGGCCCTGGGTTCGATCCCCAGCACCCAAAAAAAAAAAAAAAAAAAAGAAAAAGAAAAAGAAAAGAAAACCCAAGGAACTCTTTCTTTTTGTAGAGAAAAGATGACTATCTATGAAGCAGGATGTGGTCCTCACCAGACTGCAAATCTGGGGCCTTGATTTCTGGGCTTCCCAGACTATAGCAACTCAGTGAGACCTTTTCTCTATACAAAAAATAGGACTGGGGATATGGCTCAGTGGTTGAGTGCCTATGAGTTCAATTCTTGGTACCAAAATAGAAACAAAGAAGGACACTTTTCCCTCTGGCTGATGTACCACTGTGCTTGGCTTGTGATTCAAGGTCTGACTTTCTACCCTCACTCCAAAGCTCAAGGTTATTTTGGAAAAAATCACATACTGATTATATGGACAGTATTCTCCTGAGCACTCTCAGTTGGGACTGAGTGAGCCAGTCTTGAAGCTCTTCTGAAATAGAGTCACAGTTATCTGGTCCCAGGTTAGGGGCAGGGCTAATGAGGGCTCCAGAGTATTACTCCAGATGTGGACACAGTCACAAAGTACAGCATCTATAGAAAACACACCTCTCAAAAGGAAGCACAGTGATACCCATCCTGTGTAGTCAGACCTGCGTTATGGAGTGCTGTATCCCCAGACATTGGGCCACTCAGTCCTTCATTCCCAAATACACATAATGAAAGCCCTGATGCCTACTGGGACCAGACAGCACTTCCATGATCCAGTGCTCTGTGACCTCCCCTTTCTCTGATTGCTACTCAGAGCTCTTAGCATTTGGGCTCCAGCCTGCTCTTCACACCTCCCTGGCTGTTGCAACTCGTAGTGACCAACTCTATGGACTGGAAACCAAGGGGCAAGGGGTGGGTATCACTCCTGGCACCCACCATGTCTGAGCCAGGCCTGAAATAAATCTGGCCCTTCCCTGGGGACCTGAGGAAGTACCTACAGGCTCTGCAGAGGCAAAAACCCCTGACACCTTCATGAACTGGCTCCTGATGAAGGAGCAGGTCTGGGAGAAGGATTTTCTCTGAAGGTGACAGTTTAGGAGGAGTCTAGGGGGAGTATGAGTGTCTAGGAGCTAAAGGACTCCCAAAAGAAGTGCCCTGGGGGATGCATGTAAGTCAGAGCAAGGTAAAAAGTTGTTCAAACACTTCTCTCTGTCTCAGGGTCTTCTGCTTCAGCAGGAATGGAATTTATCCACACCTCACAGGTCTCCTACAAAATGAATTAGCCAGGGTATCTGAATCGGAAAGTAAATGCATAGCCATAACTGACTGTGAGTGAAGACAACTTCAGAAGATGCGGCACACAGGGCCTTGGGTTGCTCTTCACCTGCGCAGGGCTGTGGAACACCTGGGACAAGATGGGACACAAAATACACGGCCTTTGTCTTTACCCCTCCCCCATCACTGTTTCTGTGTCCCTACCTGTGTTAGTCATCTTTCTGTCATAAAACACTTAAGAAAATCAACTTAAAATGAGGAAAGATACATTTTGGCTCATGGTTTCAGAGGTTTCAGTCCATGGTCACTTGGTCCCATCATTCTAGGCCTGTGGCAAGGCATAACATCAAGACAGGGAGTGCACGGAGGAGCAGAGACACTCACCTTCAGGCGGCTGGGAAGTGAAAGAGAGAAAGGAATGTCCCAGGGTCCCAATATACCCTTCAAGTGCACACTTCCTGTGTCGTGGCTTCCTCATGAGGCTCCACCTCCCAAAGATTCCACACCTCCCATAAACGCCTCTGGCTAGGGATGATGCCTTGACTCGGGAGCCTTTGGGGAATGTTTAAGACCCAAACCATAACACTTCCTGGTACTCATTCCTGGCCTTGGCCAACTTCTTGGGCAGGTTCCCAACTCTGGAGTCACTTGCAGTTTAAGATAAAATCTGGCCCATCTTAGAGCCCCAGTCTCTTTTCCAGAATGGTGCCCAACACCTCCCCTCTCTGGGACAGGCCAACTCTGCTAAGGAAAACTGAGATGATGGGGGTGGGAGAGGGTATGGTCTGCTTTTTCTCAGTTCTCCTCTTTCCTCCCTGGTAATTGGGGTGGGGATGGGGTTTAAAGAAACCCAAGTCTCTTATATGGCAGGCATCATTGCCATCCTCTTATCTGTTGTTGCTCTGGGGGTCAGGCATGTCTGGCTGTGAGGTTCTCCATGGCAGGCAGGTCCCATGGACATGTGTACTCATCCTTCAGGATTTTCCATAAGACCAGGGAAGGAACTCTCTATCTCACAATCCCCTTGCTCAACCTCTTCTGAGCCTCCCTGTGGTCATCTACAGCCTGTTTCTGGCAAGTCCTCTCAACTGGCAGGCAGCCTTCCTTATTGGCAGTTCAAGTCCTTTTAATGTCTAGGAGGCTGCTGAGGTCATGGGAAACCATTTGTCCTTTCTCCACCAAACTGTGAAAGGGTGGAATGTTTTACAGGCTTCTGTGTTATCGTCTTTTTGTCTCGGTGAGGCCCAGGATTGGATGCTGTTTTTCTTTTAGACCAGGCAATAGGTAAGGTCCTACTCAGCATCCTGTTAAAATGTCATCTAATCTTAAGGGAGTAGTTTAGAACAAACAGGTGGCTTCAGTTGACAGCCAACTAGGATGAAGGCCACATTGAAGTTGTTCTTGGCTTTGGGAATTCAAAGGCCTGGGAGACTTATTCAGAGGTTCAGTAGGACTTCAGAAAGTGATCTAGTCTATTGAAGTCACTTTATATGGAATATAATGAGAAGGTTTTTGAACATTAAAAAAATGGGAGCACAATTCAGCTCACCTGGTGTTGCCTAACAGGAGTTGGGAGTATGGCCCCAGAGTATGGCTTTCATAGACTGACAAGAGAGAATTGAAATCCTCAATAGGGGTGAAGGAGTTTGGGGAGCCAGGATCCCAAAATAAAAAGAACCAATCATTCCCCAGAAGGAGGGTGCCCTGTGAACCCTCAGTGGGGATTTTCATCGGAAGAACCGTGGGTTGTACTTCTTCTGGGGCCTGGTCCAAGTGGACCAACTATAAGTCACTGGATGGGCAATAGCAGTGAGGTATCTAAGAAGGCCACTTGGACAGCTGTGAAATGCAGGGTCTGGAACCTGTGATGGGAATCAGGCCTGGGCCACTGTGGGGGTATCCATAAGAATAGTGAGAAGAGCATGGATCAGAGAAGCACCAGGAGGCTGATGCAGGCAGTGGGGAGAGGGATCCCTGGGGTTCGAGGCCAGGAACAGAGCCTCAGTGCGCTCACTCAGGGGACAGGACAAGGAAATACCAGGAAATGCCAAAAGACAGAGCCTGGAGAGGAATCAAAGCCACAGCATGAAAAAATTAACTGCAGAACATGGAATTTATGACCAAATCTAAAACAAACAGAGCATACCTTCTGGAAATGCAACAGTGGGGACAAAGTGACTCTTTATAAGGTGTATATCTTTCCCAGAGGAGAAGGAACCCCTTTTTCAGTCTGAGATATAAATGAAATATCTCATAATTCCTCTAAGGGTTTAGATGCTCCTTTGAGAGATTCATTTCTAAAATAAATATCTTAACAATGGGGTGAATAATAAATAACTGCTACACAAATAGATAAGATTGTCAGTAACCCTGAGACTAAACTTGAGCGACTCAGTTCTGAAGCCAGAAGTTCAACAGCTAACATCTGTAAACAGAGTGGCGCTGCTCCTGGACCATAGAGGAGGGGGAGTGGTCTCCGGTGGGCTTGGCACTGGACTTCAAAAGCCTGAGAGACAAAGGCCTGAGTAGTTAGTCAGAAGTTCAGTAGGACTTCAGGAAATGATCCAGGGTTTTCAGGAAGATATTCAACTTCCCCTAGAGATCAGCATCTTTTTCTAGAACGTACAGCCACTCTCCTTTCTTCGAAGACATAAGAATCCTGGGTCAGGTATGGAGAAGGTGGAAGGTGCCTGGCAAGTGCCATGCCCAGTCTGGGGAAGTGGTCATCGCAGCCCTATTGGCAGCTCACCTGGGGTGTGGGTGTGGCATACCTGACTCAAATGCACCTAAACCCAAGCAAGTGACCAATGACCCAATGACTGTGACCTTCAGGGAGGCAATGGACCCTCAGGGCTGAGCTCTCCCTGTCAGGATTATCTACTGTTCTTGGATTCCATTTTCCTTCAGGGTAAAAGCAAGAAACCGTGAGTGCTGCTGGCCTGGGGTTAAGTTGGGCAGTCCTGTCCCATGCCCAGCCTGGTCCAGCTGCTCACAGAGGCATTGTTTGGGTGCCCTGTGATTTACAGCATGACGTACAGTCCTGAGGCGGAGGGATTTGGAAGCTGAGGGGAAGGAGGCTGAGGAGGAGGGAGAGGCAGAAGGGTCTTCAAGCTGCTGGCAGGTTGTGGTCTTCCCTGACTCTATGGGATCTATATTCTTTCTTACAGGAGCAATAGAGGGGTTTGGGAATGGGGTGATGGTGGGGAAAAGCCCGAGATGGACTGATACCTTTTCTGATGTGGAATCTTCTTGACAACACATCGATTTACTCATCATTTCTGAAACTCACAATCAGTAAAGTTCAAAAAGATATTGGCAAAGAATTTCCCCTCACCTCACCAAGGAAGATAAGAACTCGCTATTCTCCAAGCAGAGTGGGCACAAGGGAGGCGGGTGAACCTTCACTCACCTGAGCCTCTCTGTGCTTTGGGTCCCGCTGGGTTTTGGTCCTACCATCCTCTGGACAGCTCTGGCTCTCTGCCTCCAACCCTGCCCTCTCTTTGCAGATAAGAGTTTGCCTGGCAACATCATCCACACAACTAATAAGCTATAACCCATGTGGCTCACCTACTTAGAAAAGCGTTTCCTGAGAGGCTGGAATGCTGGATTCTTGGTATTTAAGCCTCAATGCAGTCACCTTAGGCTCTCAGGGGCCAGTTCTTTGAGAATGGGGAGTGTAGAGCTGAGTGTCTGTCCTTCCCATAGCTCTTGGATTTGTCTGAAATAAATATGATAAACAGGACTGTGTCTTTCAATCTTTGTATTCCAAGTGGGCAACAAGAGCGTGACAGGCACTGAAGGCCCATATGCATATTACTAACAATCGGAATGACAAGGCTACCCCCAGGTACCCAGATACTGGAGCAGAAGAAAGCAAGCTTGGGGTTGACAGAGTGCCTGAAGCCCCAAGCCCAACTCTGCTTAAATCACCCTTCTGTGGCATGCCCTGCTCCAGATTATCCTTTAGGTCTGAGTTGTCCCTTTTTCTATCTTCCCTAATAGTCCAGTCTGGGTTAGGCTACTCCATATCTGGGACACAATGGAAGTGACTGGGAAGGAATGGAGCTCTTCAGGGCTGAGCTCCCCCCCTCAGGATCATCCACTCTTCTTGGATTACATTTTCCTAAAAGGGAAGAGGAAGAATCCAAGAGGGCCACTGCCCTGGGGTTAAGCCCTGCTGTCCCCACCCCATCCCCCATAAGGCATATCCTTCTAAACTGCAATCTCATCTGTCTTCTCTTGGACTGCGCCTGAGGGAGGAGCATACTTGGCCCTGACTGAGTTCCCTGGAGGCTTTTCCCGCAGCATGGGATGGAATGGGATGGAAAAAGAGGGTGCACAGCTTAAAGCCCCAGGGAAGGACTGGAGAACATGATGGGATAGAAAGCCAGGCCTCTCCGCCTAGGCACACCCACGAAGCCTTTTTCTGAGCTTTTTGCTCAGGTGGGGTTGAGACACCTGATGGCACTGCTAAGTCAGTCCGGAGACCTGAGCTGTGTTCTGCAGTGACAAAACCAGGCCATGTGATCAGAGCCAAGAGAGGAAGCGCTACTGAGGTCATGGGCAGACACAATCTGACATATGATACCATGGAAAGGGTAGCAGGGGAGCTTGTCACGGTGACTGAGGCCTGAGTCCCTGCCGGTAGCTGGAGCCTCAGAAAATTCCACTAGGGCTGTGGGGGTGGGTGACGAGAAGGAGCAGGTATGGACCTCTAGTTGGACAGGACTCCAAGGACTGGAACTTCTGACTCTGGGGGTACCCGGCCAGAGCCAAAGAAATCTGTTAGTCAAGGCCCAGAGATCACCAAACCTCCAGGGCCTGTGTCCTGACAGATGCCCGGCAGCATTCTAGGATGGCTGTCCTGTCCTGACTGGTGGGGCCTCCCTCATGGTTGCCCCAGGTGTGGGCACATGTGGCTCATTTGGCTTCCTGATAGCAATCAGTCAGCCTGCAGAGGTGATTTTCCCTGGGCAGGGTTGACGCAAACACTCGGGTGGAATTACTGTCTTACAGGAGCCAGAGCTCTCCTGGGAGCTCAGGCAGGACTGTGACCCACAGGGAAAGGAAGTGGGTTCCTGTAATTTCACCCAAAGTGACTCCCGTAAATCAAGGCAACCCGCTGGGCGCCCGTATAATCCCAGTGACTTGGGAGGCTGAGGCAGGAGGATTGCAAGTTCAAGGCCAGCCTCTGCAACTTAGTGAGGCCCTGAGAAACTTAGCAAGACCCTGTCTCAAAAAATAAATAAATAAAAAGGACTGGGATATGACTCGATGGTTAAGTGCCCCTGGGTTTAATCCCTGGTACAAAAAAAAAAAAAAAAAAATTAAGGCAAACCTCACAGGAAACTTTCAGGAGACCCAGGCTCAGACTCATTCTAATGGAAAGTCACCAAAGTAGCAGGTTCCCAGTTGTACCCAGGTACCCAGAAAGGGCTGGGCAGCCCAACCCTTTCTTAACTGCAACTTCAGTTTTGGAACACCTCTCCATTCTGCCCTGGTTCCTTGACCAGCAGTGGGGGTTAGGTTGCATTCAAAAGGCCTCTTCCCGGGATGGGCATGGTGATGGGCGGCTGTAACCAGACTAAAGTAGAAGGATCACAAGTTTGAGGTCAGCTGGGCAAATTAGCAAGATCCTGTCTCAAAATAAAATATAATAAGGGCTGATGATGTAGCTCAGTGGCAGAGTGTCCCCGAGTTTAATCCCTAGTACTGAAAAACAAAAAACAAACAAACAAAGAAAAAACAAAATAAAAACAAATCAAAAAGCTTCTGCAGGGAGATGGGGCCACACAACCTCCTGCTTCCCTTCCTCTTGCCCTGTGCTCCCTCCGTGCCTGTGGTGGCTTCTTCCCATGGCCCCTCAGGTGCCTTCTGTTCTTGCCCTTCAGAAGCATGCATCCTCTCAACCTTTTTGACCTCTGAACTTGGGTGGTTAGCTCCTCAAAGTCGCCCCCAGGTAATCAGCTAAATCCACCTAACCCTGACCCCACCTTCCCAAACCCTCAGGGGCTGAACTTACCTCTTATCTCATAGGCAATGGAGAAGCCATGGTCTTCTCTCATGGGGCGGGTATGTAATGGAGACCCTTCCTGTGCTTGCCTTGTGTCCCTGTCAGGCGCTGCCTCTGCTGGGCCACCATATAGACATACTTGAGCATCTCCACCTGGAAAGACCCTCGGATGCCTTGATTCCCCTCTTTTCCCTTCAGGGAAAAAAAAACAAAAACAACAACAACAAAAAAAAAACTTTGAAAAATATTCTACCATCTTTCTCATCCTCTCTCACTCCTCAACCCAATGTCACTAATTCCTGTCCCCACTACACACTGACCCCCAGAGGCCACAAGGACCTCCTTGTCAATAATCCTAGTGGCCACATCTCTTCACCCTACTGTCCCCCCTTGTCAGGAGGCATCATCCCCTAAGTCCATCCTTTTCCAGTGCTGTTGAGAGTAACTGAGCCTCTGGGGACAGATCTGTTAACATTCAATCCTGGTGAAGTCACTTCCTAGCTCCACAAACTCAGCCTCTCTGAACCCTAGCTTTGTCACTTAAAAAATGGGGACAATTTTAGAACCAGACTCATAGGCCAATTTTGAGGATTAAACAAATGAGTTAAGTCATGAAAAGAACATCACCCCTGGCACTTTGTAAGTGCTCAACAGAAGCTGGCTGTGAGAGCCATTACTTCCATCCAGTTCTCTCTGTCCCCACCAGAATCCACCTAGACCAGTCTCCCACCCCCCTGGTCCACAGGACTCCTGTTGCCCCTCACTGGTCCCCTGCTGTCCTGATCCTTCCCAGATTTCTCAAGCTAGGCTGAGCTTCCGCAGATCCACACCTCAGCTTACTCCGCAACCCCCATAGACACAACTGGAAACCCACGATTTTTCCAATGTCCCCCCTATGAAACCTCAGCCCTTTCTCCTTTAATAAACTTTGTAATTATTTGTAAAACAAGGGACAGGACTGGGGTATACCCGGTGGTAGAGCACTTGCCTAGCATGTGCAAGACCCTGGATTTGATTCCAGGCACTGTAAAAGACAAAGAAAAACAACAACACAGAGAGAAATACAAACATTTCTAATAGTATTACTTAGGATTTTTTGCTGTTATACTATAACATGAAATCTGAAGTTTTATTGATTTATTTTTACTTTAGGATAATAATATAATTTTATTAATATTATAATCATAATATAACAATTATATTGATATCAAGTGTATATAATTTTAAAATTAATATCAATTACATTATTGATACATACTAATATTATCTTAATATAATAATATATTATATTAATATATTATATCAATATATTATATTAATATATTAATATATTACATTAATATTATGATTATATTAATATTAGTTATATTATTATATGTTAAATCTATTAACATTATAATATATTATATTAATATATAATTATAATATATATAATAATAATTATTATTATTCTGGAAATTGAACCTCAGCCTTTTTAAAAAAATTTTGAGACATGTTTTCACCAAATAGCACAGGCTGGCCTCCAACTTACCATCCTCTAGTCTCCTAAGTAGCTGGAATCTGGCATGCCTGGAAAAATCAGGAGTTTTAAAGAAACAAAATACGTAGGCCAAGGAGTGGGGTAGCTGGGTCAAATGGTGGTTCCATTCCAAGTTTTCTAAGGAGTCTCCACACTGCTTTCCAGAGTGGCTGCACTAATTTGCAACCCCACCAGCAATGTACGAGTGTACTTTTTTCCCCCGCATCCTTGCAAACATCTCTTGTTGCTTGTATTCTTGATAATCGCCATTCCAATTAGGGTGAGATGGAATCTTAGGGTAGTTTTAATTTGCATTTCTCTTATTACTAGAGCGGTTGAACATTTTTTCATATGTCTGTTGATTGCTTGTAGATCTTCTTCTGTGAAATGTCTGCTCATTTCCATAGCCCATTTGTTGATTGGGTTATTTGTATTCTTGGTGTAAAGTTTTCTGAGTTCTTTATAGATTCTGGAGATTAGTTCTCTATCTGAAGTGTGTGTGGCAAAGATTTTCTACCACTCTGCAGGCTCTCTCTTCACATTGTTGATTGTTTCCTTTGCTGAGAGAAAGCTTTTTAGTTTGAATCTATCCCAATTATTGATTCCTGCTTTTATTTCTTGTGCTTTGGAAAGGACTTAAAATCAGCATACTACAGTGATGCAGTCACATCAATGTTCACAGCTGCTCAATTCACAATAGCTAGATTGTGGAACCAACTAAGATGCCCTTCAATTGAATAATGGATAAAGAAACTGTGGTATATATACACAATGGAATATTATTCAACCATAAAGAATAATAAAATTATGGCATTTGCAGGTAAATGGATGCAGTTGGAGAATATCATGCTAAGTGAAATAAGTCAATTCCAAAAAACCAAAGGCTGAATGATCTCTCTGATAAGTGGATGATGATACATAATGGGGGGTGGGAGGGAGGCAAGAATGGAGGAAGGATGAATTGTATAGAGGAAAAAGAGGGGTGGGGAGAGGGTGGGGGATAGAAAAATAACAGAATGAGACAAACATCATTTCCTTATGTACACGTATGATTACACAAATGGTGTGACTCTACTTTGTGTACAACCAGAGAAACAACAATTGTACCCCATTTGTGTACAATGAATAAAAAAAAATATGTGGGCTTGTTTAGTCTCCATAGATTAAAATTCACTGAGTTTTAGAATTCTCTCAAAAAGTCCACTTAGGCTGGGTATGGTATGCACACCTATAATCCCAGTGACTTGAGAGGCTGAGGCAGGAGGATGACAAGTTTGAGGCTAGCCTCAGAATTTACTGAAGCCCTAAGACGCTGTCTCAAAATAAAAAAAAAATAAAAAGGGCTGGGGATGTGGCTTAGTGGTAAAGTGCCGCTGGGTTCAATCCTCAGTACCAAAAAAAAAAAACCAACCAAACAAACAAACAAAAAAACGAAGGTTTTTTTTTTTTTTTTTTTTTCTATAACTAATCGCATTGGGGCTGGGATTGTGGTTCTGTGATAGAGCACTTACCTAGCACATGTGAGGCGCTGGGTTTCATCCTCAGCACCACATAAAAATAAATTATATATTTATATATATTTATACCATATTGTGTATATATACAATTAAAAATATATGTATAAAAGAAATCACATCATACAAATAAAAATAAGATAAAAGAAGGAATGAATACGAGCAAACTGAAAAAAAAATCACATTATGCACTAGTACGGTGGTGCATAGCTGTAATCCCAGCGGCTTGAGAGGCTGGGGTGGGAGGATTGCAAGTTCAAAGCCAGCCTCAACAATTTAGGGAGGCCCTAAGCAACTTAGCGAGTCCCTGTCACTAAATAAAATATAAAAAAGGGCTGGGGATGTGGCTCAGTGGCAAAACAACCCTGGGTTCAATCCCTGGTACCAAAAAAAAAAAAAAAAAAAGAAAGAAAGAAAGAAAGAAAGAAAGAAAGAAATCAAAACTTTTATATAGAAGGTAACACCAAGCCACAATGGAGCATTCAGGAAACCCCTGGTTCCTGGGGGCAGTGGGCAGGGAGGGGACGGGGGACCCTGTTCAAGTAAGGTTGCTGGTGTACTTTTAAATCAGAGCTGCTCAGATGGCGTGTGAATCATTTGAGGATCTTATCAAAATGAAGTGGTTTTTTTTTTTTTTTTCTTTTTTTAATTTTCAAAATGAAGTTTTGGATTCAGAAAATTAGGGGCATGGTCAGAGGGTCAGCACCTCTACACCTCTAGCAAGCTCCCCAGTGGTGCTGGTACTGCAGGACTAAGCAAGGCTTTAAATCAGCCTCTCCCTCTTACGGGCAGTGAACGTATCTGCTTTACTATTGGTGCCAATAGGCAGCAAGTCCTTAATAAAAGTTCGTTGAATGGATCGTGTCTCCTATGCACCCAGGCTGGTCCTAAGGCTCCTGTGTATTGGTCTATGAGACTCCCCATAGGTTTGGAAGATGCCCTGGGTTCAGACGCCAGGATGCCTCTTGGTGCAGGGCCTGAGGCCTGGCTAAGCCAGTTTTGGGGATTATTGTCATGGCATTGCGTTGGGTCCTAGCCTCTTCACCTTCCTTCTGTGTGGCCTGAAGCACCCAATTCCCCTGCCTCGGCATGACCCATCCTTCATCTCCCCATGCCAATCACATCACACTGTGCCCAACCCAAACCCTGGCTTCTCCTGCCTCTTAGCTTACCCTTCCCCAGCCCTGTCATCTCAAAAATCTCTTTCCCATGCCCCATCACACTTAGACCTTCACAAAAACCACATTCCAGGCCTGTGCCAGGGCCTGCCCATTATGCCTCATGGGCAGGGGACCACCTCTTTCTTCAGGGACTGTCCCCTGGGCTGTCACCCTCCTGGTTTCCTCCCTTCCTCTTTGGCTGTGGCTTCTCAGGTTCTCTGTGGACTTCCCCATGGTCTCTCCCTGTTCTCTCCCAACTCTGCAACACTCCCCCCACTTCATCCCCCTTCCTATCTCTCCACTGATTCCATGTTCCCACATAGACCGGGGCTCAGACCCCAGCAATGCGACTCTCTCCCTGTAGTTGCTATTCCAGCATCCCAGGTCCAGTCTGAAACCAGGGAGTTGTTTTCCTCTTGCCTCTCTACTTTTGCCCTCACACCTCAGATCTTGCCAATTCTGCCTCCTGAACTTCCCAGGCTAGCACCCTTCCCAGCTTCCAGGGACAGGGTCCTCAAAGGCCACCCCTGTCCTCAGGTTCCCAAATCCAGCTCTGAGCTACCAAAGGGACAGCCCAGAGCCTGCAGCCAGGCTTCTAGCAGGGGCTAAGCCTCCACAATGCAGGCACAGCCAGGCTGTGCTGCTCTCAGACTAAAAAGAGAATGAAATGGGCTCCTGGTGCCTGAGCTCCATCTGCCACCCACCAGGAAAAACAAGTGTCATAGAGAAGCTGCCCAGAGACCACAGGCAAATCACTGGGGGCTTTAACACTAGTAACTCAACATTGGGAAGGTGTCAAGTTAACCATGCGACAGACCCCAGATAAACTCCTGTTTCCAGTGGGCCTTCACCTGGCCACACACTGGGACAACGCAGTGCCAGGCAGAGTGGGCAGTGAGGGCCAGACCTGTTCAGGGGATGGGAGAATGAGGCCCCATTGGGCCAGAGGCCTGGTGAGCTCATGGTCAGGCTGCTCCCGCCTGTCAGAGGGTCCTCTAAGCTGGCTCTACTCTGCCCATCTCTAATCTCCTCAACAAGAGGAGGAGATACCCTGTATGTAATCTGTTTTCCCATTTTGCTGATCTTGGGTACTAGAAAGTGATGAATAAGTCTGTGGTTTTCTATGGAGGTTCCATATCAGATACAGATTCTTCCGAGGCCCGCCCCCCTGCACCCACCTTGCCTGGGGTTGTGGGCACCCTGCTGCTGCACATATAAGACAGGAGGCTGCTGTGGACTCCTCAGAACCCCACGGACGACCAGGACCAGACAGAATGCATCCTGCCAGCCGGAACCCCAGCAGCCTCTCTACCCTGCTCCTGCTCCTATTCCTCCTCTCCTGCTCTGGTCTCCGAACTGCCAAGGGGCTGCCCTTGAACACTGGGAACGCCAATGTGACGATTTGCAATGCAACGATCCGGGAAATTAGAAAGCAACTAGAGGAGTCTAAGCCTTTGCCTTTGGTGAGTAGCTGGGATAAGGTTGGCCTGGGCAGGTTGGATTGGGTGGGCAGCAAGGGGCCACAGGCCTCATGACTCTCTATCCTGTCTCTACAGAACTCGGCTGATGGGGAAGACCGATGGCTCTTGCAGGTAAGAGTTCAGCCCTGCACTTGGGCTTAGCAGATCCCAATCCAGTCCTCTTCTAGGTGACCTCAGTCCTGTCATCTACCTGGCTCTGCCTCAGCTTTTTCATCTGTAGTACAGAGCCTATCTTGGTGGGGTGGTTGTAAGAATCAAATAACGCAATGTGCTTAATGTTCCCAGATCAGTGAAGGGCACTTAACAGGTGTTTACACTGTGGCCCTAGTTATGGCTTTAATAATGGAAGTTTTTTGTTTTTTTATTTATTTATTTTTTAATTAGAAAATGAAAAGGCAGCTCTAGCTGAATAATACCAGGGACCTTAAGCTCAGTTTTCAGTGGGGCAGCCACCAGATTGGCAGACTAGAATGTCCCCTGTTCATGCACCTGCTTCCTTCCTTTTCCTTCAAAAATGGGTTTATGTTTTCTACCCTCAATAGCCCCAACTATTTTTCATAGTTCCAATCAGCTGCAATGGTTATGCCTCACCTTTGTTTATTTAGTATATCTTGTTCTGAACATGAAATCGAGGTCTTTACCAAGTTTACTGGCTGTTTATATTTCCCCTCTTTGGGGTGCTGGCAGTTCACCCATCTCCATGTGGTGGTCCTTGTGATTTTCTTGTTGATTTCTAGTAGCCCTTAATTTGGTCAAGGCATTAATCCTGATAACTGGCTCCTTAGGCACAAATATTTCCTTGGGCCAACCTCTGCCTTTTCTAGAGCTTCTGTTGGGAGTTGTTTTTCCCCCAAGTGTAGAAAAATCCACCCGGGCCTTTTATGTAGTTCACCTGGCGCCAGGGGCTGGTGCTTGGGGAAGCAGGCCTTGCCTGGGGCATACATTTGCTTGAAGGACTGTGCTTTTGGGGACAGATAAGGGACCCATCTGGGGCAAGGAGGGGACTAGGAGGAGGTTGCCCAAGGGTGCCCCTGACAGCAGGTTTAGGAGATTATACAGCCGGGTCATGGAAAGGACATGCCCTAACTCTCCAACGTTTACATATACTCTTTGTTTCCTTAGAATGCCTCTCGGAGGCTAAACCTGTGTGAATTCTTGAAAGCTGCCGAGACTTTGACTGACAAACAGAAAATCAAGACTAGTCTTAAGGTATGTGAACCTGTAGAAGGTTTTTGAGATCCCTGCCTTGACCCTGCCCAACTTCTGGGAAGGAGAGTATCAGGGCCTACTCCTTTCCGGGGGTAGTCTCTGACTGTCTGCTTTGATCTATTCCACAGTGTCTCATGCAATGCCTGCCCAGGGTTGAGCCCACAGTCACAGACTCGGTAAGCTGTCCCTTCAGATGCCCCTGCAGGTGGCCTACCATCTCCTTTACAACCCAGACTCCTCTAATTCCATCTTCTTGGCTTTTTCACAGAGAATAATCTTTATCAAAGAGGGCAACTGGAATGACTTCCGGAAGAAACTGCAGTACTATCTGCACATTCTTGGTGAAGAGCTGGATTCAGCATTGAACCCCAGAATCCCCTATCCGACATCTGGTTCAGTCCCTCGGTCTTCTCAAAATGGGACCTTGGAATGTTAGAACAGCAGAGTATCTACAAATTCTGAATGTCTCTCAAACCGTCCGGCACCGGAAGGATTACCTTTTCTCCTGTGGCATCAGATAAATTGCTAATTATCCAATTTCTGAAATGCGCAGCTCCCTTTTGGTTTTGCGCAATTATGTTCTCATTTTTATTCCATTAAGGCTATTTATTTATTATGTAATTATTTATTTATTTATTACCTTCTGCAATGTGAAGTGTATTTATTTTAGCAGAGGAGCCACGTCTTGCTCCATTTGAAAGAAAATTGAACTCCAGAAAGCCTGGGGGCATGTTCCTTTGTACCTCAGGTTTTTAAACAGGTTTCTTGGCATGTGTGAAAATAAACCAGATTCCCTGAACTTTGTTGCCAGTGTCTCAATTTGACTTGGGTCTTAGCATTCTAGCTGAGATGTGTGTACCATGACTTTTCAGTGCTCTAGGCTGCAGTGTGGATGCTGTTCAGTAAGTTCATGCTCACAACACCCTCCCATCACCCCCATGCCCTGGGGGGTGATAATCCAAGCAACCACAAGAGGCACAGAGCTCTCAACAAATACCAAACACAATTCTGAGTATTTTTCCTGTGCCAACTTATTCCTCACCTTACTGGAGAGTGTGCTTTGTTTTATGGGAACCCAGAAAGTCAGGGTGGCTGAGCAACTTGCCTAAGTTCACACAGCAAGTGCAGAGAGGACTTGCTTGATTCAGGTGAGGTTCCCCCAGAGTCCATGGAATGGCTCCCCCTAGTGGTCATTCAAAAAAATGCAGCAGCATCCCTAACTCCTCTCAGGGCAAGTCCAGCAGTAAACACTCCCTAAGTTCTCACCATGCACTGGGCTCTGGGGATACAGGCCACCCAGACTCCACAGTTCCACTCCTTCAAGATTCTCCAAGCCTGGAGTCTCCAACCTCTCTCGTCTGATTTAAAAGACCCCTGCAGGTCTCCCTGCAGGGGAGACCTATCCTGATAGATGGGTCTATCAGCTGTGATCATTTGGGAGCCAGGTTGAGTTTTAGAAATGCAAGCCTGACAATGTTGTTCTGACACTTAGTTCCTCCATCCTCAGGGTATTCCGGACCTTGTCTATGTCCATATCCTTAGGCTAGTCCATGGGGCTTACCTTTACCTTTTGCTTATATTCCCCATAGATGCCAACTTCCTACATGCTCCTGCCAACAGTCATTTTGTGCCTTCCTAGATGTGCCACAGGCCTGTCTTCATACCTCCAAACCTTCACTCACCTTTCTTTAGCCTGGAAGGCCCTCACACTGGCATGTAAGAGAGTGACTCCAGTGCTGCCTTCCTTGGAACTGTGCACACTGACCCATGATGGGGCTCTTTCCTGAAAGAGGACTCTAAGCTGAGACTCAGCAGAAGGACAGTCATGTGGCCCTGAGGTGGCTCAGGCTGTCTTGACAGGTAGAGATTGGGACAAATTGGATGTGGTTCAGTCTGCCACCTGATCCTTTAGCCCCGTGTGCCTCCCTTCTGGCTCCCCTGCCTCCTCCAGTCTGGGGCATTAG
The DNA here is from genome assembly GCF_902686445.1 of Sciurus carolinensis. Taxonomy (NCBI): domain Eukaryota; kingdom Metazoa; phylum Chordata; class Mammalia; order Rodentia; family Sciuridae; genus Sciurus; species Sciurus carolinensis. Next base: position 138,245,215 of record NC_062218.1, on the reverse strand, counting down.
GGCAGGAGGGGCAGAGTGAGCTTTCCTTTATCATTATGCTGCGGAGCAAGAGCCTGCCCGATTCCTCACAAGTCCCATAAAAGTTTTGGTGTGGAAATCAAATGTCAGGGTTTTCCCTTTACCCCCCTCTTTTCCCCCTTGATCTGTTCCTCGCTTGAGATTATAAATAAGAAACAGCCCAGAAGCTTCAATAGTATAAAAGATAGAAAATTATCTACTACTAGCTCAAAAATGTATTACTCTACATTCAATCTCCTAAAAACCTTTATGATCCCCAATAAATAACTTTCTTCTATCCCTCACCTCTCCCTATCCTTGCCCACTGAAGACATTTGCTCAGGGGAACCTTTGTTGGACTTGACCCAGAAAGTTGGAGATGCTACTGCAGTTCCTCGAAGGACCACTAGGGGGAGGCATGCCACTCAGCCTAGGGTGCACCTTAGCCCAGGAGGGAGATGAGTCTGAGAGATGTATTAAGTTTGGATCCAGATTGTGTTTCCCAATTCACCTGCCCACCCTCCCACATCTCCACCCACAGGTCCTCTCTCCTGCACCTGGTGGCTAGTCCTATTTTCATCTTAATAAACAGCGTCTGTGCCCATGTTCCCATGATGAGTCCGGCTTGTCCTCTCTTTGTTCTTGGTGAGAGACTCAACTGTCCTTTCCTCTGTGGTCTTGATATCTGCTGCCTTGTGGCTTGTCCTGCCATAGTTCTCCCACACCTGGTCCTGAGGGGGCTCAGAGCCAATGATAAGCTTGCCAGCCAGTTATTAAATGATCTGTAGCTTGAAATTGGCCACGGTGAGAGTATTTATATCACTGAAATTGGCAAACACCTCAACACAGACTCTCTCTCCTGGAGTCTGCTAAACTTCTGTCAGCCATTGGAGCCACCTTCATTTGAGGTGTGGGCAGGGAGCCAGCAGTCTGCCCTTTGCTCTTGCCTGGCAGTCCTCTCCACCCTTTCCTGAACTCCTGGCCATTGGTCCTGGAGCCACACTATTCTCACCCCAGGCTGCATGATACTTGTAGTTCACGGTCAGTACAGATTGCCTGAGCACCTAAGTGGCAGACCCTGTTTTGGATGCTGGGAATGTGGCAGTGAACTAGACAGAATGGGGGAGGAGGGAGCTAGGAGGTTGCTTTTCGTGGGATGGTTTGGGAAGGCCTCTCTTAGGTTGAGACCTGAGCGACAAGAAAGTGCCAGTCATGTGACAATCTAGGGAAAAGAACTCTGGACAGAGGAAACGACAACCAGGGACCAAAATAAGTTGAGAGCATTCATGGAGCAGAAAGAAGACTTGGAGTGAATTCTGATAAGAAGCCTACAACCCTCCCTCAGTCTCTTGCCCTTCCCTCCCCAGTCCTGGACTGGGCACCGGGGGGCCGTGGCAAGTTCTGTGTTAGTGAGGAATGCCAGCAGTAGGTGGGGGTTAGTGGTGGGATCAGACACAGAGCTGGTGCAGGAAGATGAGCAGGTGGTGGGGAAGGAGGTCAGACCCAAGGCAGGAACAGGAGTAGCTGGTGGGGGGATCACACTTGAGACAGGAGTGGGCCTTTTTAGATGTTTTAGATGTTCATCTCCTTCCTTCTCCTGGAGTAATCCAGCTTGCAGCCTGGAGCCTGGTTGGAGTTTGGGGTGACCACTGACCTCATCCACTCAGGCTTACCCTTGACTGCCAACCTCAGATCTTTCCTGGGACCAGTACAGCCTGGCCCACACATAGCCTTATATTGGAGTCTGGAACCAAGTGGTGCTCAGTCCTTGGGTCAGGAAGAGGGAATTCCTGCATGTTATAGACTTAGGTTGAATGTTTATGTCCCCACACATATTCTTATGTTGAAACCTAATCTCCAATGTCTTGGTACTTGGAGGCAGGGGTTTTGGGAGGTGATCAGGTCATGAAAGGGAGCCCTCATGAATGAGATCAGTATCCTTTTGAATAGGACCCCAGAAAGATCCCTTCGACCCTTCCACCATGTGAGGACACAGTGAAATGGCTATCCATGAACCAAGAAGTGGGGACACACTACCAACCGAATCTACCAGTTGTGGTTCTCAGCCTCCAGAACTGTGAGAAAGAAATTTCTTTTGTTTATGAGTCAACTAGTTTGTAGTAACTTGTTATAGTGGCCCAAATGGACTGACACTGGGCCATGCTTGGACACCCGCGGGGAAGGGGGCTGAACACTTCCTGACCCAATGGGAAGCCCGAGGCTGCTTACATATTGTAAGCTGTCACTTCTATCTGGTTTCTCTGAGCCTGTGCAGACTGTGCATTGTGCCAGGCCTATAAGTCCAATTTGCACCAGGGGGCAGCAATGCCCCGTTGTACATCCCAAGATGGCCACTGCAGAGCCGGTGTGCCCACTCTCCCTCATCCAAGGTGCTTTCTCAGGAAAGCAGATTATATCGGTCAACCAAGAATTTTATTTTTCATTTTAACTTAAAAAATACACCTTTTTTTTGGTGGGGGAAGGGATTAAACCCAGGGCGCTTAACCACTGAGCCACATCGACAGCCGTTTTTTTTTGTTTTTTGTTTTTTTTTTGAGACAGGGTCTCCTTAAGTTGCTTAGGGCCTCACTAAGTTGCTGAGGCTGGATTTGAACTTGCGATCCTCCTGCCTTAGCCTCCCAAGCCACTGGGATTACAGGCCTGCTCCACCTTGCCCCACTAAAATAGATAGCTTTTCATTGGGATGGCAAGACAGGAGAGTATATCTGCTCTTTATTAAAAAGTTTGGAAATGTAGAAGAATAGAGCAAGAGAAAATTGTTAGAAAGGCAAGTGTCTAAGGAAGGTAGAACTCAGAGGAGCCTGGTCAACCTCACCTCATGATGCTCCAGGAAGGGGCTTTGCTCCTCCCACCCTGGCCTTGAACCCCCATCTGAATTGGAACCCGAGGACCCTGTGTGGCTTCCCCATGCTTGGGTAGGGGTTGGCCTTTGGGGTCCTCCTGACTGTCCAGATTGCCTGGCACGGTAAGATAGGGGTTCCTGCAGACTGTAACAGATGGATGAATGAATATGGATCTCATTAGAGGTGCTTCCCTCCTGGGTGATGCCCAGGAGGAACAGAGACCATCAGGCAGAGGAGGGATGGGAGAGGTGCAGGCGGGAGTTGGGCATTGGGGGAGCAAAGCCCTGGAGATTTACCAGGGCAGGGTAGCTGAGGTACAGGGTAGTCCAGACAGTGGGCCACCCATGTGGTAGGGTGCCAGGTAGCCAAGGCAGAGGCTGGGCCCAGCCACCTGGGCCCCAGACCCCTTTGGGTCTCACTGGTCCTTTCTCTCCGTTCCTCCTTCCCTTATCCCAGGCCAGCCCAGCCAGTCCAACCACAGTGGAGATGACAAGACTGAAGGACCATGGCCTGAGGAGTGGCAGGCAGCAGGAGAGGGACGGTTAGCATGGAGCCATGGTAGATACTGTGTGTGGCGCCAGCAGGAAGGAGCCAGGGTAGAGGGCGAGGAGTGCTGGAGGAAAGGGGCTGGCACAGCAGAGGAGAATCCCAGGAGGCTGAGGGGACACAGGGTGGAAGAGAGAGAGAGAGAAGGTGGAGGTGGTGTGGATTGGACTGAGGGCCGCATGAGTGGGTGTTCAATTTTGCCCCTGAAAACTTCAGGTCAGGGTCAAGGAGGTGGAGATGGACTAGGCAAAGTTGCTGCAGCCCTGTTGCATCTGGAAGGGACTCAAAGAATCCCTAAAATGACCTGATGACATTCATGATTACCCCCATTGTACAGATGGAGAAACTGAGGCACAGAGAAATGAAAGGAATGTGACTCCAGAGCTTCTGAGTCCTTAAGCAACAGTGCTTCAACCAGTGCCCACTGGGGCACACAAAATGCTGAGACTCATCCAGGGCCTTCCTGGAGTCCCCTCTGGCCTGGACTCAGGCCCCCCATAGTACCTTCTGGCTTGACAGCCTCTTGGTTCCAGCCCCCAGAGTGTGACATAGCATTGGTATTCCAGCTCCATCCTCCATGCGCCTAATCATCACAAGGTTTACCACCAAAAACCTCTATATGTCTGTCTGTCCCTCCTCCTCCTCCTCCTCCTCCTCCTCCTCCTTCTTCTTGTTCCTTTTTTTGTGGGGGGCTACTGGGGATTGAACCCAGGAGTGCTTAACCACTGAGCCACATCCCCAGCCCTTTTTTTATATTTTTAGAGACAGGGTCTTGCTGAGTTGCTTAGGGCCTCACTAAGTTGTTGAGACTGGCTTTGAACTTGCCATCCTCCTGCCTCAGCCTCCTTAGCCGCTGGGATTACAGATGTTACCACCGCTCCTGGTTATCTGCCCCTTCTTCCTACCCAGCAGCCCCCTGCCCTACACAACCAGAACTTAGATCCAGAGTGGTGGCTCTCCCTGTCTCAATCAGCATCTCCCCTGCCCCATTCCTCATGGAGCTTCTGAGAGAGACTACTAACTATAGCTGTCCTCACATTCCCTGGTAGTCATGGCCTCCTCCAGCTCCCGTGCAGTCACTGCTACCTTTCGGAGGGTCTGTGTGCCTTGAATCAGGGAGGGTTGGAAATACTTGGGCCAGGGCCACCTCAGGCAGTGGGTATCCTCCCAGGCTAAGGGCCAGGCTCAAGGGCTGCTTGTTCTTACAAAGCATGGCCCTGGGCCCTTGGCAGCTTGGGGCCACCTCCTCCCAGCCAGTACAGGGTACAGGACTAGGGAGGACAGTTGATTGTCCTGGTATTTCCTGTTGACTCTTTCCAGGAAAATGGGTGTGGCTCAGTTACTTTGCAGCTAGCTGAGTTCGGCACCTTGGCTGCCCCTTGGTACTGTGTGGGGAGGTGTTGGGACCCTAGGGAGGGGTCTGCACAGGGCAATCACTATTGGGAAGACTCCATCTACCCTAGCTCCCCACTCCAGGGCACGGAAGACTCTGGAGATTGGTGCAGACCCTGGTAACTACTCTCTCTCTCTCTCTCTCTCTCTCTCTCTCTCTCTCTCTGTGGTACCAGGGATTGAACCCAGAGGTGCATAACCACTGAGCCACATCCCCAGCTCTTTTTAGTTTTTGTTTCGCGACAGGGTCTCACTAAGTTGTTTAGGGCCTTGCTAAACTGCTGAGGCTGGTTTGAACTTGCAATCTTTCTGCCTCAGCTTCCCAAACTGCTGGGAATGCACCCTACTACTTCTCTTTTTGATAGACAGGGAGACTGAGGCTGGAGGAGAGGCCTCCAGTCAGCCCAAACAGAAAACATTCCTCTGTGTGGCCCAGCTCTTGGCAGCATTCAGGAAGCATCTTGATGCACAGATCTCCAGGACCTTTCTCTAACCACTTGCAAAAGTCTTCATCCCCCGGAGGAGTTGAGCCAGCAGGGGCTCAGAGTTAAGAAAGCTGTCTTGCAGTCAGAAGTGGCCAAGCCTGAGGGCAGGTCTGTCCCCCTCCAGCTACTGAACACCAAGGGAGCTGCTGCCTCCCCAGGAAGTTACACAGGCAACTTGGCGCCTCCCTTGTTGGAATGTGGCCTGAGGGCATGGGAAGGAGTATGCGCTTAGAGGGAAGTATTTGTGGTGGTCCTGGGGCTGGGAGGGGGCTCCTCCGGGTTCATAGCCACCTTAATCACTATTCCTGCTGGCCCTCAGCCTGAGTGATATAGGGGGTCCTCACTCCTGTGAGGGGCTGTGGGGTCTCTCAGGAGGTGCTGGGAGGAGCACAGGGGAGTATCCAGTCACTGCTGCAAAACAGGGAGCAGGGATCAGGGTTCTCTGGGGCCTGAAAAACAGAAGCAAGAGATACACCTGCCCAGACAGGGTCTCAGGAAAACTCTGAGGGAGTTTGTGGAGATCCAGGAAGTCCTGGAGGAAGCTCATTCCAGAACACCCCATCCTGCTGAGAACAGAAAGCTGTACCCGCCACATTGATTCGGGCCCACTGGTTCCAGAGATAGGTGGGTGCAAGAGCAAGACAAGGGTCTAAAATCCCCCAACACCTTAGCCTGGACACCCTCTGAACTTCCAGAAATTATTAACTCTTCAAGTCTTAATTTTCCTTTTAATTGTTTTCATGCAGGCCCCAATGGCTCTTTAAAAGGAGGCAGTAAAGGTGGAGTCCTTGATGAGTCTGCCACCTGGGGTTAAGGCTCCAGGCAGAGATTCAGGCCTGGGGATGCATTCCCAGGCAAGTAGAGGGCACAGATAGGGGAGGGTGTCATGGTTGGCATGCCTGGTGGTTCCATTGGGTGTGTGTAAACAGAATTTGTCTGCCTGAGTGGGCTTGGTGTAGTTGCCATATCCCGAGGAAACAGCGAGCAACCCCAAGAATAAGGAATGAAGCAAATAAGGAGGTCTTTGTGCCTTTGGCCCATCCTTAAAAGCTGGCATCGCCAGGCCTACCCATGGCCCACCCCATCCACACAGCTCCTCTGGTGCTAGGAGTCTCCCCTTCACCAATGACTCCCCAGTGTCTGGGACTGGACCTCTGGACACAAAGTGACAACTGATTGAGTCTTCCTGGAGGTCTCCTGGCTTTTCAAATTTATCACATCAGTCCATTCTGGTTGATCCCAAAATCTCTCTGTTACCTTGGGTCTCCCCAACTACAGCAGATGACATGGATGTCCACACTGCTACCTGAGCCAGACCTCAGCACCAAAGATTCCTCGCTCACCTCCTGCCCCCTTCTACACCCCAACAAGCCCCCAGCCTTCTCTTAACTTGCTTGACTCTCATTTCATGACCACCTCCTCATAGCTGTGCCTTCTCTGTGCACATCCCGGTGGGCACCCTTAATACTGTGCCTGTGAGTCTGGGCCTTGCCATCCCTGTTCTCCACCCCATGGGACCTCAACCTGAGCTCTCCAAGTGCAAGGGACCTGTGAGGTTTGCTTTGCTGCAGAAAGCTTGCAAGAAAGCTTGGCTGAATGGATGCAGAGTCTAGCCAGGGATGAGGTTATCCACCCTCAGAGCCTCAGGTGGTCAGGACTCACCAGTACCAGGGGCCTGGGGACACTCAGGAGCAGTATCAGAACTAGAGTCGGGCCAGGGCAGCCAGACCTTTTTTAGGTGTACTTTTTGGGGATTGAGACAGGGGATGCAGGAGGGGTCATCCTGGAGCTGAAATGGCAAAAACAGAGAAGGTGGTCTTGTATGTCTGGTGTGGCCAGAGGGATAAGAACCCATTATCATGGAAGGATGAGCCATTCAGGGTCCTTCAGGGTGATGCAGGACCCTGTGAGCTCTCAGGGTGGAGGCTGGTGTCTCCACCTTACCACATCTGTCCAGAAAGTTGTGCTTTGGGGCTTGGACTGGGCAGTAGGACAGCTGTCCCTGAAAACTCCAGAAAAACTTTGGTCCTTTGCCCAGTTTGGGTTTCAGAAGCTTCCTAGAGTTGAGGGAGATGTTGGAGCACTGTCTCTTCCCTGGGAAGAGTCTCTCACAAGGGTTCCTGGGACCAGCAACAATTCCTTCTGAGAGGCAGCAGTAATTCACTCATCACACAGATGAGGCAGATGAGTTCAGGGAAAAAAGGAAATTTCTTGGGCTACCCAGGGATCACTGATGACTGAATAAGGACAAGAGCCCAAGCCTGGTTGGTAGAGATGCCTGGATGGCAGGATCTGCTGTAGAAATTCTGCCTTCAACCCTCATACATCTCTGGGGCAGTCATAGGTCACTCCTAACTTCCTGGGGACACCTGGCAAGAGTTTCCCTGTACAGCTGACTTGAGGGGGACAGGTATGCTCAGTTCACTCCTCTGCTGGTCCAGTCAGGTGACCAGCACTTCCTAACTTTCTAGTCAGGAACAGAATAGGTTCAAATCCTGACTCTACTGTCATTAATTGTGTGAACTGAGCTGCATAAGGGTCTCCTGGATCTCAGACCCCCAGTGAGGACAAGGACCTCCCAAAGGGACTGTAGGCACAAAGAATGTTCAGATCATCTGAGATGTCCATAGAGACATCCCACAAGGTATGAGGGACTTTGGGGCCCATTTCCTTCCCCTATGATAACTTCCTCTTTGGATAAGGATCCCTGGGTAATCTCCAGCCCCCAGTTCCTCCAGAGCCTATGAGGAGGGATACACACAGGAAACTACTTTCAAAGATTCTCTTCTGACCTTATGAGCAGGGTCCCAAGAGGGATCACACTGCCCATCTGGTCCCCAACTCTGCCCTACCGCAGCCCCACTGGGACCCCTGAGTCAGCACAGCTAGCCTGATGCTATCTCTTGTCATTTCTTTCCATGTGTGCAATCTAGGAATGCCTGCCTGTGTCATGGCCTCTGTCCTGATGTCATCTTTCCAGAAGAAAGATATGTGGCTGCCCACAAACCTCCTCCCCAAGCCCATGGATCTCTGTCCTACTTACGCTGACTTTGGCACCTGCAGGCCACATGCTGGCACAGATCTTTCCTTGTGACCCCTGATTTTCTCCTTTGCTGCCCTTCCCCAGGCCCTTGGCCACTGTCTGTCACTCAGTTCTTAATCACAGCTGTTCTGGCCCTCAGCCCTTCTTCCTAAATAACCCTTATGGCCTTCGCTATCATGTGAACTTGGACTTCACCCAGATCTGTCTCCTACACACTTAGCCTCTGAAACCCCCAAACTTCCTTTGGACCCTTGGACCTTGAGGACCTGTCTTTTTGTCTTCTGGGTCCCCATCCTAGTCACCTAGGAATTCTAACTTGTCACAGTGATTCTAACTCCTTTTGCTAACATTCAAAAGCACACCTTGGGAAGTGGGGGAACAGGCTAGTATATTAATTTTGTTTTCCCATCAATGGAGTTATAAAGTCCTTGAAGGCAAAACCCTGACCATTTCCTATCATCTTAACATCTCCCTTTCTTGCCAGGCGCCATGGTGTACCTCTCCTGCAGGGTCCCATAGAACTGTGGCCCACAGAGAAGGGAAGTGGGCTCCTATGATTCCACCCAAAGTGGCTTCTGTAAAATCAAGACAAACCAGCTGGGCACCATGCTGCATACCTGTAATCCCAGAGGCTTGGGGGGCTGAGGCAGAAGGATTGCAAGTGCAAAACCAGCCTAAGCAACTTAGCGAGGCCCTGAGCAACTAAGTGAGACCCTGCCTCTAAATAAAAAATAAAAAGACCTGGGGATGTGGCTTTGTGGTTAAGTGTCTCTAGGTTCAATCCACAGTACCAAAAAATAGAAAATCTTCCTTCCTTACTGGGAACCTAGAAGGTACTCAATAAATATCGAATGGATGAGTCTACTACATCCCCAAGATTCTACTTCCTAAATCTCTCTAGAACCTGTCTTCTCTTTATAATATCTGCTCCTAAAACCCCAGGTCCCTCGGTGCCTAATACACCTGCCCCTGTATCCTCCTCCCCCTCTCTCCCACAACCCAACCTGCCCACCTGATCTCTACTTGCCCATTTAACCCTTACTGCAAGGCAGTGTCTCCCTGGAAGCTCTCCAATTCCCTTGGACCCCCCAAGCTGAGGAAGGTGAATCTGAATTTTCCCTAGCACTGAGAGCCTCAAGAGCCAGTGGGAGGGTCCCAGGTACCCCTCCTCCAGCATAGGAATTGGCACAGATAGGAGAGGCTTGTTACCCATCTGAGCTGTGACAACTCATTTCTAGGAAGAAAGTGACCTTCTATTCCACAGGGGCCACACCAGCTCTTTGCCTCCCTGGCCGCTACCCCCTTGGCCACTGTCTGTGTCCCTCACTGCTCCCAGCCTCCAGGCCTATGTGATTCAGACCTCCGATCCGAGTTCATCTACATCTACGCTCATCTCTCTCCTGCCCTCTGAGAGCCCCCATGGAAGGAGCTGAGCACAGGACTGGTGGGAGAGGTGGAGGAAGTCCCAGCACCTGGACATGTTGCCCTCCCAGCCCCATTCTGGCTACTAGGAATGCTCCCTCAGGTTCAGAAGGGTAGAACTGGCCTCACGGTGGGCCCCAGATTCTGGCAGGGAACCCCAGTGGGGCTTGGCTTGCCTGTGCAAGGGCAGCAAAATCCCCACCACATGTTGAAATTTGCTAGGGCCATAGACTCAGACCATAGTGGTCAGGCCATGAGGTCTACCTGCTGTCTGAGAACTTGACCTTCTGGGTCCAGCAGAATGTCCTCATTTGTGTCTGTCCTCATCAGTCTAGGTTGAGGTCTAGCCTCTGGGGTGCAGAAACATGATGCCCAGCACGGAGAGCTTTTCTCGTATCCGAGGGGCATCCCACAGACCTGGAACCTCTCACAAAGCAGGCAGTAGGCTCACAAAGATACACACTTATATTATACATCTCCCCCTCCAAGATGCACTTATGAGTAAAGACAGGCACACTCAATCACACTGCACACATACACATAGAAATAGACGTGTGCGGACCTACAGTCCTGCAGCCAAGAAACTCCCAGCACGGGGCAGCTTGAGCTGGATCCCTTGTGTAAACACAAACTCTGCTGTCTTCTCCAAACCCATTGTGAAAATCAAACACTTGTCAGCCCCTCGAGAGCCTGTAGTTTTTCCAGAAGTAGTTCCTGCTTCCACCTAAGGCCTCTGGAGCTGTTGGTGGGCTGCAGTTGGGACCATGTAGGAAATGAAACCTGACCTTACCAGAGAAGCTGTGGGCCCTGTGCCCAGTATGGATTCAGCCACACAACTCTGCAGCCAGCCCCCAAGCTTCCTGGTACTGCTGGGGGCTATAGGTAGTGGTGGTGTGCCCACTTCAAAGGGCCTCACTTCCCCATAGCCAGGAGTCAAACTCAGGGCCCTGCCTGGCCCCAGTTGAAAGCCCCAACCAACTCTGCAGCTTGAGGCTTGTGTTTGCAGTGCAAATGAGGACTGCGACCATCAACTGGGGTCTTGCCATGAATGAACATGCTATAGTCTGTCTGTCTGGTTATACACATGATTGTTCTTCTTTCTGTTCACAGGGAAAGAGGTCTTTGATGGGGCTGACCTTGCCAACTGCTGTGGGTGCTCGGGAGGAGCCCACTTGAGCCATCATAGGACTGTGTTTGGCTGAATTCTAAGTGGACAGGGGAGGGGCCTGTGAGAATTCCCCTCCTTTCACTGGTGTCTTATGGTGACTAGAGGAGAAGGCCAGAAGGAGAAGGGGAAGGCTGGGGCTGGGTGGGCCACCAGGGTGGGTACAGCTTACTCAAGCCCTCCTGGGAGAACAGGCAGGATGGGGAGCCTGAGAGTAGGAGTCCTATCTAGTGTCTCCCAAGCCCCGCCCTGGCCACTCCAGACCAGGAAGTTCAAGTTGTGCTCAGAGGCCCCTCAAAAGGAGGGGGTAGCCTAAGGCCCGGTCAGACTGTCCAGGGCTGGAGAGCGCTCAGGGAGGTGGGCAGGTGGGCTATTGGTTCTTGGAAGGGTTCCTTAATGAAAACCCCTAAGCCTGACCACCTGGGGGAAAGGCTCACCTTTCCCATGTGTAGCTGATAAGGGCCAGGAGATTCCACAGTTCAGGTAGTTCCCCCGCCTCCCTGGCGTTTTGTGGTCACCATTAATCATTTCCTCTAACTGTGTATATAAGAGCTCTTTTGCCAGTGAGCCCTGTACTCAGAGAGAAAGGCTAAAGTCTTCAGGAGGATGTGGCTGCAGAAACTAATTCTACTGGGCACTGTGGTTTGTAGCATCTCTGCACCCATCTGCCCTCCCAGCGCTGTCCCCCAGCCCAGGAAGTGCGTGGATGCCATCATCAAGGAAGCCCTGAGCCTTCTGAACCACAGTAAGGACACCGCCAGTGTGACGGTGAGTGAGGGAGAAGGTGCAGGCTGTACCTGGGTCACCCTGCTGGCTCTGGACTGTCCGTCGCTGCCTTGATAGTAGTTTGATAACATGACATTTTCCTTTCTACAGAATGACACCATAGAAGTTGTCTCTGACTTATTTGATCCCACGGTAAGATGCTTCTTTCTGTTACAACCTTTTAGAGGCCTCTGGCCTGGGGGCTTCATTTTAGAGGGAACCTCGCATGTGTCCACAGGAGGAGGGGGCAGCATCTGGGTGCTCAAGAAGCCTATGCTGGTTGTGTGGGCTCGGTGTCAGCTGAGCAGCTATAGGTAGACCTAGCATTCAAAGGCTCATGGGGGAGAGGTCAGGTGGGAAAGTGTGGGTCACTTCATGAGACAGGACTGTAGGCTTCGGGTGCTAATTGTACCCTGAGACCAAATCCTGTGAAATCAGAGTGCTGACTGTCAAGGAGCTTCAGGAATACCACTTGTTCCAGCGCAGGTCTGGCCTGTGCCTCTCCCCTCCCCTCCCCTTCTCTGTGGATGGTGGAGAGAGAGTGGCCTTCTTTCCTGGGAGTGGGACCCTCTCAAAGTGTTAGGCTAAGAGAATGTGGCTGTACCACTAAGGACTGTATGTCCACAGTGGACAGGGCACTGTATATGACTGGACGCAGCCTGAGACTAGTCGGGGATCATTCTGTGTCCTTCCGAGGCCCTTCTCCTGGGGGAAGGGGATAGGAACAGAAAGGAGTGATGGGGAGGGTAGCCTGCTCCCACTACTGGCACTTGTCTCTGCTCACGGAGGAACGAATTCTTTCTACAGAAGCCAACGTGCCTGCAGACCCGACTGGAGCTGTTGGAGCGGGGCCTGCAGGGCAGCCTCACCAAGCTGAAGGGCCTCTTGGCCATGATAGCGAGCTACTACAAAGAGTACTGCTCCCCCACCCCAGTAAGTGCCACATCAGGGCCCTAGGTAGGAGGGTGGGGACAGGGTGTGGAGAGACCTCAGGCTGTGGCTGTTCAGATCCCCTAAAGTTTTCTGCATTGACAGGTAATGATGAGCTCCTCCAGCAGGGGAACAAGTCCCTTTTCATCCCTTCCAGTCAAAAGCACAGAGCTCTGAAGGCCACAGTGCCCCTTAGCAGCAGCTGCTGCCCTCCTTATTATTCTAGTCATTAGGAATGAGGTCAGAGGTGAGGCAAACCCAAGGAAACTCACGGCCTGCTCAAGGTCCAGAGGAAGTGCCAGGGCCCAAGTACCTCCTCCTGACAGGACTTTCCCATGGCTCCACGTGGGGTGCATGGATTGCCTGGAAGGAAAGGGGCCTACCTGGAGAGGACAAGGCCCCAAACACCCCTCTTTTCCTACAGGATGGGGATGAGATCTGCTGTCTTGACCCCTGTCCCTTCTGGGTGCTGGAAGGAGGCCTCCACCCAGCCATTCTGCCCTGGTCTGGGGCCAAAGAGGTGGTCTGACTGTCCAGACAACTGACTCAGGCTGGCACTTTGTCAGGGCCCTGGCACCAGCTGCTGTTGGCAGAGCTGTGCACCCCTTGGGCAGCACATGGGTGGCACTGGTGTCACCTGATCCCCCCAGAATGGACCTCCTGGCCTCTGAGTTCTTAGAGGCAACACAGAAATATGCTGCTGTTTCTCCATGCTACCCACTCGCCTGGACTCAAGTGTTTTTTATTTTCATTTTTCTTAAGGAAACTTCCTGCATGACCCAGTTTATCACCTTTGAAAGTTTCAAAGAGGACCTGAAGAAGTTTCTGTTTAACATCTCCTTTAACTGCCGAACTCAAGTCCAGCAGTGAGGGGTCTGGGCCAGCCAGGCCAGCTCTGGGAGCTAACCTCAGACATCTCTGCTCTCTCACCCGAAAAAGCCAGAAACTCAGGATCTTCATCTTACAGGGACCAAGGGGTGGGCCACAGACACAATGGGGATGGCCTGGATCTGCCCTGGGTCATGCTGACCCTGATAGGAACATGGTAGAGGAGTGTGGGATATTTTATACTGGTAGGGATTGGTAATATTTATTTATATATTTATATCTTAAAAAAATATTTATTTATTTATTTAAGCTCGTATTCTCTATTTATTAAAGATGTTTTATCATAATAATAAATTATTGAACGTCTGCTTTTATTTACTCAGTTTTCTGGTTTATTTTCAAGGAGGGGAGGAAGCCGGCAGGTGGGGGAAGGGATGGGGAGGTGCGGGGGTTGGGGCACTGTCTCGGGGGCAATGCTGCTGAGCCAAAGGGAGGTTGGGTCTGGGTGCAGCATTCGGTACACCTGGATGTACTTCCCTGATGCTCAAGGGCTCCCACCCCTGAGAAAGGATTTAGGCTTACCAAGCAACCAGCTCGTGACTAAGGGAAGCTTGCCTCAGAGAAGGGGCAGCCTCCTTCGTGGGGAGGTCTGGGTGCTGCTGGGGGTTGGCTGGTCACTGTCTGAATAGGTTCCCCCTGGTGTCAGGCAAAACACCCAGGCCCCTTGGAGGCCTTGGACCTAGTGCCTCACACTGCCCTCACCTCAGGGCTTCAACAACTCTTAAGGGAAATCAGCAAATAGACCAACTGTTCAGGGAAAAAGAAACTAAACCACAGGGGTCAGAGCTCAGCATATTTACCAAAGTTACCCCAAACTGGGTGATCTTAATCTTTAGGAGTCAGAATGTTAAGTTTCTAGTGGGTTAAACATAGCTCCGGTGTAGCATTTTTCTAAACTAGTTCTTGTTTTTCCATAAAGTTTACAGTTACTTTCTCCTAAAATCTATGGCCTTCAGGCTGAGAGAAAAGCAGTCCTCTTTCTCTTTGCTTAGGCAGGCAGGCCAAATAGCTTGTCCCTGAACCTAGTCCCTTGTGTTCCTTGTGTGCGGGAAAGTGAGGAAGTAAGTGTGTCTCCAAAGCTTAGGTGGGCAGCGGGGCCAGCCTTGTCCTTGAGGGTGGCTTGCTGTGGCTGCAACTCTGCAGACACTTGACTCAAGTTTGTACCTGAAGATGGCACAGTCCTGGCCAGAGACCTGCCTCGCAAGCAGGCAGAAAGGTCACAACCCCAGATGTGATTACAAACAAGAAGTCTCAGACCAAAACTGAATTTCAGCAAAGAGAAAGATCCATGAAGTGTGCTCTGATCATTGAAAATGCATGAAAAGCACATCTTGTCCTCTCTGTCTTCCTCAGAAGCCATTGATGACTGATAAGAGGTTTGCATTTCCTTAGACTCACATATATAGGTACCCATTCCTGCAGACATGCTTTCCTGCCCGGGTTCAGATCTGCTGGGAGCCACCTTCAAGGAGTACCATGCACCTGTACGTGCTTCTAGCTTGTGTGCTCTGGGGGTCGGAAAGTAATTCTTCCCCAGTGAAAGTAGCCACTGAGAATTCCCACAAAAATCACACTGCGCTCTGTGCTGAGATTCAGAAAGAACTTTCTGCCGACAACAATGTATATGAGGTAAGCCTGGGTCTTCATCAAATTTATTTTGCTCTCATGGAACTTTGTGTTTCTGACCAAGTTCTTTTGCTTTTAGGGTTCCTTCAGTAGACCCCAGAATACCAGTGAGGTAAGGAGTGTCCACCCTTTGAACCTTTCTGATCACAGTGGAACAGAGAGAGAGGGATTGCCTAAGTTGACACGCAGGGTACAGATAAGAACCAGGGATGCTGGAGACATTGAAAATTAAAGAATGGAACCTTCAGATCAGCCAAAGGATGAGCCAGTGATCAGGTCCTGGACTTTGCGAGTCCTCTAGCCACTGTCCCAGCTCACCCCTGGCCCCATGGCAGGGGCAGCGAATGGGCACAAGACATCAATTGCCTCCACTGCAGGGCTTTCCCGTCTCTTGTGTGAGTCAGGGTAGGACCTGATCTTAGGTCCAGGGTTCTGTCAGGCCAGGTGACCAAGGATGGATGAGTTGGGAGGCAGTTGGTGCTCTGCTGTGTACTCCCAACCTCAGTGCACCCCAACTTTGTTTCAGGAGCTCTGCTATGGGGAGTTTACGAAGAACTTCACTTCCACCCTGAAGGATCTTGCTGCAAAATATAAGCATCGGGACCATCACATAACAAAAGTTTATAAGGACATTAAGCTGCTTGCCAAAATTTGCCCCAAACTGGAAGTAAGTTGCTGTTTGCTTTTATTTTCCTGCACCACAGGCAGGAGCCCAGTGGGGCAGAGGTCTTATGGATACCACTTGTCATCCTCAGCTGCTATTCTTGGGCCATACAGATAGCTCTTCTTTGGGCTGCCTCAGAGCTGACACTGACTGATGGGGTGGAGGGTGGGGTGTGAGGGAGTATGAAGTCAAAGGGATTCTTGGGGGTGTCTGTGTCTTCTCCAAGCCCCTCCTCCCCTACAGAGGTCAGTGCAGGGCAGGTCTGAGATAAGTCACAGCAGCCTGGACACAGACTCAGCATGGGGAGAGGGAAGGGCCTCCGTACTGACTCCAGTTGGTGGAGGGGCCAATTTGCCCCGCCCTTGGGGCCTCTTCTGGCTGAGGAACCCCACAGGGAGTCCATGATGGAGGGATGAGCTGTAGTTTAGGGGATCACGTCTGGGAAAGTGACTGAGCTGCTCTCTCTCTTTGTCCACTGTTTGCATGGCCCCCTGTGTACTCCCACCCTGCCTGTCTTCATGACCTTGTCCTGGATAGCCATGACGCCTCCTGTCACCTTGCTGGCTCCTTCCCCATGACTGTGAATGGTCCTTAGACTCTGTCCCCCTTACCCCTCACCTCGCCAGGCAGGTAGCTCCTCAGACAGACAGGGAGTGTATTCCTGAGTTACCTCCTAGGCGGTGGGGGCTTACAAGACCCTCATGGCTGCTGGGAGGTCAGGAATCCACTTGTATTTTATTCATTTTTTAAAATTCTGCTAAGACGATGACTTAAACATGTGTTTCTTATTTAGCCAACAGACACACCCAAGGACTGTACTATTGAGCAAAGTGATTTCTCCAAGTTCAAGGAAGCCTTAGAGAGTGTTATCATATCCATAGAAGGATGGAAATCATGTCAGAGGACCGACGGAGACCTCTGGCACTTGTCTTCTCCTGGGGTTAGAGGAACAGTACTGGAGGAGTCTTGGAAACAATTTACTGCAGAGGTGGGGAGGGAGTTTGCTGGCCCTCGGCTGGCTGACGAGGCTGTGGGTGGATGATGGTGGGGGATGTCCTGGGGACACATGTCTATAACTGATGCATTAGTTAGCGCCTGCTGCTTCAATAAAGCCTGGCTGTGGAAATGCTGAAGAGTAAGAGTCACAAGAGAGGCCAGCCTTGCTCAGCCCCTGGACTGGAAGGGAGGGGAGGTGGCTCCATCACCTGGAAGACAGGGCAGCTCTTGAATTGGTCCTAAAGGGTGCAGGGAGCTGTCCAGGTATCCTCAGCCTCATACATTAATGCCCTGGGCACAGAGGCACACATGGGTATGACTACCAGGCTACCCATCTGGCCTGTGCCGCACAGTCCCAAGACTGAGAGCTGGGTATGCTGTACGCCAGCACCATTACTCCTTTTGGTTCCTAGCTGCCTGCACATGCCTATACTTACTAATTCAGATATGCACGATTAAAGCAGAGGGCAGGGGTTGCAGGGATCAGACACATACAATATCATCCTAGGCTGGTTTGTGTTGAAGGCACATGGCTGGCTTTTCTAGATCCAGCACCTCCTTCCCCAGACCCTCCCACATTGTTACATGAACTTCACAGTTAACAAATCTGGCACTCATTTCTCTCCTAGGCTCAATATTCTTATTTGGGAAGTTGGATATGGCAGGAATGGAGTAGCCATAGCTCCAGACCAGCCTGTCCTGAAACAGGGAGTTCTAGGCAGATGCAGAGTTGATAAAAACCTGCCATGGCTCAGAGTCCTCATCCTGGCCCTGTGGCTGGGAGGCACAGAGAGGCCGGATGTTCAGGGCCTGCAGGTCTGCAGAGCCAGTGTGAGCAGGCAGTGCCCCAGACAGGCACTGGGGTGAGGAGTCTTCTGTCCTGCTGTCAGTGCTGGAAGGAGCTCCCTACCCATCAAGGCCCAGAGAGGGTGGAGACTTCCTCAGGACCACACAGGAGATGTGCTAGACAGAATCCTCTCAGAAGCCCCCTTTCTGTGCCCTCAGAAAGGCTCCTGGGCATAGGCCTCACCCTTAGAAAGGGCTGACTGAGTTCCCTCTTGTGAGAAGACCCTGACCACCTACCAGGAAAGGTACAGCTTCATGGTTATTTTTCACTGTGGTTTGAGATAAGATCAGAGAAACAGTTTCATGTTGCTGCCACTGATGTTATCTCTAGCCCAGACATGCTCTTCAACCTGAGGGATGACACATTGAAAAGCTTTCTCCCTTTTCTTCTTCTCAACTTCAAGGGGGAAAACTGCACAAACCTCCCAGGCTGTGCCTACGGCACCACCCGAAGCTCACCCTGGAAAACTGGCACCTCCTTTCAGGCTGTCTGTCATTCTTTTGGGAGTGGGGAAAGGTCTCTTTGAAATTTTTTTTTTAACATTTCTATGATTGTACAATACAGTGGCAAATCTTAAATGTACAATTGAGAGCATTGGCATAGATATTTATACCCATAAAATCAGCAACCAGAGAAAGACAGAACATTTTCCAGTATCCCCAAAGGCTTCCTTGTGCTTCCTACTCCAGGTACAGCCCCGGTTCCAACCTCTATTGCCCACATTAGTTTTGCCTATCCTCAGACTTCATGTGAGCAGAAGCATAGACCACGTTTTCCTGGATGTTTGAATTGTTTCATTCAACATGTGTCAGTGCATTTGTTCCTAGTTGTTGCATGCAGTACTAGTCTCATTTCCATTGCTGTGTAGTATTCCATTAATTGCATGAATATCCCACAGTTTGTTTCATCATTACATTGCTGATGAATGGTTAGGCTATTCCCACTTTTTGGCTAATGTTAAGAAAGCTGGCCGGGTGTGCAATTGTGCATGCCTGTAATCCCAGTGGTTTTGGAGGCTGAGGAAGGAGGATTGCAAATTCAAAGCCAGCCTCAGCAGCTTAGTGAGGCCCTAAGCAACTTAGTAAGACCCTACACAATGGAATATTAATCAGCCATAATAAAAAATGACTTTATGACATTTTCCAGTAAATAGATGGATTTGGAGACTATCATGCTAAGTGAAATAAGCCAATCTCAAAAACCAAAGGTCGAATGCTTTCACTGATATGCAGAAGCTAACCCACAATAAGAAGGGAGGGGAAAAAGAGAAGTTCAGTAGATTAGACAAAGGGGAACAAAGGGAAGACAGGGGTGAAAGGAATAGGAAAAACAGTAGAATGAATCTAACATAATTTTCCTATGTATACATATGAAAATACCTGAGTCCCACCAGTGTACCCACCCACAAGAATGGGATCTTAATTAGAATAAGATATATTCCATGCTTGTATAATTTTACCAAAATGGATTCTACTGTCAGGTGTAACTAAGAAAAACCAATTTAAAAAATAATAATAAGAGAGCAGACTAAAAACAAAAAAGACCTGTCACACACACACACACACACACAAAAAAAAAATTAAAAGGGTTTGGAGTGCAGGCCATATAGCCCACTTCGTAGAGTTCCTGCCTCTCATGCTGGAGGCCTGGGTTCGAGTCCCCAGCACTGTGGGATTGTGGAAATAACAAAAGGGTTTGGGATGTGGCTTAGTAGTTAAGCATCCCTGGATTCAATCCCCCCAACTGAAAAAAAAGAAAAAAAGAAGAAAGAAAGAAAGAAAAAAGAAAGCTGATCTGAACTTTCTGTATGCAGGTTTTGGTCAGCAATGTTTGCATTTTATTTTAAAAAATTTATTTATTTATTTTTTGTACAGGGCACTTAACCACTTAGCCACGCCCCCATTCCTTTTTAATTTTTATTTTGAGACAGCGTCTCCGTAAGTTGCTTAGGAGCCTTGCTAAGTTTCTGAGACTGACTTTGAATTCTGGATTCTCTGGTCTCAGCCTCAGAGCCTCTGGGATTATAGGCATGAACTGTACCCGGCAATGTTTGCTTTTTTGTAGGAAATGCTGGGAATTGTAGGTCATGGGATATATGTATTTTAGCTTTAATAGGTACCACCAAACGTTTTTCCAAGGAAGACTTTTACAAACAGCATTGTGGTTGGCTTTCCTGCCTTGTGTAGGCACTCCTGAGCCACCACACAATGGAGCTCTTCTCTCCCTTCATATGGTCTGAGACTGTTTCCAAACGCCCTTATTGTTTTGGAAATTCTCAATGTTGCTCCCTCTTGCCCAGCTGTCAACATTCTGACAAGCCAATCATTGGGAAACAAAGCCAAATCCAACAAAGTCCTGGTTTGAGATCAGACCTTGCTTAGAGGTTCATGGGGTCCACCCTTGGATAGCCAGGCTTATGGGTTACCGGGAAGTGTGAACACAGACGACAGGGGAAATTAGTCAGTTTGTCACTTGACAGTCTCCCATGCTGTCCTGGTGGTGGAGGGGCTGTCTGCACTTCTAGCATCTCCTTTTGGGAGAGTCACGAGGGGCTCAAGAAGGGCCTTCTGACATGGACGTGATTGCTGGTTGCCTGTGGTGCAACACTTTGGCCTCAGAGCCTGTGGGGGGTTTTTTTCTTCACAGAAGCAAATGTGACATGCCGCTGTCCCATGCAGAAGATCAGGCTGAGGGATGGAAACCTGGGTACCGTCCTGGGTTCCCCTTGAGGACTTCAGCTCTTTGTCAGTTCCCCACCATGTTCTGGTGTGTTTATTTTCTTGGCCCCTTTCAAATCTGCCTACTCCTCTCCATCCCTCTGGCCTTGCCCTGACCCACCTTGCACACGCAGACGACCACTTCAAATGTTCCACAGGCCCTATCTCCAGACAGACCCCTCCTGCTCCTCTCCCCCGGGAGGTGCACATTAATTTATTTCACAAGTATTCGCTGAGTGTCTAGGAAGTCAGGAACTGTGCCAAGCTCTGCAGGAATCCCAACCCTGGAGGTGCTCACATTTCAAGGGATTAGTCTGGCCATGTCCCATATGAGCTGCCTGCCAGCTCAGAGTGAGTTCTCAGTGCTTTAGTCTGAACTAAGACCTTATCCTCCCATTGTGGCCCCTGCAGACTACCCTTTCTTACTGCCTACTACCCTGGCTCCCTCACATCACCCTGAGCCCCAGGAACACAAACCAGCCACAGTTCTCCTACTTTCCTCTTTCCTCCCCAAACCCTTCCTGGAATGCATCCCACCCAGTCAACTGGCTGACATCTGTCCCCTCAACGGGTAGATCACTGTCCAGTGGGAGGTTGGGGGGTCTTCCAAAGGACACCATCTTTCTCAACACCTATTCTGGGCTTGCATGCCTGCCTCTTGGACCATGTAATATGCTGTCCTCTGCTCCTCAGGGGACTATGGGGTCTGTCCTCACTGCATAGGTGCCAACTGTGACTATGTTCCAGGGTCTGATGAAAGTGAGCCTCTTTTCGACTTCGATTTAAAGAAATGGTCACAGATTTTACAGAAGTCAGGATGGAAAGGCAACTGGATCTTCCAAAGTATAGAAAACGCTCTTTGGGACAAAGACTGGCAGCAGGTTAGGTACTCAGTGCACAGCCAGGAATGTGTTATCATTATCCTTATCAACAACAGTATCTGTGAGGTGAGCCAAGTGGATGCCCTTGCCCTCAGTCAGGGGAGCTGGGAACCTAACACCAGCACAGTTGCCTGCTTTTTTCCTCACTTAATGGATTTGGGAACCATCTCAAAGGAAGCAGCAGGAGGGAGGGAAACCCAGCTCTCTGGCATGTGTCACACTTCCTCTAGCTCAGAGGCTGGGGCAGCCCCGAACTCTCCTGGTGGAGATCTTGGCTCTTGCCCAGGTCTTTTTCTGCAGCCAGCCTGGATAAGGGTGAGCTCATGTGCTGGGAGGAGAGGCCAGGGAAGCAGTCATTGCTGCTGGAGCCCAGCTCCAAGTCAGAAATGCCGTAACCACAGGATAACTCATAATCTCCCCTTTGCCCCCACACCCTAAAAACTCTCCTTGACTGAACTTTACAGCCTTAGGTCCTTTCTCCACTGGGACCTCTCTGGGAAAATTCCTGTGGATCTCTTTCAGGTCTTTAACTGAAATAGAAGCTGTATCTGTCGCCAGGGCTAGGGGCAGGGCTGTGGATTGGCTAGACCCTCTCCCATGGATGCAACCCCACCCTGGGGGTGCACACCAACCAGTGTTGGAACCTAGATAAAAATAAGAGGAAGCTACAGAGCCTCAGGCCATCCCGGGGCCATGGTCACACCAAACGTTTCTGTGTCTGTGGGGCTTATGAACAAAGAGACAGCCTGGAACTCTGTGACCAAGCCAAACTGGTTATGGGCCCATGTCTTCTGGTTACAATGAATCCCTGTGGTAGGAAGAAACATTTCCCCTTACCAGGTTTCAGTCCCAACAGTCACAGAGAGACAGACAGATGGACACAGCTGACTCATTACAGTGATAAACAGATACAACTTGGGGCTTCTGGTAGAAATGGATAGAAAGACAAGACAGACTCAGCCAGAGCTTGGAAGGGACAGATGGAGAGATCAGCTGGGGACACTGGCAGTGACATATTGAATGACATAGAGGCACATGGACAGATTTAGTCAGTGCCCCTGTCAGGGAAAACAGACACAGCTGTGGGCTGTGGTCGGGTTACGAAGTGGCAGTTCTGTCTTAGTCCCAGACTGCATGCTGAGAGGTTCTTGGAGGTTCCCCGCCTCATGGCACCGTGGTCAGAGACTTTGAAGGACTTTTGGGACCTCTCTGTCTAGGGCTACAATGTTCCATGCCCTGTGAGTTCCAGGAAGGCTATGTCTCTCACTGTCCCTGGAATCAGACTCGAGGATCAATCCATTTTCCTGTTTTTCCCTCAGGTAAACTTTCCCCTTGCTATGCTTGTGAGGCAGGGAAAGGTTTCCCCATCCCTCCTGGGGCCACCTATTAGCAGCAGGGTGGTCCTGGAAAAGGTGGAGACCCCTGTGAGTCCAGGCTTTTTGGGCACCATGGACAGTGCCAGCAGTCTTGGCATCCACAAGGTTGTCAGAGGATGCTTAGGTTCAACTGGTCAGTTATTCTCTTCACCAACCCTACCATATCCTCCAGAACCTGGAAATCTGAAGGCCTAAAAGATTGTAGCCCAGGGGAAAGACTTAAGGCAGGTGAGGACGGGGTTCTTAGCTCCCTTCACAGGGGAAAAGACTCAGGCCCATTTGGATACATTCCATTCTGAGTCTACAGGGCCCAAGAACTCTTGGGAAGGGGTGAGACCTTCTTACTTGGAGAAGACCTTTGAGCCGATACCAGGACCGGCTGCCTTCCTCAGTCTGGATTCCCTAGACTCCAGAAACTAGACTCTAGTCTAGCATGTATTATGAGATTAGCATGTACATGGAAAGGAATGGAAGGGAGCAGGAGTGAATAGAAAGAGAGCCTTGTCTGCAACCGTCATGACAAAAGTCTTAGCTGAACCAAAGGCGCGCTCTAGAACTAGGAGAGCCCTTAAGAGCTTTCTAAATTGGGGTGAGGAGATCAAGCCTATTTTTTTTATCCTACTTCTTTGTTTTAAAAACATTTTAAATTTGTTCTAATTAGCTGTACATGACAGTAGAATGCATTTATACATTTTGATAAATCATACACAAATGGAGTGTAATTTCTCATTTTTCTGATTGTACATATTGTAGGATCACATCAGTCATGCAGTCATGTATGTACATGAGGTAATGTCTGTTTATGTCTTCATGTTAATCAGTAATTGGATATTAGCTGCCTCTGGAAGGAGGTGTGACCTTAGATGTGGCAATTTTCTTACGACAAGGAAATTCCCAGGGAAGGTTCATTGTCAATGAGCTGTCTTCCAGCAGGACTCATAAGCAGAGGCAATCATTCTTGACTCCTGAGGGTGTCCTGGGCATCCACCACAGCCACCTCTTGAGGCTGTTTGGATCCATTTTTTTTTTTTTTTTTTGCGGTGCTGGGGATTGAACCCAGGGCCTTGTGCTTGCAAGGCAAGCACTCTACCATCTGAGCTATATCCCCAGCCCAAGGATCCACTTCTTCATAGGACCACTTCTCCTTAGATTTGGGGACAGCTCCTCTGGGATTCCAGTGCTGTGCTGTCAACACTGGGTTAAATCTCAACCTGTAACATTTTCAAATTGTCATAGTATAAATATTCCCATCATTACTGGTTTCACATTACCAGTTTAAAAACAGGCGTCAAAAACTTAGCAATGGGGAATTGGGGTGTAGCTTAGTGGTAGAGCACTTGCCTTGCATGTGTGGCTCTGGGTTCAATCCCCAGCACCACACACACACACACACACACACACACAAAATAGTAATGGGCTCTCATAAGCAAGTAGTCAGCTCTAGCACACCAATGATTCCCATGGGTTTCTCTTCCTGGGGGAAACTTAGAAAGGGACGGTTAATATTGAACTAGAGGCCCTGCCATTGCAGGTGATCTCAGGGCCACCACTGATACTGCTCACGCCCCCCTCTACTATCCATTCTAGATCCCCCTCATGATGCTCGGCACTTGTGCTCATCCTGGTGGCTTACCTGCTAGCATCTCAGAGAAGTCTGATTCCGTCTCAGGATGAGATTGCCACACTTATCCACTTAGTGTCAAATAGGGGAAGGGAGTACCAAAGAAGCACCTATGCACACCACCTGGGTGACGTCCCAGGAGGACACCATGTGTAACCTTATCTCTTCCTGATGCTCAGGCTTAGGTCTTCCTGCCGAGACAGTGACTCCTTTTATGCTGGTCCTTGGTTGAAAGGCAATCAAAGTGCCCTGCCAGTCACTTTAGCTTAGGGTCTAATGGAATTCTTGCTGTGGCCCCTGATATAAATTTTTCTCCTGGGGAACTGGGACCCCTAAACCTACAGATCTCTGAGTTGTAGGAAAGGGAAGCACAAATTTTCCCAATAGGTCACTGGGAATGATTGTAAATGGGGTCACTCACTCCTGCTTCTGTCTTTTGGTGCCAAGATATTTGTATTATACCTATTGGGACACATTTCTATTTAAGGGTCTTTGATTTATAATGAGAATTGTGTTCTAGAAGATAGCTCAGGTGCTTCAACTATGCTTCTATATGCCCAACACTCTGTCAGACTGACAGCACCTAGGTGGTGCAGGATGAGATGTGACCAGCAAATCCCATGGTCATGGACCTATGCTTTACCTTCTTTGCTATAGAGCGGATCCCTTTGTGGGATGTGATATAGATGGCATTCCCACGCTGATGGATCAAAATCTCAGACAGCCCTTGGATAGTGGTGTTAGTTGAGGTCCTGCAAAAAGAAAAGGCAAACTCATACATGAAATATGTATCTATTCTGGTAAAAATGACTCATTGGCTCTTCCAAGGTGTAAGAGGATGAAAGTAGTCAACTAGCAACCACGTGTTCCATGAATCTCCTTGCAGTACAGTATTCTATCTGGACCTATTTGGGAATCAAGCTTGAGCATTTATATCCTCCAACAACTAGTCATAAGGAATCACCCATGAAGCCATAGGTATAAACTGGAGGAAAGGTTTGGTGCCATGGAGGTGGAAAACATGGGGTTCTGAGTTACTTGTTTGTGTAGCTCACTTGTGCCCTGCAATCCTTCTCAAGCTTGATTCCAACATACCACTTCCATCTTATGATGAATTGTTCCTGGACTCACCGAACTTACAATTTAGTAGGTCTGGGAAAAAAACCAAACTTATTAAGGATAGTTCTTGCTGCATGGCCAGTCCATCAGTCCCTCCAGGTCTACTGGGGCTCAGAAGTATGACAGGAACTGTTTTCAAAAAAGTGTATAATTCTCCAATGCAGATGGTATGGCCTTGTTTCAGGACCCTGCAAACAGAGTGTATTTTCCCATTACCGATACTTTTAAAACCACAGAATCTGGTGATTCATATGGCAAGGCTACTTGTCTTGCATCCTGAAACTGCCAAAGAGTCCTTTCCTGCCTGGAGTCCTAGTCAAAGATGGCAGGCTTTTATGTTACTGCCAGGTGTATGGGTCAGAGTAAGAATCCCATGCATTCAACAGATTTTTTCTAATACCCTAGGAAGTTGCCAAAGTTGTGCTTCTGTCTTCATGGGGAAGCACAAGATGTCACAATTTGTTCTATATGCTTCAGAGGAAATTTCCTGACCATGCTCCCGATCTAAAACTTTTCTGGCAGCCTCTGAATGTTCACAGGGCTTATCTTCTAGAATGCACATGTCTTGAAATGGCCACCAATTATGTTTGACATAACATTATTGATAGAGTAGAATAGTGGGATGTTCTGGAGAATGTCCAGAACATCTTGGGACTATATTATGACAGAGGGCAGGAGAATTATTCTTTCCCTAGAAATTTAAATTATTGTTTTTTCCAAGTGAATTAAAACTATTTCTAGTGGGGGTAGAAAAGAATGGATTCCTCAGATCAGTGACCACACACCTTGTGCCTAAGGCCAGGTTAATCTACCACAGCAAAGACACCACGTGTGGTAGGCACAGAGGTTGCAGCTGGGGCTAAGATTTGTTGAATTGGTAGCAGCCCACTATTATTTCCCAGGATCTATCTGGGTTTTGCTGGTAAATTAAATGCAGATATGTTGGACTTCCTGTAAGTCTTTAAAGGCAGCATTAATTTTTACCCTAGAACATGATATTGGTTTTTATTTATTACTTTAGCTGGGATGGGGAGAAGTTTTGAAGGCTTCCACTTGGTTGTTTATTTATTTATTTTTGGTACTGGGAATTGAACCCAGGAGGACTTAACCACTGAACCACATCCCTAGCCCCTTTTTTGCTATTTAGAGACAGTCTTGCTGAGTTGTTTAGGGCCTTGCTAAGTTGCTGAGGCTGGCTTTGAACTAGTGATCCTCCTGTCTCAGCCTCCTGAGTTGCTGGGATTACAGGTGTACTACCACCACACCCAGTTGGCTTTCTTTACTATGAAAGCTTTTACTACACAGGCTGAGGTCCCCATTGTAAGGGATTGTGCTATCATGTGCGTTTATACAGTAGTATCACTGAGAGGGTCCACAGGGCCTTCTATGAGCAGAACTCAGGCCGGGAATCTATGTCATTGGCTCATACATGCTCCCTGCTCTACTCTAACAAGCTGGTCTTGGTGTCCCTACAGGTCCCCAGGTAACAATGTGGACTCAAATCCTGTCTTCAACAGTCCTCAAAATGTTTGTGTATCAAAAAACCAAAGGTCGAATGTTCTCTCTGATTTGAATGCTAACACACAATGGGGTGTAGGGAGGGAGAATAGAATTTCAGTGGATTAGACAAAGGGGAATGAAGGGAAGGGTTGGGGATGGAAGTAGGAAAGATAGTAGAATGAATTGGACATAACTTTCCTATGTTCATCTATGAACACATGACCAGTGAAACTCCACATCATGTACAACCACAAGAATGGGTTCCTAATTAGGATAAGTTATACTCCATGTATGTGTCACAATACACTTTACTGTCACGTATATCTAAAAAGAACAAATAAAAAATTAATTAATTAATTAAAAATGTTTGGGTGTTCTTTTTCTTGGTGGGTACACTTACTCAAGTAAATGACCACAGGTCCCCCTGGGGAGGGCTGGTAAATCATTACCAAGCACGCTTGCTGCGGAGGTGTAGGAGACCCCTTCCTTCTGGGAGATCTGACTACTTCATTCAGTAGATTTGGAGTCATTAAACTGGCAATTTGGCAGGGGACTTTTATTTTTTTTCACCATGCAGGGGATCGGCAGGGGATTTTTTTTTTAACCGGGGGTGACTGAACTCATCCATGATTGATATCTTTTGATTGCAAAGATGAGCAGTGTTTTTGTTGACTTTCAATCTATTTTGACGGTAGGGATGCTGTGTTCTATTAAACATTTCCAGGACCCTTTCCGTGACGATAGCACTACTATTGCTAACAGTGAGTCCAGTTCTGTGAACACAAGTCCTGGCATGGAGAGGACTTTACTTCTTAGTGATACTGGTGAACTTCTTTCTAGTACATTCCTTATTGTCTTGGTATCTTCTGGGCCCTCAGATGTCTTCCAGGCTTGCTTAGTTTATCCACTCCTGCATGCCTGCTTCCTCCACCGTCTGCCACAGTGATCCTGGCATTTCTGTCACTTAATGTAGGCCATCCTTTTGTCCCTGATTTTAGAAGCCACTCGAATAATGAATTTACACCATCTTCTGGGGTCTCACCACAGTTTAAAATACTCTATCCTAGGAGAGTGCCCCCATATCCATAATTCTTTTCATCAAAATTTCTGCTTGACCCGTGGGTCCAGAACTCATCTCTGTGCATACTCTACCAGCTCCTGCTAGTATTTTCCATCTGGGTCTTGCATTTCCTTTGAGGTATAGTCCTTTACTCCACTTGTAGGCTCAGCACCTATGACCAGGTTATGCTGTACCTAACTCCAGTTATTGGTCTAGTGGACAAGAAGCATGTTGGAAGCAGATCTTGAGAGAATGAGAGAACATGTCATGCAGGGCAGAAGCCTCTGTATGATCTTTACCTATGCGCTATCAGCAAGTGCATTCTCTTCCAACACAGGTGAAAGGTTTTTTTTTTTTTGTTTTTTTTTGGGGGGGGGGTGCTGGGGATCGAACCCAGGGCCTTGTGCTTGCAAGGCAAGCACTCTACTGACTGAGCTATCTCCCCAGCCCCACAGGTGAAAGTTTTAACAATTGTATTACTACTGTGTGCCATAGATTGCTTTACTTGCCACCTGTGATGGGGTCCTCACTAGCAAATAGGCAGTGATCAGCTCAAAACACCACTTTAGCACCTCATTTTTTTTCACTCCTCGAACCAGATGCCATAGATTAGGTGCTCAAGAAGCAGACTGAGAGTTTAGCATGCAAGACCTTTGCTATGAAAAAGTCTCAGTGCTGGGTGCAATGGTGCATGCTTGTAATCCCAGTTATTTGAGAAACTGAGGCAGGAGGATCACAAGTTCAAGGCCAGCTTCAGCAACTTAGTGAGACCCTGCCTCAAATAAAGAATAAAAAGGAGTGGGGGGTTAGTGCATTGCCAGAGCACCCCTGGGTTCAATCCCCATTACTACAAAAAAAGAAAAAAAAAAGAGAGAGGGAGAGAGATGAAAAGCTTTGGGGATTGACATGTGGAAAAGAGAAAACTAAGTCTCCTTTAGAGTTTTTTCAAGACAAGGAGGGAACCAGAATTTTATATTTCATGTTTGTCAGTCAGGGCTGTGGGCCTCACCTGGAAGCAGGTGTGACCTTACACAAGACATTTTGTTTTTAGTAGAGGATGACCCCAAAGAACTGATGGCTGAGGTTGTCTTCGGGCAGCCCTCCCAGAAGCTGGTAGAATAAATCCTTCATTCACAAACTGGGGTCTGGACTGCCCCAGTCTTGTGTGCATCTACAAGTCGATATTGAAATGCCGTGCACAAAGCTGACCCCTGTGAAAATGGACCAGAAGACTGGTGCCTAGAGCCAGACCCCAACTAAGATTCGATTGTTTTGGACAAACATGGTGACACACGCCTGTAATCCCGGCAACTTGGGAAGCTGAGGCAGGAGGATTGCTAGTTCAGAGCCAGCCTCAGTGACTTAGCCAGGCCCTAAGCAACTCAGGGAGACCCTGTCTCTAAAAAAAATATAAAAATGGGCTGGGGATGTGGCTCAGTGGCAAAGCGCCCCTGGGTTCAATCTCTGGTTCCAAAAAGAGGAAAAGATTCTATTGTTTCAGTGTCATCAGTGTCAGCCTCTTTTGGGAACCATTTTTCTGCCATTTTCATATACCTAATTCCTCAAGGAAAATGTCTTCAGAGTCCCTTCTCCTTCCTAATATTGGGTACTCACTGTGCCTCAGCTGCCAGGTACCATGGACACAGGCACAGTCATTGTTCCACTAGCCGGAGCAGATTCAGCCCCACTGGGGTTGGGGTGCAGAATCAGGTACAGTTCCTTGGGAAGATGCTCCAGATGGTCTGTGAAGGAAGAGGAGTTATTCACCAGGTGGCAAGGAGGTGGTGAACATGCCTGTGATGGAGGCCTTAGAGAGAGCCTTTCAGCCAAGTCAGATGGCCCAGCTCCATGAGAGGCATGGCAGGGTTAGGCTAAAGTCAGATCAGAGAAGTCTGGGTGCAGTAGCTCACCAGGAGGCTCTGTAATGATGGAGTTTCTTCCAAAGGGGAGCATGCAGAAGCATGGTGGCAAGTACCAACTAGCATAAGACACCTTTTGTGCGGTGGCTGTGATTTGACCTTCAGACCATAACTCTGAGACCTCTGTAGTAGCCAAGGAGAGAAAGATCCAAGCCCTAAAGAATTTGCAAACCTAGAAGATGGGAAGAGGATGGGAAAATGCAGAAGAGGCTGAGAAGGGTTGGTCATGGAGAAGGATGTAAACCAGGAATGGGGAATGTAAACCATAGAAGTGGAGAGGCTTCCTTGAGAATACCCTGGAGGGAACAGGTCAGTGTGGGAGTCTGGTTGGCATCAGGTGGCAGGAGCCTTGGGCAGGTGGGGGACAAAGGAACATGATATGAATGGAAGAGACTTGGACAGTTCAGGCAGCTCAAGGCTAGGACCTTTGAGCAGGCTAGAAATTGAGTGGGATTCAGAGGACTGCAGTCTCAGGTCTGCAGATCACCTCAGGTTCTGTATCTGAGATTCTTCCCAGGGCCTGGCTAGAGCAGGACAGACAGGAACTGTACTCCAGTCCAGGTGATAGCTCATGCCTGGGTTTTCCCAAGGGGACAAGTCTAACTGGTCTACCCATTCATTCTGGCAGTTTAAAGTTCTTCTTAGGTAGAGCTACATCCATCTGTTTTGAGGGCTTTTCCATCAGGCTACCACTGTTTCCTATAGGGAAACCCCAGCTGTGGACAAACTGACTCCCACCCCCTGACTAAGGCCTCCAGAATCTGGGCCAGAGGCCAGGGTGGGGCACGTAACTGATTCAGGACAGTGGTTTTCTAGCTTCCTTAGTTTGTGTCCACAGATATCCTCACTACCCTAGGAGATGACCCTGGTAGGCAATGGGAGTTGAAGCCCATAGTTGCTGGAATTACTTATGTTATTTCTTTGAAGCTCACCATGATCGTGTGAGAGAGAGATCATGACCCTTCTACCACTAATGATATAACTGAAGTTGTGAGCAGAGACATGACTTGTCCAGGGCCACACAGCCAGAGATTGGCAGAGATGAGACCTGAACTCTCAGGTGCTCTTACGTTACCCTTCCTTACTTGGCGTAAACCAGTCAGGGATGCCAGGTCTTTGTTTTATTGCATCAGGATGATAGCTAGGCCCTGGGGTCTCAAGGGTCTGCCAACACCTACTTTGGGACCTTCAGCTTCAGCAATTCCCAGCCCAGACACCTTCCTGGCTGCCTCTTATACCTAGACTCTCAGCCTTCCAGACTTTTACTCCTCCTTGAGGCTCTAGCCCCTGGCTCTTCCCAGATGCCTCAGCCTCCTCACAAGCACTGGTATGGTGGAGCCCATTTTTCCAGTGGAGAGACTAAAACATAGAGGAGCACAGGGATCCAGGGGCAGAATGCTCATGGATTTGACACCTATCTGAGGACAGCCCCTTCCATGGCCCTGAATGGCAGATTAGAGGGAGAGCAGTCCCATGTCTTGGCCACCTGAGAGAGGACCAGGGTGAGGTTCCTGGGGCAGCCCCAGCTCCAGGGCCTATAGAGGGGATCTCCTCTTCTTGATCTCCACAGGAAGCATGTGGTGCTGCTGGCCAGCCACAGAGGTTTGGGCATCCCCAGGGAGCACCCCTCCACCTCTGGCTCTCTTTCCTCACTTCTTATCTCCAGAGTCTGGCTTCCTGCTGCTTTTAAAAAGTCACATGGCCTACTGCTTGGCTTCCATTAGGCCAAGAGGCCCTTGCCCCATAGATAGCTCCTGGGGCTATGGCAGGTTCATGCCTTGCTCACCACCATAGAGAGGCACCTCTCTCCACCTGCACCCAGATCACCTGATGACAGCCCAGCAGCCCAGCGGCTGGCAGTTAGGCACTTCTTATGAAGGGTTCATTCATTCATTCATTCATTCATTCATTCATTCATTCATTCATTCAATACTTATTGAAAACCTACTTACTGTGCACCAGGCAGCGGAAAACAAGATGAATTCTTTGCCCTGTTGGTTCTGGTGAGGGAGACACACAGTAAAGCAATCAACAAATGAAATCCCAGGATAATATCAGCTAAAAGTCATGGAGATAAAAAATGGGTGATGACTTGGAGACTTTAAAGTGGTCACTGGGAGCCTTTCTGAGGAGGTGACATTTGACTGAGACCTGACTGACTAGGAGGAATCCACAAAAAGTCCATTTCAAGGACTTGCATTTTTAAAGGACCACTTAGGCTAGTGTGCTGACCCAAAGTCAGTGGGAGTCCGTGAGGAGCAGTTGTAATTTCCCTGCTAGGGATGGTCTGAACTGAAGGGCAGGGCACAGAGAGGGAGAAGTGGTCAGAAAAGGTATCAAAGTGGAAGAGAGGACAGAGACTGAGCCCAGGAGGGAGGTAGCTCCATGCTCTGGGCAGATGAGGTTCCTTGCCTCACTTCGCCATCCTCTGATCCTTGGCAGACCTGGGGTCTTGAAGGCTGTCAATGCTCCTGGACAGTGCCAGATACCCCAGAGGAAACGGGAACAGATGGCAAGGGAGAACCAGAGCCCTCGTCCTCACTCTCGGGGAGTAAGTAATTGGACTTGAGATGCAGCAAGCATCCTTCCGCCTGATGCTTTTGTATTTTGAACTCTTAGAACTTGGAGGGGCAAATGCATTAGCCCATTGACTGTGGGTTGCTCCACACCCTGGCCTGGCTGTGACCCACGCCGGCACTCAGAGGATGATGCCCACTGAAGCTACAGCATGTCAGTTATCAGATGTCCAAACTGGCACCCTCCACATCTGGAGCAGCCTCTGAGTTCCAACCATGGGGAGAGCAGAGAGGAGTGTTTCATAGAGGTTAGCAATGCAGAGATGGCAGCAGAAGCTCACCGCTCTCTACCTGCTCACACCCTCGCTCACCACCAAAGATGTTGCTCCTCTCCACCCAGAATCCAAGACCCAAGTGCATCAAGGCTGGCGGGCTGGGGGTGCCAAGGACATTTCAGCATAATTGGCAGTATCAGGGAATAGATAGAGGCCTGGTATAAGTATTTGGTGTTGGGGTAGAAATGATCCACTTGGCAAACCTCAATGGCTTGGGCAGTGCAAAAGTCTGTGACCCATCCAGTCATATCCCCCCTAACTGGTTTGCCACCCTGCAGTGGGAACTTAAAGGTCAGATAATATGAGAATTGTGCCATTTTCAAGAATTGTGCTGCTCTGGACTATAAAGGAGGTCAGGGAAAGGGTGTTAAATCAGGACAACGCTAGGGTTTTCAATCTAGAGGACACCACAACCCAGAGGCAAGTACTCGAATGTTCTCCTGCACAACTTTGTACCTTTCTTGTGAGACTATTTAGAAGCTTGATTTGTCTCTTCATCTAATTTTATAGGCCAATGAAGCCTATATATTAGGGATTCACTTGCTACTGGCCACACTGCCAGATGCCCAGGAACCAAATTTCCAGAATTTAAACAGAATAAGAATAAGATTCTGATTCTCATATATGTCAACTCTGAAGAAGGCTCTCAAGGAGAACTTTTGGACACAAAGATTTGTTATCCCGGAACTGTCAATGTTTACCTGAAGCCTCACACTACCAACCAGGGCACAGAGGGATAATGAAATCCTCAAGTTGTTTGTACGTTTCTGCTGGGAGACAAGGTTCTCTCAGAAGTGAGCAAGTGAGTGAAAGTGAGCCCTGCTCAGATCCAGGCAGTCACCAACCTCAGAGGATGAGGGAAGTTTGATCACTTCTCAGGGAGGCTGTTATGCTTTAGATGTGAAGTGTTCCCCCAAAAGCTCATGTGTGAGACAAAGCAAGAACATTCAGAGGTGAAATGATTAGGTTATGAGGGTGTGACCTAATTGACGACTTAATCCACTGGCATGAATTAACTGGGTGGTAACTGTAGGCAGGCAGAGTGTGGCTGGAGTAAGTCACTGGGGGCATGCCTTTGAGGTATATATTTTGTCTCTCTCTGCTTCCTGGTGTGAGATCCTGAGCCGTGGTCCTCTGTCATGCCCTTTGGCTATGATGTTCTGCCTCACCTCAGGCCCAGAGCAACGGAGTTGGCCATCTATGAACTGAGACCTCTGAAATTGTGAGCCCTAAATAAATTTATTCTCCTCTACAGTTGTTCTTATCAGGTCTTTTGGTCACAGTGGCAAAAAAGGCAAACTAAAACAGAGGTTGTCTATTTTCCTAAGTATTGCCATCTTGAATGCCCAGCTGGTATCAAGTTACAGCAGGGTCAGGCTGTCCCTCAGATGAAGCAAAGTAACCAATGAAAACAGCGCCTAATACACAGATTACTACAACAACTCAAAGACGTCTTAAAAAGCTGCCTATTATGAGTGATCTAAGTTACTGTTAAAAATTCAAACAAGAAAAGTAAACAGCATCTCATATCTAGAGATGGCACCCACGGTCACCTCCCTTCCCTTACCCATAGAGTCAAGTGTGCTCATTCCATTTATGGAAATGCTTCTACTGTATGGTCTATGATCTTTTTTTGTTTTGTTTTGTCCATTCAGCAACTGTGATGTGCTAATGCCAGTGTCAAGAGAGTCAGAGTCAAAAGAGCTCAGAGAAAGCTGTAGCCTAAAGTCCTATCAGCTAATTATCTTTTTTAAAAAATTGGTTCTTCTTATTTATCCATGGCAGTATCCATTTTGATACAAGTCTATTGATAATATGAAGTGTAACTTCTAGAGAAACCCCTTCCCTTTCCAACTCACAGGAGCACATCTTCTGGAACTATTGATGAGGCTACTGACCATGGTTAGCGCTTATTAAGCACTTGTTTAATGCCTGGTACGGTGCTGCTGAGCATGTTCACATGTGTTAACCCACAAAAGTCGCATAACAAGCTTCTCTGAGCCTTTGTTCTTCACCTTTAAGGCAGTCCTTACCTCAAAGGTAAGTAATTTGTCAATAGTCTCTGAGCAATTGGTGTCGCCAAGGAGGGGTGTGAGTTTGGGTGTCTGATGGAGAGCTAGTCTTTGTTCTGCTGTACCGATGATGTCATGCCTCCTGTTCATTTGACACCCACGGAGTGACTGACAAGGAAAGAGTGAGTGCACAGATAGATGGGGGTCTGCCCGCGTCCCATGGCCAGCGATGCAGAAGCTCATCACCACACCGGTGTGTCAGCATCACCAAGAAAGCTTTGAAGACTCTGAAGACCTTTTAGCAACAGTGAAAGTTTTCTGATGGGTGAGAAAACCGCTGGGGGAGGCTCATTACTTCTACAGAAAGGCTGTTAGTCAAATCAGCTCAGGGACCCCCAATTGCTCATGCTTCGCCCATCTGGATGACAGACGGAAAGGGAAAGTGACATTTTCTGAGACTTAGCTGTGTGCTCGTGCTGAGCACTTTCACATCTGCTCTTCTTGAGTCCTCACCACAGCTGTGAAGTGAGGAGCAGAATCCCTTTTCACGCGTTCTAAGGTGAACTCCTGAACTTCCCTTTGAGCCTGCCCATCCCTAGCTTCCTCTGCTCAGCTATGTCAAGTCGTCCTTACAGCTGCTTCGAGCAACACCCTTGGCTCAGCTCTCTCCCATATCCCATGTCGGATCCATCAGCTGCTCCTGATGGCTCACCTTTCAAAATATATCTAGTAGAGTTCAACCTTTGTCACCACCGCCACCACACCCACAGTGGTTCAAACCACTTCTGCTTATATATGCTGCAGTGGACACTAGTTAATTCCCCTGCTTCCATCTGTGCTCTGCTCTATAGTCTGCTCTCAGTTCAGCAACCAGAACGATCCTGTTACAACTCAGGTCTGATCATGCTGCTCTGTTCAGAACTCTCCAAATGGCTCTGTGGTTTACCAGCCTAAAAGCTACAGTTCCCACAGTGGCCTACAATGTCCCCTTCATCTTTCTATATCACCTCTCAGATTCCCCTCCCCTCACTCTGCTCCAAGCCCCCTGGCCTCCTTGCACACCAGTCTCAGGGCCTTTGCACTGTCTTTTCCCTCTACCTTGAATGGGCAAACTCCTTCACCACCTGCAATCTTTGCTAGGATGTTATTTTCTCAAAGATATCTCTCCTGTCTCTGCTATTTAGGATTGGAACCTCTTCTACTGCCACCCCAAAGCACACCAGGCTCTGCGCCCCCCATTATCTTGTTCAATTTTTTTGTATAGCACTTGCCACCTTCTAAGATGTTATTGGGTTTGTTGTTTATTTTTACTTTGTATTTTCCATTCTGTAATATGTACTTCTGAAAGCAAGAATACTTATTGTATTCCCTGCTGATCACTCCCAAGTGTTCATACTGGTACCTGGCACAAAGAAGATGCTCATGCAACATGTGTTGAATGAATGAATGAATGAACAACTGAATGAATGGATTTGACAGGGGCAAATCTGGAACTAGAAAACTATCCAAGACCTGGCAACTAACAGGTAGCAGAATCAGGAATTTGAGTCAGATCTCTTGAACTCCATAGATCAGGTCATTTCCACCAAATGCCTTCCAGAAAGAATGAGGTGAAACGTGTAAAAGCAAGCTGACTTGCAGGACTTTTGCCTAAGTGACAGTCAGGGGATCTTTTGGGGTTGGTGTCCATTAGTGTTGTTCCCACCTCCAGTTGCACCTGCATCCTCAGTTAGATTCAACAAACAATGGCCAGCCTGAGCCGTGGCTTTGAGTCACCAAGAAAGGCATTGATTGTGGTCAGCACTGTTGACTGAGGTGGGGATGTGTGAGAAACTGAAAAGTTTGCCTACCAACGAGGTTTCAGTAAGGTCTGGGGCTTGCCCAGCTATGTGTTCAAGCGTCACTTCCACATGAACATAGATTCCTGCTTTTCTCAGGGGCAGGTGGCCATACCCACTGTCCTCTCGACTTTTCATCTGCACTCTGCCCATCACTCACCTGACCAGCGTCCCTCTGAACTGGCCCTGGACACAGTGCTTTTCCTGCTTCCCCATGTGTGGCAAACCATCCTCTTCCTGAATGCCCTCCCCTGAGAAGACTGTGCCCTGGAAGACAGTCCAGAGCTTTGAGGCCAAGATGTCCCCTCCTCTGATTCACATCAGCACCAGGCGCATGGGGAGCGTGGGTGGTTGACGTGTGTCACTTCACAGGCATGATGTCTCTCGGACACTCCCAAACATTAGTCCAAATAGTAGGCCAGTTCCCAGCCCCTAGAATCAAGGTAGTATCTGGGCCTCAGGAGAGAGAGGGATTACTTTCAAACAAACCAACAATTGGTCATAACAAACGTGGTTGATGTTCCTAAACCAACATTAGGAAAAATGCCACCAGCTTTGGTGGCAGGGGCTCAGAGGTTGGCTTTCTTTGCCCCCCAGCTTGGCAGTGCTCTGTAAATCTGGGAGTAGAACTACTCCTTGAAGGCACCTGATTGAGTCCATGAGCTGGGGTAAGACCCTTCAGGAGTTTGGAAGAACGGACTAATTAGGTGACATTCCCACAGCGGGGTGGGCTCCCCCTAATTCTTCTGCCTGAGGGAAGCCCCCTGGGAAATCCAGGTGTGATCACCACACAGTCTCACAGCCCTGTCTTTCTAATGGGCAAGTGGTTCTCAGCCCATGTGGTTTCCTGAAAGTGGTTTATCAGTTACCTCATTAATTCCTTTGTCTTCAGATTTCCTCCCTTTGGTATTTTGGACTAGACAGAGGGGAGTGAAGGGAGGAGAGGGGGCATGGGGGTAGGATTGATAGTAGAATGAATCGGACATCATTATGTGCATACATGATTACATGACCTGCGTAACTCTACATCATGCACTACCAGACGAATGAGAAGTTATACTCCATTTATGTGTGATGCATCAAAATACGTTTACTGTCATGTATAACTAATTAATTAGAGCAAATAAAAAACAAACAAAAAATGATTTACTCTCTTAAATGAAATGCCTTAAACAGGTGACAGACTGGGCCCTCACAGTTATTGATATCTCAGAGGACATGGCTCTTCCCTGGAGTAGATTTTCTGGGAGTTATATCACCCATGTCCCTTTAGGAAGATCTTAAGGGATTTCTCGGCCCAGCTAAATCTCCTGGGGAGGACCAAGTGCTGAGGAAGTTAGTATGGGGCTGTGAGGCTCCATGAATGAGACAGACATATAGAGGCCCAACAGTGTTCAGGCCGCGCTGGCTCTGGGCCTGTGACTGAGGAGACAGGGCTCCCACTGACCACTCCACACTTCTGTTGGTCTCCTGCTGTACAGGGGCTGGGGACTGGGGGCAGGGATCACTTTTGTGACTAATAACCTAATCATGGAAAATTACAACTTCCTGAGTTGGTCTATCAGAGGTGGCCACAAAACTCTTTATGATGTGGCCAGAAATTCCTCCTGCCACCACAGCCCTTGAAAATAGGTCAAAGACATCTTCTATGGAACGCTCAAAGCAGGGCTTAGCATACACCATCCACCTTTGGTGTCACTAAACTGCAAACACAGAAGCTTTTTTGAGAATGCTGTCCTCTTCCATGGTCTGAGCTCAAGTCTTGGCTCTGGGTCAGTCAATGGTCCTGCCCTGCTTGATCCTCCTCAAGAGAATTGATTAGTCATGGAGGCCACAAAGGCTGCCTTCTGTTTATCCCTGGAAATGTCTGTTGACAGTCTCTCTGGGGCAGAAGTTGTTTCCTCTTTTTAAAGGTCTCTCCCAGGAGGCTCAGGACAGGGCTGATCAAAATGCCTGCTATTCGAGATGGCACTTCCTTTGTCCTAGAAACCTCATCTGATTTCACCCAGGACCTACAGGCCTGGTGGCATCTCCCAAACTATACTTCGTCCAAAAGCAGGGCAAAGAGTAGACTCAGGAATTGGTGGGTACTTGAATTATGCCTTTCCAGAGGCCCCAGGTCTGTGGCCGACGCTCATAATTGGCTACTGCCTGGATCAGACATGAAGAGTTCTTTCCCTGAATGCTGGACATCCATTGAGAGGATATCCAGCACCTGGCTTGGCTCTGTGCCTGCATGAGTGTGCAACCTTGGGCTATTTCTTTTTAACATTTTGAGATTCGGCTTTTTTTCTGATAAAGAAGGTAGCATTCTCAGCTGTAGGGGTTGCCGTGGAACCTCAGGGTCAGACACGGTAGATTAAAATTGGTTTTGAGGACACTTGTGGAAGAGTGAGCAAGGGGCCCCAACTTTCTTAGCTTGTGCTCAGGCCTTGGCAGAGCAGAAATCATTTGACTCTGAGGTCTCCAACCAGTGGGGGGCTTCAATGCCAGGAGGACAGGACTGCCTGTGCTTCCTTTGTGTCTGCTGCTTTCAACAGGAGCCCCAACCTTCAGGACTAAAGCTGGAATGGCATCTTCAGCCCGGCCATCCTGGATCTGAGGGCTCTCCTTTCTAAGAGACTCAGGACAGGGTTGACATAAGTGCCTTCCATCCAAGATGACACTTCTTTTGACGCTAAAGTCTCATCTGATCTCTGGCCAAGGTCACAACCTGGGTAAGGGTAGATGGCCTTGTCCTGACAGGACCCTTGGGAGCCTCCAGGCAGTCCTCATTCAGGGAGAAGAGGTCCTGTGTCTGCCTGGCCTAGAGCCAGGCCTCTGCTGACTCACAGTGCCTGGAGTTCAAGGCCAAAAACAGTGACTCAGGCAGCCTGGAATCCAGGGAAAACCAGCTCTAATTTTCACCTAAGGGCTCTGCCCAGCTGAACATGAGCTCACCCAGTCAGACAGTGACAAGGACAGTGGGAAACTGCCCATCCCTAATAATCAAGAAGAATAGGGGGCTGAGTTTTGAGCCTGAAACCACCCCTGAAACATTCTTTGAAAACCCCATATCAACACATCTAAAATTAGCTTTCGGGATCTAAATCACTTCCTGTTACAGAAACCACAGACCTGACACTTCAGTCATCACTCTGCCTGCCAATAGGGGATGGGAGTCCGGTGATGTAGGGGTGCTGCACACAGAAAACTATGACAATCCAAAAGAGACACAGGTCAGGAGCCCCTCTCTCCACTGCAGAAAGGACCACCAAACAGGGTTCCATGAAGTTGCTGCTGCAGGCACCAGGACCATGCATACATGCACATCCCTGCACGCACACTTGTACACACAGGCTGGGACCCACAGTGAGCAGGGGGCCCCAGCTGCCTTCTCCATTGCTGCAAAGAGATTGCCACATTGACAGTCTAAGCATATCTGCTGTGTCCTATCTGAGCACAGGAGTCACAAAGAACTCCTGACCGGTTTGAAGCACCTGCAGCTCTCTCTACTTCCATTGTAGCCCTGGTTACAGTATGCCTAACAGGTTAACTCTGTACTTAGCACCTGACCCCAACTCATCATTTCAGCCAACACTGCCAAGCGTTTCTTGTGTGGGGAAGAGAGATGGGGCTGGACTGTGATGTCTAGCAAGTCAGAGGCCATCCTTGCACATCGGGAGATGAAGTTGAGGGAACTATTTGAACTTCAAAATGGCCAAAAAGCTCTGTCTTCTTGTCTCAGGCTTAGCCCTGACCCCCAACCCCAGATTTGGACTGAAGGGGATGCCAGCAGCTGTTGCAGATCAGCAGGAGTGGCCATCGCAGGAGAAGGAAAACACTAATCATCTGTCACAAACCTGGTGAGTCCCAGATAATGCCATCCAAACCATGAGATAAACTGGGAGTGCATCTGGAAAGCAGGCAGTTTACTCTACTATAAGCTCCATGAGAGCATGGATTTAAAAAAAAAAAAATAAGGGTGCTATTTTCCCAGAACCCTCAACAAACAGCACCTGGCATACAGAAGAGTCTCGATAAGTACCTGGTAAGTAATAAAATGGAGATGGACGATTCTGTTGATGAGCAGTCTAGCACTGATAAGCCCTAAAATAGTGCTATACCTATGTCCTGCCTACGGTCACTGACCTTCAGAGTACTTGGGATCTCTTAGTCTTCACAGACCAGCCCCCAACTTGGTCACAAGAGCTGTGCATCCTTGAGTGGTGCTTCTGACATAGGACAACTCGGACAGTAGATGCTTGCATGCTCTAGTAGGAGGGATCCAACTACTCTGCCATTGAATGGCTTTGGGGGTAGGAGTTTCCTCTCCTGGGTACAATGACTGATCTCAGTAGACACATCTTTAGGGAGATAAAGGACTAGCTTCAAATAGGGGTCTCTCTATAATGTATTCATTTTGCCCCTTTCATTGCTTCCTGATAAAAGCATCCCTTGTGGCCATTCCCATCTTCACTAGCCACTAGTATACTTAGGAAGCATCTTAGTCTTCCAGAAAGAGAAGCCCTATTGAACCGCAAGGCCCCAGCATAGGGTGCTAATGATTTGTTCTGTTTCCATGTGGGAGCATGCTTTGATAGAAGTGATGGACAACTTGAAGATGTGGAGAACCATGCAGAGTCCAGAGCTCCTCATAGGTTACTTAGGTATAAATGACAGGGATGGCCATGAAGTTTCCTGGCTCCTCAGGCTCCAGCAGCAAAAGGGACCACCAGTATTGTCATGGGTCTTTTCTGGATGATAAAATGGGCCAACAATGGCCAATGCTTTTCCTACAAAACTGAACTTTCAGGTGAACATTATATACTTTTACCCAGATCAGACATATTTTCAAAATTCTTCCTTTAATCCAGGCCCTAACTGGGCACTGAGGTTATAATTAGGAAGAAGATAAAACTCTGTCCTTCAACTATTGCATATTCCACTGAAGAAGACAGGTAATTATAATATCAAATTGTAAGTGCAAAGTCAGAGAGATATTAGGAAGAGACAGGATTCTATGGGTGTATGGAGAAGGAACACACAGTCCAGTCTGGAGGTTAGGTACAGATCTGGTGGAAACTTACTGAGGTAAAACTCAGTAGAAATAGAATAACACCAAATTGAATGAAGAGAGCAATAGATCATAATCAAGCAGGGTGTACCCCAGGAATTCAGAGAAATTTGATTATGGACGATCTCTCAATGTATGGAAGATCTCTCATTATTGTTTTCAACAATAATGGGTTCATGAAAAGGTTATGAATCTCAACAGAAATATCTGTTCATGAGAAAAGTTCTTTGAATACTAGAACTATGAGGAAGTATCCTTAATAAGATCAAGGATTACACCAAAACCTATGTAAATATATTTCATAATGAACATTAGAAGAAATTTCATTAAAATCAGGAACAAGACAACAATACCTATTATCAGTACTGCTATTCAAGTCACTATTGAAGTCTCAGCCAGTGTTATAAGGTAAGAAAAAGAGGTAGAAGAATCAAAAGAAAACCAGATAAACTTATTATTTTAAAATAAATCATGAAGGCAATAATTATTATTACTGCTTATTCTGTTAAATGCTTTTCTTAACTCATTTAGTACTCTTAGTCCTCATGACCACCTTATGAAACAGGAATTAGAATCAAACCTATTTTTTTTTTCATTTTAAAATTTGTTCTAGTTTGTTATACATGACAGTAGGATGCATTTTGACACATCACACATAAATGGAGTACAACTTCTCATTCTTCTGGATGTACACGATGTAGAATCACACCATTCGTGTAATCACATATGTACATCGGGTAATAATGTCATTTTTACAGATTAGAAAACTAATAAACCTGTTGAGGTACTTGGCTAGTAAATGGCAGAGCCAGTCTTTAAACCCAGGCAATCTGACTTCAGAGAGTCTGTTCTTTTTTTTTTTTTTTCTTTCTCTTTTTTTAGTACTGAATTCAGGGGTGCTTTACCAGTGATCCATAACACCAGTCCTTTAATTTTTAAAATTTTGGGTCTCACTAAGTTGCTTAGGGCCTTGCTATGTTGCTGAGGCTGGCCTTGAACTTAGGATTCTCCTGCCTCAGCCTCCTGAGTTACTGGGATTACTGTGTACTGGTAGAGTCTGTTTTTTTTTGTTGTTGTTGTTGTTGTGTTTTTGTTTGTTTGTTTGTTTTTTGTTTTTTGTTTTTTTTGTAGTTGTAGATGGACAGGATGTCTTTATCTTATTTGTTTATTTTTATGTGGTGTTAAAGACCGAACCCAGAGCCTTACACACATGCTAGGCAAGTGCTCCACCACTGAGCCCCAGCCCCAGCCCAGAGTCTGTGTTCTTAATCATAGATTTGATGATAAGAAAATACACAGAAAACCCAGGAGTCGAGGAGTCGAGTGACGTGGCCAGATGTAAGATAAACAAAATAATCTGCCTGTAAATTCTGTCCCAATTCTATCAAAATTGAAATCTCTACAGAATTTCTCGTGGAACCTGATTGATTGACTTCAAAATTCCTACAAGAAAATATTCCATATCATTTTCAAGAAGAATGATTGGTAGAAGATTTTCCCTATGTTACATCAAATATAAAGCAAAAGGAATGAAAATCGTGTGGTGCTGATACAGAGATCAACAAATAAATCAACAAGTCAGAACGAAGAGTCCAAAAGAGACCCACGTATTTATGGGCTTTAGGAGTGAGAGAGATTCCGGGTCCAGGGATGGATGAGAATGCTGACGTGGACCCTATTCAAGGTGGCTCCCAAGGTAGTTAGCAAACAAGGATCCAAAGATATTTGTGAAATGATTACACATAGGAAGGCTGCATCTTCCCTTGCTTTCTTGTTTTTTCACAAAGGCATCTCCCAGGAGCTGAAGAAATAGCTCATGTTGGAAAGCATTTGCCAAGCATGCTCAAGGACCCTGGTTCGAATCCCGGGCCTCTCAGAGAGGAGGAAAAA
The DNA here is from genome assembly GCF_902686445.1 of Sciurus carolinensis. Taxonomy (NCBI): domain Eukaryota; kingdom Metazoa; phylum Chordata; class Mammalia; order Rodentia; family Sciuridae; genus Sciurus; species Sciurus carolinensis. The sequence continues at coordinate 138,201,745 of NC_062218.1, read as the reverse complement.
AAAAAAAAAAAAAAAAAAAAAGGCATCCCCCAAGTTCAAGGATTTGGATAGCCTGCTTAGAAATGAGTGTTCATCAGGTCAGAAAAGCCCAGATTTGGGCAGTCATTGCCCATGTCAGCACCAGGAAGAGCTTACACCACAAATGAAGCAATAATGCTGCTCTTCAGTAGGCCTCCTCAAGTGGGCCTAAGATGTGAATTCTAGGCCTGCAAAATTCTCATTGCGAGTATTTTGGGCAATCTATCCTTAGGTGGCTGTAAAGCCTCGGAGTTTTCTGTTCATGTTTACTCTAGGTCTCTCAGTAAGCAGACCTGGCCAGGGTCTACCATAAGGGGCATTTTGTATCAATGTGAAATAGGTGAACCTTTCTGTAAACAGGGTGGAGATGGCTGTTAGTTTAAATTGGGTAGGGATACTTTCAGTTTTAAGTAAGAGAAAACTCAACTCAAATGGACTGAAGTGATAAAGGAAATATACTGGCTCACGTAAAAGAAACGTCCAGAATAGTTGTCACAACAAAATCGACCCTGCAGATCAGTGATGGCAACCTGGATTCTTTCCCATCCTCTTCATGCCTTCCACTATGCAGTCATCCTAAGATGAGCTTCCTCTGTGGGAGCAGGATGATTGTCAGCGGCAACTGAGCAACTGACTTTGTAGTGGAAAGAAAACCTCTTTCTTAGAAACTCCCAGGAAACATTGTTTCATGCTTAACCAGCCTCAAAAGGGTCATTTACCATTCGGAAACATTCACTGCTTGAAGCCAGAGGGATGGGACACATGGGTGGGCTTAGGCCACTTAGCATCCACTCCAAGAGTTGAGGGTGGGCTCCATCCCACACAGACCTCACAACTGGGATTTTCAGAAAAGTGTTTGAAAAGGAAGAGGGAGGAATAGGTATCAGGGAGAGACAAACTTTTTTTTTTTTTTTGGTCAGATTAACAAGTACAGTCTTTATTGTACATATCCTTTCCACAATGACAAAGCCTTTGTATTTCTTAACTTAACGTGTTTTTATCTACAATACTACATGGCAAAAATAAAACAGTATTTGACCAATACATTTGAGTATTTGGCATGCCTTTTGGCAGCTTTAAACTATAAAGTTAAAAATTTTACATGCTGCTTACAAATCTGTTTTTTGTATTTAGCTTTATTACCCTACATGTAACAACTGAAATGCAATGCTCTTTAATTAGTTTTAATGCTTACCATTAATTCTTTCATACAATTGCCTCCCTACTTATTTTAATTCAGATTCTCTATTGGCCACAGTAAATCAGCAAGATTTTCAGAGAAGTTTCTTAGTTGATAAGATTTTCTTAACCTCTGCATAATTATCCTCCAATTGCCTGCAAACAGAAAAAATAACTTGGCAGGATATATAAATGACTCTCCGTTCAAAACGATTTACCCTTAAAACTTTGTAGATACTGTTCCATGGTCTTCCGGCATTTAGAATTGCAAAAGAAAAAAGCCTAAAGGCAGACTGAATTTTGCCGCTTTATCGGTAACCTGCTTTCTGCCTGAATACATGTAAAAGTTTTTCTTTATCCTTGAAAATTTAAAGTCACCAGAATATGTCTAGGTGGTGTTTCCTTTTCATTAAATTTTAAAGGTACCCTGTGAGCTTTTTTCCATTTGCAGACCTAGTTTGTTTTTCAACTCTGGAAAAATTTCCTCAGTTAGTTAGTTTATGATTTCAGCTTCATTTGCTTTGTCTTGTTTCAGGTATTTCTATTATGCGTAGACTGCATCTCGGGGACCACCCTTCTAATTCTCTTTTTCTCCTCTTATCTTGATTTCATCTCCCTTTTTCTCTACATCCTCTTGTTTGGCATTTACATCAGTAATCTCATTTGGTGGTCAATCCGGCTTACACATTTTTGTTAACTCGAACTCCCTGAAACTTTCCAAGTGCTCTGACCTTACTTTCTTCATCACTAAGCACAGATCTTTAATCTCCTCTATTATATGACGCTTAATACTTTCCATGTCTCCTACTTCCACTGGTATCACCAGTATATCCGCTTCAAGAGGAGGCTTTTTCTCAGTTTTGGTCTGTTCTTCTGAACTGCAGTATTACGACCTTTCCAAAGCCAAAAGGCAGCCAAAAATTAACGAAGTTCAAAACTGATGACACTCTTTCCAAGCACCACATAAAACTGAATAAAATCCCAACCAATGGTTTTCAGAGATGTACTTTAGAGAAAAAAAATAAAGCCTAGATTCATCCTTATACCATTCACAAAAATAAATTCAGATACATTAAAGCCCTAAATATAAAGATTAAACATACTAGAAAAGTATAAAAGATGTGTTCGTGAACTCCAGGGAGGGGAAACATTTTACAATAAGAAACACACACACACACACACACACACATACACAGCCATCTGAAACCTGATAATGTGAGTGCATCAAAATGAAACACTTTGATATGATACCAAAGATTCTATAAAGTAAAAGACAAGTGAGAAACTGTGGGAAAACATCTGTCACACCTGTATATATGTGATATTTTAAAGAAAACAAATAAAACCTTAACATCTCCCCCTTCCTACCCCATAGCACTGGGGCTTGAACCCATTCAGCAACATCCTGACTTAAACTTCAGACTTTAAAAAAATTTTTTTTTTTTTTTTAATTTTGAGATAGGATTTCACTAAGTTACTGAGGCTGACCTCCAACTTGTGATCCTTCTACCTGAGCCTCCCAAGTTGCTAGAATTACAGGTGTGTGCCACCGAGTCTGGCTTTAAATCTTAACATCTTAATTTTCAAAAGGGTATGAACTGGAAACTAACAAATGAAGAAACAAAAATGCCCAATAAATGTATAAAAGATGTTTGGCATCACTAAGAAGCTAGGAAAACACAACAAGTAATGCTGTGTGAAATATTCAGTAATATCAAGACAATGGTCACAACAAGATATTAGTGGGTATGTCATGTTAATGGCTATTAGTAGGTCCAACTCTTCTCTGGAGATCAAGTTGATCAGCTGTGCTGCCAACATGTATGTTCTATGAGTTCTTGTGTTATGTCTGTCCAAGAAAGATAGTTGCATATAATGAGGCGTATGCAAGAATATTCATTGCAATTTGTTTATAATAGTGAGAATTGGGAAAAATATAAATGTCCATCAATGAGGGAATAGATTAATAAATTAATAAACTGAAGTGTGTTTGTGATAGAGAACGCTGGGCAGCAGTTTTTAAGAATACACAAGATCTCTTTGAACAAATATGAAGAGATCTCTAAGAAATGTCACTGGTGAATAGCTGCAGAAGTTATATGTAGAGAAAGGAAGGAAGGAAGGAAGGAAGGAAGGAAGGAAGGAAGGAAGGAAGGAAGGAAGGAAGGAAAGGGGGAAGGGAGGAAGGGAGGGAGGGAGGAAGAAAGGAGGGAAGGAAGGGAGGGAGGAAGAAAGAAAGAAAGAAAGAGAAAGAAAGAGAAAGAAAGAAGAAAGAAAGAAAGAAAGAAAGAAAGAAAGAAAGAAGGGAAGAAAGACTAGCTGAAAACCATAAAACAATCTGACCCATTTTCTATAGATATAAAGAGACAGCTAGTAAATGTATAGAAAAAGATCTGGACGGATACACACTAAACTGAGAAATGTGGTTAGCTGTAGGAAACAGGGGAGAGGATTGGGATCAGGTATAGTAGCCAAAGAGTACTTTATTTAACTTTACAATTTTATAATCTTAAGGTTAAATAATTTTCTTCACAAGAATAATATCTTTTGAGTAATTAAAAAATAAAACATTTTTATAAAAACCATTAGGAATCAGTCAAAGAAAAGCCAAAGGAGTCCGCTCCCTCTGCAGGGGATGGTGCTGATCCACATTCCTCTGCTCTCCTGTCATATCTCTGCCTAGGCCGCACTGCCTGCTCACAGGCTTTCCTGGCTCCTGAGGGTGGGGGCACGGGTCAGCTCTCTCTCACAGCAAGCTGAATGCTCACAAATAGGGAACAGGATACAGACACAGGTTCTGGATAGTGGGAGGCAGAGGGAGCATTGATGATCAGCACTCCTCTGTTGGAAGAAGTTCAGAGACAGAAAAGAAGGAAGGTCTGAAGACACAGCCCTGGCAGGCAGTAACCACCATTCAGATTATGTATCTCTTTCCCGATGTCCCTACCTTTCCTCTCAGTAGCATACCACTCCCAAGGCTCTTTGCTGACAGCAAAGAGTGGGCAAACTTTGAAAGACTGTCCTTAGGACCATTTAGGGGCAGTGGTTGTAACAAGGGCAGGGTAGGAACAGAAGAATGATCTGGGATAGCATCAGGGCCAGAGAAAGGAGTGACTAGAAGTGAAAACGGAATCGGAGAAGCAGAGGTTAAGAATCAGAGGTCTGCATAGAAGCATGTCCATGGGCAGTAGTGGCAGATGAAATGACTACATCTTTTTCTCCAGTGTGGAGTGAAATGCTTTTAACCGCAGGGGTAGTAACCCTAATTCCCACTTCATTTAGCCAAATAAGAGAAGATCCTGACTACCAGCCAGGGCAAAAGAGTCCTTCTCTCTGTTGGAGAGAGCTCCAGGCGAGGGCAGAGTCCTCCTAAGGCATGGTCCAGAGGCCTGACTGAGATGGCTAGAGACGCTGCCACAGTTGCAGGAAATGGAATCCTGGGGGTGGTGTGGTTAACAAAAAAACCCCTCTGGTTTTGATAGATCCACTTCTCAGTTTACCAAGAAAGTTCAGACCCTCACCTCCCTCCACCCACTCCATAATGACTTCAGAGAAGAGTAGTGGGACTGAAGTGCTCCATCCCAGAAAATAGAAGGACTTCCTTTGAGGTTAAGGTGTTAAATGACAAATACTATAGCGCCTAAGAAAATCTTTCCAGTGCTGAGACTTCCTGCTTCCACCTCCAGAGCCTCAGCAGAGACTGGGGAGAAGGTGACGACTTAGTTAAGTTCTTAAAAGAAACAGAGAAGAAAAACTTCACTGCATCTTTTTATAGCCATTAAATGAGAGAGGTTCATAAGTGCATTTGTCTTCTTATTTATGACAGGCCTCTGGGGAGCAATTTGAAAAGGGAGGACTTTAATACATAATAATGTGAGGTATTAACTTTGTGGTGGGTAGGAAAAATTATGGAGCAGTTAGGAAAATGCTTTATTTTCTCCTTTTAGGCTTAGAATATCCAGTTTGAAGAATTAGTAGGTGACTCTGGGTGTGTGTGTCTGACCTAATAATTACCAGATGGACAACTAGAATAATGAAGAAGTATACCGGTGTTACATACTGGCCACAGAGAAATGGAGTGGAATGAGCCTTGGGGCACCTGCCTCCACTTGGACAACCTGCTGGAATTTGGTTACTACCTAGAATTTGTTCTAGATCAGTATCAACCAACAGAAACTTCTGTAATCATAGAAATGTTGCTTATCTAGCCAGTTTAGGAACTGTTAGTTACATGTTGTTATAAAACACTTGAAATATGGTTAGGATATTAGAGGGTTTTTAATTTTGTAATTTAAAAAAATCTCTAAATTAATTTTATTTGTTATACTTAATTAAATAGCCATATATGACTGGTGGCTACTGTATTAGCCAGCACAATTCTAGATTGAACCTGTTCTGTTCATTTGCCAAAGGGTTGGAGGAGATGCAGAGTGGAAGTTGGTTGCAGAAAGCACCACTATGAGAAACGAAGTCCTAGTGACAGATGACGTTAGGTGCACGTACCATGGCAACATAAGAGCCCTGGCACCTCAAATCTTCTCAAGCGTTTTCTGTACACACAAAAATCTTGTACAAGTGATGTTTTCAGAAAAGGCCAAGAAAAATAGGTGGTATGGAGCAGGCATAGGAAGCTCGGAATGCTAGACTAGTGTAATCCTGCTGGTATTTAGGTGGAATGTTCATCTTCATTCCTTTGGCAAGTGGCCAAAGGAAGCACTAGGTTGGGACATAGTACACAGCACTGGGATCTGCCTTTCCTGGCAGGAAGGTTGTGATGGGCTGAGGGAGGCCTCAGCTTTCTAACCATTAGACAACGTGAATATCTCTAAGGCTCTGAAGACAAAGGGATTCTCCAGATGATGCAAAAAATTTCAGAAATTTAGATAATTAGTGAGTTTGATACTCCTTCCTCCCCCATCCATCCCCAAAGCATGAGGTGACAGTATAATCTTCCTTCCATTTGTTTGTTTAATTTTCTTAAGGCCAATTTCCATAATCCATACAAGAAGAATTTTGTTGTCCACATCCATCTTGCAAGCTTCCAGGGAAGAGTCCAGGACACACAATTCCCCTTTGGAAAACTCTGTCTCTGTTATCTAGCAAACCAGTCAGAGCTTGGATTATAGTAGCTACTAGCGAGTAAACTGTCTGATGCTGACCTTGTCACTGCTTTGGGGATGGTAGGAATCAAAACCCACTCCACAGAATATCCCAGGAGGCTGATCCATATTTAGGGAAGGGAAGAAGTACAAGAAATAGGGGTTAAAGGGGAAAAGACAAGAAGAGACATCTCGTATCACATCCACCCCATACCAATGGAAATGTACCAGTGGTGTAGACAGGCCTCCAACACCTTCTTTCTGCCACAAGGTAAAGGCCAAAATCCAAGCTTAGCAACCAAGACCTATGCTCACTGGGTCAAGGTTCAACTATTACATACCCTACATGCCCTATATGTCCCTGATAAAGTGATCTTTTTACTTTTTCCATATGCATCATGCTGATTAGAACAACTTCATCATCTTTATCAGTTACTCCTACTACCTAGTCAACCCTGACCACATCTTTCCTTTTTCCAACCACTTCTTTAAGATCCAGCTAATCTGGAAGTCCTCCCAACTGACCAGTTCAGAGGGAACCCTCTCTTCTTTTATCACACCTAGAGTTTTTGAGAAATGTCTCCCTTTGGGTGTTTAATTTTTCAAATGACTAAGAACCCCTACGAGATGTAGCTGCACATAGAACGTGTTTCTAATGTCTCTGAATTTCCCCAAACACCCAGGACTGAGCCAGGGTACTTTGGTTCATTCCACCAAACATATACCAATAGCCAACTATTGTTTATCAGGAGTCACACTAAGTGTGCCTGCCAGGTGTAACACAGATAATTGAGGGGCAGCTGTAGTTTGTTAGTATTATTTATTTCACCTTCAGACACAGTCAAACCAGTCCTCTGTTTCTCTGACTCTCCAAGATTGGAGAACCTCCTTTTGATGAAAGAGACCATTCCCTGGACCAGACCTGACCCTTCTCTTCACCACAAACCCCACTCCTACAATGTTCCTCAGGAGCCTGTAAGAATTCAAGGAAGGTAGGCACAGTATGGCAAAATCCATCTCAACTCCTAGTTCTGGGCAAACCCAGACCTCACTCCCAAATAGAAAGCAAACAAACAACTCAGAATTCAAAAGGAGGAGGTTTTCTAATTCAATTCAAAAGGATTCTGCATCATAAAGAATAATAAAATCAAGGGGAAAAAAAGTTTGGAAGAAAAAAATCTTGATTGTAAAAGTTTAGTTTTAAAATCTCAGTAGCAGCAGTGAACAGCAAACTATGTACATAATAAAACAAAATCAGTGAATTAGCAACTGAGAGAAATTCTCTGACAAATTGAAGGAAAATAATAAAAAGAAGAAAAAAAAAGCCAGTGGTGTACAGTGGTGTACACCTGTAATCCCAGAGCAGCTCAGGAGGCTGAGACAGGAGGATCATGAGTTCAAAGTCAGCCTCAGCAATGTCAAGGCACTAAGCAACTCAGTGAGACACAGACTCTCAGTAAAATAGAAAATAGGACTGGGGATGTGGCTCAGTGGTTGAGTGCCCCTGAGTTCAATCCCTGGTACCTCTCCCCCAAAATTATGATACCTAGGAGGAAATTCCAGAGAAGATGAGTATAAAATACATTTTAGAAGGGGAGAACTGATTCTATGGTGACCTAATGAGGAGAACTTCCCTGAGATGTACAGGGTTACAGAGGCCAGGGATGCAGCCGTCAACAACTCACACAAGGCCTTCACTCTCTCTGAGTAAACAAATAATTGAGAATATTTCAGATTTGAGTAAATGCTTTAAAGAAAGAAATCACATAATAGAGTGACACAGTGACAGAATGGTCTACTGTAGATTGGGTAGCAAGGGAAGAATTCTCTGACCGATAACAAGTATACTTAACCTGAATGAAAAGACAGCATTAGTCCTGAGAAGAAACTTGCTAGGAAGGGGACTAGTTAGTGCAAAGGCCCTGAGGTGAACCCACAGTGTGGTTAAAGAAAGAAGGTCAGTGTGAGTAAGAGTGAGCAAAGGGGACAGTGATAGGAGATGAGGTTGGAGAGGAAGGCTGGGGAGATTACATCATATCAGGTGCGATGAGAAGCCCAAGTATGAGGGAAGCCATAGGGGAGTTTTCAGCTCAAGAATGCTCACTTTGGCTGCCGAGTGGGGAGTGGATCGTAATAAGGTAAAAGTGGAAGCAGGAGACCAGTCAGCAGAGTCTAGACAAGGGATGACAGTAAGCTCTGACTTGTAGCAGTAGATTCAGATACAAAAAAGATGCATTAAAAGGACAGAGATAGACAGAGATGGATGAAATAAGAAGAAATCAGAAGTAGTACCAGACAAAAATGACTAAATGAAGTCAGATGGCTATTTTGTGATGACAATTCAAAATGAAGACAAACATAAATATTTCTGGACCGAATAATAACTTTCAAAATAACTAAAATAACAAGGAAAGAGAGAAAAGGGAGAGAGAGGGAAGGAAAGAAATTGAGTAAAAAATTGATGATAAAATCATAATCACAATGAACACTTTTAACACACTTCTTTCAATCTTTATAGATCAGATAGAAAAACAAATAAGGATATAGAGAATTTAACTGTTATTATTTATGAATAAACTTGTCTGATTACAGATATTAAAAACAATATCCCATAAATATTAAATTTATATTCTGTTTGAAAAGTCATAAAGATAACTTCAACAAATTTCCCAAAGTAGAAAATTTTATTGCCCACATTCTTTGACCATTATGTTATAACAACAGAAGTAACAGAAGGTCAAATAAAAAAAAATCTCAACTATTTTGAAAAATATTTTTTAAATTACTATCTAAATAACTTTGTGTCAAAGAGGAAATAAAAACTTCCAATAAATAAAAGCAAACACCAATAACATCATGCATTTTAAAACCATTTGGGATGGATTATGGAAATTTTTTCTTAAAATACAGAGAAGAATTCCAGGATGTAGACAGCTGGGAAGTGTATTGCTCATGCCCTAACATCAACAACAACAATAGCCGGATAAATTACAAAATCATAACTTTTGCTGAATCATCAGAGCACTAAGGTCCAAGGGCAATCAAGAAGTGTAACATCTAAGGAAAGACAGGTGCTACCCATGAGAGATGGGCAAAACACCTGTGGCAAAACATAATGGAAGAAACATTGGCAACACAGGCAGGTAAGATTTACCTCTATAAACTATCTGAACATACTGCTAAAGGCAAAGGATGAGCTAATGTGAGAGTATGGAATGCCTGGGAGTTACAGACACACGGGAAATCCACACCTCTCATGTGCTCTTCACCACAGACCTTCACTGAGTGCTCACAAGAAAGACTGGTGCTCTGTCCCTGGGGATTTCTCAGTGATCCTGATACTCCTCTTCATGGCACACAAAATCTTCTTTATATCTTAGGGGTGTGTGTTAGGCAAAAGAGAGTATTTCCCCCCATACACAGAGGTGAAACATTTTTAATTGTCTGGTGCCAGGTAACTTCTAAATCCTTTCATGGAGTGACTGAGTTTGCAGCCTGTGTAAGACTGAGGCTGGACCAGGACCTCAGAGAGCCCTCACTATCATGTTACTGGGCTGGCAAGCATAAGTAACAAGCAGCAGATCACTGCTTACCAAAGGGGAAGAGAGCATTAGGAACAGCCCTCTGAAGTACAGGTACACAAGGAAGTCTAAAATCAACAGATGGGCAGGAACATTGGAAAACAAAACAACTCTGGAAACTGAGTGCCTGACCTAAGCACAATGTTTTGAAGGCAACCATAACAATAAAAGAGATCCCAAACCATGTTCACATATTAACTAAATTGATCAAATTGCCCACACTGATGCCTTAGAGGAACTGAGTACATTTCCAGAAAAAAATACTATAAATACTATAAATTACTATAAATAGTATTTAACATCATTATCTTAATACTATTTATATTATAATATCAGCATACAATAAGAAATTATGAGATAAACAAATGATAAAATACTGTTGAGACAGAACACTTATATCAGGTATGACCCACATGTTGGAACTACACCCAACTGGTAACTTACTACTGCTATGATTAATGAGGTAAATTTTTTGAGTAAAAAATGGATGATATATGCAAACGAATAGGGAATTTCAGCAGAAATATGGAAATCATAAGGAAGATTCAAATGAGATACTGGAGATAAAAAATAAAGTAAGCAAGCCGAAGAGTATCTTTGACAGGCTCACCATAGACCAACACAGCTACACGGTCTGAATCTGTCTTCCAAAATACATATGTTGGAAGCTAAGGCCCAACATGATAGTATTAAGTCATGAGGGTGGAATCCTCGTGAAAGGTACTAGTGACCTTATAAAAGAACTAGAGGGAACTAAGGAGGTTCCCCCCACCATCCCTTCTGCCATGTGAAGACTCAGGGTTCAAGATGCCATCCAGGAAGTAGAGACAGAGCCCTGCTAAAGCCCTTGGTCATGGACTTCATGCCTCCATAACTGTGAGAAATAAATTTCTATTATTTATAAATGACACAGTCTTGGGTATTTTGTTATAGCAGCATAAACAAACTATGACAATAGCCAAGGAAAGAATCAGGGAGCTTGAAGACAGGGCAATAGAAAATATGCAAATTAAAACACAAAGAGTAAAATGGTATGCCTGTACGCCATGTACAAACAGAGAAACAACATGTATCCCATTTGTTTACATTAAAAAAAAAAAGAAATAAAGAAGGAGACTTGAAAGAAGAAAGAGAGACTAGTAACAAAAAGAGTTTTGCTGGGCATTCCATTAGATCTGGCTCTATGAGTCAATATTTCTCCAATCTAGATTTTATTGTGTTTCTTCAAAAGTACTATAATATATCAACACAATATCAAGAAAAAGGTGCAGAAATAAAAGTGTGCTCATATTAAAAAAAAAAACAAAAAAACACAAAGAGTAAAGAGTGGGAAAAACCACAAACACAGAATCCAGGAGTTGTGAGACAAGGTGTAAAATACATGCAATTAGAATTCCAGAAGCAAGAAATATATATATTTCTTTTTCCAAAAAAGAAGAAATTTAAAAGAGAGATTAGGCAAGAATTTTCAGAAAAAAATGAAAGGCATAAACTACAAACCCAAGAAACTCAGAGACCATGACCAGGATAGATATTCTTCCCCACCTGAAATCACACATAGATATATCTTATGCAAAGTGCTGAAAACCAAAGACAAAGAAAAAATCTTAATGGCAGAAATAGAAATATTACACACAGAGAAACAAAGAATTACAGCAGACATATTGACAGACTACGGTTGGCTCTCCATTGCTGTGAGCTTCACATCTGTGGATTAAATCAACTACAGATTGAAAATATTTGAGAAACAAAAAGTTATCAGAAAGTTGAATTTTCCAGGTGTCAAGCACTCCACTGAATTGACATAGATGAAGTGACATGCAGGCACACCCTCTGTAGCCTCCCAATGGTTCAGTCTCCCCACATTCGCTGTCGGAGCATCCTTTGCCTCACATTTCATTCATTTGCAAAATGTGGACTTAGGACTGCAATGGTTGCATCTGAACTGAACACATACATAGGTTTTCCCTGTCGGTGTTCCCTAAACAATACAGTACAACCACTATTCATATTGCATTATGAATTATAAGTAATCTAGAGAAGATTTAAAGTATATGGGATGATGTACATAGGTTATATGAAAATACTATGCCATTTTGTAGAAGAGATTGAGTATCCTCAGATTTTGGTACCCACAGTGTTCCTACAATAAACCCTTTCTGAATACTGAGGGACATGCATATGAAACCTAGAAGACAATGGAGAAAGGAGGAGGGGGAGAGTTGGGGGAGGGGGAATGGGAAGGGGAAGAGGAAGGGGAATCAACCCAGAATTCTTTTTAAAAATTTTCAGTACTAGAGATTGGAACCTGGGATCAGCTCAGAATTATGTGCCTAGGAAAACCATCTTTAAAAATAAAAAGAAAAAAAATTTTTGTTTTTTTTTAAATAAACTTTCAATTTTTAAAACAGTTTTGGTTCATAGTTAAAATGAGTAGAAAGTACAAACTTCCCATATAACCCCCGTCCCTGCACAGGCACAAACTCTCCCGCTATTAAATTCCCTCACCATACATTGACTCATACATTATGAGTACATTGCTCATAATTATCAAAGTCTATAGTTTACATCAGGGTTCACTCTTGGTATTGGACATTGTATGGGCATTGACCAACATAGCAAGGACCCACCTTCACATTATCAGATAGAACAATTTCACTTCCATAAGAACCTCTGTGCTCTTCCCAATCAATTTTCCTTTCCTGCTAACCCTTGGCAATTATTGATTTTTTAAAATTCTCTCTATAGTTTTACCTTTTCCAGAATGTCATATAGTTAAGGTCAATACATTATGTAGCCTTTTCAGATTGGTTTCTTTCACTTTATAATATGCTCTTAAGGTTCCTCCACATCTTTTTGTGACTTGACAGCTCATTTCTTTATATTGCTGAATAGTATTTGATCATATAAAAGTACCATAGTTTATTTATCCATTCACCCATTAGAGAACATCTTGGTTGAAAGCAGGTTTTAGAAATTATCAATTTTGTTTGTTTGTTTTATGGTACCAGGGATTAAACTCAGGGCTGTTCTACCACTGAGCTACATGCTTAGCTCTTTTTTAGTTTTTACTTTGATACAGAGTCTCACTGAGTTGCCCAGGTTGACCTCAAACTTGCTATTATCTGCCTTGGCCTCCTGAGTCACTGGGATCATAGGTGTTAGCTTTTGAAAATTCTGAATAAAACTGATATAAACACCTGCATGAAGAGTTTTGTGTGGACGTAAAGCTTTCAACTCATTTGTGTAGATACCAAAGATTAAGGTTACTGGGTTATAAAGTAAAAGTATGTTTAGCTTTGTGAGAAACTGCCAAAGTGCCTTATAAAGTGACCCTAAGATGATTACTAGTAAAGTTCAACTAATAGCTATCATATGTGTTACTGTTTTCTATATGTTGCTCTTATTGTTTCTATTTTTGTCTTTCCCTCTTTTTATACTTTCTGTGGTTTTACTCAAGAATTTAATCTTTCCATTTTTTCTCCTTTCTAAGCATAGCACTTCTACTTATTTTTAAAAACTTCCTTATGTGGTTGTCCTAGAATTTGACAAATACATTCACAACTAATCTAAGTCCATTTCCAACTAATACTATACCACTTCATGTTTAATACAGGTACCTACTAATAACAAAATATTTCTAATTCCTTCCTCCTCTTGAGTAATTCCTGTCATTCATTTCCCTTATATATAAGCACGTGTGCACATACACACACCCCTGAAAACATGGTTGCTGTTATTAGTTTGAAGAAACTGTCATCTGTTGACATCAATTAAGAATTTTAAAAGTGTTTATCTACACTTTCTCCTCTGAAACTATTCCTTTCTGTAGATCCAAATTTTCTGACCACATTCATTTTTCTCCTCTCTAAACAACATCTTTTAACATTTCTTGCAAGGCAGGTCTATTGGCATCAAATTCTCTCAATTTTTGCTTGAGAAAGACTTTTTCTTCTTCACTTTTGAAGAATAATCTCATAGGGTGCAGAATTCTAGACAGTGGGATTTTTTTGTTTTTGTTTTTCTTTCAGCAGTTTAAAATTTTCACTCCACTCTAGATTCATGGTTTCTAAGGAGCTGGAGGATAAAATTTTTTATCTTTGCTCTTCTATGAGGAGGAAATAAACCCCTGACTGGTTTATTTCACAATTTTATTCTTTATCTTTGATTTTTTTGCAGTTTGCATATGAAGTCAACTCTGACGTTGGTATTTCAAATGTTGTTTCAGTTACTTCTTCCTGCTCTCCCATTATGTATAGGTTATATTTTGTAGTTGACCCACAGTTCTCTGGTACTATATTTTTAAAATCTTCTTTTTCTCCTTGATTTCTATTTCTGGAAATTTTCGTTGACATATCTTCAAGCTGTTTCTTTTCTTGTCTGTTTCAGTAAAATGATGAGGTCGTCAAAGGCATTCTTCATTTCTATTACAATATTTTTTTTCAGGTTGGGCATGGTAGCAACCATCTGTAATCCCAGCAGCTCAAGAGGCAGAAGCAGGAAGTTCAAAGCCAGCCTCAGCAACTTAGCAAGGCCCTAAAAACTCAGGAAGACTATCTCTAAATAAAATATTTAAAAATAGGCAGTAATAAAGTGACTCTGGGTTCAATCCTTGGTACCAAAAAACAAATATTTTTATTTCCAACATTGCCTTTTGATTTTCCTTCCATTTTCCATCTGTCCACTTACATTATTCATACATGTTGTCTACTTTCTTTGTTAGATGTCTTAACATATTAACCACACTTTTGTTTCTTTTTTTAAATTTTAATTATTTTATTGGATCTTTTTAGTTACACATGACAGTAGAGTTCATTTTGATATAATTATACAAGCATAAAATACATCTTATTCTAATTAGGACCCCAATCCTGTGAACATACATGATGGTGAGATTCATATATGTATATTGGAAAGTTATGTCAGATTCATTCCACTGTCTTTCCTTTTCCTATCCCTGTCCTTCCCTTCATCCCCTTTGTGTAATCCAATGAACTTCTATTCTTTCCCTCCCCCTGCATTGTGGGTTAGCTTCCATATATCAGAGAAAACATACAACATTTGTTTTTTGGGGGATTGGCTTATTTCACTCAGCACAATAGTCTCCAGATCCATCCCTTTACAGGCAAACATCATAAAGTCATTCTTTATGACTGGGTAATTCTCCAATGTGTATATACATCACAACTTCTTTCTCCATTCATCTGTTGAAGGGCACCAAGATTGGCTCCATAGCTTAGGTATTGTGAATTGTGCTGCTGTAGACATTGATGTGGCTGTGCCACTGTAGTATGCTGATTTTAAGTCCTTTGGATATATACCAAGGAGTGGGATAACTGGGTCAATGGAGGTTTCGTTCCTAGTTTTTCGAGGAATCTCTAATACTGCTTTCCAGAGTGGTTGCATTAATTTGTAGTCCCACAAACAATGCATGAGTGTACACTTTTCCCCACATCCTCACCAACATTTATTGTTACTTGTATTCTTGAGAATTGTCATTCTGATTGGGATGAAATCTCGGTGTAGTTTTAATTTGCATTTCTCTAATTGCTAGAGACGTTGAACAATTTTTTCATGTATTTGTTGACTGTTCATATTTCTTCTTTTCAGAAGTGTTTGTTCACTTCCTTTGCCCACTTATTGATTGGATTATTGTTTTTGGGGTGTTAATTTTTAAAATTTTTTCTTTTAGGTAAACATGACAGTAGGGTGTATTTTCACATATTTTATGTACATGGGGTGTAACTTATTCTAATTAGGATTCTGTTCTTGCAGTTGTACATAATGTCATAGTTGTTTTAAATGTATGATCTGATAATTCCTGGCCATTTCTGGGTCTTGTTTGGATGCTTATTTCTTTAAAATGCATTTTTTGCCTTTTAGTTTGTTTTTTAATATTTAATAGAAAGGTGTACACGATATGCTGGGTGAAAGGAATTGTAGTAAACAGCCCTTTAGCGGATGAGAGGAAGTGTTCTGTAGTCTTATGACTAGGTCATTTGGTGAGCCTATGCCTCTGGAATGTGAACTTTACCAGTTCATCTCAGACGCACCCCTTCAGATGGAACAGAATGGATAGAAGGGGCAGAAGCTGGATAGTTCCCGACATTCCCTGTGTGTTAGTTATCTTTTTGCTGCTGTGACAAAATAACTGAGATAAACAACCTAAAAGAAGAAAAGATGAATTTCGGCCCATGGTTTCAGAGGTCTCAATCCATAGTCACTCGCCCCCCCACCTCACTTTGGGCCAGTGGCAAGGTAGAACATCGTAGCCTGGAGGCCGTGGTTCAGCAAAGCTGCTCACCTCCTAGTAGCCAGGAAACAGAGAAAGAGCTCACTTTATAACAATGCTCATCTCCCCAAACCCATCAAGCTATGAATCCATAAGTGGGTTAACCACTGATGAGGTCAGAACCCTCAAAATCTAATCACCTCCCATAGACCCCACCTGGGAACAGTGCTGTGTTCCCAATCTTCAACAAACGGGTTTTGGGGCACACCTAAGATCCAGATCATAACACCATGTCATTTAGGCTCTCATGAAATCTCAGCAGGTTAGACTCTGGTAAAGAGTTTCTCCTGAGGAGAGACCTTATTTATAAGAAAAGAATGCTCTGACATTTCAAAGTGATTTGTTTTCTCCTTCCTCTGTTAGAAGTATGAGTGGGTTTTTCTTTAATGTTCATTATGAGAATCTGGAAGAGCTCCTGGGGGAAAAACACAAAAATGTGAGGATCCCCCTAATGACTGGAACCTCAAGATTCTATCTCTCAGACTCTCCCCTCAGATCCCCCATCAATTTGTCAACCACAGAACCACAGGTCTGATTTCTCTATTCTGGTAAATGTTCTGAGGAGGTGGGTTTCTGCTCTGGGAAGTTGTGATTTTCTGTATTTGCTTATTTGTCTCTCTGATCTAGGAGATAGAGGTTTCCCTGCGACCACACTTCTCTGACTGATCTAAGACCTGTTTTGCCCTCCACACCCTCATTTGTTCAGTTTTTAAATTTGTAATTAGGATAGAGTGGTGACTTCTAATGTCCTTATATGTTAGGCTGGAGACCAGAAGTCCTAAATATCTTTTCAGACAAATAAAAGCTGAGAAAATTTGTTGTTCACATACCTATCCTATAAAAACTTGGATCTATACAAAGAAATCAAGGTAGCTTGGAATGGATAAATTAAGACAAACATTAATTTTTTCTTAATTATCTAGAAGATAATTCTCTAAAGGGCAAAAAAGATAGGAATATATTGTGAGATTATAGCATATGATGAAGTAAAATATACAGCAACTGTAGCACAAAATTGGGAGAAATTGGAAATATTGTAAGGTCTTAAACTATCTATGAAGTAGTATATTATTATCTGAAGATTAATTGTGACTAATTAATGGTGCACATTGTAAACAAGAACCACCACTAAAATTTTATTTTAAAAAAGTATATATAATAAAACAATAATGGAGATAAAATCTAACCTTAAAAAATAGTCAATACAAGAGGGGGGAAGGACAAAGGATAGGAGAAAAATAGAGACATGACAGATTTAAATCCAACTACCTTAATAATTATATTAAATATAAATGGTCTAAAACATACAAATTAAAATCAAGATGGTTGGGCTGGGGGTATAGCTCAGTGGTAGAGCACTTGCCTCACATGCCCAAGGCTTGAGTTTCATTCTTAGCACTGAAAAAAAATAATTCAATATTGTCATCTTAGATGAAAAGCCAAAACCCAATCACATGCTGTCTAAAAGAAACTCATTCTAAGCACAAAAACATAGTTATGTTAAAAATAAAATGATGTCAAGAGAATGAAAAGACAAGATACAGACTGGGAAAAAATATTTGCAAAATACAAATGTGATTAAAATAAAAAACTATTTTCCAAACTCTTAAAGTTCCACAATGAGACAACAACTCAATTAAAAATGGGTAAATATGTAAACAGGCATCTCATCAAATAAGATATAGAGATGATAATTAAGCATATGAAAAGATGCTAAACATTATATGTCATTAAGGAATTGCAAATTAAGATGACAATGAGATACTATAGGTATCTGTTAGAATAGTGAAAATCAAAAACAGGTACAATACTAAATTCTGGTGAGGACATAAAGTTATAGGAACTCTCATTCATTGCTAGTAAGAATGAAATATAATGCAGGTATTTTGGAAAGTAGTGTGGCAGTTTCTTTCAAGGCTAACATATTCTTACTACACGATCTAGGAAATTGTTCTCCTTGGTGTTTACCCAAATGAGTTGAAAACCTACGTCCACACAAAAACCTTAACACAGGTGTTTATAGCAGCTTTATTCATAATCTCCAAAACCTGTTTGCAACTAAGATGTCCTCCAATAGGCAGATAGATAAGCAAACTATAGTACATTAACATGATGAAATAGGACTGCACAATATTTAACAAAGGAGGAGGTTTTAAACGCATATTGCTAAGTGAAAGAAGCCATGACATTTCAGAAGTGATAAAACTACACGGACTGTAAAAAAAAAAATCAGTGGTTACTGGGAGTTTGGGGTTGGGATGATGAGTAGATAGAACACAGAATTCGTAGAGCAATGACACCACTCTGTACGATACTGTAATGATAAATACATAGCATTATATATTTGTCAAAACCCCAAAACTATAAAACAAAAGTATGAACATAATATGAAATATGAACTTTGGTTATAACAATGCATCAATACCTATCATCAGTCATTACAGATATACCACATTAATGCAAGACATTACTAATGGGATAAAATGTGGAGGGAGGGGAAAAGGATAAATGGGAACACTCTGTACTCAGTTTTTCTGCAACCTAAAACTTCTCAAAAAAAAAAAAAAGTCTCAGGGCTGGGGAGTAGTTCAGTGGTAGAATGCATATTCAGCATGTGTGAGGCCCTGGGAGCAATCCTGAGCACCAAAAATAAAATAAAGTCTATTAATTTAATAAAAGGAAAATGATGTATTTTATACCATTAAAACACAAATAAAAAGAAAGCTGGCGTGGTTATTTAATATCAGACGAATTAGACTTCAGAAAAAGAAATATGACCATGTATAATAGTAAATTAGCAGTGGCACATACCTGTAATCCCAGCAGCTCAGGAGACTGAGGCAGGGGGATTGCAAGTTAAAAGCCAGCCCCAGCAACTTGGTGAGGCCCTAACCAACTTGGCCATACCCTCTCTCAAAATAAAACATAAAAAAATTTGGGAATGTAGTTCAGTGGTTAAGTGCTTCTGGGTTCAATCCCTGGTACCAAAAAACAAAAACGTGGTAAAACAACCAAGAAGACGTAAAAAAATCTTAATTGTATATGCACTTACAGGATTTTAAAATATATGAAGCAAAAACTTAGACAGCTGAAGAGAAATGTACACATCTATAGTTATTATTAGATTTTAGCTGTCCTTGGTTATCAATAGAACAGAGAAAAAAACAGGTGAGGATACAGAAGACCTAAACAGCACCATTAACAGCTTGCCCTTGTGGACATGCATAGAACATTCAATCCAACTACAGCAGAAACCACACTCAGGCACACATGAAATGGTCCCAAAGCAGACCATACTCTTGGCCAAAAAACAAATCTCAACAATTTTAAATGAATTGAAATCATACAAAGAATGTTCTCTGACTACAACAGAATAAAATTAGTGTAAATAACAAAGACATCTAGAAAATCCCCCAAATATTTGATAATTAAGCAACACGTTTTGAAATAGCTCATGAGTCAAAGTGGAAGTCATAAGGGAAGTTAGATAATATTTTCAGTAGGGTTTAAATGAACACAAAACATATTAAAATCTGTGTGGTGATCTTGACCAAGTGATCAAGGTTTACTTCACATTTTATGTCACTGCCTTGATGTGGTGCAACAGGAAGGGCACCTTCTTCTCCCAAAGCTGTCACTTTAACCATAAGAAAATATCAGATAAACCTAAGTTGATGGTCCTTTATAAATTATCAGTACTCTTGCCCAGTACTTTTTACTAAGAAGAATAAACAAAGGACACATCACTGAGATGTCCTAGAACACAAAAGGGACATCAGTGTTGGTGAAATAGGAATAAGGTTTGGGTCTTACGGTAACAGTAGTATACCAGCATTAATTTCCTGTTTTTCTTTTTTAAATTTACTTTTGGATACACAAAAGTATAAACATTGTACACATTAATGGGGTTCCAAGTTCTATTTCAGTACATCTATGCATTGTGTGAAGTTTAAATCAGGTTGAACATTTCTATCTTCTCAAACATTGTTCAGTTCTTTATAGTAAGAACTTTCAAAATCCTTTCCTCTAAAATGTTAATTTCTAACCAGATGAAGTGGTGCATGTTTTAACCCCAGTTTTTCAGGAGGTTAAGGCAGGAGGATGGTAATTCTGAGGCTAACCTGAGCAACTTACTGAGACCCTGTCTCAAAATAGAAAATAAAAAGGACTGGGGATGTAGTTCAGTAGTAGAGAGTGCCCCTGGGTGGAATCCAAGTATGAAAAAAAAAGTCTTAGTTTTGAAAATTGTACCATGGTTATGTAAGTAGCTAACATCAGGAAACATTGGGTGAAATATATAAGGGGATTTGGTAGTTAAGCAACATTCTCTGAAATAATTCATGAGTTGAAGTGGAAGTCATAGGGAAATTAGATATTTTCAGTAGAGTTTAAATGAACACAAAACATGGATGTTCTATGTTTATACTTATTATATAAACCCCATAGTCTCCCAATACAAAAGGGTTTTTTGTAATATTTGCATGATATCACCAAAATAATGTTTATAAGTAAATGTATATCATTAAATGCTTTTATTAAAATAGAATATAAGTTTCCAGTCAATAACCTAAACTTCCACTCTAAAAGCATAGAAAAAGAAGAGCAAATTACACAAAGCAAGGAGGAGGAAGGAAATTATTTAAGGGCAGAAGCCAGTGAAATTCAAAACAGAGGAATGGTAGAGAAAATCCATCAAGTCAACAGATCAATAAAACATAAACTTCTAATCAGATGGATATGAAGAAGAGGGAGGGAAGGAGATGGAAAAGAAGAGGAGGAGGAAAAGGAGGAGGCAGTGGAGGAAGAGGACACAAATTATCTAGAGCAGGAATGAATAAAGGGCTTTCACCAAAGGTTGTTCTGATTCTGACACTTATCAATGTGATAAGTTGGACAAAAGGGGCAAATCTCTTGAAAGACAGGAATTATCAAAAACTCACTCAAGAATAAATGGATAACATTTGTAATCTTATACTTATTAAAGTATATTCCGACAAAGGAAGCTCTGGCACAAATGGGTTTGTGGGTAAATTTTACCAACCACTTAAGCAAGAAATACTAGCAATTCTACACAAACTTTCATGGAAAATAGAAGAGAATGGAACACTTCTTAACTCATGTTATGAAACTAGCATTACCATGATAACAAAACCACAGAAAAAACAATAGAAGAAAAGAGGATCATAGACCAACATACCTGTGCACACAGTTGTGAAAATGTGAAAATGTTAGCAAAATGAATCTATCAATATGCCAAATGAAGAAAACATCATGACCAAGTGGAGTTTAACCCAGGAATACAGGTGAATTTGACGTTTAATACTCAATCCATTTATGACATCAACAGACAAAAAACAAAAAGAAAAAATAAGCTTGATTATATCAGTAGGTAAAGGAAGAACACTTGACAAAATTTAATTTTGTTCATGATAAATGTTCTCAGCAAACTAGGAAGTGAAAGGAATATTTATTGATTGATTGATTGTTCTATTAAGTTATACATGACAGCAGAATGCATTTTGATTCATTGTGCACAAATGGAGTATAGCTTTTCATTTCTCTGGTTGCACATGATGTAGAGTTACACTATTTGTGTAATCATGCATGTACATAGGGTAATGATGTTTGTCTCATTCCACCATCTTTCCTCCCCCACCGTCTCCTCTGCTTCCCTCATTTCCCTCTACACAATCCAACATTCCTCCATTCTTCCTTTACCCCTTCCCTGATCCTGTTATGTATCAGCATCCACTTATCAGAGAGATCATTCGGCCTTTGGTTTTTTGAGATTGACTTATTTCACTTAGCATGATACTCTCCAACTCCATCTATTTACCTGTCAATGCCATATTTTTATTCTTCTTTATGGCTGAGTAATATTCCATTGTGCATATATACCATAGTTTCTTTATTCATTCACAAGTGAAGGGTATCTAGGTTGTTTCCACAATCTAGCTACTGTGAATTGAGTTGCTATAAACTTTGATGTGGCTGCATCACTGTTTTATGCTGGTTTTAAGTGCTTTGGGTATAACCAGACAACAGCCATCTGCCTAAAACCTTTACCTTATATCATACTTAACCGTGAAAACTAAATACTTTCTACCTAAAATTGAAAATGAGAGGAAAGTATCTTCCCCCACTATTCCTACTCAACTATTATACCATAAGTCCTAGCCAATACAATAAGGTAAGAAAATAAATTAAAAGATATACCTATTGGGCCAGATTCAGAGTACATGCCTGCAATCAATCCCAGTAACTTGGTAGACTGAGGCAGGAGTATCACAAGTTTGAGGGCAGCTTAGCAACTGAGTGAGGCCCTATGCAACTTAGTGAGACCCTGTCTCAAAATAATAAATTTAAAAGGTGTAGATTGGAAACAAAGAAATAAAAATTATTTTTATTTGCAGATCTGCTTATCTATATGGAAAATTCTAAAGAATCTGTGACAGCTACTAGAATAAGTAGTTAAGAAAAGTCATAGAATAAAAAGTTAAAATAGAAAAGCAATTATCTTTCTTCGTATTAGTAATGATTAGAAATGAAAATTTAGAAAACAGTACGATTTAGGGTTGTAATGCAGGTCAGTGACGTGTGTCAGACCTGGGATTTGACCCCCATCCAGCACTGCAAACACAACAGCAATAACAGCAATAAGAGCAAACAGTATCATTTATAATATCACAGAAAACACAAAGTCGAGTCAGCTCCCTGTATCTGTGGGTTCCCCATCCATGGATCCAACCAACTACAGACTGAAAATATTCAAGGGCCAGGGGTGTAGCTCAGTGGTAAAGTGCTTTCCTAGCATGTGTGAGGCCCGAGGTTTGAGTCACTGCAACACACACACACACACACACACACACACACTGTTCAAAATCAAAATCAAAATCAAACTCACAGGGTTAAACATGTTCAGACACCTTTTGTCGTTAGTTCTCTAAGTAACACAGTATAACAATAATTTATGGAGCATTTGCATTATGTTTGGTACTATATGTAATATAGAGATGATTTAAAGTTTACAAGAGGATGTATGTAGGTTATATGGAAATACTACAGCTTTTTATAGAAGGGTCTTGAGTATCCATGAATTTTGGTATCTGCAGGGGGTCCTGAAACAGATCTCCTGTAGATACTGAGGGACATGATAACTAAATATAATGAAACAAAATAATGTCAAAAATGGTAATGACAAAAAAATCAAAGTAGACCCTCAATAATGGAGACTGTGTTCATGGATTATAAGGCTCAGATCTTTTAAGATGTTAATTCTCCCCTAAATTAATCTGTAGAGTCAATAAAATCCCAATCAAAATTCTAGCATACATAAAATTTAGTTATATTTTGATATGTCCCTAGTTCATTTGGGCTTTCATAACGAAATATTTTAGCCTGAGAAATTTATAAACAACGGAAATGTATTTCTCACAGTTCTGAAGGCTGAGAAGTCTAAGAACAAGGTGCTGACAGACTCAATGCATGGTAAGGGATCATTCTGTGCTCCAGAGATGGCACATTGCTACTGTGAACTCACATGGCAGAAGAGTGAAAGTGGGTAAACTTACTCCTTCAAGTCTTTTTCTAAGGGCACTAGACCCATCCATGAGAGTCATCATGACCTAATTGCCTCCCAAAGTCCCTTCTCCTGAATCTTCTTAAGGGTTAAGTTCCAACATATGGATTCTGGAGGGACAGCAACAATCAGGCTATTGCAGATACACCCACAATGAACATCTGAAAAGCAAATGAGGTAAACAATTCCATTAAAAATAGCATTGAGAAGAATGAAAGCCTTAGGAATAAGTTTAACCAAGGAGATGCAATACTTGTACACAGAAAAAGCTTTGCTCAAAGACAATATAGAAGACCTAAATAAATTGGAAAAAATACCATGTTCATGGTTTGGAAAATAATATTGTTAATATGGCAATACTCCACAATTGGTCTATAGATTCAGTGTAAACCCTATCAAACTTCTAATTACCTTTTTTTCACATAAACAGAAAAGTTACTCCTAAAATTCCTATTAACATACAAGGGACCTGGAATAGTCATGAAAAAGAAAGACAAAGTTACAGGTATCACCCTTATCGAGGTTAAAACTTAATACAAAGCTACGTTAATCAAAACAATGTGACATGCTGAATTATCACACCATACTCCACAAATAAGTACAATTACTATATGTTAATTTAAAATGTTTTAAAAGAGAGAACCCTCCCAAGCAGTATAATATCAGCATAAGGATTGACATGGATCAATAGACCAGAACTGACTCTAGAAATAAACTCAAAGGTCTATGGCCAATTGATTTTCAACAAGGGTACCAAGAAAATTCAATAGGGAAATACTATTTTTTTCAACAAATAGTACTGGGAGAACTAGAGATTCATAAAAGAATGTAAAAAGTGAAGTCAGATACTTAGCTCAGATCCTTATATTAAAAAAACTGAAAATGTATCAGAGACTTAGATGGAGGAGCTACAACTATAAAACTCTTAGAGAAAAATATGGGTATAGATTTTTGTGATGTTGGATTAGGCAATGTTTCTGAGATATATGACAGTTAAAATATGAGTAATCAAAGGAAAAATTAATTTGACTTCATCAATATTAAAATGGTATTAAAAAACACCATCAAGAAAGTGAATAGAGAAGGACTGGGGATGTAATTCAGTGGTAGAGTACTTGCCTGGCATATGTGAGGTCCTGGGTTCAATCACTAGTTTGAAAAAAAGGGAGACAGAGAGAGAGAGAGAGAGAGAGAGAGAGAGAGAGAGAGAGAGAGAGAGAGAGAGAGAGGAGAGAGAGAGAGAGAGAGAGGAAAGAAATAGCCCACACTCAATAGCCCACACTCCACAGAATGGGAGAAATATATGTGAATTATATATGTGAAAAGGGTCTAGTAGATTTAGTATCCAGAATATATATTTAAAAACCAGTTATATTGTTTAAAAATAAGCAAAGAATTTGAATAGACATTTCCCCCAAAGACATACAATGACCAGTAAGCACACAAAAAGATGCTCAGTGTTATTAATTATAAGGGAAATGTGAGTCTAAACCACATGACAATAATAAGATGGCAGTAATAATAAGAAGCAGAAAACAGTAAGTGGTGGTAAGCATTTGAAGAAATGGGAGCACTCAGACATTATGATGGGCATTCAAAATGGCATAGTCGGGGCTGGGGAGATAGCTCAGTCGGTAGAGTGCTTGCCTTGTAAGCACAAGGCCTAGTTTCGATCCCCGGCACCCCCCCCCCCAAAAAAATGGCATAGTCATTGCAGAAAACAGTCAGTTCCTTAAAAAGTTAGACATAGTCAACAAAGAAGCAGTAATTCAACTCCTAAGGGATATTCCAAAAGAACTGAAAACATGTTCACACAAAAACTTGGATATGAATGTTCACAGCACCACTATTCACAGAAGCAAACACCTACATATGATATCTATGATGAACCTTGAAACCATTAGTACAATAGTGCTTGCCAGAAACTGGGACAAGGCAGGGAATAAGGGAGGACTACCAATGGGTAGTTGGCTTCTTTAGGGGTGATGAAAATAGTAGATAGTAGATAGTAGGGATGGTCCACAGACTTATGAATATACTAAAAGCTGGTGAATTGGTGACTTTTATGGTATGTGAATGAAATAAAAAAATTTTAAATGTTAGTCCTTCCCATTCTCCCTTTTCTCCTTCTTCTTTTACCTTTTCTTCTCCTCCTCCCCTCCTCCTCCTCCCCCTCCCTTCCTCATCCTCCTCCTCTTCCTCCTCCACCTCTCTGTTTGGTGGTTCTGAGGATTAAACGCATGGCCTCATGTATGCTAGGCAAGTCCTCTATCACAGAGCTAGGTCATACCTTGGCCTACCCCATTCTTAAAGATGATGCAGAGGCTTCAGCACTGTGAGACCGTGGACACACCTCTGAGAATCTACTCCGATTGCTCCTCTGGTCACTATACCAGTAATTATGGTTGAGTTACTATATAACCCAACTGAGGAAATGCTGGTCCTGATAAGAGAGAAAGAAACCACTGTACATTAAGGAAGTGACAGGACTCAGACAACATGTTCCATGAGGATCTAGAGTTTTATGGGGCCAGGATCCTGAGGGTGATGGTTCAAGGGGATGCCTGGTGACAGGTAAATGGGCACGAGTGCCTTTATTCTTACCTTGAGCCATGCTTCTCTTCGTACAATGTACTCCACCCAGAATTCTGACCACCAGGAGGATTCTGGCATCACCTTGCAGGCTATGATCTAAAGCAGGACATTTTCAGCTTGCTTCCGTATTTTGAGCTAACCCATCTATGGATGAAGCTTGGTCACTTTCCTCCTCTATCTGCCGGTCACAAAAGAGTGCCCATGTGGTCAGGGGTGTGAGCTGAGGGCAGGGAATCACTACAACTGTGGAGCATCCTGTGGGGAACTGGACTACTGGCCCCTGTAGCTTACGTACACACTCTGACTCTGCTCCATGTAATCCTGGATGAACCCTTGCCTCCTATAAGAACTGCTGCTGGGACAGCCCTATTTTATGACTTGGTAGACCTAAAAGATTGGAACTCAGGATTGGGGGAAATCTGATGGATCTGAGAACCTGACAGTGAACACAGGAGTTGGCCTTCTTACTTGCTGGCTACTCCATAGTCAAACACTTCATTTCTACCAGACACTAGTGGCGTGCTGTGAACTGCTTTTTGAATGGTAGTTTTTGTTGTTGTTGTTGTTTTAATGAGGATGCCGCAGGGTTTGCGGCCTTAATCAGACCCAAATATTGCCATATATTTCATGTGGCATCCTCTGCAATCACACTTACTCCCAACACTCTAGTAGGGTATTCCTGGTTGTGTGGCCTAAGTGGCAGAGTTTCTTGCATCACAGCTTCGATTCACTGTGAGATCCTTTCCTGCTATGGACCCCAATCAAAGCTGGAAGATCTCTGTTTTTACTGGGAAATGGTAGAAGCAGTATTCTGAATTGTGGGATATGTTGCTCTGGACCAACCAGTGGATCTCAAAAGACTTCAATGGAATAGGAACCTGAATTTCCACAAGGTTTAGTTCTTACCCTTAGAATTTTATCACTTGCCCAAAACTAATACAGCTATGTACTGTCAAATATGTAACTTATCAAACAATAGAAGAGACCCTTGATATGATACCATCACTCAACAAAACCTACTAGCCATTTGGTAGCAAATTAATTAAACTGGACCCTTTCGCCCTGAATTACAAATCCATCTCAGCTGAGACCAACACATGCTGAGTATTGGTTTACCCTAGCTGCCCCAGAGCCTTGTCCAACACCACTATCCAAAGACCTGGTGCCCAGATAGAAATGCTTCTACCAGACGAGACAGAAAGAGCCTCATTGAAATCCGAGCTTTGGTCTCTGCACTGTCACTTTGAGCTCCTCACGCCAATAGAATGGCAAGGGCTGAAAGGAGGTACTGTACTGGCAAGGGTCATCAACCCTAATCATCAAGAGAAGGCAGTGTTGCTCTTGCATAATGGAGATGGAGAAGAATATAGCACTTGGATGATCCACCGGGGGATTGGGGTTTCTTAGAACTCCCTGCCAAATTTTAATGGTAAATAAGTAGATCAGTCATGGCCTCCCATGACCCTGGCAAATAGGGCTCATCCTTAAGGATAAAGGTATGAGCCAGCCTAACTGTCACACCACTTCCTCCAGCAGAAGCACAAGCCTGACATGTGAATGATGAACACCTCAGCAGTGTGCTATTGGGGCAAGACAATGACTCGGGGTGCAAATGAGCACACCCCAGTGCTCTTGTTATTTTTCAGACCTCTCTGGAACTTTGAAACCACCACCACATCTCAAGGTTGGGAGATGGGATCATCTGATATTGGATTCCCGCAACTCTGCAAGAATGGGAGCTAAAACAGAAAAGGATACTTCAAAATATTGTTTGGGCAAATTTTTCCCTGTCTCAGAGCCTTTGCACCTGCTATTCGTCCTGCCTGGAATACTTAAATAGATCTTTCACACAGCTGATTCTTTATAGTCCAAATGTCATCATCTTAAAAGATGTTTTGCCCTGATCAACAAACTTCTCCATCACAGATATTCTCCCTTATACCATTCAAAAATTAATTCCTTCATAAGACTTCTAAAGAGTGCATTCATTTTATTTATTGATTTAAAAAATTTATTTATTGTCCAATTCTAACACTGGAATTAATCTTCACAAAGGCAGAAATTTTGGTGGTTGTAGTCACTGCAATCTATTCAGATATCTGGAACATCGTAGGTGCTGAGTAAACATTCACTACATGACTGTGTTAAAAAGAGTAACAAAACTAGACTGGAAGTTAGGGATAGATTATCTCAATGAGCCAATGGGAACAAAAAACCTAGAGGAAATATGCCAAATACATGCATCCTAAGCATGCTGCTTTTAGCTGATCCAACCTCAAAATCATGGATGTTGGTGCCAAATGCCCTGCTCTTTCTATGGAATCACTAATAACACAGCAAATAACAGGTGCTGCAGCTGTTCTGAGAATATGGCAAGCAGCACTGAGGTCATATGCAGAAGGCAAAGAAAGTGAACTACGGTTAGTGCCAGCTCTACTATACCTACTACCTCTTGTCTGGGTAATTCTTAGTGGTGAACAGGATTACTCACAAATAGCCACTGCAGCAGGGAGAACTGGGAGAGCTTGGCACATATTCAGTGCACAAGAGAACCCACACCACATTTCTGTTCACTGCCTTTTCTAAGTTCTTTACCAATGCTTCTTGAGGCGCCATAAAGACACCGCTCCAGCGTTCAGGCAGGATGAAAGGAGATGCAAGGTTTGGCTATGGATAATCTGTACCTAGAACCAAAGTGTTCAGGAAGTGTGACACTTTTTTAAAAATTTAATTTAATTTTTTTAAAAAATTTTTATGCAGTGCTGAGGACTGAACCCAGTGCCTCACACATGCTAGGCAGGTGCTCTACCACTGAACCACTACGCTGGTCCGGGTGTAACATTTAAAGAGGCCTGAAATACCATTCGCTCAGTTTGTAATTATTTTTTTCCCAGTTAATCTTGGGAATATAAAATTTACAAACTGCGATTACTATCCATTGTACTAGTAAAGTAGACCCTGGGTCACTTTCCAAATTATAAGCTCATGTAACAAATAGAACGAGTCAGGCTCAAAAGAAAACTCCTTGTCTGAATCACTCCTTTTATTTTGACAAGTTAACCTGTTATTAAAAGATCAGAGGAGGGATGAGGATGTAGCTCAGTTGGTAGAGTGCATGCCTTGCATGCACAAGGCCCTGGGTTCAATCCCTAGCACAACACACACAAATAAGAGGAGGATCTTCAGATCGTACCAACTTCAGATTGGCTAAAGGAGTATAACAATTTCAATATTGCCAATCATTTTCCTTTTCAAAGGAGTGAATAAGAATGAGTAAGAAAGACTTTTCTTCTGAAGCCCTCAAAGGTTTGCAGCAAAACTCTCTGGAACCCCCAAAAGTGGAGGTCTAAGCTTGCCATAACTTTGAAAGAAAGAAATCTTAAAAGCAGTGTGATAATATCTGAATTTTTTCCCATTCATATGTTTATTTCATTATTTTCACATTTTTTATTGGTGTATTATAATTTTATATAATGGGGATTTGTTGTTCCATATTCATATATGCATACAATGTAAAAATATAATTTGGCCAATATCATTCCCAGTACTGAATGTTATTTAATACAGCTTTGGGTAGAGAAAGAAGGACATCTAGGAATCCTGAGATTTCTTTTACCTTGTTGTTCATTTGAAAAATCAGCTTAAAAATTAGGCAGTGGCATATGCATTTAATCCCAGTGACTTGGGATGTTGAGGCAGGAGGATCTCAAGTTTGAGGACAGTCTGGGAACTTAGCAAGACTCTGTCTCAAAATAAAGATTAAAAAGGGGTGGCAAAATAGCTCAATGGTAAAGTGTCCCTGGGTTCAGTTCCCAGTATTAAACAAAAAAAGTTAAAACATTATTTTTAGGAGCAAAAAATCAGTCCCAGTCTAGAGAAGGAAATGACACCAATGGTTCTGAATTTTTACTCCTCAGTGGAGAGACTGACAACGTAAGGAGTAAGAAAGAAGAGGTGCTGTACAGTGGGGAAAGTTCTGCAGGTGATTCTGCAACCCCTGCCTTCCTCTTCCTCCTCCTGTTTCCACTACTGGCTACCATGTGACAGGGCTGTGATACCAGGTTAATTAATTAATTAATTAATTACACTTAGGAGGCTGAGGCAGGAAGATCTCAAGTCTGAGGACAGTCTGGGAACTTAGCAAGTTCTTAGCAAGTTCTGCTAAGTTCCCAGACTGTCTCAAAATAAAAATGAAAATGGGCTTGTGAGGCAGCTCAATGGTAAAGCACCCCTGGGTTCAATCCCCAGTATCCCCCCAAAAAAAAAAAAAACAAACCAAAAGTCAAACTGATCACAGAAGAGTGATTACTGGAGGCTGGGAAAGGTGAGGAAAGGAATGGATGAAGGGAGATTGGACAACTGTACCAAAGCACAAGTAGAGAGGAGTCAGTTCTTGTTGCTCTGCAGCACAGGGGGATGACTACGGAATATCCTGCTACCTATTTTATGAAGATCTAGAGAGAGAGCTCAGACTCCAAACATAAAGAAATGGTAAGGAGAGGGAAATGCTGAATGCCCTGATTTGATTGGTGCATGCTGTGTGCATGTGTTAAAATCTTACACTGAACCCCAATAAATACAAGTTGGGGAAAAATATAGTAAAATTAAGCTAAAAATAAATCTGGGAAATTCTAGCATAAATAAATTATGGGATCTCAACCCTTGAGATTTTGATTGCACACAAACCCTTGCAGTCCTTGCATGGCATGCCTGTATTGCCCTTCATACGTAACTCAAGATTCACCCCACAATTCCCTGTCTCATCAGGCTCCGAAGCCTCAATCTCAAATTCCCATGAAGTTGAAGTGAAAATAAATATGTAGATCTTAGATATGCCATGCTAAAAAGTGAGGAGAACAGTTACCTTCCCATCTATTATAATTAAGAACATAGTATGAGAATGAGAGGCCCTTCTAGCGGAACAGCGGTCACCTGCCCCTTTGGGATGAAGGACTTGAGCAGACAGGCAGGTGAGACTAGAACCCAGGCAGGAAGTGCAGATGTAGAAAGTAAGTTTGCATCCACAGACCAGACACCAATTCATGCATTTGTACATGATGGAGACAGAAAGTTTCTCATAGAAAGTGGTCAGGAAAGATGACTAAAAAGGACTGCTACTCTTAGAAAATATTTAATCCTGGACAGATGAGGAACACCACAGACTAGAGTCCCAGAGGTGACCCACAGAAAGAAGATGACTTTGGTTTTTCAAGGTCTATGTGGTTTTCTCAATAAAAGCTGTACCTGAAGCACCAAGGATATTTTTTCCCAGACTTCGAGACTAACTAGTCAGGTGATCCTAACTGTAGAGACACCTGCTCACAGATCCTGGTTGGGCAGCAGGGAGAGGGGTTTGATTCAGGTACATCTTCAGGTTAAGGAAACAAATTTAGTTTAGACCTGGATCTTCCAAGAAGCACTGTCTGAACGTTCAGGCTACACAACTAGATCCCAGGCACTGAACTACATACCTCCTTTAGAGCCCCTACTTGGTTATTTTAAAAGTGCTTTTTCATATGTATGTCTTCCAGAAAAAGATGGTCTCTGCATGGAAATAGACACTGTTTTCTTTGCCTTTCTATTCCTGATTCCCAAAGAGTGACCAGCACATCTGAGGTGTTGAGGGGACATTTGTTTCCCTGGCTGACTCAGCTGGTCCCTTCCAAAGCACAAAGTGTCTGTCTTTTCTGTTTCCCTCAGTCACTCAAGGGGCCTGTGTGGGGTTTAAATATTGGTGCTCAAAGCAAAAGAATGAAGTGCCCTCCCTATCAACAGGGGAGTGAGGTCTTCCTGAAGTGAACAGCAGAGGAGACTAGCACAGGTAGGGGCCAAGGACCTGTGCATCCATCACTTTCCATCTCAGGAACTAATATCAACTTCAGGTTGAGCAGACAGGCAGGTGAGACTGGAACCCAGGCAGGAAGGAGGCTTGGAGGAGACAAACCGTGATAGGAATAGGGAATGAAAGCTGTTTTCTCTTCTGGGGCTACTTTAAAATAGTTCCCAGAGATTTATCCTTGAGAATCTAGAGGCCCCTGAGCAAGAAGGAAAAGGTCTCTGACCTTTTTTCTGCAACTTAGTACACATTCTAGATGAATGATGTGTGGTCCTTCCTCAAATGATAATCCAAATGATCAACAACAACAACAAAAACAACAACAAAAAACCCCTTCTAATACCATAATCAACAACCTCACAGGGAAAAAAAAAACAGGGTTAGTTAGTGGCAGTCTTCAAACTAGCCTAGGAACTCTGTCTTCCCAGGACTAAATGAAGACACAGTGAGCAGTTTATCTAGTACCTGCATCAGGATGAGAAACTAAAGGTCAGAGAGGCCGTGGAATTTATCCAAATGCACAGCTAGAACACGACAAGGCAGGCTTCCCAATTCCTGTGCCTGTGCTCTGTGTTATTTGTGGACACAGGTAAGAAGAATCAACCAAGAATAATCTGGCAACTATGGCTCAGCTGGAAGAGAGGAAAGGGCAAGAAGGCAGACAAGACAGAGTCTCAGGTTGACACCAACACTTCATACCTGGAAAAATTCTGCTGTTTAATCTGTCAGCCCAGTGATGAACTGAATTCTTTGTTTCTTTTGACCAATCACAGGATCTTCCTCTTCTGTCAAAAATAGACTGGATGGGGAAAATCAGGTGGAAGAGATGTTGTGGGGAGAAGAGGGGATGAGTTTAAGCCAGGGGTTCACTGGGGCAGATGATGAGGGCTTGGCTCAGCAGGGCTCTGAGATCAAGCCTCTTATCTCTGTATACTGCATCGGGATGGTCATTACTGGCTCAGAAATGCCACGTCAGGGGGTTTAGAGTCAGAAAGTCAAACTCCAGTTAAAAAGAGAGTGTGGCCAGCATGGTAGTGCACACCTGTAATCCCAGTGACTCTGGAGGCTGAGGTAGGAGGATCGCCAAGTTTGAGGGCAGACTGAGCAACTTAGTGAGACCCTGTCTCGACATAACAAATGACAAGGGCTGAAGATGTAGCTTAGTGATACAGTCCCCTGAGTTCAGTCCCCAGTACCAAAATAATAAATAAATAAATAAAAATAAGGAGAGTATGAAGGATGGGACTGAATCACTCCCGGGGCCCATATACAAACACAAATTTCACACATACCCACAGGAACACATGCCCACATGCAGGCAGGTACCCGGAGTCACAGCTAAGCACAGTGTGAGAGACAAAGAGTAAACAAAAGAGAGACATCAAGTGAACAGAAGGTCCGAGGGAGGACTGAGACCCTGCCCTCTCCAGATGGCCTTTGGCTGATAATCCTGACCTTGGATGCATGATTAGAAGCTGAAGTGAATCATTGCATCTGGAAAATAAAATAATCTCACTTTAAATTATTTACCTGCTTACGTGCTAGGCAGAACCATCATTAATTGTCTCATTCATTTGGGATTTTTAAGACTATATTCTGAAATTCTAAAATCATAAAGTTAGGTTTAGAGAAAATATAACAAATTCATAGACATTCCTCATGCAGGCCTGTCAAATCTTAACGTTAGCCATATGTAGCAAAGATTAGCTACCTTTTTCTTTCTCTCTTTCTCCCTTCCTTCCTCCTTCCTTCCTTCCTTCCTTCCTTCCTTTCTTTCTTTCTTTCTTTCTTTCTTTCTTTCTTTCTTTCTTTCTTTCTTTCTTTCTTTCTTTCTTTCTTTTTCTTCCCTTTTTCAGTAGAAAGGATTTCCTGATTTTATTTAATAATGAACCCAGGGTTGGGGAAAGACTATTTCTTCCCATCTCACTTGCATCCTGGGTATGGCCCTATCTTTTGAAAAATAATTTGTAAGCAATTGTTGGTATAGGAGACTTCCAGGGAAGCTTGTTAAAAAGGGACACCTAGGTGGGGCAGGTTATTTTTTGGTTTGGCCCTTCTGCCTACATCTAGTCTCAGCCCTGGGTATAGGTCTAGCAGCTATCTTGTGGTATGAGGATGAAAGCCAAGCACTAAAAAAGATGAAATGGGAAGGTCCCTGGTGATAGTATGGCATCACTGTAATGGTGCTAGATCATCTTCCTCCTTACATCTACTTATGTGAAAGAATAAACTCTTACATGTTTCTATTACAAGTAGTCAAATGCAATGGCAAACTGATACATTAATTATGGAACATTTTTAAAAATTAAAAGACTACAGATAACATTGAATATCCTGTATAGCCTTTTCCAATCCCACTTTCCTCTGTAGCTCCCCCAAAATAATTACTATCCTAAAATGAGTGCTGCTTTATTCTGGAGCATGTTTTTATATATTTACTATTTGTGTTAAAAGTATTTTTTTCCATGTATTTAAACTTGTACAAATTGTATTACAATGCACATAGCCTTCTATAAGTTTTTTTTGACAGTATATTTTTTCAGATTATCTATGAGAAACATGTAGCTCTTGTTCACTCATTTCCATTATAGCTGAATAATGACTCATGCATATTCCACAAATTATCCATTCTCCTTTGATGAGTATTCAGATTTCTACAAGATTTTACTATTAAAGCAAAACTGTAATGACCATTTTATTACATTTCCTTTATTATAACACATATTCAAGTGTTTCATTAGGGCAATGGTCTTTAAACTAGGGTACATGTGCCCTAAGTTTTGGACAATTTTAGCAAGGAATATTCAGGAACTTATTCCCAGGTCTTTAAATTCTGAATATAGTTTTGCACAGCTTTGTTTAATTTCTCTTTTCAAATAATGTGTCCCTCCACTATTCAAAAGAAAAGCCTATGCCTTGTGTACCTAGAATCTTACCCATACCTACAAAGTAACTAGGAAACAGGAAATGGGACAATTATCAGAATGAGTAAGTAAGCATCAGGTTTACTTATATTAGCAGAGTGTTCTAGAGACATCAGAGAAACAGGCTAGGATGGCAGAAAGGGTACACTGTAGTGTTTTTAACGTTACTATTTCACATATATCACCTAGGGCCTTGCTTCCAGAAG
Organism: Sciurus carolinensis; assembly: GCF_902686445.1. Taxonomy (NCBI): domain Eukaryota; kingdom Metazoa; phylum Chordata; class Mammalia; order Rodentia; family Sciuridae; genus Sciurus; species Sciurus carolinensis. The sequence continues at coordinate 138,166,436 of NC_062218.1, read as the reverse complement.
GAAGAGGCCCCACCTTGAGTGGAGAAATACTGGGAGAACATCTGAGACTTAGTGGATCAGAGATCTGGCGTGTGGATATATCTGATGAAGACTTTACAAACTGCAGTGGACCACAGGTGGTAGTATAGAAAAAGCACTATTTGGGGAGGAGAAGAGGAACCTTGGAAAGTGAAATGTCCCTTAGGGGTTTGGTGGTGAAGAGAAGGAGGAAGTGGCCAAAAGTAAGGACCTTATTAAATTTTATGTTAAGAAATAACTCAAACAGGAATGGTTAAAAAAAAAGAAAAGGTACTACTAAATAAAGAAACTGCATTTGGCTGTAGGAATAGAAGAGAAACACTTTGCCCTGAGATCACTGGTCCAGGAAAACTCCCAAATAAAAGAGAACTCAATATCTATACTTATTATAAATAGAAAAACATAAAATAAAAATCAACACTTTGCAGAAGTCGAAAACACAACAAAACAATCCAGCCCCAGCCAAGAAACAGAGGACTATTATAATAAGACATTGATATAAATTAAATATAATTGAAAAATTATTGATATGATGGAACACCACAAATCAGAAATTGAAAAACTCAGAATGGATATGGATAAGAAAAATTATAAAATAGTTACTGATAATACTCAGTAGAAATGTTGAAGAAAACAATAAAATTATCTCAGAAATTAAGGATAAATTATAAGGTGCTCAAGAAAAAAAAAGAGATATGACCAAACATGTACTAAGAGGAGAGACTAAAAAAAGTTGAGACAGAAAAAAAAAAAAAAAAAAAAAAGAATACAGAGGAAAACAGGGATTAGAAATAGTGATAAACATGAAAGACTGGCAAAGAAGAGAAACATAGGTATAATTGAAGTCTGTAAAAAAAGAAAAATCAAAGAATGGAGATGACCTAGAATGGACAAATCTAAGATATATTCTAATAAATTAGGCAACTAAAACATAACAAATATTATATATTTGTATATTATCCTAAAATAATATGTCAAACTGAGACAAAATATATCAATCATATGAATAAAAAGAAATTATTATTATTAAGAATAGTAGATTTTAATATGGCAGAGTATGCTCCTATCAGACTAAACCACCCACAAATAACAACCATAAACACTTGACAAAAAAACAGAAGAAGAAATCCCAATTTCTAAAGAGCATGGGAGAATTAAACAAGATCAGGCAGGTTCTGGATAAAAGTCAACACTTGGAAGAAAAGTATATGGTGATTTCCCATTTTTAAAATGGTTATTAGCCTCAGGACAGGCCACAGTTGATGGTACATGAAGCAGCTGAAGTTATGACCAAAAAACCCCCAGCAACAGTTTTTCCAACCTGAAGAACAAGTGTTTAGGGTTTGGGGTGATCATAAATGATGAAAAGTGAGGAGAAAACCCCAATACAGAGAGGAGGTGAGAGACTCCAAATTCTATGTACAAAGTCTGTCCAAATCTCTCCAAGACCTCTAAACAACACATATTTAGGTTGGACTGCAAGTAACCCATCCAGGAATAAAAGAACTAGACTGCACAGAAAACATAGTTTGCAGTCTACATCCAGCCAAGTTGATTGCCTGCTATTAACAACAACAGTCTTCAAAGGAATATAACAGAATCTAGAATCCCCACATCATAATATTCAGAGCAACCAGGATACAATAAAAAACAACTGGTCTTATGAAAAGTGGGAACATGTAACACAGTCTGAGGATAAGACACAGAAATCAACCCAAAGGCGATACAGATGGTAGCATTTACAGACAAGGATTTCAAAACAGTTATTATCACCACATTCAATCATGTAAGGAAAAATAAGACTAGTAATTAATGCAAAGAAGAGAGACCTCAGGGCTGAGGGTATAGCTCAGTGGTAGAGCACTTGTCCAGCACGAGTGTGAGGCCCAAGGCCCTGGGTTTAATCCCTAGCACCACCAAAAAAAAAAGATATCTCTTCATAAAAGAACTAAGAACAACAACAATAATAAAATTCTGACTTTCTTGGGACTCTTATAACAGCACTAATTCCATTCATAAGGGCTCCACCTTTATGACCTAATTACCACCCAAAGGCCCCACCACCTAATACCAACACGGTGGGGTTAGGATTTCCACATATAAATTGGCAGGGTTGAGGGGACAAATATTCAATACATAACACCTTTCTATTTTTTCCCATAAGGGTATTCAATTTTTCAGCACCATCTATTAAAACATTCACTCCTTTCCCATGAAAATGCAGTGATATTTGTCACAAATGGACTATTTTTGGATGGTTTTATTCATTTTTTTTTTTTGTCTGACCTTCTGCTAAAAACATACTTCTTTTTTTCATGATAGAAGAACTATTTATTGTTGTCCTTACAAAATTTCCATCTTAATATTCCTAAATCTATGAAGTTTACAGACACAGTCTCTTGAGACATAAAAAAATAAAATGCCAGCTAGCCCACTTCTTGGCCTATACCCAAAGGACTTAAAATCAGCATATTACAGAGATACAGCCACATCAATGTTCATAGCTGCTCAGTTCACAATAGCCAGATTGTGGAACCAACCTAGATGTCCTTCAATTGATGAATGGATAAAGAAAATGTGGTATATATATATACAATGGAATATTACTCAGCCATAAAGAATGATAAATTTATGGCATTTGCAGGCAAATGGATGAAATTGGAGAATATCATGCTAAGTGAGATAAGCCAATCTCAAAAAAACAAAGGACGAATGATCTCGCTAATAAGTGGATGATGACACATAATGGAGGGTGGGAGGGGTTAGTGTTAGGGTTAGAGTTAGGGTTAGGGAGGGGTGCAAGAATGGAGGAAGGAAGGACTGTATAGAGGGAAAAGAGGGGTGGGAGGGGTGGGGGGGAAGGGAAAAATAACTAAATGAATCAAACAGCATTACTCTATATAAATTTATGATTACACAAATGGTATGATTTACGCCATGTACAAACAGAGAAACAACATGTATCCCATTTGTTTACAATAAAATAATAATAAATAAAAAAATAAAACGAATGTGACAATGTGTTTTAGATTCTATTCTTTGTATTTTAGTGACTTGAATCTGTTTTGGGATATCTATCTTCATGCCATCCTGATTTTGAAAATTGGGGGGGGTGCTCTTTTCTTTATTGATGACATGGTTTGATTATCATGTACTAGAAATGACCTCAACATATACTTGATCATGCTTTTTAATTATTGTCAGAAATAGTGACATAAATTCAACTATTCAAAACTCAAATCATAAGTTTTGGCAGATGTCCTCCAGCAGTTATTGGCTTCTATAAAACCAGTTTGTATTACAGGTCAAATCATTCAGTTACCTATGGATACATTTTACCAATTAATCTGTCTTGAAGGTTCACCAGGAGTTAAATTGTTTAAAATGAAGTAACTGTTACAGATATAGTTTGTGAGGTGTCTTATTATGACTGGGAGTGGGTAGGAATAATGATAACTCCCACCTCAATCACTATCTTAATTATTATAGCTTTGTTAAGTCTTGACATAGGAAGTATAAGCTCTCCAAGGTTATTCTTTTTCTTTAAAATAGTTTTGCTATAGTTTGGATCTTGAATGCTCATTAAAGGCTTAGTTGCCAGCCTGTGTGGCACTATTGGAAGGTGGTGGAAACTTCAGGAGATAGGGCCTAGTGGAAGGAAGTTAGGTCAGTGGAGTTGAGCCCTGGAAGGGGATATTGAGACTCTGGCCCCTTCCTGTCTTTTTACTTCCTTGGCCATGTGCTCTCAGCCATTTTGTGTTGCCTTACCACAGGCCCAAAGGCAGGAACCAAGAGACCAGGGACTGAAACCTCTTTGTCTTTCCTCTTAAATCTTTATGCTTTTCATTTACTTTTCTTGCCTTAATACACTGGCTAAGACTTCCACCATGTGCTAAACAAAAATGGTGAGAGGGAGCATCTAGTTTTATTCCTAAAGTCAGAGGGAAATTTTAAACTATTTTACCCTTAAGTAAGATGCTAGTGTGAAGTTTGGGGTTTTTTTTTTGTTTGTTTGTTTTTTTAGAAAACCCTTCATCACATTGAGGAAGCTTCCTTCCATTCTTTGTTCAATAAGAGGCTTTACAATAAGCAGATGTCAGATTTTACAAATTCTTTTTCATTATCTACAGAGATTATTATGTAGCTTTTCTCTGTTCTTTTGTTGTGGTAAAATAGATTGATATATTTTTAAATAGGAAACCAACTTTTCACTAATGAAACCAATCTAATTTAATTTTGATGCATTTACTCATTTTGTATGTTGCTGGATTTTGATTTGTTAATGATTCGCTTAAGATTTTTGGACTGTGTTCATGAGGGAGATACTGGCCTAAAGTTTTCCTTTTGTTATGATGTCATGGTTAGGTTTTGCCATAATAGTTTTGCTGTCCTCATAAAAATAGTTGGGAGTTTTAAAACAGGTCATTTCAATGCTATTTAAACCATTCCAGGCCACAGAAGAGAAATGAAAACACTCCAATTTATTTTATGAAGCCAGAACAACTATAATACCAAAACTTCATTAATATAGGTCAGAAAGAAAACTCTAATAATAAATAAATAAAATTAAAGAAAAAGAAAAAAAGAAAAATTCCCCAATTCTTACTTATAGAAATAGAAATAAAATTACAAATAAAATATTGGTGAGTAAGAATTCCTGCTGTATAAATATATCATTATAAGAAAACAAAAAGAAATAGCAAGATCCTTTCTCATTTCCAAAGAATTGCTGAGAACTGCAATAAAAGGAAATCCTATTACCTGGTGACGTGTGGGTTGCTGACTCATGCTGTCTTTGAAGGAAGCTGTGGCGCCCAGTTGTCACGAGGTACCTACAGAAAAGCCTCTCGAGTTGCAGGGTCTGGAGAACACAAAGTCCCAGGTCTAAGTCCCAGGACCCTGTGGCTGCAGGCATGGGCCTTGCCCATTAGGCCCAGCTTTCTCAGTCCTCAGATATGAAGCAAAAGTTTTTTCTTGGTTGGCACACAGATCCTTCAATGCCTTCTCTCTCCCAGAAACCTCCCACCTCACATCCATAAAAGACCTAGGAGGGAAGTCACTCTTACACTGGCCTTGAACAACAGCAATAACTCAACTTAAGTGGGCTGGGAGAGAGCCTTGTCTTTATCTTCCTAAAATATACAGGGATGGCTGGCTTCCTCCCGTGATTGAACGCCTTTGTGGTTTTGGTTCTCTACAGGCTTGCTGTCCCTAGTGTGGCCCAACTACCAGTACTGGCTGGGAAACTGTTAGAAACACAGAGTCCTGGGCTCTACAGAATCGACTCAGAATCTGCAATTTTATAAGATCAGTAGGTGATTCTTGTACACATGAACCCATTTTAAGTCCCAGGTTTTCAATTCCACAAATATTTCAATGAAATTTCAATCCAGGTACATTAAAATAGGTTGGAAATCATCATCTAGAGCTTATATATCCTTTTTCTGTATTTCCATTTATATTTTTAATTGTTCTAATCATTCGCCTATTATTTTTCTCAAAAGAAGAAACCTCTAAAAATAAAATTATTTCAAAATTACCATAAGTGGTATATTTGTTGCTCATTTTAAGTTTTTATAGATATTCCACATCTGGGATGATGGGACAATATGGTTAAACAAAGTCCAGGTTTGACATCATTATCTACCTGGCCCTCCACAACATGAGCTGGCCTGTGTTAAAATCCTGAACACCATAATTTCCTTTTCAAATTTTATGCTCTACTGATATTATATGATATAATTACTGTATTCAGCAATTCTCAAATTAGAGTGTAATTTTTCTTACTGTATATTTTTATATGGTTTGGCAATAGCCTAAAGCTTCTCTTATATTTTCTACATGGAAATCTTGTTTAGGAGTCTTTTTCCTTGTGAACATTCGCTCCTCTTTGTCCTATATTAGAGTTAATTGTCTCTTCTGTGTGCCACCAAACTTAGCACAGGCCACTATTATGTTAAAAGTAATCAAATTGCATTTTAATTTTTCTTTAATAAGTTACTATCTTCCAGGGAAGGGTCAGACATTATTCATTTTTGCACATGTACCATTAGTACTGAGCCAGGAACAAGAGTGGGTACAAACAGTGGTTACTCATTCCCACATAGAGGCAAAAAAAAAAAAAAAAAAAAAAAAAAGAAAGAAAGAAAAGAAAAAAACTTTCCAGTCAGTAAACTATCAAGAAAATGCCCCAAGAATTAATCAAAGTGGAATACAATAAAGATAAGATGGAAGACTACCAAAAAAAAAAAGTTCCTCTCCCCCAGTCACATAATTTTTTAAAAGGTTGGATAAATGACGAATGTAAGAATTTTAATGCCTAGCACCTAATTAGCAATCAATAAAAATAAGTGTTAAATATAACCATAACACTAAAAAGAACCCAGTGTACATTCAAAAGATAGGTCTGAGGACGGAAATACTTTCTCAACCCAAACTGGCCTGAGCTACATCCCTATCCCCTTTCATTTTATTTTGAGACAGGGTCTCACCAAGTTGCTGAGGCTGGCCTTGAACTTGCCATTTTCCTGTGTCACTGGGATTACAGACATGTGCCATCATGCCCCACTACCTTTCTTATTTTACAAGTGTCTTAGTTCATCCTTAGCTTAGTTGTAAGACACCCAGTTTATGACATTTTTCTATACCAAGTTTGTGATATTTTTGTTAGAGCAAAACACCATAAACTGGGTGGCTTGCAAACCACAGATATTTATTTCTCACAGTTCTGGGAGTCTGGAAAGTTTAAGATGGAGTTGCCAGCAGATTCAGGATTCAGTGTCTAGTGAGGGCCTGTTTCTGAGTTCTTGGATAGCAGCTTCTCAACGCATACTCACAGGGAGGAAGGAGCGAACAAGTTCCCATTGGCCTATTCTTTATCCCTGCCCTGAGCCTTTTTATTTTTTTAATTGGTTCTTTTTAGTTGTACATAACACTGGATTATTTTGACATAATCGTAAAAGCATGGAACATGACTTGCTCTAATTCAGTCCCCAGTGTTTCCCCTTTCCTTCCTATCCTCCCTCCCCCCGTTCCCTTTCCTCTACTCTACTGATCTACTAATCTTTCTATTATTTACGTTTAGTTTTTGCTGTTGTTGTTGTTGTTGTTGTCATTAGTGTCTTGCAGATTCACTGTGGTATATTCATGGTGAGATTCACTTTGGTATATTCATATATGTGCGTAGGAAAGTTAGGTCAGATTTATTCCTTATTCCCTTCTCCCTCCCCCTCAGTCTCCTTCATCTAATCCACTGATCTTTCTTCTATTTTGAAGGAATCCCCTCCTTTTCTCTTTCTCTCCCTTCCCCCTTCATTACTTTGGACTAGCTTCCACAGATCAGAGAAAACATTCAAACTTTGGTTTTCTAAATCTGGTTTATTTCACTTAGTATGATAGTCTCTAGTTTCATTCATTTATCAGCAAATACCATAATTCCATTTTTCTTTATGGTCAAGTAATACTCCATTATGTCTATGTATCACATATTCTTTATCCATTTACCTGTCAAAGGGCACCTAGGTTGGTTCCATAGTTTGGTTATTGTGAACTGTGCTGCTATAAACAGTGATGTGCAATGGGCCCATTTTATAAGGGCATTAATCCTATTTATGAAGGTTAAGCTTATAACTTAATGAGTGGGTGGATCCTCTCAAACGTATTGGCCTCCTAATACCATCACCTTGGAGTTAGAATTTCAACATATGAATTTGGGCAGGGGGACACAAACCTGCAGATCACAGCAGTGAGTTTGACACTCTCTCCATTGCAGAGGCCCTCATAGGCCTTCAAGTTTCCACCCAGGGAATCCTCAGAGACACTGACCAATGTGTCCTTGTTCTCTGATGCCCCATACTCAAGCTTTCCTGTCCTTTATTCCTCTAAACACTTCACAAATCATGACAGAGTCCACTAAACTTGTTCATGAGAGCAGTCCAGACAGAATAAAGAGGAGAGGAAAGGAAATAGCTAACAATCAGGAAGGTCCCTTGAGGAAGCTCTGAAAGTCCCCTTCTTCAAAACACTCTGACAAACCTGTATGGAATTTGAACACTGTCCAGAATAAGAACTGAGAGAGAATCAAATCCTGGGGTGGAGAAAACGTGTCCCACTTTGCCTGCCCCACCAGTCCCAAGGACTTTGCCCAGACAGGCAGACGGGGGCTCTGCCTCTCACTCACAGCTCAGCTTTATGCTCATCACATCCGCTTCCTAATGTGTTCTCATTATAAAGTTGTACATCATGTGCTCACCAGAGGTCAGAGTTACTCTAGAGTTCCAGATAACTGATCAGACAACTTCCACATCATCATCTCATGGGCTCTCACAATACCCAAGAGAGAGGTGTGTGCAGGATTTTGGTTTCCCATTTCTCGGATAAGAAAACTGGACTCCCGTGGGTACACGCTTGCAATTCCAGCAGCTCAGGAGGTTGAGGTAGGAGAATTGCAAGTTCAAAGCCAGCCTAAATAAAATACAAAATAGGACAGTGGTTGAGTACCCCTGTGTTCAATTCCCAATTAAAAAAAAATAGACAAAAGAAAACTAGACCCCACAGTAATCAAAAAAATTATATTGTCATGATCATATAGACAAAAAAGGCAGCAAATCAGAACTAGAGCCCAGGCATCTAACTCCTAGTCCAAGGGTCTTACCAAATTCGAGGGAATTTACCAAGGTTATTCCATACATCAGTCATGAAGGATACTCCCAGCTGGCCAACATCAAAGAAATGGCTCTGGTAATAACAACAGTGTGAAGTGATTTTCCTCACCTGAGTTAGGGTGGCAAATCTAATAATATGAACTCTTTCCAAACTTATGAATAAAGTGGGTTTTCATGATGGTGTCAATCACTCTTTTTTTTTCAAATTTTCAAAATTTTAAATTTATTAATTTTAAAAATTTGTTTTAATTAGTTACACATGAATGTAGAATGTACTTTGATACATCATATATAATGGAGTATAATTTCTCAGTCTTCTGGTTATACATGATGTAGAATCCCACTGGTCATATAGTTACATATGTACACAGGGTAATAATGTCTGACTGAGTCTATTATCCTTCCTAACCCTTTTAATGAAAAGAAATTACAATCAATTTAGAAGTGGCCCACTGGTCATTTAGTGATTATGAATCTAGCATTTGCATACCTTTCCCTGTGCTCTCACAGTACTCTGGATCTGCATCATATCATTTCCCACAATCCACTCAATATGTCTATTTACATGTTGTTATGGTTTGGATATGAGGAGTCCTTCAAAAGCTCCTGTTAGTGCAGGAATATTCAGAGGTAAAATGATTACATTATAAGAATTGTAACCATCCTAGTGTGAACTGGCTAGGTGGTAACTGTAGGCAGGAGTTGGCCATCTGTGGACTGAGACCTCTGAAACCACGAGCCCTAAATAAACTTTTCCTCCTCTAAGTTATTCTTGTTGGGTATTTTGGTCACAGCAATGCAAAAGCTCACTAAAACACATGTCTAATTTATCACCACCATCCTCAGTTAGATCTCAGATATTCTGGGCACAGGCCATAAATATTTCACTGTTTTTGCCTACTATCCATGGCAGGATGTAACAGACATTGATACGTTTGCTGAATTTAGTAAAAAGTGGGTGGCTCTATGATCTCCCCATTTGTTTGTTATCTACTCTATGCCTGAACATATTCTTGGAAAAGAAGGGAACATGCCATCTGTCAGGGAGCTCCTTCCAATGCCTGGCAATTATCTTAGATGTCTCTTCATGCAGAACCCAAATATATCACTCTGCCTATCTACTCATGTGTTCTCTGGCTAATCTTCAGGGTCACAGAGAACAAATCCAATCCACCATTCTAATTCTTTGGTTCATCATTCCTTCAGTAACTTCAATTATTCATTTAATACAGATCAGTGCTTGGTACTATACTGAGGCTTGGAAATGCAAAGATGATGACCATTAGTCTTTGCTTACTGGGGAAAATAATTTAATTAGATAATAAACTTCTACGGTGGAAGGAATTATAGGCTAGTACAGGACAAATGGAAGATATACCAAGGGGTGGGGGAGAGAAGGATATCAGAGCAGACTTATCAGAAGGGAGAATGCCTCTGTTGTGAGCCCTGTCATTTGAAGACAGCTTGTTTTTCCTCCTGTATGTCTCCATTCCCAATTCTGCTTCTCATGGCATGTTTACACAACCCATTAGCATTCAGGATGCCTCTTACTGTTTAGCTTCATATTGTAGGACTGATCTGAGTAGGAAACTGCCAAGTCTTTCCCATTCTAGACATCAGAACACTATTAACTGTCTAGGTTGTAAATAGGTTTTATTGCCTCAGATTTCATCACACTCTGCATTTGTCACTATATGAGCCACTAGACCACATTAGCAGTTCTGGAGGTGGAAGGAGAAATCAAGACTTCCCGTGAATAAGGCGAGTTTGAGTTTAAGAGATTCAATGGAAATAAGAACAGCAAAGCATTTTTTAGGTAAGTTGGACTAGTTAAACACCTAAGTATCCTTTCATCCACCTGATACTTGGTTACTATTTCCCTAAGTAAAACATGGGAGATAATAAAAACATGGGTTGATCATATACACCAAAATGGAATATTTTCATCAAGAATGGAAACAAGGTGGGAATGACATGATATCAGAGGCAGTGATTAACCACCAAAGACCTGTGCTCCCTTCTACCATTTATGGTTATTGCTGCAGAAAGTCCACTAGTAAGCATCTATTTTCCCCAGTGCGCATACATTTAGGTGGTATCTATGACTAGTCCTAGCCAATGGAATATTCTTACGAGTGATCATATTCCAAGTTAAGCTTAGCTTATAGGCCTTCTCTAGTCTATCAAACCCTTCTGTGGTCACCTTGAAAACTGCTGAAGATAGCATTATTACAAGAACAAAAGAAAAGACACACATCGGTCTTTTTGTGAGCAAGAAATAAACTCATACTTTGTTTGGGCACTGAGATTCTGTTGTTCATCTATTACAGAAGATAGCAACCCTAACTCCACAAGAACGTATCCTAGGCAAGCCCATCTGCTCAACCCTCAGTTCAAACTACTCATAATCACACATCTGAAGTATTTATCCCAGGATAATCATTGTGTACCCTGGTCTATAGCTTGTGGGAATTGTCTTCTTCCTTGTTTTGAAAATCAGTGTGACACTTGCCAGTCTCAGTCTTTCAGTGCCTCCTTCATTCTCTGTAATTCCTTGAAGGTCATACAAAGGCTTGTTTTTTTAATCTATCCTGAGACTCACTTTGGCCAGGTGAAAGAAAGTGATTTAAGGTGATCTCAGGCTTTCTTACAGGCCTTTACCAAATGGCAGGCAACCTCTTTCCAACATTTATTCTGCTCTTTTTGATCTGAGGATCATTCAGTTATGGAAAAGGGCAGATTTGTAAGACCTGCATTCTCTGAATCATCCTTCTATATTCCACAATCCCAAGCAGAAATCCAGCCTTACTGCTATGGTTTGAAAGTTTGTGTTCCTCCAAAATTCAAGTCAAAACTTAATCTCCAACACAGAGTATTAAAAGGTGGGGCTTTTAGGAGGCGATTCGTTCAGGAGGGCTTCTCCCTTGGGAATGAGGGTAAGGTTTTTATAAAAGAGGCTCTACACCACATTGGGGCCCTTTTGTGCCCTCTGTTCTTTTCCTCATATGAGAACACAGCATTAATCCCCCTCAAGAATGCTACCAGGCACCATCTTAGAACAGAAAGCAGCCCTCACCAGACGTAGCCCTGCCAAGGCCTAGATCTTGGACTCCCCCCACCTCCAATGCTGTAAGAAATAAAATTCTGTTGTTTATAAATTACCCAATCAGTAGGCAATTTGTGATAGCAGCACTAATGGACTAAGACACCTCTCATAATTTTCATCTCTGAGTCCAATTTTTAAAACTTTTTCCCCCCCCTTTGGTGTGAGGGATTGAACCCAGGGCCTTCTCTTGCACTTGCACTGAGATATGCCCCAGCCCCTAACAAAATTGGGACTTCCTGCTGTCTTCTTATATTAATACTTCTTATATTAATTCCTGGTTAGATATATTTGGTGTCATATTTCAAAATATAAGCCATTTATTCCACAAATAAATACTAAGCAAATATTTTGTTTTAAGCTCTCAAACCTTAAAAATTTCAATGTTATGTACAAAATGCCAAGAGAGGGGTAAAGTTCAAGGTATTCGGTATACAAAAGATGGGGTACTAAATTCAAGTTGGATCCAAAATTTCAAGGGTCTTCCCTTCTAGGTCTCATGCATTTTTGAAATCTGTGTTCTGAAGACCTATGTCTAGTTTCTGTTTCACAAGCATCTAAAGCTTGAGAGGACCAGTTGTTTTTCCCTCAGGTTTATAGTTCCCATCTTCCCCATCTGCCAGCGAGAGGGAAGAAAACACAATTTATTCATTTTAGATCCTTGATAGTCAATAACAGCCATCAATATATGCTTCTCAAGTTGAATTGGAATGAAAAGTACTCATCATGTACATGTTAGTGACAAATTCTCTGTTGTTAAGGTAGGTGAAGAATCTTAACATCTTTTCCTCCGCTTTCTGAAAGATAAAATTCTTAGCAAGTCAAAGTGTTCTACTCAATTTTAAAATTTTATCTGTATTTGGGAATATTAAATAAGGTGCTGTGTATTTCTTTTCCTTTTTTGTGGTACTGGGGTTTGAACCTAGAGGTGCTCTCCCACTGAATTACAGCCACAGTCATTTTTAAAAAAAATTATTTGAGACAAGACAAAGTTGGTCAGGCTGGCCTCAAACTTGCAATCCTCCTGCCTCAGTCTCCTGAGTTGCTGGGATTACAGGTGTGCACCATCATGCCTGACTTCCTTTTCTTTTTAAAGTTTACTTTTATCAAATTTATACACGACTATACTTTAAATTCAAATAGTTCTTGAAAGTTTACTTTAAAAATAGTTATCACGTCTTCTCACTTCTCCTCCTCCATTCCCACATCCCCAAAGCAGCCAAATCTTAAAAGACAGTCCTTTTATCCTATGTTTTTCATCATTTTATACAATATTTCCTTTCATATCTTATCCCTAAATATATGAGGCAGAAAGATTATCAAGTTACTATCAGAGCTAAGTTTACTTATGGCCTTAAGGAAACATTAGTGCCTTCCAGCAATGATATCTTCAGGACAACATGTGAACTGATTATGATCAAAACGCAGAAATTTTCACTATATACACAGCTCCATAGTAAATTTCCATTAGTGCGCCAAATGCCAGCTAATTGTTTGCCAATCCAGTTTCATCTCTTGGAATGTTTCCCAGTCTCCCTTGAAATGAGATTGAGGCCGTGTTTATTCTGGCCAATAGAATGTAGACAGAGTGATGGATGCTTCTAACAAAACCCCTAAAATCCCCCTAGGAGAAAGGGACCCCCAAATCATCAGAATCATCCTGGAATGGGGAGAAATCTCAATCCATGAGTCAACATTTGGAAAAGAGTCACCTGACCTGCATAGGATTTGCAAGAATGAGAACTGAAATATTATCCCTTTTTGTCAAGAAGATTTGGGAGTTTATTTGATACCATACATAGTCTGCTTGCCCTGACTAGTACAAATGAGTTTAAGAACTCAACCCTAGGGGAGGAGTAAGCAGGTAACTGGGTAACTGGGGTGAAGAGACAAACAAACCAATATAAAGTAAGCCACTTGCTCTACCTAGCTTCCAAGAGTCTAATGGAGACAAAACAGTTGATAGATGATGTCTTTGACAGGTGTCTATAATTACTGAAATAATCCAGGACCTAGGCTTACAGGTAAGGCTGTGCTTTCCTGCATTTAGCTGCACCCAAATGCATCGAGTGATGAAAGTCACCAATGCTGTGCACTGTCTAGCCCAGTCTGAAGCAATCATTGACATTCAGGATGGAATGACAATTGGTCTCAGCAGCAATAAGAGCAAGGATATTCCTGGGAAAGAACATGAAAAGTGATCTCTGAGATCAATAAAGGTCATTTGTCCCCCTCCATTTCCACTTTCCAAACACAGCCAGTTTTTTCAGCTATTTCCTTTGATATTTTATCTCAAGTACATGCTTCAGAAAATGATAAGGCTTTCTTTAAAACTGTTTGGTTAAGGCAAGAAGTTTAACCCCAGAAAAGATACTAGAATGAGCTCCCAAGGGTCAGCATATTAGTAGGGATATAATTTGTTTAAAAGAACCCAAGGTGGGAAGGATAATTATGAATCAAGAAATGTGGGCAGGTTCTGACCCAAAATAATATAAAAATGAGACATTAATAAAGTCTATGTTTGATGAAGCAAGGTACCAAAATATGGTCACACTCAGGCACTTTTCAATTTCTCTTGAATTTTGTAATGCAGATCTCACTTCCTTCCTGGGTTTGACCCCTTAGATCCCCATGAAAGGCTTAGAGTTCCCAGAACATGTCACAGCCACCCAACTGATACCATTAAAGATGATACTAAAGCATAAATAACTTCTTTCTCTATATTTCTTAAGCCCAATAAGACAAAATACAGGCCAAAGATCCCTTATCCAAAATGCTTGAAGGACCAGAAAGGTTTTAGATTTCTAAGTTTTTCAGATTTGGGAATATTTCCAGAGAACTTATAAGTTGAACTCGTATAGTCAGAAAATTCAAAATTCCAAATCCTCTGAAATCCAAACCTTTTTTGAGTTGTTGAGCATTTACACCTATAGGATGGCCCTAATTTTTTTTTAATGGAAAAAAAACAAGTGATGAAACTGAAACCCTCATGCATTCGCTGGTAAAATGTAAAATGACACAACTATTGGGGAAGAATTCGTCAGTTCCTCAGAAAGTTAAATATGTAACTGCCACATGACTCAGCAATTCAACTCCTAGGTACACACCCAAAAGAACGGCAAACAAGGACTTAAGGGTGCATGTACACCAATGGTCACAGTGGCATTATTCACAACAGTCAGAGATGGAAACAACCCAAGTGTCCATTAACAGATACACTGATAAACAAAATATGGCATAGATATACATGGAATACTATTCAGGCATAAAAATAAATAATGTTTTTTACATCTGCTGCAACACAAATGGACTTTGAAAACATGACAGAAGCCAGGTAAAGGAGAAGAAACATTGTATGATTTCCCTTATGTGAGATATCTAGGACAAGCAAATTCATAGACAAAACAGAACTTAACAGGGTCAGGAGAGGGAGAAAGGATGGTTACAAATATATGTTGATCCCTATCATAAAAGTTTTAGATATGCAAAGTGGGATAGGTTCAAAGTATTGTGTCTGTATTTTTGAAAGTTTGTTTTTCTGTTGGAGTGTTATAATTATACATAATAGTGGGATTTGCTATGTCATATTCATACGTGCACAAAATGTGACCATCTCAGTCCCTAGTACTTTTCCTTTTCCTCCACTCCTCTTCTCCCTGATTCACTATTCTATTGATCTCTCGTCTATTATTATTATTTTAATTAGTGCTTTATAATTATATACATGAACATAGCCTAATTTGGTAGATTTAATTCCCCAGCACTTCCCCATATTCTTCCCTCCTCCCTCATTCTACTTTATTGGTCTTTCTTCTATTTTGGTAAGATTCCCCTCACCTTTTTAGTATTATTATTACTAGAGCTTTACAGTTATACATAGTAGTTGGGTTCATCCCAACAGAATCATGCATGCATGAAAATCCATTTAAGTTCATCATCTCCCTTTTCCTACCCCCTTTTCCCTCCTGTCCTCCTTCCCCCTCACCCCTTTATAAATTCCTGCCCCCCTCCATCTTTCTCTAGCTTCTCTTTTCATATGAAAGAAAACGTTCAACCCTCGACATTCCGAATCTGGCTTATTCGGAATGTCCTCCAGTTCGGATGTTCTCCAGTTCTATTCACTTACCAGCAAACGACATAATTTCATTCTTTTTTTTTATGGCTGAGTAAAATTCCATTGGGTATATAGACCACATTTTCTTTATCCTTTCTCTATTGATGGGCCCCCAGACTGGTTTCATAACTTGGCTATTGCTGTAAACATTGGTATGCATGCATCACTCCAGTACGCTGATTTTAGATCTTTTGAATAAGTACCAAGGGGCAGGATAGCTGTTGTGTATGTATTTAATGCCACTGAATTTCATACTCACAAATGGGTAAAATGATGGATATTATGTCATATATATTTTACCACAATAAAATATAGTAACAAAATAAAAAACTGATTCTTTAGAAGTACTTTTAAAAAAGGAGTAAATGGTCAAGAAAAAAAGGTCCTATGCTAGCAAATAGTAAGTTAAATATGAAAATAGTACAAAGGATTTATTTAATATCCTCAAGGGATAAATATGAACAAGTATAGACCATGGATTTTAAAACCTGGAAAAAGCAAAATGAAAAAACTTGGTACAAGAAAAAACATAAAGTTAAGTAGACCAATAAACACTAAGAAATGAAAATACATCAAATACCTATCTCTATAAAATTCCCTAGGTCTTGATTTATTTGTGAGGTATATTAAAATTTTAAGGGACACATTCTCAAATACCCTCAGAAGCTCAGAAAGAGACTCTGAAATTGAGGGGGAAGCTCATGCGTACACACAGCCTGGCTCACCAGCAGACCGTGTGGAAGTAAGTTCTCCAGTGCTGTCCAGTCTTTATTTAGATGCTTCAGCATTTCATGCATGTCTACTGACTTGGCCAAATTTTCCTTATCTTTAGAGATTACAAGGCTCAGCACATCTCTCCTCTAAGCCCAGAGAAGGAATGTGTTGGTGGGGGAGGGGGGAGCAAATAAAATTAATCAAATAGAAATTAGGAGATTTTTGTTATAGCAAATAAAAAGACCGGCTCTCACCACTGTGACTTTGCTGTGTACCGAATCCTAATTAACTTATCTCATTCAGTCTTTCCAGCTATCCCATAAAGCAAGTATTAACATCTCTTCTCTCACCTCCTGCCACTTCACAGATAAAACCAACTCAGTAACTATCCAAAGTCATACAATTGTATGAGTTCAGCAGGATCTAAGCCCAGGTAGGGCTAACCCCAAAGCCAATGCTTTTAATCACTAAGCTGTAACCATTGCAAATTCAGAGAACATTAGTTATATCAGCTGGGAGAGTTAAGCACGTCTGTACAGACAACTATATATACTCTTTCTGAGGGGTAGCCCTGCAAGTAGAGAATCTGGTCATTCCATTTCTATGAATTTACTGCCAGAACAAAAAACAGCAAGTGTTTAACAGTTCTCTGAAACTTTGGTTCAAATAGTTAAAGTGTTTAACAACAGGAGCTTTATTAAATTAATTATGATAAAGATACATAATCTTAAAATTTGGCACCCTTAAAATAAGATGAAAATCCACATGTAGTAACAGAAAGGCATGTTATAGTAAATCATGTTATAGTGATTATGATTCAATTATAGATAAAATTCAACTAAATTTGTATAAAAGAAATATAAGTTGTGTGTGAGCATATATTAATTCTAAAGTTTGTAAAGACACAGCACGTACATTTTTTAAACTCTGTAATCATGGCTAGCTCTTCTGGGGATACTGTGCCTGGTTTTTACTGCCTTGATTTCTCCAGTTGTCATGCTGGTTGCTGACTCCCCTGGCAACCCCCTTCCAGCTTGCAACTCTGTTCTGGTTCCCTTCCACACAGCCATTTGCTTCACGGAAAGTTGGGGCCATCCTCCAGTCCTGAATTGAGTAGTCTAAGGCTCTAAATTAATCACAGTGGTCCCATTCTCTTTTCCAGCAATTTGTTTCAGCATGAACAAGTAACGCAATTTTGGTTAATGAGATATTAGTTTACTGGGAGACATCAGAAAAGGTTTATCCAATGTTAAAAATAAAAGAAGAAAGAAACAGTTCTCTTACCAAATGTTGTGCAGTATCGAACTAGGATACTGAAAACAGTTGAAGACATACTGGTTGAACAGAGCTAATCGGAGGAGAAGCAGACTTGTTACCAAGAGAAAAAAGATGAAAAGAATCTGAATGAATTCACAATGACATTGGTGTGCCCCTTGATCAACCAGCCCTAAAATTGTGTGATTTGTGAATTTTCTTTCATGCAACATTTTCCTTTTTACTCCTCTATTCCTTTTGTACAAAAACATATCTAGCTAATTTAAAATATTTTTGTATAGTCTGGATTTGTTACAGTATGAATGTATCTCTTTACATCTCTATTTACTTATCTAAAGGATATCTCATACTCATGGTTGAACTTTGCCCCCAGATATACTGTGTTCACTGGCTTCCGCATCTCAAATTTTCTGACTCAGACTAAACACCTGAGACACATTTATTCACTCTCTTTATGTAAAATACATATAAAATTTACATCTCAACTCTTTTAAGTGAACCAAGCAGTAGTGTTACATATATTTACATTGTGGCATAATCTCCAGAACTTTTCCATCTTGCAAAACTTTTAACTCTGGTATTCAACAACTCCCTGTTCATCTCGCCTCTGCAACTCCTGCTAGCCTCACTCTACTTTTAATTTCTATGAATTTGAATTTGATATCTAGATAGCTCACAGAAGTGAAGTCATGATATTCATCTTTTTGTCCTGATTAATCTTACTTAGCATTTTGTCCTTCGGGTTCACCTATGTTGGAACATGTGTCTGAATTTCCTTTCTTTTTAAGACTAAATAATATTCCATTGTGTGTATATACCACAATTCGCTTATCCATTTATCTGTCACTTGGGTTGCTTACGCATTTTGGCGACTGTGAATAAAAGCTTCTATGAACGTGGGTTTCAAATAGTTCTTTGAGACCTTACTTTTAGATGTACACCAGAAGTGGAATTTCTGGGTCATGTGGTTATTCTTTAATTTTCCATTGCAAGTGCACAATTTTACCTGCCTTCCAACCATGAGCAAAGTTTAGAGTTTCTCCACATTCTTGCCGACACTCATTACTTTTTATTTCTTGTTTATTTTTTACAGTAGCCATCCTAACAGGTGTGAGGTGGTATTTTGTGGTTCTGACAGGCAGTTCTCTAATGATTAATGATGCCAAACATCTTTTCAAATGTTTGTTGCCTATTTGTCTACTTTCTTTGGAGAAATATCTGGGCAAGTCCTTTAGACATTTTTGAATCAGGTCGTTTATTATAACTTCACTGTAATGTAGTCATGATACAAGTTTTACTCCTAATATTATTTACTCCTAATATAATTGTTTTTTGTTTGTTGTTTGTTGTTTTTTGGCCAATCCTGCCACAGGATTAACTACTTTGTCAGTATTTGCAAACATATCCAGTTTCTGGTTTTGATGACTTTCTAAATTGCCTGTTTTTTTCCCCCGCTACTTCATTAATTTCTGCACTATCTTGTTTCCTTTCTTCCACTTTCCTGGGGGGTTCCTGTTGTTACTTTTCTAAGTTTTGGAAATAATGGTGTGGAAATAGATAACTGTAAGACCCATGATTGTTAACTCAATTTGTCTAGAAAAAGTGTAAATGAAGTCAGGGAGTCAGGAGCTGTGGAACCTCAGTAAAAGCTGTTAAGAATTTTAAAAGCAAAGAAGACTGTTTTAGTAAAAGTGTCTTGAAAAGACAAGCCCTAAACTATGGCTGCAACTATTTAGATAGATAAGGAAAAGGTTATCAAAACCTTAATATCTTATAAAACTTTTTTGTTTATTTATTTTATATCTTATCACAGGTAATTACATTCCTAAGTCATGTCAAAGGGTTCATTTTAATAATCCCAAAGAACGTTTATAATTTACAACTTTAAGACTTTTAGCGTTTGCTAAAGGAAAGGAAAGTTGTTAAAATAATTGCTGTAGAGGGTATTCTCATGAAAGTTCAAACTGTCAGAAGAGCAGTTTTCTTCCTTGATAACAGAACACATCGATTTTATCTTCATTGCCAATCAGCAAAACCATTTAAAGGAATTATAAAGATTCTCTAGCCAGGCGTGGTGGTGCACATTCAGAACACAAACAAGATCTTCATCCTTATAAAACCAATTTCACAATTTAAAAAATAAACTGATTCCAGAACTTGAATCTTAAAGTACAGAATTTTCTTTTACCTTACCAACACCTTGCTTGTCATGCCAGGCTTTCTGCTTTTGTAACTTAGCCATTTAAGGCTATAAATGTAACCCCAAGACAATCTAGGTGCATCCCTCAAGATTTGGTATTTATTATATCATATTCATCATATTCTAACATTTTATAATTTCTGTGATGATATCATTATTGATTAATGAGCTATTTAAATGTTATATTGAAAACATTAAAATATGAGCTTTTCAAAGTTACTTTTGTTACTTTCTGACTTCAAGGAATTATACTTGAAGAATATGGTCTGTTTAGTATCTATTTTTTGAATCTAAGGGTGATTTTATGACCCATGTGTAGGGAGTTCTTTTTCTAATGTTCACTATGCACTTGAACTGCCCAATCAGGTTTCCATATATGTTCATTTTATCAAATTTGTTAATTATGTTATTCAAATTATCTACAACCTTAAGGTGTCTTCCTCGATCTATCAAGGACCGCAATGAACATGTTAAAATATTAAAAATTACAGCTCTATCAAGTCTTCCCTACAGTTTTGGAAAGTTTCAATGCTTGGTGCTACTGTATAATGCTCAAATAACTTTTGGATCCCTAAAATCATTACTTGTAATTTTTATTTATTTATTTTTGGTACCAGGGATTGAACCCAGGGGTACTGAACCACTGAGACACATCCATAGCCCTTTTTATGTTTTATTTTGAAAATGGTCTCTCTAAGTTGCGTAGGACCTCTCTAAGTTGCTGAGGCTGGCTTTGAACTTCTCATGCTTCTGCCTCAGCCTCCTTGCTGAGATTATAGGCATGTGCCACCGTGCCTGGCTCATTACTTGTCTTAAGGATTTTTTTGTCAGATATTAACACTAGCACATTGGTTTTCTTTTTCTTAATGCACAGCATATATTTTATATTCAACTTTTCTGTATTCTTGAGTTTTACTAATGTCTTTGGTACACATAGTTTTTAAAAAATTTATTTATTGAATTTGAGAATATAACATTAAATTGCTGCTTACCAGCACCTCCAGTCTTGCTTACCTTACTGTAGACTTTTTCCTACCACTTGTTATATTTTAAGTCAGTACACAGCATTCTTATTCAAGATATTCTATTGTCTTTTCCCATTAACTAGAACACCAGTTCCATAAGCATGGGAATTCTTGTCTGTTTTGCTTGCTGATGTCCCAAGTGTTCACACCAGAACCTGGCATACAATATGCATTCAGTGAGTAATTTTTGAATATTTAGTGACTATTTCTCTTTTATTTTCTAAGTCTAATGCATTTATATTATCTTATGATAACTATTAATATTCAGATTTATTTCTATAATCTTTTTTTTTTTTTTCCTTAGAAATGGGGTCTCACTGTTTCCCAGGCTGGTCTCAAACTCCCGGGCTCTGGGACTCTTCCTACCTCAGCTTTCTACATAACTGGAACTACAAAGCATGCACCCATCCAGCTACAAACTTATATGCATATTTACATATAAGTAATAAAGTGATACATTTTTGAAGAATTATAGCTTTTAATTTCTATCCAACCTGTTGTTTCTTCATCAGGAAATTTAAGAATTGATGGAATCCTTCATTGACATTGTTGAGAGCACACTATGTCATCAACAAAGACAAAACATGTTCATGTCTTTCCACATCAGAATTTATTGAATATCAATAATTTCACAGGCTACATCACTTTCATCAGAGGCAGTTCACTGAATACTTGCAGGTCACCTGATAGTCATAAGCTGGGAAACACAAGTACTTTTATTCCAATATTAATTTCTAACATCTACAACAGTCAAGTCACACATACTGTACACAATGATGTATAAATAGGTCACAGAAAGACTAAGAAAGGGTTAAAGCAGCCACAGGATGACAGGATGCTGTGTGAAGAGCACAAGTAGAGAGAGAGAGAGAGGGAGAGAGAGGGAGAGAGATGAATGCAAAGAGTGCCTATAGGTAGTCAATAAGGATTTTAACAAAGCACTTCCACAAGGTTGTCAAAGCAGAGGGTCCAGATGGATGGACAGATCTACAGCAGTTTCAGTGTCAGAGTATTAGCTCAAGGTGTCAGCCTGGAGTGCACTGTGCGTGCCCATCACAGTCAGGAGAAGCCACACTTTGCTGAAGCCCGATGGGGACAGGAAATCAGGGGTTTATTGTTGTGGTGATTTTCCTGGGCAAGGCTCTTGATGAGAGACCAGGTGATGGGGTCAAGGTGCCACCATATCCAATCTCAGTGTTCTCCTTCTTTTATGGGTCGCAAGTGAGGGGTTCTCATGAGGGGTGAGGTTGATGAATTCCCATGTCTGGTGATCCTGATATGATTTGGGATGTCACGTGTCCAGGTAATCCTTGATTTAGTTTGTTAAGTTGGCATGTATAAATTATTTATCAATTTGTGCCTTATAGTGATGCTGGGAAGACAGTGGTTGTTTACTTGTACAAACAAGGTACGAAGTCATCCCTCCTTGGCACTTGAACTGAAAATGGAGTAGCTCATGGCAAATTACTGCGTACAAAATGAATAACCAGGTTTAGGCACATCCTGAAAACTGCTGTGCTATGCATCAAAGAGGATTTCAGAACAGGGCATGGCCTGCTCTCCACAGGCATGCTCTCTGGTCAACATATTGGCCTTGATGGAGAGTATGTTCTCCTGTCCACCATAGATGGGGATCCTTTGCCTGGAACATAAAATTCAGTGAGCTCATTTTTTTGTAATAGTCTGTTGACATGATTTATACACCAAAAAAATGCATCCATTTAAAGAATATATTTGAGGGCTGGGGTTGTGGCTCAATGGTAGAGTACTTGCCTAGCATGTGTGAGACACTGAATTTGATCCTCAGAACCACATAAAATAAATAAACAAATAAAATAAAGTTTAAAAATTTAAAAAAGAATATGTTTGAGTTGCTTTTAGGATATTCACAAAATTGTGAAACCATTACCATTAATTTCAGAGCATTTTCATCACCTCCAGAAGAAACCCTGTACCCATCGGCAATCACTCCCTGATTCCCCATCCTCCCCCAAACCCTAAGAAACCACTAATATAATGACGCCCCTCACCGTGCATTTATTTACTCTGGATATTTCATATAAATGGAATTATATAGTACATAGACTTTTGTGACTGGCTTCTCGCAATTAGTATCATTTGTCTAAATTTCATCCATGCCGTAGCACATATCAGTACACCCTTCTTTTTCAGTTGCTGAATAATATTCTACTATACAGATATATCATCTTTTGGTTATTTATTGATCCACTCACGGGTTGTTTCTACTCTCTGGCTACAATGAATTATGCTGCTATGAACATTTATGTACAAGTTTTGTACAGATATATTTTTATTTTTCTTAGGTATACGCCCAGGAGAGAAGGTGCTGAGTCATATCGTAACCATAGATCAAATTGTTGAGGATTTGCCAACCTGTTTTCCAAAGTGGTTGTACTATTTTACAATCCCACCAGCAAAGAATGAGGATTCCAATTTCTTCACAGGATCAATACTAGTTTCTGCCTATCTTGTTATTTCTGCCATTGTAGTAGATATGAAATAGTTTCCCATTGCATTTCTCTAATGATTAGCTGTGTTGGGCATCTTTTCATGTATTTATTGGTCATTTATTTGACATTTTAGATAAAATTCTATTTATATCCTTTGCACATTTTAAATTGGGTTGTATGTTTATGGTTAAGTTGTGTCCATCCTTCATACTTTTTGATGTAAGATCAGATATATGATTTGAAAATATTTCCTTCCATCCTGTGGTTTCTCTTGTACTTTCATAATGTTATCCTGTATAGCATCAAATTATAAAATTTAAAAGTCCAATACAGGATGGAGTTAGAGAATATCATGCTAAGTGAAATAACCAAACCCAAAAAACCAAAGGCCAAATAGTTTTCTCTGACAGGCTGATGCTAATTCACAATAGGGCGAAGGGGGATAGGGAAGAATAGAGTTACTTTATATTAGGTAGAGAGGAGTGAAGTGGGGGAAGCAGTATGGGGGTAGGAAGGATAGTAAGTGAGACAGACATTATTACCTCATGTACATGTATGACTGCATGACCAATGAGATCCTACAATATATACAATATATATTCTCTCAGAAAAGTGAGAGATTACACTCCATTTAAGTATGATCTATCAAAATGTATAAATGCATTCCACTGTCATGTACAATTAATTAGAACAAATAAAAAAAATTTTTTAAAGTCCAGTGTATCTATTTGTCCTTGGTTCTATGTGCTTCTGATGTCAGATCTATGAGATTATCACCTACTTGAAGGTCAAGAAGATTTACTCCAATATTTGCTTCTAATAGTTTAGTAATTTGAATCCATCACATTTTTTCAATCCAACTAAACATCTATAGATGTTGTTGATCTCTTTAAAAAATTGAATTTTGGTTGCACTCATTTTTTTCCCTATTCTATTTTCTGTCTCATCTACTTCTGCTCTAGTCTTTGTTTTTTCCTTATTTCTGCTTGCTTTGGGTTAAGTTTGCTCTTCTGTCCTAATTTTGTAAAGTAAAAGATTAGTTTTTTTTCTTTACAGTAGTGCCTTGAATATGCAAATATTCCTTACAATTTGGTATAAATTTTGATATCTGATGATCATTTCCATTTTTGTTTTTTAAAATTATTGGTTGTATTCTTTTTTTTATTGTAAACAAATGGGATACATGTTGTTTCTCTGTTTGTACATGGTGTAAAGGCATACCATTTGTGTAATCATAAATTTACATAGGGTAATGTTGTTTGATTCATTCTGTTATTTTTTCCCTTCCACCCACCCCTCCCACCCCTCTTTTCCCTCTATACAGTCCTTCCTTCCTCCATTCTTGCACCCCTCCCTAACCCTAACTCTAACCCTAACACTTACCCCTCCCACCCTCCATTATGTGTCTTCATCCACTTATTAGTGATATCATTCGTCCTTTGGTTTTTTGAGATTGGCTTATCTCACTTAGCATGATATTCTCCAATTTCATCCATTTGCCTGCAAATGCCATAATTTTATCATTCTTTATGGCTGAGTAATATTCCATTATATATATATATATACCATGGTTTCTTTATCCATTCATCAATTGAAGGACATCTAGGTTGGTTCCACAATCTGGCTATTGTGAATTGACCTGCTATGAACATTGATGTGGCTGTATCTCTGTAGTATGCTAATTTCAAGTCCTTTGGGTATAGGCCAAGGAGTGGGATAGCTGGGTCAAATGGTGGGTCCATTTCAAGTTTTCTGAGGAATCTCCACACTGTAAATTAGTGACTGCACTAATTTGCAACCCCACCAGCAATGTATGAGTGTACCTTTCTCCCCACATCCTCACCAACACCTGTTGTTGCTTGTATTCTTGATAATCACCATTCTAATTGGGGTGAGATGGAATTTTAGGGTGGTTTTGATTTGCATTTCTCTTATTACTAGAGATGTTGAACATTATTCCATATGTTTGTTGATTGCTTATAGATCTTCTTCTGTGAAGTGTCTATTCATTTCCTTAGCCCATTTGTCGATTGGGCTATTTGCATTCTTGGTGTAGAGTTTTTTGAGTTCTTTATAGATTCTGGAAATTAGTGCTCTATCTGATGTATGATTGGCAAAAATTTGCTCCCACTCTGTAGGCTCTTTCTTCAGATTGCTGATAGTTTGGTTGTATTCTTTTAGATAAACCTTAGGGCTGGGGAGATAGCTCAGTTGGTAGAGTGCTTGCCTTACAAGCACAAGGCCCTGGGTTCAATCCCCAGCACCTCAAAACAAACAAACAAACAATAGATAAACCTTAGTATCCATTTTTCAAAAAGGTTTCAAAAAGAGTTTGTTTCATTTTAAATGTACAGGCTCAATTGGGGGACATTGATAAAAAATTTAGGTTATTGATCTGATATTCCTTTTTCATTGCAGGTGTTTACATGTATAAATTTCTCTCTAAGCACTGTTTTAGCTATATCCCTTAAGGTTTGGTATGCCATATTTTCAAATTTACTCATTTCAAAATAATTTCTAATTTCCCTTATGATTTATTTATTTATTTTTTGGGGGGGGTTCCTCTTTCTTTATTGGATGCTTTGTAGATGTCATGCAGGTCTAAAAGTTATGCTGTTAAATAGTTATTTAAAAATGGAACAGGACCAAAGCCCTGGTCCAGAACTCCAAACCAGAAGCAAAAGGAACAGGGGCGGTGGGCTGGGGGTAATCCTCCAACATCACCAAAACCCAGAAAATTAGGCTCTTAAAACTCCTTCACAGGCCAAACCCAGGGCGTGGTCCTTGGGCTAACCCTGGGGTACCTCTGGCTGCATATCTCTTAGGGCAATATAACCAGCAACAGGCTGGAGGAAGAGCCAGCCAAATCCAGACATGGATAGATGTAACTGGAAGGAGGATGGGAAATGGACAGGTACTGTCCAGCTGTAGTAAGGTAACAGTGCAGCGAAGGCAGGCTGAGATGGGAAAAGGCTGGGGCAGTATTGCAGCAATGCGGGAGTGCAGCCCCAGGGTCCTGTCCTGAGTGGCGGTCAGTTACAGCTGGCAGTCCCCAGGTGGCACTCCTGACCCAAGTGGGCCAAGGGTTCACACATTGTGGGTCCTCTTGGTGAGTGGGGCTCCTCGTCTACCAGCTTGGACTTGAGGTGCTCCTTGTAGGCCAGGATGTCTCCAGGCCACTTGGTAATTGTCTGTTTCTCACAGACCCAGATTTCCTGTGCAATCTGCTGAATGAGTCTGAAGTCATGGCTGACTAGCATCATGCCACCCTCAAACTCGTTGATGGCATCTGCCAGGGCATCAAGGGTCTCAATGTCCAGGTGATTGGTGGGCTCGTCCAGGAAAAGCATGTGGGGGTTCTGCCAGGCCAGTCAAGCTAGACACGCGCGGCACTTTTGCCCATCTGACAGGTTCCGGATTGGGCTCACCTACTGTTTTCCAGTGAGGCCATATCGCCCAATGATCTTCCTCATTTCCTCCTTCTCTTTTATCTCTGGGTAGCACTTCATCATATACTCCAAAGCGGAGAGATCAAAATCCAGCTGCTCCTGTAAATGCTGATGGTAATGCCCTATCTTGACATGAGAATGCTTCCGGATCATCCCATCTGTGGGTAGTAGCCCTCCAGTTAGCAGCTTCAAAAGAGTTGACTTCCCAGCTCCATTGGGCCCTACCAGAGCCACTCGTGTGTCAAGGTCAATACCAAATTCTAGATTATTGTAGATGCAAGGCCCATCTTTTGTATACTTGAAGCTCATGTTCTGCACCATAATGACAGGTGGAAGGATCTTGCCGCAGGGTGGGAAATAAAATGACAGTGTCTTATCACTCACAACCCTTTCCGTCAGTCCTGATGCCATCATTTTCTGTAGTGTCTTTTCCTTGCTCTGGGCCTGTCGGGCCAGCTTGGCACTGCCATGACCAAACCTAGCAATGTAGTTCTTCATGTGTGCAATCTGATCTTGCTCCCAGTGAAACCTCTTCATCTGGTTCTCCTCCAGCTCCAGTCGTGTCTTCACGTACTGATCATAATTACCCGTATAGTGCTTCAGTTTCTCCTTGTGTATATGGATGATATTGGTACAGACACCATTCAGGAAATCTTGGGAATGGGATACCAGGACCAGGATGCGCTTAAAAGTCTTCAGTTTTTCTTCCAACCAAACACAGGCATCTAGGTCCAAGTGATTTGTGGGCTCATCCAGGAGCAGCATAAAGGACCAAATAAAGAGGGCTCTGGCAAGGGCAACCCTCATCCTCCAGCCCCCACTGAAGTCTTTTAGCTTCTTGCGCTGCATGGCAGGTGTGAAACCCAGTCCGTGCAATATCCATGAGGCCCGCATCTCTGCCTTGTCAGCATCCAGCTCCTCCAGGCGCTCATAGAGTTCCATGAGCTTCTCGCACTCCACATCCTCATGAGCCAGCCGTTCAGCCTCCCTCTCCAGCATGGCCCCCTCTGTGTCCACTTCCATCACACACTGCAAGGGTGTCTTTTCACTAGGGGGCGTCTCTCGAGTCAGATGGTAGATACTGATATGCTCAGGGATGGGTACTTCACGTTTCCCAATAGCAGAGAGCAGCAAGGACTTTCCTATTCCATTTAAGCTGATGAGGCCATAATGACAGCCTGAGTTTAATTCCAGTTTGGTGTCACTGAGCAACTCTTGACCATGAAAGGTAAGTGAGAGGTTGATAATGTGGACTTCAGTACTATTGGGGTGAGAAGCCAGGACACCAATGATGGCTCGAGCAGCAGCTTTCCTCATTTCAAAGTCCTCTAGCTCCTTGGTCAGTAAATCCACTTCTGTGGTCTCTCTGCCATTGGCCTCATTTCTCTCCTCTGCTGCCTATGGTTCTGTCATAGCATCTCCGTTTTCTTCATGTCCCTTTCTGGTCCGCTGTCGAACTTTGGCAGCTTCCTTCTTTTTGGCAGTCTCCTCCTTGGCCAGGTCAGAGGGCATGGTGCTGAACCAGAGGGGTAGGTTACTATTCTTTCAGGGAGTTGGGCCTCGCCACTCGGCCTCTGTGGCAACCATGATTTATTTTTGACCCACTAGTTATTTAGGAATAAGTTATTGAATTCCCTCATATAGTGAGTCTCCAAAATTTTTGTATTCTCAATTTCCAGTTTATTCCACTGTAATTGGAAAATAAGTTGTATGATTTCAATACTTTTAAATTTATTGAGGCTTATTTTATGGCTTGTAATGTGGTCTATACCCACTGAGAAATGTTTCATGTGCACTTGAGAGGAGTATATTCTGGTGTTGGGTAGATTATTTTACACATGTCTGCTTGGTCTATATTGTCCGTTCGTATCTTTTATTTTCTCATTGATCTTCTACCTAGACATTATGCTTATTTTTTGAAAGTGTGGTATTGATGTCTACAACTGTTATTGTTGCATTGTCTATTTCCCTTCTGCCAATTTAAATGCTTCATGTATTTTGGGGTTTTGCTGTTAGGAGCATATATGTTCATAACTGTTATGTCTTCCTAATGTTTTGACCCTTCTATAAATAAAAAAAATTATATTTTTATGTCTCTAGTAACAATTTTGGTCTCAAAGCTTATTCAGTCTAAAATTTGGATAGTCTTTCCAACTCTCTTTTGGAGAGATGTTGCACTCTCTTTCAAACTTTCACCTTCAATTTATTGAAGTCTTTGAATATAAGTTTATCTCTTGTAGACCATCTAGAGTTGGATTTTCGTTTTATCCATTTTACCAGTCTCTACCTTTTGACTGTGATGTCACCCCATTTCCTGCAATTACTCATTAAGGTGGGATTTACATCTGCCATTTTGCTGTCTTCTATATATAACATGCCTTCCCCCCCCCACCCTTTCATTACTGCTTTCTTTTATGATAGTTTTTGAGTATACCATTTTGTCCCTTCATTATTTCTTTTGTCACATTTTGGAGTGATTAGTGTTTTCCCTGGAGATAGAAATTAGCACCTGAACTCAAAGCAATCTAGCTAAGAGTCAAATTAACTTAGTTTTGCTAATATACAAAAACTTTGTTCCAATAAAACTTTATTCTAATTCATCTCCTTTTAGTATTACCATCCAAATTATAGCTCTGTACTTAATAACCCCCCAAACAAAGTTTTAAAATTATTGCTTTTTATAGTTGTCTTTTAAAATCAGATAGAATAGTTATAAACAAAAATACGCTTCTGTTGTTTTTTATATTTACCTATGTAGCTATCTTTACTAATGCCATTGCTTTGTGTGGATTCAGGTTACTGTTTAGAGTCCTGTCATTTTTAACCTAAATAATTCCTTTAACACTTCTTGTAGGGTAAATCTGCTAGTGGAGAGTTCTGTCTTGTTTATCTAAGAATGTCTTAATTTCACCTTAATTTTTGAAGAATATGTTTAGTAGATATAGAATTTTTGGTTGACAGTCTTTTTCTTTCAGCACTTTGAATACATGGTCCCACTGTCCCCTGGCCTCATGATTTCTGATGAGAAATCAGCTGTTAATCTTACTGAAGATCACTTGTTGCTTTCGCTTTCTGTGTTCATAATTATCTCTTGATCTTTGGCTTTCATTAATTTGACTATCATGTGACTAAGTGCGGATTTCTTTCAGTTTATCCTATTTAAGAGTCTACTGAGCTTCTTGGTTGTGCACAATAGTGTTTTTCATCTGATTTGTAAAGTTTCCTGCTGTTATTTCTTCAAATATTCATTCTTCCCCTTTCTCTCCCTGCTCTTCTTCTGAAAATCCCTTATGAATATATTGGTATACTTAATGGTTTCCCACAAGTCTATAATGTTCTGTTCATTTTTCTTTATTTTTTCTGTTCCTTAGACTGGTTAATCTCAATTGATCTGCCTTCAGGTTCACTGGTATTTTTTTCTTCTGCCAGTTCAAAGCTAATGGTGAGACCCTTTAATAAATTTAATATTTCAGTTATTATATTCTTCAATTCCAATATTTCATTTGGTTTTTAAAAATAATTTCTATCTCTTTATTGATATTCTTTATTTTAGGGGAGACATCATTCACATATTTTAATACTTTACACAGAGTTGTCTTTAGTTTTTTGAAATATAATAGCTGGTTCAATATCTTGGTTCAATGTCTGAACTTCCAGGATGTTTTTCCCCAAGAGCCATACTTTCCTGTTTCTTTGTGTGTCTTGCATTTTTGGTTGACAGTTAGGCATTTTATTTTATTTTATTATTAGTCTTTGACTTTAAAAGGGTGGGGGCACACCAATAGACATGTTCAAGACTTCAACCCACAGAGTTCATTCAGTCTTTAGGGAGAAACCCGTATCTCATCCTTTCACCCTAAGCCTAATCATGCTGTGTGGGACATGGAAACCCTGATGTATAAAGCCACTTTGACACATAGGAATGAATTCTGAAGTTTTAGGAGAGAAGAGAAAGAGCAAATAGGACTCTCACACTTCAGAATATAGTTCTTTCCACAATCACTAACATTCCACAAAAATGTGTCTAAACATTCCTAGAGGTCTTGCGAATTTCTACACCTTTCAAAACAGATAGACCACAATTATTTGTTCCCAGAATGAACCTTTGATCTGTTAAGGTCCAGTTTCTTAGTTGTCTCCAAAAAAAGGAGTATCAATGTCTAGAAACTCCTTTCTCACTGTCCAATAACTAAGGGTGAAAATATGTGGGTGAGACTTTTCCATCCTGATGGAGAGCAGGTGGGTGATACCTGATGTTGGGAACTACGTTTGTAGAAAATACCACCCTCCCCTGTCCATATCAACAGATGTGAAGACTTCAGATCATGTGCATTCCAGAAGGCTGAATCAAGCCATTACCACCATGGATATTTGGGGTTTCATGGCTCCAGAGATCAGCATCTACAAAGAATTTAATAACATTAAATAGATTACGAGAGTGCTTTTTTAAAGTGACTAATATGAGGAGATTAATACATAAGTGCATGCACATGTTGATCACACACAACATAAATGAATTTAAGTTACACTGGAAAAACTTGAAGGAATTTACTTGATTATATGCTCCTCAGGAAATCAGACAGTGAATGGGAGCAACTAGCTAAGATATAACCAGATGTAGGTCAAGGAGTAGTTTTTTCCCCCATTTTTATATGTTCTTTTTAGTTATACATGACAGTAGAAAGTATTTTGACATCTTACACATACATGAATTATAACCTCCCATTTTTGTGGTTGTACATGATGTGAAGTTACACTGGTCACATATTCACATATGAACATAGGAAAGTTATGTCTGATTCATTCTACTGTCTTTCCTAGTCCTACTCCCCTCCCTTCATTCCACTTTGTATAATCCAATGAACTTCTATTCTCTTATTGTGTGTTAGCATCTGCATATCTCAAGGAGTGTTTTCATGCCAGGATTACCAAGGTGAGATGTCTGCTGAGAATCATATTTCAAGGATACTATTAATAATTCAGTCTAAGAATGAAGTGATCAAAGCTGAGCACACAGCTCATACCAAAGTCAACTTCAATCTATTAACTGGAGCCCTGGGTGAAAGTATATGATTATTTTCAAAAACACAGAAGTAAAAAAGAAGATAAGATAGACTAGGCAAGGAATAAATCTAGAATTCACAGATTACTCAACTGTGTCTATTTAAATTTGGTCCCAAAGCCAAGAAGAGGGGGCATGTCTTAGAAAGTTTCAGATTCAATTGGAAGGATAAGAACATAATCAATCACATTAAAAAAGCTGTACATTTGGACTCAAGAAACATAAAACAGGCATTTACCTTTCCCAGGGAATAAATTCTTCATCAGTTAAATAATACATCCAAATATATGTCATTAAGGCCACCTCTAGTTTCAAATAGGGTATATAATGTTGTCAAAATCCATTTCAAAGAAGAAACATAGATAAATATTGTGATAGCTCTAGAGTAAGACAGATTTCCCATTCACTAACTATAATGTCTTGGACAAGCCAATTTACCTTTTTAAGTTGTTCTTTTTACTTTGCAGTGTGGTTAGTATAGTATTAAATAAGAGATAGAATGTGGATGGCACTACCATTATTGCTTCATAAATGTAAAAAGCATCTGTTTTTGTTTTTAATTTATTTATTTTTGTACAACACTGGGGATTGAATCCAGGAATGATCTACCACTGAGCGACATCTCCAGCCCTTTTTATTTGTTATTTTGAGACAGGTCTTGCTAGGTTGTGAAACTGGACATGAACTTGGGATCCTCCTGCCTCAGCCCCTACATGGCTGGGATTATAGGCATGCACCATATTGCAAGTATCTGTTGTCTTAATATATGTACACCAAATTCTATTCTTGGTGTAAATCCTTCCTCCCATACTTTTAATAATGATAGAAGCTAACATTTATTAAGTGGTCACCACATGACAAACCTTATTTTACATAACACATAAATAATTATACACATTTACTCCTCACAATAATTCTATGAAGGTAGAAACTCTTTTTGGTACTGAGAACTAAATCAAGGAGTGCTTAACCACTAAGCAATATGCCCAGGCCTTTTTATTTATTTATTTTTCTTTTGAGACAGGGTCTCACTAAGTTGCTTAGAGCCTTGCTAAGTTGCTGAGGCTGGCTTTGAGCTTAAAATCCTCCTGCCTCAGCCTCACAAGACACTGGGATTACAGGCCTGTGACACTGCACCTAGCTTAGAAACTCTTATCGCCATATAATAAGTGTGGACACGGAGCACAGAGAGTTTAATAATTTGTCCAGGGTCACAGAGTAAGGTGTCAAAACCAAGCAATCTAGCTTTAAAGTTCAAGTTGTTAGCGGCTATGCCATAGCTACTGAAACTTGAACAACTAAAGGGATAATTCCCAAATCTAGCATTCTAGTAATACAGGTCAATGTAATTTCTGTCCCTATGGATTGGGTACCAATGATGAAAGCTGTAATAAGAATTTAATCCAGTTGACCGTGATGCAGCGAGGCTTCTGTGAAACAGCACTCTAAAGAGAATTCTACAATGCACTAATTGCACAGGATCACACACTGAAGACACATACCTTCTTCCTACAGTAGAAGACTTTTCCATACCCCCTTAGCTTTCTGTCCATCCTCACTGGAGGATAGCTTGCAGATGAAGTTTGACACTGAGTTTAGAAAAGATTACTGTCACACCACAGTAACAGGAAGTACACTTGAGGATATAGGACATAGTTCAATGCTTTTTTTTTTTTTTCAGTACCGAGGATGGAAACCAGGGGTGCTTTACCACTGAACTACATCCCCAGCCTTTTTATCTTTTATTTTGAGACAGGTTCTCACTAAGCTGCTGAGGGTCTCACTAAATTGCTGAAGTTGACTTCCTAATTGTGGTCCTCTGGCCTTGGCCTCCCAAATTGCTGGGATTACAGGGGTACAACACCACAACTGTGTTTGTTTGTTTGTTTGTTTTTCCTTCAGTGCTGGGGATCAAACCCAGAGCCTCAAGCAAGATAGGCAAGCACTCTACCACTAGACTATCTCTACAACCCAGTTCAATGCTTTAAAAGTGTACTGTGTACCTGCCATTGGAATATAAGCTTTATAAATTTTTTAAATCTTTATTTCAGCAATTGGCACACTGTTCAACAAAAAAGCTGTTGACTCATCTTTGACTTTTCATTTCCTTTCACAACACACATGCAATCCATTATCTTATCTTGTCATCTTTATCTTCGAAATGTGTGCCAAATCCAACCAATTTGGATTTCTACTACAGCCTCATCTGAGTAATTAGAACCTCTCTACTGGATGAATATTATAGTCTTTTAGCAAGATTCTTTTTCCCACTCTTGTCCACTCGATAGTCTAATTTTCACAAAGTCACCAGAAGTGATCCTCTTTGATCTTGTTCACAATGGAATCCTAAAGTCCTTGCCCTGGCCTACAAGGTCCTGCATGCCCCTGTGACTGGCTACTTCATCTGCCTAATCTCCCTAACCTTGCTTGTCCACTCCAGTCACACTGGCCTGATCTTTGTTTTTCAAAACACCAACTATTCTGCCTTCCAGGTGTTATGGTTTGGATGTGAGGTGTCCCTCAAAAGCTTATGTGTGAGACAATGCAACAGGGTTTAAAGGTGAAATGATTGGGTTATGAGAGCCCTAACCCAATCCTCTTGTGGGGATTAACTGAGTGGCAACTGAAAGCAGATAGGGTGTAGTGGAGGAGGCAGGAACTGGGGGCATAGATTTGGAGTATATATTTTGAGGGGGTCTCTTTCTGCTTTCTGATCATTCTGTGAGTCACTTTCTTCTTCCACATTCTTCTGTCATGATATTCTGCCTCATCTCTAGTCCCAAGGAATGAAGGCAGCTGTCTGTGGACTGAGACCTCTGAAACCATGAGCTTTTCCTCCTCTAAAATTGTTCTTGTTGGGTCTTTTAGTCATAGCAGCAAAAAAAGCTGACTAAAACTCCAGGTAATTTATTTTTTCCTTTGCCTGATATTCTCTTTTCTTTGATTATATTCAGGACTCTAACCAAAGGACTCTAATAGAAAAGGACTCTTCTCATCTCTCTAAAATAGCAGACTCTGCCAAGTAAGGTGGTGCACACCCACAGTCTCAGCTACTCAGGAGGCAGAAGCAAGAGGATTGCTTAAGCCCAGGAGTTCAAGGCCATCTTAGGCAACATAGTGAGACACTGTCTAAAAAATGCCAGGCACAGGGGTGCACACCTGTAATCTCATTGACTCAGAAGGTTAAGGCAGAGGGTCACAAGTTCGAGGCCTACCTGGGCAACTTAGCAAGATCCTGTATCAGAATAAGAAATAAAAAGGAGCTGGGGATGTAGCTCAGTGGTGGTAGAGCACTCCAGGTTTAATACCCAGCACAGCAAAAAAAGAGAAAGTATGGTCCATCACTCTATCCCCTTAGGCTGCTCTTTCTTCAAAGTATCAAGTCAGAAATAATTACTCTCCTTACCTTTTGTTAAAAAAAAAAAAAATCTAAGTAA
Organism: Sciurus carolinensis; assembly: GCF_902686445.1. Lineage (NCBI taxonomy): Eukaryota > Metazoa > Chordata > Mammalia > Rodentia > Sciuridae > Sciurus > Sciurus carolinensis. The sequence goes on along the minus strand of NC_062218.1, from coordinate 138,130,905 downwards.
GATCAAGCTAAGAGATTTTTATGAGAACAACAGAAGAGTGTTCAACCTAGAGTGATTGAGTGGACAGAAGAGGGAAGGAAAAGACAAAAGTTAAGTCCAGAGAACTTGTGGGTAGATCCCTAGGAAAGAGACCTAGAAAGTGATGGTTCTGTGGTACATTAAAAAGAGTACCAGGACTCCCAGTCACCCACAGATTTGTGAACCCTAGTGAGGCCTAGAAGCAGAAAATGGCCATCTTTCAAGAAAATGCTGTGGCTATAGTCAAACATCCACTCTATCACAAATGGTCATGACCAACTCAAAGTTAGAAACCTACTTTCTATTTTTTGGCAATCTTGTTAGGTTCCCGTACTTTGGTGGGCACTTTGGAGGGGATAGAGCCCCAGTAATGACAGATAGGAAATTTCTCACTAGCTCAGAAAGGAAGGGTACTGAGTCAAATTTAATTTGGATTAACAAATTGCACTCCACTTATGTATGATTTATCAAAATGTATAAATGCATTCTACTGTCAGGTACAACTAATTAGAACAAATTAAAAAATTTTTTTTAAATTCAATATGTTGTTTCTTATTTACCAGGGCTTAGATTCAGATTTAGTACATTTGTGCACACCGATTGAATCAAGTTTCTTCTCATCTTCAAATATTTTAATGAAGTCACACCACATTTGAATAAAGAGCTATCTCCTGATCACTAGACCAAGATTCTACAAGACCTCACCATTTTTTTTTTTTTTTTTTTTTTTTTTTTTTTTTGTACTGGGGATTGAACCCAGGGGCTCGTAAACACTGAGCCACATCCCCAGACCCCCATTTAAAAAAAATATTTTATTTAGAGACAAGGTTAAATTCAGTTGCTTAAGGCCTTGCTAAGTTGCTGTGACTGGCTTTGAACTCGAAGTCTTCCTGCCTCAGCCTCTGGAGGTGCTGGGATTACAGATGTGCATCACTGTCCCCGGGGCTCTCACCCTTTTTAATACCCCACCCTCATCTGCCACCCCATTACCCCTGCTCCCTATATACCAGCTTTCTCTGTCAGTTCTTCCAAAATTTTTTTTATTTGTTCTAATTAGTTACACATGACAGAAAAATACATTTTGACACATCATACATAAATGGTGTACAACTTCTCACTCTTCTAATTGCACACGATGTAGAATCACACTGTTTGTGTAATCCTATATGCACATAGGGTAATAATATCTGATTCATTCTGATATCCTTCCTACCCCCTTATCCCCTCCCCTCCCTTCACTCCCCTCTAACCCAAAGTACCTCTATTCTTCCCTAGCCCCACCTCACTATTGTGAATTAGCATCCACATATCAGAGAAGATTTCTTATAACTCAGATTCTATTCCCTTTGCTTAAATACTCTTTTCCCTCCTCTCTTCACATACTAATTCCATCTTATCTTTAGGTCTCAGCTTATGCATGCTACTTCCACAAAGAGGCATCCTATCTGAGACTCTTCTGTCCCAAGTCTTTCCATCACTCTATCACCTTGAGTTTCCTTAACAAAAGTAAAGTTTTTCAGATTGAATAAATAAAGAGTGGAATGCATGTTACATACAAAGATACACTTTAGATTCAGATAATCTAAAAAGTTTCAGAAAGTAAAAGGAACGTATACAATGTATCTTTGTTGGTCAGTATAATTAAAGGTTTGTTAATGTAGATTGTTATGGTTTAGATAAAAGGTGTCTCACAAAAGCTCATGTGTGGGACAATGCAAGAATTGTTTGGAGGCGAAACAGATTGTGAGGGTTGGAATCTAATCAATTGATAGATCCATTCATAGGGATTAACTGAGTGGTAACTGCAGGCAGATAGAGTGTGCCTGGAGCAGGTAAGTCACTGGGGGCATGTCTTTGGGTTTTCTCTTTTTGTTTCTGGCGAGCAGTTTTCCCTCTGCTTCCTGTTGCCATGTCCTGCACTGCCTTCCTTCTTCACACCCTTCCATCTTGATGTCGTGCTTCACCCCTGGCTCAGAGCTATGGAGCTGGCTGTCTATGGACTGAAACCATGAGCCCCAAATAAACTTTGTCTCCTCTACATTGTTCTTGTCAGTCTTTTGGTCACAGAGACACAAAATGACTAAAACATTGATTTTTTTTTTTTTTTTTTTCAGATAGGCAGTCTTTGGTTTTCTTGATTTTTTTTCTACTGCAAGTAGCAACCATAAGAGAACTGAAGTGGTTATATATCTGACAATATAGACTTTAAGACAAGAAATAGTAGTAGGGACAAAAAAGGATATTGTATAATGTGAAAGGGGTCAATACGTCAGAAAATTATAGCAAGTATTAATGCATACTTAATGAGAACCCAAAATACATGGAACATCAACTGACAGAACTGAAAGAAAAAAATAGTTCAAAAATAATATCAGGATACTCGCCTCACTCTTAAAAATTGGTAAACAACAAAGACAATTTATAAAGGTATTGAAGATTAAAACAATACTATGAGCCAGCTTTATTTAACTACCACCTATAGAATATGGCACCAAATAATAGGAGAATAAACAGTCTTTTAAAGCTCACACAGTACATTCTTCAGTATAGACTATACACTACATCATAAATCAAGTCCTAATCAATCTTAGAAGATGTAAATCTTACAAAGTTTGCTCTCTAATCACATGGAATTGAATTAAAAATTAAAATATCAAGAAATCATGGATAGCCTAAAATATTTCAAAATCGAATAAAAAGTCATGTATAATGACGTGTGCCTGTAACCCCAGCTACTCAGGAGGCTAAGGCATGAGGATTACTTGAGCCTAGGAGTTCAAGGCCAGCCTGGGTAACATAGCAAGACCTTTGTCTTCCCACTCCCCATCTCAAAACCCAAAAAGGAAAGGAAAGAAAAAAGAGAAGGAAAAAAGGAAAGCAAAGAAGTTGAACAATATATTTCTGAATAATACATAGGTCAAAGAAAAATTCACAGTGGAAATTAGAAAATATTTTGAACTAAATAAAAAACAAAACCACAATATATAACGGGGGCAGGGGGAGGTAAGGGAAGAATGGAAGAAGGATGTTGTGTAGATGGAAATGAGGGCTGGGGAGGGGTGGGGGAAGGAAAGATAATACAATGAGACAAACATCATTACACTATGTACGTGTATGAAGACACAAATGATATGACTCTACTCATATACAACCAGAGAAATGATAGTTATACTCCATTTGTGTACAATGAATAAAAATTAAAATTAAAAACTAAATTAAAAAAATAAATTCCTGAAACATACAATCTGAAAAAAAATCAAAATTAATGGGACACAGCTTAAAGTAGGTTTTAGAAGGAAATGTATAGTTTTAAAGACCTATATCAGAAAATAAAGGTCTCAATTCAACAAGCCTATACCTTAAGAAACTAGCAAAAAAAGGAAAAATTAAAATAAAATAAGCAAAAGAATGAAATAATAAAGATAAGAGCAGAAAATAATGAAATAAAAAAGAGATAATCAAGGAAACCAGGAATGGTTATTTGAAAAGGGTCAATGAAATTAGCAAACCTTTTTAGTTAGATGATGAAGAAAAAAAAAATTAAGGTAAAAATCACCAAAATAAAAGAATGAAAGAGAAAAGATTGCTAATCCTGCAGAAATTAAAGGAATTATAAAGAAATATTTTAAACATCTTTATGTCTATTTTTAATAGAATGGAAAAATTCTTAGAGAGCTACAACTCACCAAAACAAATTCAATAATATATACAAAATCAAAATAGATTTTTAAAAAAAATTAATTAGTAATTAAAAAAATTTCCCTCAAAGAAAATTCCAGGCCCAGCTGGTTTTACTGGCATATTCTATTAAATATTTAACTAGAAAATAAAACTGAACCTTCACAAATCCTTTCAGAAAACAGGAGGGAACACAACACAACAAAATTTATAAGATTCATATTACTCTCACAACAAAGCCAAAGGAAGACATCATATGAAAAAAATGCAGAACCCTCAAGAACATAGTCACGAAACTCCTTCATTATTATCAAATTGAATTTGGCAATATGTAAAAGGGTTTGATACACCACAATCGAGTAGGATATGTCAAGAATATGAGGTTTCACCCTCAACTAATGTAAAAGGCTACATAGAATAAAAGAAATATGGTCATCTCAAAAGATGTAGATAAAGCATTTGAGAATGTTCAACATCCATTCATGATTTTATTTATTTATTTACATCTTGTCTCACTATGTTTCACAGGTTGGCTTGAACTCCTGGGCTCAAGAGATCCTCATGGGATTAAATGTTTGTGCCACTATGCCCAGCCTGTTCATGACGTTTTAAAAAACTCTCAACAGACAAGGAATAAAATTTCCTCAACCTAATAAAGTACATAAATGAAGATCCCACCATTATCATCATATTTAATAGTGAAAGACAGACTGCTTTGTTCTTAAGATCGGAAGAAAGGTAAGGAAGGATGTTCACTCATGCCACTTCTTTTCAACATTGTACTTAAAATTTCTAGCCAGTTTAATAAGGCACTTTTTTTTTAATTAGGAGAAAAAAAGAACATAAAACGGTAATTTCAGGCTACAGGGTAGAAAATTCCAAGGAATTCATAAGACAGCTCTTAGAATTAATAGAAAAGTTTTTGAAGGGTTGTAAGATATAAAATCAGTATACAAAAGTCAACTGTGGGGTTGGAGTTGTGGCTCAGTGGTAGAGCACTTGCCTGGCATGTGTGAGGACCTCTGTTCCATTCTCAGCACCGCATATAAATAAATAAATAAAATAAAAGATCCATTAACAACTAAAAAATATTTTTAAAAAATCAAATTTGTTTCTATACAGTAACAATAAACATTCCAAATATAAAACTAATAAAACAATTCCATTAACAATAGCATTAAAAGGAAATGAATACAATGGATAGAAACACATTTAACAAAATAGAAGACTTGTACATTTAAAAAAGAACACTACTGAGAGAAATTTTAAATGATTCAAGCAAATGGAAAAAATGTCCTATGTTCATGGATTAGAAGATAATAAAGTTGGCAATACTTGCCAAATTGATTTAGAGATTCAGTGCAATCCCTATAGAAATCTTGGCAGGCTTTTTGCAGAAATTGATAAGCTTGTCCTAAAATTCATATGGAAATGAAAGGTACCCAGAATAGCCAAAATAATTTTGAAAAAGAATAAAGTTGAAGGACTTCACAGTACCCAAAGGATCAGAGGTATCTTTCCTAAAGGACAGTCATGGTTAGCCCTGTGAAATAGATGAGTAGGTCACTGATTTTTCTATTGGTAAAGCAAGTTCAGGCTCACAGGTCCTCACCCCACAATACCACTACTACTTCAGGAAGAAGCTCTGACTAGGGATAAGTGATCTCTCTTTGAGGTGATGCTATAATTTCATCCAGAATTCTATAGCCTTTATAACTTTCTCCCTTGAGCTGACCTTTAGGAAACTAAATCATCTACTTGGTCCTTTAATTTACCAATTCTTCCATTTGTTCTAATCGAACAACAGGCTATTTATCTTCTCTAACAACAAATTTATGGAATTATTATGGATATATTACTCCATTTTCATAGCAAAATAAATTAATACACAGCATCATTAAGGTAATGTGCTCTAGGTCACCTTGTAAGTGGCAAAGTCCAGTATCTTACTGTGTAACCAGATAGGAAGTGCTTAGTCATCTAGCACTGGGAAAGCACAGAAGGTAGATAAGACATGAATTTTTCCACTGTTTGGAAGAAACATTACTTTAAATATTAAACTGATGTGTCCAAATCTAGACATTTGTTGAGTCAGATTACTGGTGGCAACATCCAAAAGTGGAATACAATGTGTAAGAGCACAGAATGTTTAATTTGTTTTTACAAAGACCGTCATTTAGAGAAATATCTGTTTTTTTTCTTTTCAGATTATAGTCGTATGATTATAAATCTGAAAACTGAGGAGCTAAACCCAGCTAAATTTTCAGGAGTTAGATTGAAAATGGTTTATCAGTGTTATTTTCCTTTCTCTAAATGATGTTAAGAAGAAAACAGCATTTCTCTAAAATGAACAAAAAATTCACTAAGAAAAATGCATGAGAATATATTTGCAACATATACACATAAAAAGTTTGTACTCAGAACACTTATAGCTTTCCTACAAATGAATAAGAAAACAAGCCAAAAGAAAAATGGGCTACAGACTCACAAAGAAGATATCAAAAAGTCCAATAATTATATCAAAGTGTTCAATATCATTAATAGCTGAAAAATGCAAAATAAAACTACAAGATACAACTACATCCCGCCAGAAAGTTTGAAATTTAAAGGTCTGGCAAATAGAAAGATATTGCTAAGGATGCTGTGCAGTGGGATCTCCCATGCTGGTAAGAGTAAAAACATAACTATTTTGAGAAAGTGGAATAATCTAGTAAATTTCAATGACCCAGTAATTCCATTTCCACCTAAGTACTTCATAGAAGTATTCATACAGGAAATAAGTTTAGAATATTCATACAGAATTATTCACTACATCTCTAAAATGGAAGATTCAAATGCCCATCAATAATAGAACAGATAAACTGTGGTATAGTCATCCAACAAACACCAGTCAGCCGGAAAAAGAGAAATGAACTATATATAAAAATAGCATATATGTGTCTTAAAAACATAACACTGAATGAAATAAACTAAACAAAAAAGAATAGGTACTATATAAGTCCATGTATATGAACTTTATAAAAGGTAAAAGTGAACTACATTGTTAGTTATAATTTAATAAAACAATTATATCACAATACTTAGCACATTTAATTATTTAGTTATATATACTGTGATAGAAAAATCTGTAAGATGTATTAACAAAACTTAAAACAACATGTCCATGATTCTGTTTATGTAAAGTATAAAACCTATTTTTATGATACAAACTTAAATTAGTCTGATTTGTTTCTCTATAATGAAATACACAAGGCAAGATAAATTTATTTTTAAAAATAGGTTTTATTTTGGCTCATGGCTTTAGAGGTACAAGAGGCCTCATCTGGTAATGGCCACCTTGCTGGTAGAGTCCTAAGGCAGAGCATCACATGCCAAGAGACAAGAGTATGTTTGTCTACTCTCACACTTTTTATAAAGCCACCAAAATTCAATCATAAGTTCTCTACCCTAATAACCTTATCTAATCCTAATTAATTCCCAAAGAACCCACCTGTAAACACCATAGCGAAATCAAATTTCTATTTTCTTAATCCCTTGCAACAGAGATTAAACTGCAGCATGAATTTCAGGGAAACGAACCATATTTACACCATAGCAATGGTCCAATAAAACTTACTGCAACAAAGAAAATGTTTTACAGTCTACACCATTTAATTCATTAGCTGCAGTGGTTGTTAAACCCTTAAGACGTAGTTAATGTGACTGAGGAACTGAATTTTTAATTTAATTTTAATTTCAGTTTAAATAGATTCGTGTGACTAATGGCTATAGTATTGGACAAGACAGTTTTGGACAATTTAATAAAAAATAGTGATTACCTCCAGAGCAGGCTTTCTCAACCTGGATGTGTAACACACGGGATGGGTAATTTGCTATGCTGGGTGGTCTTGTGCCCTGTACTTTTTGGGAACACTTCTGGCCTCTACCCTCTACTTTTCAGTAGTATCCCCTCAGTTAAGACAATCAAAATACCTTACCAAATGTCACCTAGCGGGTAAAATTTCCCTAGTTATCATTGCTCTGGAGATAGGAGGGAAAAGAGATAGGAGGGATAGAGGGAGCATTTTGTCTATTTCTGTTCTGCCAAAACTTCTTTAGAGGGAACATGTATACACATGTTATCTATGTAATTAATTTAAAAGTAGGGCTGTCTTCTCGTGGGTAAAATGGGAACCATATACCTAAGGTTGCTAAGGTTGCTCTAAATATTAAGAGCAAAATAGAAACAAATCCTCACTTTCTTGGTACTGAGTGAAAATAGATAAATGTTTGAAAGTTCACATGAACAGTTACCAAGAGCAGTGGAGAGAAAAGAGAAAATCTCCTCCTAGCTGGGTCCGTGGCCAGGAGAGATGATTAGTAATTTTTGCCATTCATAATGACAGGTAAAACAGAAACAAGAACCATTTAATGTAAATATAGTTGTCCCTTGGTATACATGGAGGATTGGTCCCAGGACACCCACATCAAAAGCTGAGGATGCTCAAGTCCCTCAGATAAAATGGCATACTATTAGCAGTATAGCCTACCAATGTCCCCCTGGACACTTGGAATCATCTCTAGATTATTTATAATACCCAATCCAATGTAAATGCTATGTAAATATTTGTTGTTCTGTATTGTTTATGGAAAAATGACAAGAAAAAGGTCTGTACAGTACAGAAGCAATTTTAAAAAATATTTCAATGCATAGCTGGTTGAAAGTGGGGATGCAGAACCCAGGGATGCAGAGGGCTGGCTATATAATGGCCCTGGTGAGGGACGTATTTAAATAACTTCTCTAGGAGGAGTCAGACCTGGAAGATGGAAAGTGATCAAAACTAGAATTCAAGGTAGGTGGTATTTGGAAGTCATGAGCCTGCAGAAAGCAAAATGGCTACAAAGAAACTCTGAGCTATAAATAAGGATTGAGAAAGGAGGTCCAGAAGAGGATATTGGAAAGTTATAGTCAGAGAGGCAAAAGGAACATCCAGAAGGCAGCTGGATTGTGGAAGCCAAGGCAGAGGTTTAAAGAAAGAATGACTAATGTCTCCTTGGATCTAATCCTTATTAAAAAATAAATATTAAGTATCATATCCCTGAATACCCTCTTTTTGTTCCCCAAAACCTAGCTAAGTTAAGGGAACAATGACAGCAAGCCTAGGTCAGAATGTCCAGATATATGTTATCTTGAAGGACACTGTTTTCTCTTCTGCTCACTGGGAACTGGGGCAAGTTAGTGTTATCTGTAGGAAGCTACTGTCTTGCACATGCATGGGTACAGTTGCTCCTTGGGACGTAGGTCATGCAAGCAAACTTGAGTACAGTTGCTCCTTGGGATGCCGGTCATGCAAGCAAACTCGGCAAGCTAATGCTGATGATGTCACTGCTTCCGCAGCCCGACACATAAAACCCTTCTCTGAATGGGGACTGGCACAGAACTAAGGGTACTGTGGAAAGACTTCATGTGACTCACCCGTAGCTGCCACTGGTGAAGTACTGGAAGAAGAGGGGACATTGCTAAGCAAAGCACCTGCCCAACCTGTTGCCACTGAACTTTTATTTCTTTCTTAATACTTGGGAGCAAACACAGGGCTTTTGCCACTGAACTCTTCTTGGAGCAGTTACTGATCTCTTGACACTTTCCCTCAATAAATCAGGTCTCACATGCCATCTCCAGTCAATTTCTTTGGCCTTTCTGCAACCTACTCCATGGCCCGAGCACAACTGGACTGTGCATATGACACTATGAAAACATACCTTTTCATTTTATCATCTTAGGAAACTTAACCCAAGATCTGAATTCATGAACTATGGCCAGTCTAGGAGGCTCTGAAACACATAGATAAAATTTAGCATGCACTTTTTTTAGGGATAAAGTTCCAGAAATTTCACAAGATTTTCAGGAGGGTCTATTACCCCAAAACTTTAGCAGCAACTGTTAACTATTTTTCTACATCAGGCTCTATTTTAAATCACTTATTAAACAATTTGTGAGACTTGTTCTAGATCATGAAGTGCTTTACTGGAAGAAAAATATTGTCATGAGTGTCTACCTGAGTTTCACCACTAGGAGGACTAGGAACACTGTACTTGACAATCTCAGGGAATTCGTCAAAGACTTTCTGTGTTAAAAAATGAAGAATGGCACAAAGACAAAAACAAAGAGAAGAAGCAGGAGGAGAAAGAAGAGGAAGAAGAAAATTAAGAAGTTAAAGAAGGTCATGAGTCCATCAAGAACATGAAGGGTTTGGGTTGTTACTTTTGATGGATTCTGTTGGCTACAAATTCATGAAGAGAAAGAAAGAGACTGACTTTTCAGGGAAGAAAGAAAGATCAGGGAAGACAGCCTGCCTGGGGCTGCTGATCCTCCATGTTATAAATGTACTTTCAGAAAAACAATGAAAAGTGCCTTAAAAACATAAAACTTTGAGCCAGGCATGTTGGCCTCCGGCCCATAGTCCCTGCTACTCAGGAGGCAGAGGCAGGAGCACTGTTTGAGCCCAGCAGGTACATGAGCCTGAACAAGCTAGGGAGACCCTGTTCATCCATCAATCAAACCTTGGGTCTGTCAAATACCCATGGCCCTCTCCTATCACTTACCTTCTCATAACCTCCAAATGCTTTACAAAAAAGTGGTTTGCCCCCACATCCTCCACCCCACCTGCTGTAGAGTGCCCTTCTCTGAGTTAGTCTGAGATACATAAAAGAGTAGTAACCCTGAGTTATCCTATTTTGTTAAGTAGTAGTTTGCCCTCAGTTACTCCATTTTGAGTTCAAGTGCCAAGTTAGAATGACTCTATACCTTGGGTCTCTACAAATAAATAGCCACCATCTGTCCTGCACAGCTTTAAATTGATAACTTATTTATGCCAGTGTATCAAAATAAATCAGGAGCAGCTGAACACCTGGACATCCCAAGTCACATCAGGAACACCAGATGCAAGAGCTTATTGATCTTACCAGATGCCACCCCTTTACCTAAGACCCATAAAAGGAGAAGCTCCCCCAAGACTGGACATGACGGAACCCAAACCCCACCACCTGGTGGCTTGTCACAAGTCTTCCCCAGGAAGATCACCAAAGTGAGGAACCTCCAGTTCTGTCCCTCCAGGTTTCAGTATGGCATAGTTTCTCCAGCCTGTGACGACAGCACAGGGACCTGCCCCAAGCTGACACTTCAAGCTGACACTCTGAGACTGCCACCTGTCCAGATCTGTGTCTTGACAACTCTTGCAGAACGTACTTGTTAAAGCCCTTGTCTGACCACCTACAGGCTCTCTTTGACTCTGCACTCATCTCTCTCTCTACCTGTGCTCTTGGCACAGCATCCTGTAACACTGTGGCCACCTTAACCCTTTCTTAAGTCTTTCTGTGACCTATATATCTCTCTCATTATGTGAAGTATGATGTGTGACTTGAGTGTTATAGATATTAGAAATTATCAAGATTGGAATGGAATGAAAGAACTTGTGATTGCCTGGTTTCTATCAGGTAACCCACAACTACTCCATGAATTGCAGTCACTGAAAGTGGTGTAGCTTGTGAATTTATTGTTATTCAATAAATTCGGACATTATGGAGAGACACAAATGTGTTTGGTCTATGTTAATTGTTTAAAAACTCAGGACAATTGGCATAGTCCTCAGGATTCCCTTTGTTAAAGAAGGAATCCAACAAATAAATATACCTTTGATAAAATAATCAGAAATATACAACTTTTTTCATATAAATTAAGCCATTTGGGAATATTACTCAACCATAAAGAAGAATGAAATTATGGCATTTGCAGGTAATGGATGGAACTAGGGAATATCATGCTAAGTGAAATAAGCCAATCCCCAAAAAGCAAAGGCCAAATATTCTGATTTGTGGATGCTCACCCAAAACAAGGGAGGTTGAGGAGAGGAATAATAGAAATAGATTGGACTATACGAAGAATAACAAAAAGAAGGGATGGGAATAGGAAAGACAATACAATCAATTGGTCATAACTTTCCTAGCCTTGAATTTGTATACACAAACAGGGTAACTCCACATCCTGTAGTACCACAAGGGTGGGAACCTAATAGAAAAAGTTATGCTTTACATATGTGTATTTGCCAAAATACATTCTACTGTCATGTATAACTAAAAATAAATAAAATGAAATAAGTCATTTGGTAATACAGATAAAACTCAGCATCTATACCAAAGACTCATGGTATAGTCTATCAATCCAAGGCCTGGTTCATACCATCAGGCAAACCATTTGGGGTGAAACCCAACTTGGATGCTGGAAGAAGGGCATACCTCCTATCCATGCAGATCAGGGCTGAAGACTGCAGAGCTGGGAAGTCAAATTGCCTACCCTGTGCAGGGGCTCATCTCATGAGGGACTGGGTGGCAAGATAACTGAAGTCGGCCCAACCAGAGCAAACATTTTATACTATGGTAGTAACCCAAGAGAAGTAATCATGTAGCTGGACACGGTGGCACACATCTGTAATCCCCGTGGCTTGGGAGGAGGCAGGAGGATTGCAAGTTCAAAGTCAGCCTCAGCAAAAAGTGAGGCACTAAGCAACTCGGTGAGACCCTGTCTCTAAACAAAATACAAAATAGGGGTGGGGATGTGGCTCAGTGGTTGAGTGCCCCTGAGTTCAATCTTGGTACTCTCACCCATAAAAAATAAAAAAGGATGGGAGAAGTAATCATGAGTTATGAGTTATGATTTGGATACAAGGTATCCCCCCAAAGCACCTGTGTTAGCAAAGAAATATTCAGAGATGAAATGATTAGATTATGAGAGCTATAACCTAATTAGTCCATCTTGGTTGGAATGACCTAACTGACTTGTAACTGTAGGCAGGAGGGGTGTGACTTGAAGAGGTAGGTCTCTGGGGACATGTGCTTGAAGGGTTCTTCTTTCCAATGGTCCCTTTCCAGCTCTCTCCCTCTTCCTCTCCCTCTCTCCCCACCTCGCCTCCCCTTCCTGGCTGCCATGAAAGAATAGCACTCCTCCACCATGTCCTTCCACCATGTTTTGTTTCACCTTGGGACCAGATCAATGGAGTCAGCCAACCACAGAATGAACCTCTGAAACCATGAGCCAAAATAAACTTTTCCTCCTCTAAGTTGTTCTTATCAAGTATTTTGGACAGTGATGAAAAGCTAACACGGCATATATTGCTCACTTGAGATAGAAAACAGTTTAGGCATAGGGGTGATGTCATTAATATATTAAAACTGGTGGCCAGCAAAACACATAAAAATTATGAAGTCTAGATTAACAAGTCCAGATGACACCCACACATGTGGTAACAGCTTATACAAAACAATAGCCATTAAAACAGGGACATAAAGAGATTTCACAAAATCAGTGAAGTACTCATGGCAAGCTACTGCTTTACAAAATGAAATAACTCAGGGTTAGGCACAGCCTGAAAACTATTGTTCTATACATCAGGGAGTAACTCAGAGGGGGTTACAACCTGCTCTCCTCACCTGTGACTCAGGCCTTGGGGACAGACTCCAGGTCCCTACACATCCTCTCCAGGTCCAGAGGGGCCATACCAACAGGACAGTTTGCAAGAAGGGGCCAGCCAGGAGCCCTGCCCCAGCAGCCACAGCCCAGGTCAGTTACAGCTGCAGTCATAGGCTGACATCCACCATGCTCATCATCTCTCTCACTTCTGGAGACACTGTCCATGGGCCCGAGTTCTTGCCAGTCTTTCCAAAACCTCTGACCCTGTCTCTCCCGGAAGCCCCACCCCTGTGAAGGTCCCTCCCTTCCATCTGGGACGTTGAGCTCCTCCCTTACATTCCCACTTAAGAGGTCAGTGAGGGAGAGCTTCACTTAGTCCTTTCCAAACACTCTTCTGTGCACTGGGACCAGAAGAGTGGGGGGAAAATACCTCACAATCTCCTTCCATGGAAGATGAAGGAGCTGCTTGAACCAGTGGGGGACAGACAATTCATAAGCTGATACACAAATCATAAATGTAGCCTCTAACTTGTGGCCATATGCTTTCAAGATAAACAAAGCAGTGTAAGGAAGAAGGATATGCAGACGCAAACTCTTCCCAGTAGTCTTTAAAGGTCTCTCGATTAGGAGATCTTTGATCGGTCGTGAAAGGAATGAGGGTGAAGACTGACTACCTGCAGAAAGAATGCTCCAGGGAGCCCAAAGATGATAAGGAGGGTTGTGTGACTGGAGCAGAAGCAGCTGGGGAGAGGGTGGTGGATGTGAGTGAGGGTGTGGTCTCCTCTGCCCTCTGCGGTGGTGGGGGAGGCCGCCTTGGTGTCCCAGACCTGGGGAGGATCTGACGGGCCTACAGTGTGATCTGACATGGCCAGTGTGATTCACAAGCCACGTGACTGCATAACCAGCAGGGAAAGGGCAAGATGGCCTTGCAAACTGTGACACTGTACCATGAAGCAGGCAGATCTTTTGACCACGTAGATCATTATGTTTAGAGTTGCCAGATAATATACAGCTTGCCCAGTGATTGAATTTCACACAAAAAACAAATAACTTCTTAGTATACCTGACACACGCCTGTTGTGGTGGCATATCCCTGCAGTCCCAGCTACTTGGGAGGCTGATGTTGTAGGATCATTTGAGCCCACCATTTGGAGACCAGCCTAGGGGGCATAGCTAGACCTCATCTAAAAAAATCCTGTATAATATTATTCATTATTTGAAATAAAACTGGGTCTTACTGAGTTGCTTAGGGCCTTGATAATTTGCTGAGGCTAGTTTTGAACTCACGATCCTCCTGCCTCAGCCTCCTGATCCACTGGGATTACAGATGTGTGCCACAGCACCTGGTCCTAAGTAATTTTTAATTAACTTCACTTTCAACTTATTTTGTAAGATCTCTCTGCAATTAGTATTAAAAACACATTTTCAAGATCACTTCCAAATTTAGATAAGATTGTACATGAATCAGTTTTGGAGGATACAAACCTGATGATTTTACATTACAGATTATTGATATTGCATGCTGCCTAAAATGTTTTCAGATGACATTTCCACAGGATTTAAACTATTGGTCTATTAAGAGGCAAATCAGTGACTACCTTTTGTAAATCAGAGAAAATATCTTTTTTCCAGGTAATAATTCAAAATCTGAAGACACTTCACTTGATTTTTCATGTCTCCATCTCTAGATATAATCTCTTTAATTTCTATTTGATAAACAATTTTCCCACAATAACTGATACACTCTTCTGATGATTTGTTCATTTCCAAGTTTTTCTGTTTTGTTCAGGTACATTCACCTCTCTTGCTGAAGTTTTACATTAATCAGACTTTCAGAGTTACTTTCATTTGTTATTAGCCAAAGGATAGGCCTTTTATGAAGCATGTAGTTTTGCACAGTCATTTTTAATTATTAACCTTTATTAACTCTTTCTACTTGATTCAAAAATTTGTGATCTATTTGCACCAAGATGCTTTCTATTTCAGGATATTATATTTTGTCATTTGACAAACATCTTTATTTTTTTTTTATTTATTTTTTTATTTATTTTTTTACGTTTACATAGGGTAATGATGTTTATTTTTTTTCCCTTCCCCCCCACCCCTCCCACCCTTTTCCCTTTATACAGTCCTTCTTTCCTTCATTCTTACCGCTCTCCTTAGCCTAACTCTAAACCTAACCCTAAACCTAATGCTAACCCCTCCCACCCCCATTATATGTCCTCATCCGCTTATCAGCGAGATCATTCGTCCTTTAGTTTTTTGAGATTGGCTTATCTCACTTAGCATGATATTCTCCAATTTCGACCATTTGCCTACAAATGCCATAATTTTATCATTCTTCATTGCGGAGTAATATTCCATTGTATAAATATGCCACAGTTTCTTTATCCATTCATCAACTGAAGGGCATCTAGGTTGGTTCCACAATCTGGCTATGGTGAATTGAGCAGCAATGAACATTGATGTGGCTGTATCTCTGTAGTATGCTGATTTTAAGTCCTTTGGGTATAGACCAAGGAGTGGGATAGCTGGGTCAAATGGTGTTTCCATTCCAAGCTTTCTGAGGAATCTCCACACTGCTTTCCAGAGTGGCTTGCACTAATTTGCAACCCCACCAGCAATGTATGAGTGTTCCTTTTTCACCACATCCTCGCCAACACCTATTGTTGCTTGTATTCTTGATAATCGCCATTCTAATTGGGGTGAGATGAAATCTTAGGGTAGTTTTGATTTGCATTTCCCTTATTACTAGGGATGTTGAACATTTTTTCATATATCTGTTGATTACTTGTACATCTTCTTCTGTGAAGTGTCTGTTCATTTCCTTAGCCCATTTGTTGATTGGATTATTTGTATTCTTCGTGTAGAGTTTTTTTTGAGTTCTTTATAGATTCTGGAAATTAGCGCTCTATCTGAGGTATGGTTGGCAAAAATATTCTCCCACTCTGTAGGCTCTCTCTTCACATTTCTGATAGTTTCCTTTGCTGAGAGAAAGCTTTTTAGTTTGAATCTATCCCAGTTGTTGATTCTTGCTTTTATTTCTTGTGCTATGGGAGTCCTGTTAAGGAAGTCTGATCCTAAGCCAACAAGTTGAAGATTTGTACCTACTTTTTCTTCTATAAGATGCAGGGTCTCTGGTCTGATTCCAAGGTCCTTAATCCATTTTGATTTGAGTTTTGTGTAGGGTGAGAGATAGGGGTTTAATTTCATTTTATTGCATATGGTTTTCCAGTTTTCCCAGCACCATTTGTTGAAGAGGCTATCTTTTCTCCATTGCATATTTTTGGAACCTTTGTCTAGTATGAGAAAATTGTATTTATTTGGGTTTGTGTCCGTGTCCTCTATTCTGTACCATTGATCTACCTGTCTATTTTGGTACCAATACCATGCCGTTTTTGTTACTATTGCTTTGTAGTAGAGTTGAAGATCTGGTATTGCAATACCCCCTGCTTCACTCTTGCTACTGAGGATTGCTTTAGCTATTCTAGGTTTTTTATTCTTCCAGATGAATTTCATAATTGCTTGCTCTATTTCTGCAAGGTACATCATTGGGATTTTAATTGGAATTGCATTGAATCTGTATAGCACTTTAGGTAGTATAGCCATTTTGACGATATTAATTCTGCCTATCCAGGAACATGGAAGATCTTTCCATCTTCTAAGGTTTTCTTGAATTTCTTTCTTTAGTGTTCTGTAGTTCTCATTGTAGAGGTCTTTCACCTCTTTTGTGAGATTGATTCCCAAGTATTTTATTTTTTCCGATGCTATTGTGAATGGGGTAGTTTTCCTAATTTCTCTTTCTGAAGATTCATCACTTATGTATAAAAATGCATTGGATTTATGAGCATTGATCTTGTAACCTGCTACTTTACTGAATTCACTTATGAGTTCTAAAAGTTTTCTGGTGGAATTTCCAGGTTCCTCTAAATATATAATCATGTCATCAGCGAACAGGGATAGTTTGAGTTCTTCTTTTCCTATTCGTATCCCTTTAATTTCTTTGGTTTGTCTGATTGCTCTGGCTAGATTCTCAAGGACGATGTTGAATAGAAGTGGTGAAAGAGGGCATCCCTGCCTTGTTCCAGTTTTTAGGGGGAATGCTTTCAGTTTTTCACCATTTAGAATGATATTAGCCATGGGCTTAGCGTAGATTGCCTTTATAATGTTTAGGAATGTTCCCACTACCCCAATTTTTTCTAGTGTTTTGAGCATGAAGGGATGCTGTATTTTATCGAATGCTTTTTCTGCATCTATTGAAATAATCATGTGATTCTTAACTTTAAGTCTGTTGATATGGTGAATGACATTTATTGATTTCCGAATGTTGAACCAACCTTGCATCCCTGGGATAAAACCCACTTGATCGTGGTGCACTATCTTTTTAATATATATTTGTATGCGATTTGCTAAAATTTTGTTGAGAATTTTTGCATCGATGTTCATTAAGGATATTGGTCTGAAATTTTCTTTCCTCGATGTGTCTCTGTCTGGTTTAGGTATCAGGGTGATATTGGCTTCATAGAACGAGTTTGGGAGGGTTCCCTCCTCTTCTATTTCATGGAATAGTTTGAGGAGTATTGGAATGAGCTCTTCTTTCAAGGTTTTGTAGAACTCGGCTGAGAACCCATCTGGTCCTGGACTTTTCTTTGTTGGTAGGCTTTTGATAACCTCTTCTATTTCATTGCTTGAAATTGGTTTATTTAGGTTGTGTATGTCCTCCTCGTTCAGTTTAGGTAGTTCATATGTCTCTAGAAATTTGTTGATGTCTTCGAGGTTTTCTGTTTTGTTGGAGTATAGATTTTCGAAATAGCTTCTAATTATGTTTTGTATTTCACTCGTGTCTGTTGTGATGTTTCCTTGTTCATTCCAAATTTTAATAATTTGAGTTTTCTCCCTCTTTCTCTTTGTTAGTGTGGCTAAGGGTTTATCAATTTTATTTATTTTTTCAAAGAACCAACTATTTATTTTGTTAATTTTTCCAATTGTTTCTTTTGTTTCGATTTCGTTGATTTCGGCTCTGATTTTAACTATTTCCTGTCTTCTACTACTTTTGGTATTGGTCTGCTCTTCTTTTTCTAGTGCTTTGAGCTGTAGTGTTAAGTCAGTTTATTTGTTGATTTCTACTTCTTTTTTTGAATGCACCCCATGAAATAAATCTTCCTCTAAGTACTGCTTTCATAGTGTCCCAGAGATTTTGATATGATGTGTCTTTGTTCTCGTTTACTTCTAAGAATTTTTTTATTTCCCTCCTGATGTCTTCTGTTATCCATTCATCATATAATAGTGTATTATTTAGTCTCCAAGTATTGGAGAAGTTTCTGTTTTTTATTCTGTCATTTATTTCTAATTTCAATCCATTATGATCTGATAGAGTACAAGGTAGTATCTCTATCTTCTTGTATTTGCTAACAGTAGCTTTGTGGCATAAAATATGGTCTATTTTAGAGAAGGATCCATGTGCTGCTGAGAAGAAAGTGTATTCGTTCTTTGTTGGATGGTATATTCTATATATGTCTGTTAAGTCTAAATTGCTGATTGTGTTGTTGAGATCTATAGTTTCTTTATTCAATTTTTGTTTGGACGATCTATCCAGTGGTGAGAGAGGTGTGTTAAAATCGCCTAGTATGATTGTGTTGTGGTCTATTTGATTTCTGGAATTGAGAAGGATTTGTTTGACGTACGTGGATGAGCCAATGTTTGGGGCATAGATATTTATGATTGTTAAGTCTTGCTGATTTATGCTTCCCTTAAGCAGCATGTAATGTCCTTCTTTATCCCTTCTGACTAGTTTTGGTTTGAAGTCCACATTATCTGAGATGAGGATGGATACTCCAGCTTTTTTGCTGTGTCCGTGTGCATGGTATGTTTTTCCCCATCCTTTCACCTTTAGTCTATGGGTGTCTCTTTCTATGAGATGAGTCTCTTGCAGGCAGCATATTGTTGGATTTTTCTTTTTAATCCAATCTGCCAGTCTGTGTCTTTTGATTGATGAATTCAGGCCATTAACATTCAGGGTTATTATTGTGATATGATTTGTATTCCCAGTCAATTGACTCATATTTGTTTTTGACATGATTTGGTTTCTCCTTTATTTGGCTATTCCTTTAGGCTAGCGCCTCCTGTTGCTGATTTGCATCGTTGTTTTTCATCTCTTCCTCATGGAATATTTTGCTGAGAATGTTCTGTAATGCTGGCTTTCTTTTTGTAAATTCCTTTAGCTTTTGTTTATCATGGAAGGATCTTATTTCATCGTCAAATTTGAAGGTAAGTTTTGCTGGGTATAAGATTCTTGGTTGGCATCCGTTTTCTTTCAGGGCTTGGTAAATGTTGTTCCAGGCCCTTCTGGCTTTTAGGGTCTGGATTGAAAAATCTGCTGATATTCTTATTGGTTTCCCTCTGAATGTAATTTGATTCTTTTCTCTCGCGGCCTTTAAAATTCTGTCTTTATTTTGTATGTTAGGTATTTTCATAATAATGTGCCTTGGTGTGGGTCTGTTGTAATTTTGTATGTTTGGAGTTCTATAAGCCTCTTGTATTTGGTTTTCCATTTCATTCTTCAGATTTGGGAAATTTTCTGATATTATTTCATTGAATAGATTGTTCATTCCTTTGGTTTGTTTCTCTAAGCCTTCCTCAATCCCAATAATTCTTAAATTTGGCCTTTTCATGATATCCCATAATTCTTGTAGATTCTGTTCATGATTTCTTACCATCTTTTCTGTTTGGCCAACTTTGCTTTCCAGATTAAATAATTTGTCTTCAATGTCTGAGGTTCTGTCTTCCAGGTGCTCCATTCTATTGGTTATGCTTTCTATGGAGTTTTTAACTTGGTTTATTGTTTGCTTCATTTCAAGTATTTCAGTTTGTTTTTTTTCAGTATCTCTAACTCTTTATTGAAATGATCTCTTGCTTCCCGTATTTGCTCTTTTAACTGTTGATTGGTGCGATCATTTAATGCCTGCATTTGCTCTTTCATCTCCTCCTTCAATGCCTGCATTTGCTCTTTCATCTCCTCATTAGCTTCCCTAATCGTTTTAATTACGTACATTCTGAACTCCCTTTCTGACATTTCTTCTGCTGTGCTGTCATTGGGTTTTATTGATGTAGTATCTAGGTTTGTTTGGGACATTTTCTTCCCTTGTTTTCTCATATTGGTCAGTTGTCAGTGGGACCCTGAGATATTGCAGTTTTCCACTATTGGCTTATAGTGTCCCGGTAGATTTCCAGTGTATCACCTCCCAGCCTTCAGTAGCCTGATGTCTTGGAGGAATCTGATAAAGCAGCGTATCCGAAGAAAACTGCCCCTAGCCCCCTACTGGTTCCACGATTTGGAACTGGCTCTGTGCTGAAATGCTCTCACTGTGGGCCTGCACCGTGCAGCTGGCCGTGTGGGAGGAGCTCACTGCCGGAGTGTGGAAGGCTACCTTGGGAAGACTCTAGCTGCCCTGCCCAGCTCCAATAAGCCACCTCTATCTGGGCCTGCCCCCCGGGCCGAGCTTTACCCAGTGGGCAGACTCACCCGTGGCTCTATTTCAGTCCGAGTCTCTCAATGCCTCCCCTTCTTAACTCCTGGGTTCTGGAGCGACAGGTTGTGCAGTCTCCCTCTAGGCCGCCATCTTGGATCGCCCCGAGAAGAGAGCCTGCAGCCGGAGTGGGCAGAGCCGCCTGAGGAGGTCTCTGGCTGCCCTGCCCTGATCCCAGAGGCTGTTTGCGGATCGAGGCTCTCCGTTGGTTCGGGGGCTTGTGGCTGGTTCTATGTAGAAAGTCTCTCACTGGGCGGTCAGCTCCGAGAAGCTAGCCTTGAACGGCACCTCCCACCGCAGGGGTCCAGACTACTTGGGGAAGTCTCTGGCTGCCCTGTCTGGACCCTGAATCTGCTTGCGTGCCAGAGTATGCTGAGCTGCACTGGCTCCGGGACTCGGAGCTTGTTCTGGTCAGAAAGGCTCTCACTAGCGGGCCAGTTCCGTTCCGAGAACCTGGAGAAGCTGGCTGTGTGGGCGGGGCCCACCGCCGGAGTGCGCAGGGCTGCCTGTGGATGACTCTAGCTGCCCTGCCCAGCTCCAATAAGCCACCTCAATCTGGGCCTGCCACCCGGGCCGAGCTTTACCCAGTGGGCAGACTCACCCGTGGCTCTATTTCAGTCCGAGTCTCTCAATGCCTCCCCTTCTTAACTCCTGGGTTCTGGAGTGACAGGGGGTGCAGTCTCCCTCTAGGCCGCCATCTTGGATCACCCCGAGAAGAGAGCCTGCAGCCGGAGTGGGCAGTGCCGCCTGAGGAGGTCTCTGGCTGCCCTGCCCTGGTCCCGGAGGCTGTTTGTGGATTGAGGCTCTCCGTTGGTTCAGGGGCTTGTGGCTGGTTCTATGTAGAAAGTCTCTCACTGGGCGGTCAGCTCCGAGAGGCTAGCCTTGAACGGCACCTCCCACCGCAGGGGTCCAGACTACTTGGGGAAGTCTCTGGCTGCCCTGTCTGGACCCTGAATCTGCTTGCGTGCCAGAGTACGCTGAGCTGCACTGGCTCCGGGACTCGGAGCTTGTTCTGGTCAGAAAGGCTCTCACTCGACAAACATCTTTAAATGTTGAAGTGCCTTGATTATATTTGATCTTGATGCCTGTCAGAATTCACGTGTTTTTTTAAATTTTTCCTAGTTGTAGATGGACATAACACTTTTATTTATTTATTTTTTTGTGGTGCTGAGGATCAAACCAGCGCCTCACATGTGCTAGGCAAGAGTGGTACCACTGAGCTATAACCCCAGTCCTCACATGTGTGTGTGTGTGTTTTAAGTTCCTTTTTAAAAAAAGTCATTGTATTTATTATTTATTTATTTATTTATTTATTTATTTATTTATTTATATGTGGTGCCGAGGATCGAACCCAGTGACTCACACATGCTGGCCAAGTGTTCTACCACTGAGCTACAACCCCAGCCCTCACATATGTTTTTAATGTAGCTTTTAGAACAAGCATAATAGTCCATCTGTTCAATGATTTCACAGTTATATATCCTTTGTACAATACTAAAAGAAGCAATATTTGAATTCACAGAAACAACATTTATCATATTAATATTATGAACTTATGTGGCATAATTATTTGGTGGAATGAATAATGGCTTTTGCATTCTTATATAAATCCCTGCTATATTTGTCCCCTTATCAGATCCGTGGCTTTAAAAATATTTCATGTCAAATACCATTTTTTTCCAATTTAGTGATAATTTCACAAGACAGTCTATATCCCTTTTTATCTAATTTCAGTAAAATCGAACTTCATTCTCATTAGGATATTACTTTCTTATGTGTTTTATTTTTTGTTGGTTCATAATAGTTCTACATAACATTAGGATTTATTTTGACATAATTATAAATGTATAGAGTATATAGTTTGGTCCAATTAAGTCCCCAGTACTCACCTTTACCCTCCTTCTCCCTGTTCCCTTTCCTCTGCTCTACTGATCTATTTATTTACATTTTAAAAATTATTGTCCTGTGGATATGCAATGGTGATATTCACTGTAGGATATAATTCTTATATAAACATTCTTAATAATCTGTTCTTCTGGGTTATATCTCATGTACAAAGAGTAAGGAAATGTACTTTGCTTATTATATTTTCAACAGTATTTCAGAGCTAATAAATTTCCTAGCAGCATTGTGTGTTCCACCAGAATTTGTATTTTGAAACCCTAATACAGTATGTCACTGTATTTGGAGATGTAGCCTTAAAGTTACAACTAAAGTAAAATGAGGTCCTGTAGTTGGCCTTACTCCAGTAAGACTGCTGTCCTTATAAGCAGATCAGAACACAGACAACACAGAGACCAAAGGGCAACCATTTGTGGGTCCAGGGAAGAGGTCTCAGAACAAACAGAACCTGCTGACACTTTGATCTTGGACTTACAGCCTCCAGAACGGTGAAAAAACACATTTCTATTATTTAAGTCACCCAGTCTGGGGCATTGTGTTATCACAGCTCTAGAAAACAAATACATATTCAACAAATAAGGCACAGATTCTTTTTTATGATTAGTTACACATCATTCTAATGATGGTAAATTCAACTAAATTAAGAAGCATAGTATTTGGGTTTTCAACTTTTAGAAGCAACTTACTAAGTTACTCAAAGTCAAAAGGATCCTAAGTAGAAATTGAGAGCTGAAAGAGTGTGTGATAGCTAAGTTTATAAATCAACTTGGCAAGACCATGATGTCAGTTGTTTGGTCAAATGCTAGTCTAGATCTTCATCTCATTTACCAGAATGTCAGAGATACCATCTTAGATTTACCAAACAAAACAGAGATTTATGTTGCCAGGCAAAGGACAGAACTATAACTATCAAAAAGTGGCAAAGGAGGCCAGACCTGGTGGTGCACCTTGAGTCCCAGATACTTGGGAAAATGAGGTGGGAGGCTCTCCTGAGCCCAGGAATTCAAGACCAGTCTGTGCAACATAGTGAGACCCTGTCGCAAACAAACACAAACAAAAAAGAAGTGGCAAAGGGAGGGGGAGATGCAGTTGAAGACAGTGAATACAAGTTAAATGATTCTTGAATTTATAAAGTAGAAAAATCAAGAAACAACACTTTATAAGCTTTATGATTTATAGTAAGCACAATAAAAAGGACAATTGAAACAGTTTCCTGTAGGGAGTGGAACTAGGGATGGGAAGCAGTAGGGTGAGATGGGATTGTTCACAGTAACTCCTTATTTTCGATTGGGCTAGCAGAGAGAGCAGCAGCCACCGGTGCCTCGAGACCCAGTGCTGGTGTTGCCGATGCAGTGCCAACTTCCTGGGTAAAGCAGAGCCCCACTTCATCATGTTCCCTGAGCCCTAGGCTCTCTTGTTACCTGGTCTCTCACTTTTCACATGTCTACTTAAGAGTCTCTTCCACTGCTCTTAATTCTTTAAAGGTGAAGACAGTATTTATTTATCTTTGCTTTCCCATCAGACCTTTAATAAATGTTGAATGAATGAAAGTATATTTATTTTAGAGCAAAGGTTCTGGGAAACTTCCAAATCAGGGATTGATTCCCAGACCTTCCACTTACTGGTCATGAGAATTCCCGTGACCTTGGTGACATTAACTAACGCTTCTGACCTTACCCTTCTTCGTTACCGATTGTGAAGAGCTATCATATGAAATAATAGACTGTAGCATCCCTAGAACAGTACCAAATGCACCCTGAAATGCTTCATGATCTCAGCTGCTATAGTGAACAGTTAATGCCAAGCTAAGTGGGTTAATAAGGGTTGCTGGAAGCTGCACCTGGAAGGTCGACACCACCCTGTGCTATCCCAGGACCATGCTGGAACTGGTGAGCAGACACCAACACGTAACAGATTCCTCAATGACTGATTACATGTTCAGTGCAAAAAAAATATTGAAATGAATGTGGAACATCTTGTCATACCATATGGCAAAGAAAGACATCAAAGTAGGGTTTTCAGTATCTGCATTTTATTTTACATGAAAAATAATCTTTTAAAAAATAAATGGTAAGCTTCCACTTCCAGCCAAGATGGAATATCTTATAGTAGGCCCCTTTCATGCCAAAAACCCCCATAAAAATTAAAAATCATGAAAACTGAATAAAAATCTCTTAAAAGTCTGTTTGAAGGCATCAATTGCTAAAGCAAAAAGGGCAAGAGTATCCCGATCATGGAGAAGGATGAACCTGTGTTAGTGGGTCAGAAGTCTGCAGCTTCTTTTATTCTTAAGTCACTTAGCATTTCTAGGCCTGGGGTAAGAATGAGGATCCAGAGCAATGGGCAACTTCTAAGAGGCAGAGAAACCAACAGAACTTTTGGCAGTATCAAAGGGCATTGAAAGACAAAAATAAGACCCTAGTTTGTTAGAATATTAAGTAGAACTGGTAGAAAATTTAGTCAAATACTCAGCCTGGTTACCTATTAAGACATTCTCTGAAATCTGAAGCTGTGCAGAATAGAAGGTTAAGATGCTAAGCAGAGATCTAAGATCTCTGGCTTAGATTCAAAAATTCAAATTCTCTGAAAAGGAGAATGAATTTTGGGGTCAGAGTCTAGACACTGAGGATACCAAGATCAGAGCTGAGGAACTGCCACTGGGGACAGATCCAGTGAACACTGTGGCTCTCAAATGGAAAACCCCTGGAAGACCACATCCTGTAAGTGGGGAGATGAGGGTAGAGCAGAAATAGTCTTAATGAAAACCACAACCCAGTCTTTCAGTCAGCTCAGGCCCTGATTGCATTAAGGTCCACTCTGCCTCATTAGAGGGAAAGTGTGAGCCCTTTGTGGAGGAAGTTAACAGCATCCAGGACCTCTACAGTTTATCACACAGTGTTTGGCATTCAGCAAAAAATTACCAGGAATGCCAACAGAGTGGACCAAATGACCAGAAAGCAGGGAGGTGGGCAGAATAGAAAGAGAACCACAGAATTAGAGAAATGCAAATTAAAACTACACTGAGATTTTATTTCACTGCAGTCAGAATGGCAATTATCAAGAATACAAGCAACAATAAATGTTGGCGAGGATGTGAGGAAAAAGGCACACTCATACATTGCTGGTGGGAATGCAAAGTGAGGCAACCATTCTGGAAAACAGTATGGAGATTCCTCAGAAAACATGGAATGGACCCACCATTTGACCCAACTTTCCCACTCCTCGGTTTATACCCAAAGGACTTAAAATCAGCATACTACAATGATACAGTCACATCAATGTTTATAGCAGCTCAATTCACAATAGCTAAGCTATGGAACCAGCCATGATGCCCTTCCACAGATGAATGGATAAAGAAACTGTGGCATATGTACAGGATGGAATAGTACTCAGCTTTAAAGAACAATAAAATTATGGCTTTTGCCAGTAAATGGATGAAACTGGAGAATATCGCTAATCCCCCAAAACCAAAGGCCGAATATTCTCTGTGATATGTGGATACTAACACAAAATAAGGGGGGAAGAGAAGTTCACTTCATTAGACAAAAGGGAATGAAGGGAAGGGGAGGAAAGGAAAGGGGGATGGGAACAGGAAAGAGAGTGGAATGAATCCAATATTACTTTCCTAGGTTCATATATTGAATACATGACCAGTGTAACTCCACCATCATGTACAACCACAAGAATGGAAAGCTATAGTCCATGTAAGTATAATATGTCAAAATAAAATTCTATTGCCATCATGTATAACTAAAAAGAAATTAAAAATTAAAAAAAGAGCCATAGGAAATTTAAATCATGGAGTTATCCAACAAGAACTTTCAAGTAACAGTTTCACTTGGGGGAAAATATGAAGAAAACAAAATAAATCCTCTGATAATTGAATCCATTAAACAGAAATTAATGGGCTGGTGATATAGTTCAGAGGTAGAGCCCAGCATGTGTGAAGTCCTGGGCTCAATCCTCGGCACCCTCCTTCCTCCAAAACAAAAACAAAAACAAACAAACAAAAAAAAAGGATATTTAAGAACTGAAATTGAGAACTTTATAGGTTTAGCATAGGAGATAAATGAGTTACAATACAGATCAAAAGAAATTATCTAGTCTGAAGAGTAAGGAGGAAGAAGGACTGGGAAACATGAGAGAATAGGGTATATATGAAACACTGAAAAGTTTTTAACATTCAGATTTTGGGAATTTCACAAAGAGAGAGAGAGCGAAATGGGACAGAAATAATATCTGAAGATATAACATCTGAGAAATTTCCAAAACTCATTGAAGACACCAACACACAAATTCAAGATACTCTGTAAATGCCAAGCAGGTAAATAACAAAAGAAGAGTACACTAGGTGCATCATAGTAGAACTACTGAAAA
Organism: Sciurus carolinensis; assembly: GCF_902686445.1. Lineage (NCBI taxonomy): Eukaryota > Metazoa > Chordata > Mammalia > Rodentia > Sciuridae > Sciurus > Sciurus carolinensis. The sequence goes on along the minus strand of NC_062218.1, from coordinate 138,103,962 downwards.
CCAAAATGAAGAGAAAAAAAATTTCAAAACAGCTAGCGAAGGAGTGGAGGAGAAATTACTTTCAAAAGAGCAATAAGACGAGACAGCTGACTTTTTTTTTTTTAACAGAAATGGAGCAATCTGGAAAACAATAAAATTACATCTTTTAAGTCCTAAAGAAAAAGTTCTAGATGCATTTCATAGAAGAATTTTTAAAATACACAAGAACAATAAATTTATCTGAAAATATAGCAGATATAAAATACGACACAGACATGAAAGGTTAAGACACAAAAAGTATAGCATGAATGGTCTAACTTACATTTCATCAGAGTTTCAGAGGGAACACAGACTACATTGAGACAATGGTTTAATGATTTTCCAAAGTTGACCAAAGACATCATTGCAGATTCAAGAAGTCCCCAGAAAACTCAAACAAGAAGGAAAAAACAAATTTTTAAAAATCCTGCCTTGTGCACCAGTCATTTTCTGTCATTCTCTCCAAGCTCTATTCCCTATTGTCACACAGGAGCTGTAACTCTTTAAACTACATTTCCCAGACTGCTTTTCCAGCTGGTTTCAAGTCCCACCCATGGAAGCCACTAGGAGATGAGATAGGAGTACACAGACCCTAGACCTAGACCTAGTGCTTTTGTTTCTGTTTTTGTTTTTTCATGAGAAACAGTTTTATCTATGGTGCTCCTGAGATTTAGGAATTATTTATTACTGTAGGATAAGTCTATCTTATCCTAACAAAATACAAACAAAAATTTTTAAGTAGCCTTGCACATCATACTACATACAAAAATGAAACTAAAAGACAAAGACTCTATAGCTTTGAGAACATAGGAAATATATTCATGATCTCGAGGTAAAGAAGAATGTCTTAAGACATAAAAAGCAAAGGGGAAAAAAAAGACCTAAAAAGCATAAGTCAAAAAGGAAAAGCTTGATAAATCTGGTATAAAATGAAGTTTGTTTATCAAAAGAGCTAAAAGAGTGAAAAGACAAACCACAAAACAGATACTGGGAAAAGATAATGAACAAAGAGCTTGTATCCATATGAAAAATTTCTATGAGTCAATAAGAAAAAGACTTAAAAATGACTGATAAAAATGTGAAAGTTGCTCATCGTTAATAATCATGTCACAGGCTGGGGATATAGCTCAGTTGGTAGAGTACTTGCCTTGCAAGCACAAGGTCCCAGGTTCAAACCCCAACACCGCAAAAACAAAACAAAACAAAACAAAAAAAACAATAATCATGTTAAATTGGAAGACACCATACATGTGCTGGCTCAAGCAGTGCTGCTGTAGAATGAAGTACCACACAACAGTCACAGTTCTAGAAGTCGAAAAGCCCAAGATGGAGGCATGGGCTGATTTTTGTTGGTGAGAACCTGGGAGAGGCATCTTCTTGCTGTGTCTTCACATGGCAGAATATAGGGAGAGAGAACTCTCTGGGGTATCATTTACAAGGCACCATCCAGGAGGGCTCTACCCTCCTGAGGACATTTCTTCCCTAAGGTCCCACCTCCTAAATCACCCAACCTGGGGTTAGGTTTTCAACATATGAGTTTGGAGAGTGGGGGAGGCCAACATTCAGTTCATGACATGCACCAAGCTAGCTAAAATGCAAACACATTTGCCATAACAAAATCAGATACTGGAGAAATGCGGGATAACAAACTTGAATCACTTCTGGTGAGAATGTATAAAAGCACTGTGGAACACATTTTACAGTAAAGTTGAAGACACACCTACTAAAACTCCATATTTCTACTTCTAGATATATATCCTACAGAAATGTGTTTATGTAAAATAGAAATCATATGTAAAAATGCTTATCACAGCATTAATCCTAACATACAAAGACTGAAACCAACTCAAATGTCCATCAATAGTAATTGACTATATTATGGTATAGCCCTGCAATGTACAACAGTGTGAATGAACTATAAAAATTAAATTACATGACAATACAGATGAATCTTAAAAACAATGTCAAATAAAAGAAGTTAAACACCCAAGAATATATAGTCTGATTCCACTCGTAAAAAGTTCAAAATCAGTGAAAATTAAATAACCACATATGCAGTGATCTAGGCAAAGGTGGCAAAACTACAAAGATAAGCAAGGAAGAACTAGCACAAGTTCCTAGGCGATGTTACCACTAGGTGCCAGGTGCAGAGAAAGAGATGGGATCTGGGAGGGGCTACCAAAGGTACTGACAGAAAAGTTCTTATCTCCAGCCAGGGGGTTGGTGACACAAGGGCTCCTACTCCCCTTCACATTTTAAAGTACATATCCATGCGCCATGAACAATTCTGTATGTACATCTCAAAATTTAAAAATAAGAAATTTCTCTAATTGCTAGAGATGTAAATCAAAACTAAGATTTCATCTCACTCCAATCAGAATGGCAATTATCAAGAATACAAGCAACAATAAATGTTGGCAAGGATGTGGGGGAAAGGTACACTCATACATTGCTGGTGGGAATGCAAAGTGGGGCAACCACTCTGGAAAGCAGTATGGAGATGCCTCAGAAAACATGGAATGGAATCACCATCTGACCCAGTTATCCTACTCCTCGGTTGATACCCAAAGGACTTAAAATCAGCATACTACAGTGACACAGCGACATCAACGTTTATAGCAGCTCAATAGCTAAACAATATGGAACCAACCTAGATGCCCTTCAACAGATGAATGGATAAAGAAAATGTGGTATATACACACAATGGAATATTACTGAGCTTTAAAAAACAATGAAATCATGGCATTTGCTGGTAAATGGATGGAGTTGGAGAATATCATGCTAAGTAAAATAAGCTAAACGCAAAAAAACAAAGGCCGAATGTTTTCTCTGATATGTGGATGCTAATTCACAATAAGGCGGGGCAGCTAGGGAAGAATGTAGTTACTTAGGTAGAGGGAATGAAGGGAGGGGACGGAGTAGGGGGTAGGAAGGACAGGAGAGTGAAACAGGCATTATTCCTCATGTATATATATGACTGCATGACCACTGTGATCCTACAATATGTACAATCAAAAAAATGAGAAATTATACTTCATACATGTATGATTTCTCAAAATGTATAAATGTATTCTACTGTCATGTACAACTAATTAGAACAAATAAAAAAATTTAAAAAAAAGAAATTTCAAATAGGACAGTATGACAATCATGAACATACATGCTCTTGGCATTCTCTGGGAGACAAGGAGAGACCATTTACCCAGACCTGCCAGAAAAGGACACTTAAGCCTGGAGCTGTCACAAGCATTAAACCAGGTCTAGAACCTGTTATGGTTGAGATATGAGATGTCCCCCAAAAGCTCATGTGTGAGACAATGTAAGAGGGTTTGGAGGTAAAATGATTGGGTTATGAAAGCCTTAACTAATCAGTGCATTATTCCCCTGAAATGGATTAATGGGCAGTAACTATAGGCAGGTAGGGTGTGGATGGAGGAGACAGGTCACTAGGGGCATGCCTTTGGGGTTTATATTTTCTTCCTGGTGAGCAGAGCACTCTCGGCTTCCTGATTGCCACGTCCTGAGCTGCATTCCTCTTCCACATCCTTTTACCATAATATTCTGCCTCACCTTAGGCCCATAGCAATGGAGTCAGCCATCTATGGACTGAGACCCCTGAAACTGCGAGCACCAAATAAACTCTTTCTTCTCTAAAGTGCTCTTGTCAGATCTTTTGGTCACAGCAACAAAAAAGTTCACGAAAACAGAACCCCAAAAATAGGGTTTTGCTGCTAACAGACTCATCATCCAGACTGCCTGCACAGAGGGGACACATACAAAATGGTAAATGTGGTAAAAGTTCCCAGGTCTTAAAAGAATATTCCAAATAAGGCTCTTTAAGGCTTCCGGCAGGGATATTTTATTTTTTTGGTTAAAGTCACAATTGATAAAAATACCATAAAAACAAACATGTAAACAAGGTATCAGAACTTTGGTTCAATGAAACATCTCACACCTAAAACATCTGAGGTACAAAGGCACCTTGCTAGGTGCTAGACAGCCTGGCTCTGGTGCAGCTGCTCCAATGCTACCCTTGGGGCCAGAGATGGCACAGGCTAAATGCAGAGGCTGGGACTGAGGTCATGCAGGACCTGGCCCAGTACACTCTATCCACTCCAGACAAACATTGACTCTTCCAAAGACCCGCCTGATAGGAGCTGGAACATATAAAGGTATCTGTCACGCTGAACTGGAAGATGACTTGAGCCGTGGGGCCAGAGGGGAAGGGCAGAAAAGGACTTCAGTCAACTTCTGTTGATCCACAAGGCCTCAAGAACTCCTGTCCTCGTTCATGGAACCACTTATTGGAGACTGTGAACAGAAAGCAAGTAGGTTACAATCTCATTGATCCCTTCAGTAGCCAAAATTAATGGCTCCTCCAAGATGACTCCTGCACTGTGCTCTGGGAAACAGACTTGAGTGAGACAAGTTGTTCATGGGCTACTAAGGAAGACACATGAGTAAACAGGTAATTGTACAAAATTCTGCCAGTGACATGATACATGTGTGGAGGTTGTCATGGGAACAGAGCCAAAGAGCATCTGGCCGTTTAGGGAAGAGGAGACCTCAGGGCTTGAATATGAAGCTGAATATAGCAACAAGGTTGGATGCAGAAAGCGGGAGCAGGATGAGAAAGTCATGAAGGCAGGGATCATTCTGGTTTGTGTCAAGGACCTCAAACAGCCTGCTGTTACCAGGAACTAGCAGGTAGAAGCTGAGAGGATGGGTGTGAGGAAGCCTGTCAGCATTGCAGGGGCCTGGCCATCAGATGCCTCAGGCGCTGTGGACCAGCAGCACAGTCAGTGTGCTGGGGGCACCAGAGCAGCAGACCTAGTGTCAATACTGTCACCTCCAGCTGCCTCAAATGCACATGAACCACAGTTCTGTTCCTCGATCCTAAGTTCTCTCATAATGAAGAAAAAATTATTTTAGGGCACCACTGAAGTCAGAGATTTTTAAATAAAATTTAACTTAAAGCAGCACATGTACTTAATTGCATGAATTATCTATAAGGCTTATAGTGAAAATAGTATATACAGTTAAATCATGAATTTTAGTTAACATTACTATGCAGTATTTACATCATTATGTCTCTTTAATGCTACATTTGAGTCATCTAGATCACACTTAAATTTCCTTTCTTGTACAACTTTTTCCTCCTGAAGTCAGCAACTACTTTCTTTTCTTTTTTTTACTTTTTTTTTTTTTTTTTTTTTAAGTTATCACTATTTACCCCCCAAACTCCAACAGTTATAAACTCGTGTGACCACTTCTGGCCAGCTGTTTCCAGGATAAGGGTCAACTTCAGCCTCTGCAGTTTGGTCCCAGACTCCAGCCTATCTCTTGGTCTCCCTTTCTTCAAGTGGCAAGGACAGCAGCCCCCATACCTATGATGCTGGATGGAGCCTGTGCTTCACTTGCTCGTAGGAGGTTTTCCCCTCTCTGCTTCTAGCTCTCCCCGCTGCTCCCTCAGAACTCTGTCCAGAGCCCACTCCTCTGGAGAGCTGCCTTGGATCTACAGTGCTTGTTGCTGTCTGGGCATCTCTGAGAGTGTTCTCAACCGTTGTCTCAGTACTTAACCAAGTAGACTGCAACATGACTGATTGGTACTTCCAGTTAGCAGAAAACCCCTCAGAAGGGAGACAGTCTTGGCTATGTGCAAACTTGGCAGCAGCTGTCTCCCAGTTGAGCCTAAGGCCCACCATCAAAGCTCAGGCTGAGAACACCACAGCCAACAGCACCCTGAAGCCACTCACCCCACTTGCAGCCCACGAGCACAGGGCAGGCTGCATGTCTCGTTCGGTAGTCACCTTCTCCGCTCCGCAGAAGGTTGTACCAAAATACAGCTGTGCCCTGGGAAAGAGATGACCTGTCAGAACATATCCTTAGAGACTGGACTCAGGGACCTGACCCGAGCACCCTGGAAACCCTGCCCTGAACAAAAACACCTTCAGTTTTCCCGTGTGCAGAGGAACGGGGATCTGGGACTCCAAAAGTTCTTAGCCTTCATGGTGGGTGGAAGTTTAGAAACCCATCTGGTCCTGAAAGACTTCCTTCCTCATCCCTTCTCCCCAGGTAGATACTGGGACCACAAGTCCAGAACACAGGGAAGAAGGGGCTAGGCACATCCCAGTGACAGTCACACAGGCCCGGGAATGGGACTGGGGACACAGTCAAGGTCTAAAACCTCTGACCCATGAGAATCAGAACTTACCTTCTTAGGCCAAATTGCAGCCCCCAGATCAGGGAAGACAGTGGCACCACCAGCTTCCACATCACTCATCTGGGAACACAAGGCATAGGGTTTGCCCATTCTACCCAAGCATCTCAGAACAAGAGAGTCACAAAAGTCATGACAAGGTGTGCAGATCGCCCTCCTCTGAGCATGCGTGTCCCTGCTGGCCGGCTCTGCTCATGGCCATCCTTCAAACAAGAGACTCTTTCTACACCTATGTACTCCCCGTGGTTCACCAGCGCCGTCTCCATGCCACAGCGTTCAAAAGCAGGAGACCAACATCTAGGCTGTCCCCGCATGGGAGCAATCTGCGTCTATAATCAGAACACTCCTGTCCTGACTGCTGCTCCTTCAATCCCCACCCAGCTTGGGCCTTACCTAAGCCACCATGCCTGGCAAACTGCCCGAGCCAGGAGCTCCCTTGCTGCTTCCACCACCAGTGAGCCCACCTGTATGGGCTGCTTCTCTGGCTCCAGCAGCTTGCTGCTCTGGGCTAACACTCACTTTCCCAAAACAGCTGCCCTCTAGGTGGGCAGGTGGGATGCTAGGACTCTAGAGGCCTGCTTTCCCCTATGGTGAGACCTCCAAAAACTGCACACAAGATCCTCAGCAGCCAGGCTGCACTCACGCCCACGGAGTGTGCCTCGACTCCAGCCAAAGCACCACTCCTTTCTCATCTGGCTCTCACTTTTTTGCCTAAAAAAAATTGGAACTAAAAAGAATTTCCACAGGACGCATACCAGACTGACTGAGGAGCACTCAATGGACACATGCTAAATGAATAAGATGAAAACCCCCAATGACTCCCCAGTCCTGGGGATCAAACTCAGGGAAACCCCAAGGCCTGCCTGTCTCATTAGCCTCTCCCTCCAGACACACTGGCCCTCTTCTATTTTTCCAACATCTCAAACTCCTTTTCTCTTCTGGGCTTACACACATTCCCTTCTCTGCCAGAAACACGTTCCACCAGCTAAATTCCATTCAACATTTAAGTCTCAGCCAACCTGTTACTTCCCAAGGGAGGCCCTCTCTGAACCCCAAGCCTGGGCCACTTCTTCATAGCACCTGTTCCCATGGTAACTAAATAACCATCTCTCTTATGTTGAAAGTAAGTCTCCCACGTTAGACCTCAAAGGTCCTGCTCACAGCTTGTCCACCACACAGCCTGCAGCATGCAATAAACATGCAGTTAAAACTTAGAAGGAAAAAATAAACTGTCTCTTGAATTCCTTGACAGTCTCTACAACTCTTCAGGGAAGACTCTCACAGAGAGGGGAGAGAAAAACTGGTCCTCACATGAAAATCCAATGGCCTGTGGCTGGAGTTGAGGCAGCAGGTGGGGAGAGGTGCCCACCAGCCTCTGGGGAAACAAAGGCAGCTTTCAGCTAAGAGCACCTCATGGCCACATCCACACTCTGCTGCCAAGGAGAGATCCCTCCAAGCACTCATCCTTAAAGTTCAGAGTGGTAGTGGGCCACAAAAAGGAGACTGCATATGTTATGACGTGGGTGCATCTTGAGGACACTGTGCTCAGTGAAATAAGCCCACCACACTCACACACAAAAATACTCTACAAGTTCACCTACTAGAGGTTATGTGATGTGAGACATCCAAACCAGAATGGAGGCTGGCAAGGGGGAGGGGACTCTGGAATTACTATTTAACAGGAATAGAGTTTCAGTTTTACGAGATGAGGGGAGTTCCAGGCTGGAGAGTGGCAATGGTTACATGACGTTGTGGATTTAATACCACTGAAGTGCACTTAAAGATGATTAAGATGGTAACTTTTATGTTATGTGTATTGTAGCACAATAAAAAAATTGTGGGTGGGGAGGAGCCAGGGATAAAGTCATAGGGCTGGGGGGCCAAACAGATGAGAACAGAGATCAACTTTCTCTACTCTAGCCAAGAAGGGTGCTGAGGGACAAAAGGACCACTAGCCAACGGTGGGTGGTATCAGCCTGATGAGGGTGGGATTTAAGAGCCCTCTGGACCCATGGTCCCCCGTAGGCCCATAAGCTGCACATGTCATACTCACGTAGTTTAAGAATGTGGCCACACGGTTCCCAGTCCCTAAATGCTTGAAAACATCTTGCTCATGGTTCTATAAAATTAAGTGAGAGTGGACAAGTGGGCCTGGACCCAGTACTTACATAGTTAAGAAACGTCGCTAACCTATTCCCCTCCGTTTTGAGGCCGCTGTCAAAAGGTCGCTGCAACAGACAACAACTTTCACCCAAGTTTGCCACCAACTTACCCGCCACCCAAGTGACTGGGGCCAAAAGGGACAATGGAAGATAATAAGTGTGTGTTCCCCAAAACGGCCTGAACAAGGGACAATCAGACAAAGGAAATTCTGGCCAGGGCAAGGAATTATTTTCACAGAGACCTACTGAGGTCCTTTGCTCTAGAATTAAAGAAAAGTAACAGAGTTAGGGCAGGGGGAAAGGCCACGTAGAAAGGCCAGGCTCCACTGGGCTCCCCAGACCCTGTGCTTCCAGACTGGGCTTCACCAGTAACAGTCTCTCCTGGTGAGGCAGAAAGTGGGAGGGGGAGGGGTGATGTGGAGGCTGAAATGCTCCTATAAGCTCCAGCCTTCTCAAATCAACCAGAGTGGGGCCCTCTGTGACTTGGGTCTTACCCTGGAGAAGTCAAAGTGTGGCTCATACTGTCCTCCCATTCCATAATTTGCAACCTGGTGAGAAATTTTAACAGCATTGGGCCTTGTCAGCAGCATGAACACACTCATAACACAGATACCACCTCTCCGTGCCTCCCAACAATCATATGCAAGAGCAGCCTCTCTAAGGAGGAAGACAATCTTGTCTTGACAGCACAGGCAGAGCAAGTGTTGCAAACATCTCCACAGCTGTGCCCGAGAATATATACGGTTCCCTGAAAAGACGAAGATGGGTGACTTATGGAGAAGCACCAGCCCTTCAAGAATACTCAGATGGTTCAAGAGGGAGCCAGTTTGTTTGAAAGAAAATGAGAAGGTGATCCAAAGAAAAGTCAAGACTAAACTCAAGATTGAGTTTTTTGAGACAGGGTCTTGCTGTGTTGCTCAAACTCTTCGGCTCAAGCCATCCTTCTGCCTTAGACTCCTGAGTAGCTAGAACTACAAGCACATGCCACCACACCTGGCTCAAGATTATTCCTCCTGCCTCCATTTCTCAGCAGCTGTTCTTGGTCAGGCTGAGTGGGGTACTGCATGGAGCACTTCCTGCACATAAGAGAAGGACATGGTGGCCAGTTGCTGGATGGTCAAGAATTGCTTTATCACCTCAGCACCCCTGGAGTAAGCCTGCACCTGTAACAACCTGAGCCACAGCAGCCTCTGCAACTACCAGGTGTGACTAATTGGATTAGAAATCCCAAATCCTTTGTGAACACTATGTGGACACACAATGTAACATCCAAGATCACAAAGGTTACTTTAGCTTCAGTAAATACGATGAGAGAAAAGGTTTAAAAGAAAATGCAGAATTTGACATAATCCACTTGATGAATCAAGTGGCACCACAAATCTATCTAGGAACAGCTGTCCACTGTTTTTTACTGAAACCCTAGAAACCTTTGGGGCTCAGCCACTAGTTCTTGTCAAATCACGATCTTTTGTGTATCCTTTTTGGCCATTCTAACAGTCAAGAGAGGGATGCTGCAAAACTGGCAATAATGGAGATCTTCAGATATGGGAGAAAAAGGGAGGATGGACCTTACAAGAGAGGAAATCCCCTAGTTGGAGCACAAATGATATGTACCAAATATGATAAAATGCAAAATTTGGGCAATATATTTTTCCATGTCTACAAAAATAAAAATTGTGATGTAAAGAATCATGGCAGAATGAAAATACACTGTCATCCAGTGCTTCAGTCTTCAAGATTCCTGCACCAGAAATACCTGAGATCCTGTCAAGAGCATAAAGAGGCCTGGGGCAGCAGGTGCCTGGGGCTGGAGACAGATTTATTATTTGAAGGAGGGAAGTGCTAGATAGAGCCTGTGAGGAAGTGCTATTCCATGTTTTCATAAATGTATCCATTCTTGGTATCCATTCTAAACAAGAACTTGAAGAAAATTCTAGACATGGCTTTGACTAGCATGCCAAGGCCCTCCAGAAATTTCCATCACTGCTTATTGCTGGGGCTGCAGAGCATGACTGCACTTTGTAACTCACCTGCTCCTTTCTGATGAAGTGACTAAACTTTGAGATCCTAGACAGTGAAAGAAGTTGCACTGCAAAATAGCTGGCTCATCTTTTAACAGTTTGGACAATTATATTTGATCACAGTGCTGAAGTCACTGTAGCTACACTCTTTAATATGGTCCCAAAAGAAGTACAGAAGTCATGGGAACTTCCGGGTTTGAAGCAATCAGATTCACCATGCCTGCACACCGAAGACCCAGATTCATACCTTTAATAACAAGCAACTATATATCAACACTGATCCTGTGAGAAGGTATTCATATGAAACTTTATACTTCTTAATGCTATAAGGTAGAGTTGGCCATTTAAAAGACATGGGTATTTATGATGCTGAGGCCAGAGTGAAGAAAAAAAAATTAAAAACCATTGAAGACGCTGAGACATCATCAGGCCAGAAGTCTTAAATCTTGGGGAATCCTGGAGGTGCAGCGTCAACTCCTTCATCAAACAGGTCCCTATTCAATTCATAACAACTCCTCTATTGCCCTTTTTCTCCAAAAAGGTCTAGAGTGAACATATGAACTAGAGCTGAGTGTTGACAGGTAGCAGAAGAACCAACTTCTTTCCAAAAGCCTGCAGCATTTCCAAAGGGACCCTGGTGCATGGGCTGTCGCTGGTGCCTAGGTATTTATCACATCACATGCAGTACCTGTAGAGTGAGCATTCAGGAACAGGTACTGAAATCCAGGTTCCTGTTCCAAAGACCAGGTAAGATCAAAGCTTTCAAAACACCACTGGCTCTCAAATAAAAAGCCATGATAGTTCCCAGAGGAAGAAAGAAAACAAAATCCCCATCTCAGTCACTTGGGAACTGTGGGCTAGATCTTCCAAAAGAGCCCTCGCTCTAAGGGCCCCTCCACTGAGAGTTGTAACATTCAGATACCAGATGATTGAGTTACAACACAATGTGAGGCCAGATAGATGAAGCAAAGATTATAGCAGAGAAGCCAGCCTGTGGCAAGAGGCTGCTGTCTTCCATGGTTGAAGGTGAGACAGGGGTACAGAGAGTGTAGACAGGCAGCCAGCCAGGACAGGGCAGCAATAGAGCACAGATCCTGTCCACTCAGCCCTGTGGTTCATGGTATAGAATCAGCCAATCAAGCAGACTGCTGTCCTTCAGGACCATGAGAACACTGAACACTGCCTCTGATGTGAAAGAAGCAGTGGCAGATGTCATAAAACAGCAACAAAAAACCTGCTCCAGGAAGACTTAAGTCAAGATAATGCCAACAGAGATGTGTGTAGTGCACAGAGAACTATCTTCTTGGAATGGTTTTCTCGCACATAGGAGGCAAAGAAGGGGATATAGCAGAAGTCCTCTACTGTGTTGCTCATCTGCAGAACTTATTTTAAAACTAGGCAACACTAAGTTGAGTTGAACTGAAAAATTATGAAAAAAATTCCATAAGACTGTTTTACAAATACACGTTTATAATCAGTGTGTTCTTGAAAATTGTTGGATTTCACACAAATCCATTATGATGAACTTTGAAACTGGTTTTCCTGATTGCAGATGCAGCTTCCAACAGAGGAGGTAAAAGTGAGTGCTGTTTTGCTTGGATATGTCCAAGTAAAGGTTCAGAGAATCCTTCCCAAATGACTTTCAGTCAATATTCTAATGAAATCTACAGCTGGTCAGACCCAAATGCCAAGCCTAAAGGTGAAGGTGCTGCCTTTAAATGTATAGACACTCTAGTCAAACAGAGATCCAGGGACTCTAGAAAGATGCTAGTGAAGCTTCTATGATAGTTTCTCAGGTCATAGTTTTATAAAAGCACCCAGGAGTTCTGATGTTCAGAAGAGAGTGAGCCAGTGCTGATTTGTACTTCGTGCCCACAAGGACACACTGTGAAGGAGCTCTATCCAGAACCTCTCAGTGTGGTGCCACCATGGAAATGAAGGTGGGAAACTGGGGTCTCAATGGGAGTACTTTGACAAGAGCATTCCACCTTCACCAGCTAACCAGTTCAGGTCTCCCATTTTTCCCTAGCAACATATCACAGAACACTTTATCTCACCTCCAAGTGCATTTCACTATGACAGAATCAAAACCTTGGAAGATAATTCTAGGATTTGAATTTAAGTAGTCAAGAAGACATGAATCAAGCTGCTGTGCCCATCACTGATCCCTAGCCCTAGCATGGTACTTCAGCACACAGTAGATGCTCAGTTGACATTTGTCAAATGCTAACTGCTGAATGCAGTGGATATTATAGATTCTGGTTTTCCCAGCATGAGATTACTCCATGTTCACAGCATGGTGCAGTTATACTGTTTATTAGGCAAGCCTTCCTAGACCCAGAATGTGTACCTTGGAAGACCATCTAGTCAGACATATCCCCTTCCCAACTCCTATGGTCCCAGGGACCAACTGTACCTGCAATAATTCTGCTGTCTCTACTGTTAATCCTGTGATGTGCTGCATCCGACGATTTACTCGGGCCACAACAGGGTCATCGGCTTCCTCCAACCAGGAGCTGGGACAAAAGAAGAGAACAGGTAAAAGAAAATGGAGAAGGAAGACTTAGATGAGGCCCTGTCTTCTCTCCCCAGCATCAAGACCAGCACTGATAGGCAGAACAGGGTGAGTGTTGAAAGAGGATATGGAGGTGTTAGCAGACTTAAGCCAAGCCACCCTCCATTGGGTAGGTACTGGGAAGCCTTGGAGTTGAGCTTGAACAGTTACATGCCCACCCCCTACCATCTTTGCTTACCTTTTGGAAACCCGGTAGCTGGCAACAGTAAGGACACCAGTCTTGGGATCACGAACAGTGGCTCGTGCAAGCTGGAGGTCAGGAAGACAGGGCAGACTTAACCTTTTTGGCCTTGTGTTTTCTCAGAGAGCACTGGGACAAGATCTGGCAGCCCCATTGGTAGGAGAAACAGCTTTGCAGGCAGAGGCTCTAGCAAGACCCCATGACCCTGTAGGCCAGGCCAAAGCAGGCATCTGAGGCCTCCACCTTCCCTTTCTGCTATCAGACCCTGGCCACTTCCCTGCTTGGTCACTACTCATCCTTTCTCCTTCCCAGGTCTGTGATACCTGCACAATTATGCCTATGGATTTGGCTTTGTCCATCTAGGTGTCTGCCTAGACAGCCTCCCTCTTTGCCAGACCCACAGACCATCCTGAGTAAGCACAGCTGAGCTTAGCTGCTCCCACCACATTCGGTCTGTACCATGATCCCTGAGCCTCAATTTGTGTGCCTCTCTTGACTTGGTCAAGTTCTACATCCTTCTGAACCCCAGTGCCCTCCTCTGCCAAGAGAGCCATCCAAATGCTCTCCTGATGTGCCACCCAGCACAATGGGCTCCTGTGCTGCAGAGGTTTCACTCCCTCAGGAGCCTCACAAAATCAGATGACAAAACCAGGAAAGGGATTTTCACGTTGAAATAAATGAACCACTACCTGAATACACCCACCCCACCTTCTTACACACACACACACTGCTCACCTACTTCATCTCCCCAGTCCCCATAAAGAGGCTTAATGCTATGGTCAGGAGGAGCCCCCTACTCAGAGCCAGCCCCCAGGGCAAGGGTCCATGTGCTTCGGCTGTGGACTGTCCTAAAGTCCTCACATAGGTGGGGCCATAGGCCCAGTTACCCCACCTCCAAAGTACTTTCCCTTGAAGTAAATATGTGAAAAGTGCCTACTATGTGCTAGGTGACTGAGACATGGATCCTGCCCTCGTTTAACTCAAATCTAGTCAGGGAGAGGAAAGCAGAAAACCAGTCAAGTAATTTTGGCCTGTATGGGTGAAAATATTTCAGAGTCAAGAACAACTCCCTAGAGAAAGGAACCACCTAGATGAGATCTGAAGGGTAAATAAGAGTTAGCCAAGGAGGGGAGCATTACAGGAACAGGGAAGAGGCAGTGATGCAAAGGGATGAAAAAGCATATGGTGCTGTGAATTAGGGGTGATGTGAAGGAAAGAGAAGAGACTGAGTGGAAAGCAAGGTCCAGGTCTGAAGCAATCTCATGGCCCATGAGAGACAGGGCAAGCTTTATGCAGGGGAGCGACATTCACAACCAAAGGTAAGAGGCACCACTGTGCACACCTTGTGGGGAGCTGACCAGGGAGGGCTGGAGTGGGAAGAGGGTGGCTAGCGAGGAGGTCACAGCAGAAGGGACAGAGAGGAGTGGACAGACCAAAAGTCTGCCAGGGGGTGAAACCAACCCACCTGGACACTGTGCTGCTTCATGTTCTAATAAGGTGGCCGGCATACCAGAATGGATGGCTTCCCTGGATGGATGGCTCTCTGTGGGTCTTTTCTGAGCTCAGCTGATGCCCGTCCCTCCCTGATGACAGCTGCTGCCACAGCTAGACCCCATCCAAACATTGGAGCCTCGACGTTGGCCTGGTCCCCACAAGGAGACGCTGGGCAACTGTGCTCTGCCCCTAGGGACAGACAGGGCTATTTTGAAAGTGGGCTGGGGACCCACAGGCAGCTGCCAAGCATTCCCCACAGGCCAAGTTAAGCTCACTGGCCCCACTTCAAAGCCAGAATAGCATCTGTCCCTCATAGCCTCCGGAAAGGAGAGGTCAGCTTATGATGGCCAACACATTTGGCTCTTGGCATGGCTCCTGTTCAAAGGCAAGTTTTCCCACTGCTCCCTGCCGCAGCTCTGCCATGTGTGTGTGTGCATGAACCACACGCACGGAAAAGTTCTCAGTGTCTGGGACTGAGGGACAGGTAAGGAATCTCTCAGGAGATTTTGGCATTCCACCCCCTCTCTCACCTGGAACCCAGAAAAGTAATGTTCTTTCCTGGAGGACTTTGGAGCTTCCCAGGGAGTGGAAAGCGGGGTCCTAGTATCCATTTTTCCACACACACTAGCTAGACCCTCCCTTAGCCACATCAATGATACCAAGTGACCCTAACCCTTAGTGTCCTAGGACCTCAAAACAAGGTTGTTCCAAGATGAGGTCCAGGAACCAGAAGAGAACTCTCTCCAGGAGCAGTGGGCCTCCTGGCCACTCCAATTCTATAGGAGCAGAGAAATAGAAAATCCAGCTAAATCCTCCCTTCCAATCATCTGTGGTAGATGATTCTAAATGGGAGCAAGCTTCTATGAATTAGAAATAGAAGAATAATTTTATAATCTCTCTCTCTCTCTCTCTCTCTCTCTCTCTCTCTCTCTCTCTCTCACACACACACACACACACACACAATTTAAAAAACCAAGAGGAATTTCCAGGAAATTCAGAAACAAGGATGCCTCAAAAATTCTAGGCAGTTCAATTGGACAATATAAACAAAGGAATTGCAAGTATTAGGAAGGAGATAACAAATTTTTTCTTATTTGCAGATGATATTACATGCACCCAAGAGAATCAGTTAAAAATCAAAAAGAAAGAAAGTGAGTTCAACCACCACCCGTGACTGCACAAGTCAGTTTCTCCAAAGGTGAAATAAAGCCAGTGTCACAGTCTACTTAACACACATAATAGTTAATATGATTTAAGCATTTAGGACCAGGTCCTGTCACCTTAAGAACTCAGTAACAATTAGCAAGTATCATAAGATACATTTTAAAATCAAGTTTAATATATAATAACGTAACCAGCTAAAATAGAGTGAAGACAATGCAATATTACTCAGTCTTAAAGGAGAATAAAATTATGGCATTTACAGGTAAATGGATAGAGTTGGAGAATATCATGCTAAGCAAAATAAGCCAAATCCAAAAACCAAAGGCCAAATGCTTTCTCTGATATGTGAATGCTGGTCCATAATGGGGGAGGGGGATGAATGGAGGACCTTTGTACTGGGCAGAAGGGAGTGAGGGGAGCAAAGGGGGCAGGCAAGTGAGAAAGATGGTGGAATGAGATTGACATCATTACCCTAGGTACTCGTATGATCACACGAATTACATGACTCTACATCATGTACAACCAGAAAAAGGAATAGTTGTGCTCCATTTGTATACAAAGAATTGAAATGCATCCTGTTGTCATTTATAACTAATTAGAACAAACAAAAATAAAAACTAAAAAATATACAGTGAAGGAAAAAAGTTACAATAACAAAAAAGTCACCTATGAATAAACTTAATAAAAATTGTAAAAGATCTGAAAAAATGGAAAGAGACCTGGCAGGCCCCTGGGTGAGAAAACCCAAGAGCGTACAGATGAACAATCTCCTCCAAGTGAATCACACTTTGCAGTCCCAATCAGGAGGGCCGCGGAACCCAGCTTCCCAGCACCTTATGGCATATTTCCTAAAAAACACTCACCTGCACGTCAGTCCCCCAACCAGGTGAACTGACCCTTCTCACTGTGAGCCTGCCCTGCTCCCAAAATGACCTTTGACCATAGTGCTTGGTTGTCCACATTGGTTCCCTCACTTTTCTTTCCCATTACACCACGAACCCACAGGTCAGGCTGAGTCTGCGGCATCTCAGTAACCCCACAGTGGCCTCATGCTAGACACTGATAAGGACTTGACTAGGTAAACAAACTGCCCCTGCTGCTAGAGATGAAAGAGAAGCTGTCCCCTTCAGCACCCCTAGGAGGCCCTACAGACACCTACTTTGGGTTTTGCAATCTCCTTGATCCTCTCGATTTCCTCGTCAGACATGACATCGTAGTACCTGACGATGTGCGGGCTGTCCCACTCGTCCTCCTCTTTGAAGGGGGCGATGAGCAGCTGTGGCACTCTGTTGCCATGGTGGTACCTACAGAAAAGCCTCTTCTGCCTCCGGGGTGTCTGGGGAGCACAAAGAAGC
Source organism: Sciurus carolinensis (assembly GCF_902686445.1). Lineage (NCBI taxonomy): Eukaryota > Metazoa > Chordata > Mammalia > Rodentia > Sciuridae > Sciurus > Sciurus carolinensis. The sequence continues at coordinate 138,086,772 of NC_062218.1, read as the reverse complement.
AGACACTGAGCCGAGTGAGCCCTTAACCTCGGTCCCAGCCCAGCTGTCTGTGGACACTGTCTCACACCCATGACCAGCTGCTGCTCCCTGCTGCCCTGCCACAGAAGAAAAGCCTCTCCGTTTGACTGGCATGAAGTGACAAACCACAAATCATGCAACTTTTCTTCTCTTGCAAGATCACCTCATGTCCACAAGTCCTGTGGCAGAGGGTGATTCCAGATCCTTTCACAGAGATTCAAAAAGGTCTGGAGGGTAGGCAGGGGAGGACACAGTGAGAGCCAAGTGGACAGGCGTGGAAATGGCAAGAGCCTGCCTCACACCTGAGCCTCTGTGAGGAAGCACTGGAAGCCCAGGGCTCCCCAAAACCAGTGGTGTTAACACCAAGCTCCAGCAAGGGCTTCATCTTTACCACAGAGACTTATTCTCCACTTACACTGTGACTTCCCTGGGGACCTGAAGCACATCCATACCCATGTTTTTCCTCACAACAGTGAGATGAGCAAAAGCTGGGCAAGCTGGGGTGAGGAGGGGAGCACAACAATAATTTGGGGGATGGAAATTCTACCTGGGGCATCAGGGAAATTCTCCAGTCCTACACCTCAGAGCACACCCACGCGTCGGCCTCAGCAGATGCTACCAAGAACTGGGGGAGATGCTAAGAAAAGTGTCTACAGACAGGGGAACATCCTCCCAAACCTGCCTGCCCACATCAGGCGTCCAGGTTTGCAGTCTGGGCACTGTGCCCCCTCCCACGACTCACCAGTTTAACCCCCTCCCCACGGCAGAGGCTCTCGTACACGTCCCTCTCAGGCAGGTAGTCCACTGGCCTCTCGTAGAGGCTTCCCTGGGTAGCTAGCACAGCTTCTGTCTGATTTGACAACTGCTTTTCTCTTTCCTCCTCCAATAACCGCTCAAAGTAGCGCAGATTCCCTCCAGCTCGCTCATGGCTTGGGTCTAGAAAAAGCAAAGAACAAGAAGGAAAAGGAAACCACAAACATCTGTTAGGTCGTTCAGATCAATTATTCAGTAAGCGGTTTCCCTCCCAGCAGCCTACTTGTGTGTTGCCCTCTGCCTTCAGCACCTAACTAGTTGTGTGGGTGAGAGCCGAAAAGTCAATGGAGGACTCCCCATTCTGGTCATAGCTGAGAGAGAAGCACCATCAAAGGAGGGGACCCCTATCCAGTCACAGAGGAGGCTTCCTCCTCAGGCCTCCCTGGAGGTCCCAGGGTCCCCAAAACCCAGGCAGAAGTCCCAGACCTGCCTCCTCCCTGTCACAGCTATATTTCCATGGACAGCCCTTCTTCAGACTTCAGGCACTGCTGGCGACTGTATTGCCCACTGGCCACAGCTAGAAGCAAGATGAAACACGAGCAGAAAGAACAGCCATAGCTCTGTCCTGTGGACATCACAGCAGCCAAAGCAGGCATGGCAGGATTTCTGTGACACTCCTCAGGTAAGGAAACTGAGGCTCAAAGATGTTCAGTGACTTTAGTTGACATCCATCTCAGGGTCCCATGGAAAGCAGAGGCATACAACAGGCTTTGCTGGTCTGTGAAACTCCAGATGGCAATGTTCCCATGTAAGAGGTGCCACAGAGTACATACATCAGCAACTGGGCAGGGGCTAATGGATAAAGAGCTAGTTGGGATGTGCCATTAGTCACTGACCGGGTGACAGGTCAAGCTGACTCAGTCCCAAAAGAAGGGTCAAGTAGTACATCCAGCAGAGTTCATCCAGTTTCTCTGCCAGCTCCCTATCTCTGTCTTACTTCCTCCTAACCTCCTTACCAAGGGAGAGCAGGCGACGGGTGAGCTCCAGGGCACGGTGCAGGTCACCCAACTGGAACACGGCGTAGCTCAGGTAGTCCAGTGCCTGGGCCTTGGCCACGGTTGCCTCCTCCCCAGCATCAAGCTGCTTTAGCACCTGCTCCATCCACAGCACCGTGTGATAATAGTCCCCTTCATTGTAGGCTGTGCGGCCCATCCCGAAGCAGTCGTCCACGCTCAGCACTGCCTGGTACTTGGTTCCTGCAGCAGGAGAGTCCAACAGTCAGGATCCAAAAAATTCCTGGGTTATGGGGGGAGGTTCCTATCACAGCAGAATCCCACAAGGACCTCAGACCATATGCCCCGATGTGCCACTGATACAGTAACCACAGACAGGTGGGTTCTGCTCTGGGTTGGGGTTCACAGCAAATCTTTAGCGTCAGACTCCCCTTTTTCCAAGGGGGAAGGAGCTGTGTTATGGCAGATCCTAGGAAACCCACCAAGAAGTAGTGTTGAGGAAGGTGTGAAGGTCCTGTGGGCCACACAGGAGAAGACTTCTGATGGGCAGCTGGCACCAGTTGGGAGGATAGAAAAATTAGGTGAAGAAATAGAATTCAGGTGGCAGCAAAAGCCACCGATGAGGGTGATCACTTATAAAAAAAAGTCTGAGGGAGGAGTGGAGAAGGTGGCTGAGGCCAGAGCCCCAGGGAGCACCCACTCAGAAAGGACAGAGGACACATAACATCAACAAAGAACTAAGAGGCAGGAAACAGAGGGAGCCAGAGCAGTGTGACAGACACCGAGGGGGGCCAGGAGCAGAGGCTGCAGTGCTGGCTTTGGTCATCAGGCAGCAGGGACCTTGGTGAGCACCACTCAGCAGGCCTTGAGACCTCAGGTCTTGTGCTGTGAGCTGAGCACTAGAAAGTAACCATGAAGTCAGTTTTAAGCCAAGAGGAGTGGCTATAGGGAAATGCAGGGTTTAGGGAAGGCTCAGGACGGAAAGACTGTGTGTGTTTTTACAGGAATAACGAGAAAACAGGTCCCGTGAGGAACAAGGAGGGCTGTGACCCCTACTGGAAAGCACAGGAGTTCCCCAAAGCCACGTGGACATGGATGATATGAAAGAACTGCCTCAGAAGTGGGCCCCTTCTGCCTGATATCCAAGATGGACCTCTGCCCAAAATGAAATTCCCTCTGCAGTAGGAAGTGCCCGCATCAGAGACTGGGTAGCTCAGGAACCAGCGAAGTAGGATAGAAGTTGGGGGGAGTAATCACAGGATGGAGTTGCAGGTAGGCCAGGGATGAGGGTCCCTAGGGCCCCTTTCCCCTCTCCATGCACCACTGCAGATTTCAGCTGGCTCTGTAGTCCCGGGAACCTACCTCAAAGGATGCTGTGTAGCATAGAGAGATGGAGCTCTGGGACTAGACAAAGCCAAGTCTGTGTGGGCCTCAGTATGTCACTAACTCTGTGACTGCAGTCAAGCTACCCAGTTTAAGTTCAGTCTCCTACCTACATAGAGAGAATATCTATCTACCTATCTAAATAGAGATGATAAGACTGATTTTAAAGGGTTTATGCCAAGAATTCAGTGAGATGACATATGAAGATGGCTCCTGTGAGCCTCAGGATGTGAATGACTGGCAGCAATTACCAAAATGTCTCACAGATGCCAAGAATGTTAAGAATGGCTCTCAGGCATGCAGCATCCTCCGCAGAAGTCAACTTGAACATCTACTCCTTGGAGAGTACACCCTGCAGAGTGACAGCTGAGCTGAGTGTGGAAAGGCAGTCAGACATGGAGTAGCCCAGCTGACATGGGTCAAGGTATTCCTGCAGAGGGAATGGGATGAACCAAGGAGCTCAGCAATGGAGAAGCCGAGAACCATGGGCAAGGAGCCAGGGATACAGAGGACCGCAAAGACTATATATCAGAGGGGTTTGGGTTTATCCCTGAAAGTTAAGCATTGTGACCAGGTTCTAGTGTGCTAAAGACAACATGGAGGGTGGTCTTACAAAGAGAGCTGGACAACTGCAGGAAAATGGATGAAACTTGAGAACATTACGTTAAATGAAATAAGCGAAATGCAGAGTCCCGGGCTGTTTTCTCTCATATGTGGAAGCTAGAGAGGAAAAAGGAAAAAAAAAAAAAAATGGTGGGGGTAGGGAAGGATCCTCATGAAACTGGAAGGGAGATCAATAGAGCAGACAAAAGGGGCAAGGGGGAGAAGGCAGAGAATGGAAAAGGGAAATCTTGGGGAATGATAGTGACATATTGTTATATCATGTGCACATGTGAATATATAACAAGTCAGCTGATATTTTAATAATCCAGCTGAAAAGAAGTGATCATGGGGCAGCAGTGAGGGGATAGTACAGAAGACATTGGGGAAGGAGAATCTAGAGGCCTCAGGATTCTGGCTTAGGCTGCCACTAGAAGGAGATGCTTCTTGCTGAGAGAATAGGTGAGGGAATTGAATCAACAGTTCAAAGGAGTTAAGGATTTCAATCTAGGACACATGAAATTTGACATGTTCATGGAATATCCAAGCATAGAACACTGGGTGGAAGCTCAAGAGGCTGTCCTGGTGGGAAACTCAGATGTGGAAATCAACCATGTGTGGGAAATGCCTCAAGGGATGAAAACTGCTAGGTTCCTGGGGAAGGCACATAGGAACCGAATCCTCACAGTTAACTCACAGGTGTGTTAACTGAGTGTGAAAGGTCACTGTCAGGGTGCAGCTCCCTCCCCAACTAACCAATACGACAGCTACAGGGTGAGGGGATCCTGCAGGTGCCCTTAGCTGCCTTCTCTCTCCAGGCTCATGGCCTGGCTTGGTCTAAGACCTGAGTGAGGAAGAAATAAGAAGTCCATGCCCCCTTCTGCTAGCTCGTCAGACTCCTCTGGGCCAAGGCCCCAGGCTTCACCTAGCCAGTAACAGAAAACCTAAAGAGGGAGAAAGATTCCACACACTATGGATCTCTCTGTATCTTCTCTGGGGTCCCCACAAGTGAGATAGTACTCAAGGTCTAATGAGTCCCTAGGGTTACTGGTCTTGAACAACTCTCCAAACCCAGCATATCTTCTTACAAACATTAACATGGAGGAAGTCAATGGAGAAGCAATTGGTTTAAAAAAGAGAAAGAATGAGTGACCAGAGAGGCCAAAAGAGGAGAATTCAAGATTGGTATCCCAGAATTCAAAGGAGGGGAGAATATCAGGCAGAATGGGGCAATCAATGTGTTGAATGTTGCTGAAAAGTTAAAGAACATGATGTCTGAAATGTCTGTTGGCTTTACCAGCCCAGCATGGTTGGTGCACTGTGGAGTCAGGAGTACTTGGGAACCAGGAAGTGGAGAAAGAGCGCAAATCGGTCTATCCCATAGCCTACTCAGGAGGGGAGAGGACACTGACCAGCAGCAGAGACCAAAGAGTCGTGGACCCTGAGGGAGGAGTTTGGGATGAGCAAGAATAGAGTTTATGTATGAGTTCAAGGAATGACCCCAAAGAGGTGGGGACAGAATGGAAAGGAGCAGAGACTGTAACTGCAGGGACCTAGGAGAGGGGGCAGTGAGTCCAGAGATCAGCCTTGGAAAAAAAATCGGGATGGTGGGAGATGGAAGCAGGTCTGGTCTCAGATCTGTGGTGCTTGCTCTGGGGGCACTGACCAACAGGGTTCCTGATAGCAGCCTCGGCATTTTCTGAGACACAGGAGGAGAGGGAGGACCTTGGCTAATGCATGGAGGGAAGTGGCTATCCTGAGAACAGGAGACACTAAATAAGGATCCAAGAGAGGATCATCAGTAGAGGCAGAGACCATATGTTGCCTCTTCCTTGTCCAGCCAGCAAAGAGACACGTGCAGGATGGGCAAAGTCCCAAAGTGCTGAGTTACCTGGAAGCTCCCCTCTGGAAATCGTGTCTGGGTCCAGCTTGTATGTGTCCTGAAGCCTCATCAAGGCTTTTGCAGCTCCAGACTCGTCCTCATCAGTGGGGAAGAACTGCCGTTGCACTGAGAGGTTGGCAATAAAACCTTCCAAATGAGAGTGAGAACGAGAGGTTACCCTGGATCCAGAAGCAGAAATACTCCTGGAACCAAAGAGGCAGCCACCAGAGGGTCTCTGGATAAGGGAATCCCCTTGCCTCTCACCTCAGAGGCAGGCTGGGGATGTAGCTCAGTGGTGGTGCACTTGCCCAGCATGTGTGAGGCCCTGGGATCCATTCCCAGCACTGGGGGCTGTGGAAGAGAGTTTACCCTTCCACCAGGAAGTTCTCCTGGACTGCTCCAGGCCATGAACTTTTTTTTCCACTCCTCAGTGTCCTACCACCTGTGCTGCCCATTTGGAACTGAACAGAAATGGCCTGTCCAGTGGTTAACATTTGGGAGTCTAGAAGTCAAGTCATGAGCTCTCTCGTGCCCAGGACCACAGCCTGGACCCAGGAAAAGCCTCTGACCACTAAAGTGCACCTACTGAGGCTTTACTGGGATTCCAAACCCAAGTCATACAGCAAGAGAGGCATCTCCTGAAATTCCAGGACTCCAGGCTGATTTGGGCCTTCAGTTCCATCTGTGAGCTGAGAATTGGGAGGGAAACCCCAGGGTATTCCTTCCCTGGCCCCTTCCCAAGAGCGGCAGCACACACTGCAACCTACTCTCACAACAGACTCAAATACTCATTTCTAGCCAAGCCTGGGGACCCAGGGGTCAAGAAACTACTACCCTGTCTTCCTTCTGGCTTCATGATTAGGGACTCCGAAAGAGTTCAGAATCCAGGAAATAGAAAACAAGCCCCCTTGAAAAAGCCACAGGACACTGTCAGCACACCCCAGGGGCAAGAACTCAAAGAGGAAAACAACCTATTGCTCTCTGAGCCTGTTCAGTATCCTTCTAGGTAATTTTAAAGTTTTCCAGATTTGATGAAGAGGGGAGGGTGTGGAGAACAAGGTCAGTGAGCAGAGATCATCTGAGCAGGCTCAGTCTCCCGCAGTGCAGGCAGAACTGACTGTTCGGAGCTACAGGCCAGGCCTAGGAGGCGGGGTCTGGGAAAGGCAGGCGTGGCTTCTGGAGGCAGTGAGCTCACTGGGCACAGCTCCAGCCTGGCTGAGCTCACCAATCCCTCCCTGGAGGCCACCCTGTCCCCAGCCAAGCCCGACCCAGTCTGGCCACATGAGCTGAAATGTCTCAGCCAGAGAGACAGCTAGTCTGAAGTTAACCAGCACTCCTAACTCAGAGAAAAGAGACAGGGTCTGAGCCCAAGGATGGGAGTCCATGGGCTCCCCTCCAGGCTCACCCCCACCATCACTTCATTTTGACAGGAAAATTTTAGAGCACAGATAATACTACCCTAGAAAAAGCTTTTCAAAAAAGTCATACTCTGGGGAGGTACGGGGGCCGGGGGGAGCAGGGGGAGTCATATTCTGACCTGTTAATACCATTTCTAGGAATTTACCCTAGAAAAATAATCAGAGGTAGACACCAAAATATATATGAAAGATTGCTGATAATTATAATTTGGAAACAAGCCCATGTCCAATGACTTTTCCAGTTTTATAGTATATCAACATGACAAATTATGATTCAGCTATTAAAATCATGTTGCAGAAGAACATTTAATAGCATATAGAAGCTGGGTGGCTGTAATCCCAGTTACTCAGGAGGCCGAGAGCAGGAGGATCTCAAGTTCGAGGCCAGTCTCAGCAAGTCAGCGAAACCATCTCAAAATAACACACACACACACACACACACACAAGGAGTGAGAGCAGGGGGACTGGGGTATAGCCTGGGGTACAGTACTTGTCTAGTGCATGTGAGGCCCTGGGTTCAATCCCCCAATACTGAGGCAGGGTAGGGGAGATGACATACAGACAAACTGGGAAATTCAGAGAAGAATATATGTTTATGCCACAAATCCACAAACGAATGTTCTATTTGTAAAAGTAAAGAATAGGAAAGAATTCAGATGAGGCCTATACTCAAGCCAAAGTCAAGTGGGCCAAACGCAGCCCACTTGACTCATTTATAATTCATTTGTACCTCAAGTCAAATGAGTTTTCATCCCCTGGTATATGTTTGGTTCCTTTTATTTAAAAAAATGTGTATGTATGTATGGAAAGATCATAATTTTAACAGTGCTTATTACTAGGCAATTGGATTAAGAATTGTAATTTTCTCACATGACTGTGTTGGTTTCCCTAATATTTCTATAAAAACACGTATTACTAAAGTATAATAAAGTAAATTACAGAAAATATTATTACCAAAAAAAAGGGGATAGGATGGGAGGTACAAACACTATAAAAAGGCAAAAACTAATTACTATTGCAAGTTTTAAAATAAGGACAGCCAACTGCCAGGACCAAAAGAGAAAGGACAGAGCCATGGATCAGCAGGGTGTATATTCTCACATGACATTTGTTCACTGTTCTCACCTGCAGCTGAGTTCTGCAGGACAAGGTCTTCCAGCGCAGGCCAGTCTGTGTTCAGCCGCTTCACAAGCTTATAGGCATTCACAGGGTGGGCCAAGTAGCCCTCAGGGTCAGCAGCTGACTTGCTGGTCAGGGCTTCCATCTTGGTGGCCCAACTGTGAAACCAAAGAAAAGGAACACTAACATACCCACCCACACAGGACTTGATCTGTGGTAATTTCCCTGATGAGATCCAGTACCTTTTTGTCAAGAGGTAATAAAACATGAATACAATAACTCCCACAGATACTGCTAGCTCCTTAATCTTAGTAAGAGTTGGGAACCTCAGTGAAAGTAAAAAGGACTTAAGCAGAAAGGAAAAGACAGTGACTCCTTAACCCATGTGCTACTCAAGTCATCTTAGGCCAGTCCTACAACACCTCTTGAGGACTTCCTTCTATAGACACCTTAGATGGGCTTGGGGAGGGGCAGGAGGGCTGACTCAAAGTGGGTGTGGGGCCTTCGGACATTAGACACCTCTTAATCTTGGAGAGCTTGGCTTCCTCCACAAGGATGTACTCCTTCAGAGCCTGCACCAGGTCTTTCTCTGCATAAATCAGGTCAGTCATGTGCCCTATAGGAGAGAAGTAAGGGCTGATGAGAAATTAATGAGGGATGTCCAGCCCCCTTTCTTGGGGCACAAAACACCAACTCAGAAGTAAGTTCTCTGGGACAAGGGCAGTCAGCTCTCTGGGAACCATGGGACTGGGAGTTAAGAGGGCCTAGGCACTCACGTGGTCCTGGCCCCAACTTCGAGAAGAGAAAGGCAGAGGTGCCAAGAGGATGTCTGGGATAAATTTGCTGGAGCTACTCAAGGAAGAAGATCCAAATTTCATTCTCCCAGTTACCCAGCTGGGCATGTCACTGGGCATAGACATCCTAAGGGCTTGTCACATGGAAACAAGCTCTGAAACTTCAGGTAAGGAGAAAGCTGGATTCCCAGGACACAGAGTGCTCACTGCTCAGAACCACTCTCTGACCCAGGAGAGTGTTAGTCAAAAAGGCCAGAGAGCTTACATGCAGCTGCACATCCCAGGGAGAAAGGTCCAATTCAGACAGCTGGATCCCCGGAAATCCAGATCATTAGGATCTCAGAGGGGGAAAACAGCAAGTCGTAAGTCCCACTCTCCCCAGAACTAGTCAAAACCAGTGGATGAGGCCACCCTCCCTTGAATGAGAACAGGCCTCAGGTAGTGAAATCGCCTGGCATTTGAGCCAAGGGATGCTTAGGCAAACAGCCCTGTTGCCACATACCAATAGAGGTGAAGAACTCGGCCTGCACACAGCTCAGGACACCAAACCAGGCCACCAGCAAGGCAGACACCTGGAGTTTCATGGTCAGAGAGGGAAGCATCTGCAAGGCATTCAGGGATATTCATTAGATCAAAATGGGCTTAAAAACAAGGATAGTCAATAGCTAGGACCAATAGGTTGCCAGTGAAAAAGAGCAACTTAGGTTGAAGAGACCCACACACACGTGCCCACATATATACACACTCAAATGTGCCAAAATCCTGGCCTAACACAAGAGTGCTAAGAAAGAGATCACCTAGGGAAAGAATACAGGGGGTGGAACCAGTGACATGTGCTCAATTCTGTCCACTTCTCTGGAAAGCCATGTGCCCTTGGGAGAGGCTCCATCCTCTCAACTCCTGGCAACCACCAACAACATGAAAAGACTGAATCATGGTGAGGGGACAGTTACCTCTGGTTCCAAGCATCTGACAGCCCAAGATTCTGATCTACCCCTTCTCATTTCACAGACTGTTTCTATCTTACCTTCCAACACAAGCCATGATAATGATATTGCCAGATTCTGGGGACCTAGTCCTGGCCCATAAGAAGGTAACAGTATGAAAAGACAATGACAGAGAACTTAATATGATATATTCCAGGGAACCTAGCCCAAACAGAGGGGTACAGCAGATGGTCAGCCAGAAGAAGAATCAAACTGACCCCTGCCAGTCTGCACCTGCAGAGAGCAGTCAGGGGAGTGGCATCCAGGACAGACACTGTTCTTCCTGTAGTGAGGCCCCCTGGCAGACACTGTCCTCACTGACCAGTCATCGTTCATTCACAAATATTTACTGATGACCCAGAGATGCCAGGCACTGAGCTAGGCACTCAGAAGACAAAAATGAATTAGCCACTCATAGCCAAACTCTTGGGCTGGATGGTTGACATAGGGAAAAAGCCAGCCACCACCTTCTCATCAGTCTAGAAATAGTCAGACACAGCTCTGAGGGAAGCAGGCACCATCTGGGGCAAGTCTCACTGGCAGTGAACCCAAATACACAAGAGAAGCTTCAGACATCATCTCGTAGCTCAGCCATGCAGCCCAGGACGTGCAGGAGGACCAGCACCCAGCTGAGCCCCTGCTCGGCCAGTCCTTCTCTTTCGGGTCCATCTCAGCCAAGCCTCACTGGAATGCTCAAATGGAAATTTACTACAGAAGACAAGGAAAATAAAGGAAATACAAACACTTCTCCAAAAAATAAAAGTCTTAACTGAAAGAACTCCAAGTCTGAGCTGCCTAATGCCAATTCACCAATTTTTGCCTGCCATGGTCGCTTAGACACACAGTCACACTCACCATCCTCATCTTTCCCTTTCAGAAGAATTTCCAATCCACTGTGGTTCCAGGTTAGGCTGAGAGAAGGCCCCCAGCCCCAAACAGGTTCCTCTACAGGAAGAAGGTAGTTTAAGTGCATGGCCCATGTGTTCGTGCCCGGCAGAGCTGCAGAGCTGACAGCATGCCTGTCACAGTCTAGGTGCTAGGGGCTCAGAGACACAGGATAATTATCTTTCAAGCCACAATGTGCTGTAAGGCAGGGAATATCGGGCTAAGGAGTCCATTATGGAGTTAGGGCATCAAAAGAAAGCAAAAAGGTGAGTAGGTATGGGCTAGCTCTGAGGACAGCCCAGGTCCTCCCAGGTCCAGTCTGGTCTGCACCACACTGTCTTCTCCAAGTGGCCTCTCTTCTTGTTTCTACTAGCCCATTAACTTAAGAGGGCATGTGTCTATTCCTTGTACCTCAGGAGGCTTGACTAGCTCAGAAGAGCACCTTCTGTGTGTCGGCAGGTGGGGAAAACAAAGCCAGGAGGATCTGTGAACAGTAGGGGACCAGCCTTGGGACAGGGGGTGATGGAGAGAACAATGTCCAGGCAGGAGACCAGACGAGACATGACTGGAAGGGGGGCCCACGCACTTCTCTCCAGGTGTGTCATCATCTTCAGCTGCATACCTCTGCAGAGTTCAGGCAAAAAAAAAATTCATGGAAGGAATGAATGATTTGAATGCCTTTCAAATCACCTATAGCACTTATGGAAAAGCAGCCAGGTTTCTTTATTACATGAATACCAGCTGCCCGTTCTCTGGAATGTGCTGTGTGGCTTAGATTGAGCTTATCCACGAATCCTGGCCTGAAGGCAGAGCCTCAAAGAATCACAAATGAGTTTTGGGAAATGACTTACTAGCCTGCAGAGTCTTGCTCTGGCAGGAGAGGGGGATGACGACCCTGCTGGTCCAAACAGCTGGGCACCCCCAAGCAGCTCCCAGACTGCCACATCCACACTACCATCCCAAGCAGGAGCATCTTGGAACCCCATCCCGTTTCTCCTGGGCCTTGCTACTCAAAAGACTTTGCACAAAGGTTATTTAATTAGCATGAAGTTGGGAGGAGGAGGCATTCAAAAGGGACTGTGCCCCACATGTGGGAAAGGTCAACCCTTACCCCATCTTATACCCATACCCTGCAAAGTAAATGGGAGGATGTGTACCTGCTCAGTGCCAGGCAGTGTCCAATGCTGCCAAAAGCCCTTTCAGGAACCCTCAGAAATCCATGCAGAATAGGCCTGAGGACGTGCCATTTGGTCAAATCCTCTTTTGTGAAAAAACAAAGTTGCACCAAGCCTGAGCAGAAAACCATTGTTGAGTTTTACCTGAGCTGCACCCCCAGAGTTTAGAATAGTATCAGTGCCCTGGAAGTCACCCCACAAATAATTCTTCATCACAGACTTGTTCAAATTAGGAAACAACAACAGAAAATTTAGATTTCTTCCATAGAATGAGTTGTTATGGAGTACACAAGAATGACTACTGTATGCACAGCAACGTGGAAAGATCAAAGCACTGCGAAAATGCAGGCCCCAAACAATATACACCACATGATTCCATTTTTGTAAGGAAAAACTACTGCATGTAGTATATATGCAAGAAGAGAGGCATGATCTAGTTGTATCTTGGTGAAGTAACTTTATTTTTCTTTTTATGCTTATTTGTTTTCCTAATCTTTCTACAAGGAATTCTAGAAGAATTTTTAAAAATATTTTATATAATATACTTAAAATATAAAGGAAACAAAGCAGGCCCTTCTCAAATGAACTCCAAAGGGGTCCTCGCAGCCCTAGAGTTTAGACCCCCACAGGAGGTCCTGTGAAGCCTGCCAACACCCCAGTGACAGCAATTCACCCACCAGGCAACTGGCACTGTTTCTAAGCACAGGGAAATTCCAAGACATACAACCAGAGGTCCTACCAAGACTGCTCTTTGGAAAGAACGTTTACAACCTGGCCAAATGACCATGAAAAGATGTTTCCAGCTGCAAACCAGCAGCGTCCTTAGCTTCTCCCCTTACCTCATCAGGCAGGATCCTCTGCCAAGCTCCCAGCTGCAATCCAAACCAACAGCTTGAGTTTTAACAATGTATTTAACAGCCTAGAGACAGAACATGGATTTGCTGAGAACAGAAAGGTCTTGCTTGGCACTGGACAAAACTCTGCCTGCTTTCCATGAAGGAGCAAAACCTCCCTGAACAGGTCTCCTTGACCCCCTACCCCTGCCATGGCCCTGCCTCCCAGTGCTGTGACCAACTCCAGGATGGCAGAGATGGAAGGAATTATACAATCGACTTAGGAGGAGCTGTGCAGAGACTCCAGGGGGCCTCACTCCCAAAGCACATGGATGAACATTCAGGCCCGAAGCTGCTGTCACTGCCACTCCAGGAAAGGCACCCAACTCTCATCTGATGTCACGCCTTAACCATCACCTGAGTCCCAATCAACACTGCTATAGCCATGCTGGCCCAACCTCCTCTTGATCTCTCCACACCTCATCTGGCTTCCCTTCCAACTCCATTCTACAAAGTAGTCAGCATGGCTTACTGAATCCCTTCCTTTGGCTTCCACTGCCAGCAGGATAAAATCCAAACTCCTTAACCCAAAGGGCCCTTGTAACTCTGCATGACCTGGACCTGCTGCCCTCTCCAGCCCCACCTCACTACACCAGGTTTTGTATCTTCAACAATTTCTTCTTGTGAAAAATATTCTTTCACCAAAAACCTAATGAAGACTAGAACTGTGCTCAAGTAGTCAAGTGTTCTCTTGAACCTCATCCCTCATTCCACATTTAAGAAGCCATATAAAAACTGTCAGTAAGGAAACTCCCTGGGCTTTTTATTTTTGACCCTCAGTAGAGAAAGGAAGGCATAATGGCCCTTGCAAAAATGGATGAGGGTGCATGTGTCAGATAATATGTATCTGTCATTATACCTTCTCTATCCAGTACATGAAAACCTTGATTTCCACTTTCCTAATTGGGAACCATGAAAACCATGAAATCTCCTGCTTCAGTAATTAGACAATGAAGTAGCAGGGAAGACCGTTAAAATCAATATGCAAATGCCAAGTTGAGTTTTCAGTCAGGGTCTTGGCAGGGACTTGGCAGTCTGGGCTATCTTATTTCATAAGAAGGATCTACACGAGGACAAAATCCATACACCACCATATTGGAAGCATCATCATGCCATCTCATACTCTTTTGGTCTCACCCATGTTCTAGGCCCTGGACCACTTGCTTTTGCCTTAATCTAGTCAAAGAGACTGCAAAGGCCTGTGCCAGAATTTCTGGATCCTCCTACTATCTCCGTACTGACTTCTCTAGAGTCTACAAAAGGACCTTCCTGAGGAGTGAGGGGAAAGTTAACTGCTCACGAGGCAGTTCTGACCAATGATGCACAGAAGACAAGAGGAGCTCAGCAAATAAATTCTCTCTCTAGGCCTTTTACAAGCAACTACTCTGAGGCACAGAGTTTCTACAGAGCTTGCACAGAGAGGTCCTGAAAGGGTGAACAAGAAGTAGATCTCCATGCAGAGTGGTCAGCTTGCTAAAGCACCACTTCAGCAAGTGGTGCTTCCCATTCTTCTCTACCTCATTTTTCCCTTCCCTTGTCTTGGCTGCCCTGCAATAGGCTTTCCAATAAAGCATTAAGAACTTAAGCTCTTCCTCAGGCTATTTTCTGGGAACACAGTCTAAGGTAACCACAATTTATGTTTCCAAAAATCTTTCATTTCTACCATCTAATTCTCACCAAAATCTTGTAAGCTAAATAATCATCTCCATTCCAGATATAGTAATCCCCCGTTGTCCATGGAGGATACAGTCCAAGACCCCCAGTGGAGACTTGAAACCGCAGGTAATAAATATCAAATCTTGCATATGCTGTGTTTTTTCATATGTTTTTTCATACATATGTGCCTATGATAAAGTTTAGCTTATTAATTAGGCACAGTAACAGGTTACTGATAAAAACAAATAACAAAATATAACATTATAACAAAATTGCCAACATAGCTACTCTTCCACTTTGGGCCATTATTAAATAAAATAAGGATTATACGAACATGCAATACCATTAATAGTCAATATAATAACCAAAATGGCTACAAAGTTACTAACAAGTGAGTAGCATATACAGCATGGATACACTGGACAAATTATCCATGTCCTGCACAGAACATGCAGGATGGCACAAGATTTCATCATGCTCGTCAGAAGGGCCCACAACTTAGAAAATACAAATTATATAGCTGGGTGTGGTGGCACACGCCTGAAATCCCAGAGGCTCGGGAAGCTTAGGCAGAGGATCTCAAGTTCAAAGCCAGCCTCAGCAACAGCAAGGCACTAAGCAACTCAGTGAGTCCCTGTCTCTAAATAAAACATAAAAAATGGGCTGGGGATGTGGCTCAGTGGTCGAGTGCCCCTGAGTTCAATCCCTGGTACCCCCCCAAAAAAATTACAAATTTTTATTTCTGTAATTTTCTATTTAATATTTTCAGACAGTGGTTGATCATGTATAGCTAAAACTGGAAAATAAAATTGTGGGTAAGGGGGAAAAACTACTGTATAAGATAGATACAAAAGATTGACAAGTGAGGTTGAGAGGGCTTCTTCCGCAGTTGACATCTGACAACAAATCAATGTCAGAACCAAGACTAAGCCCCAAATACACTTTCTATTAAAGACAGCTGCCATCCAATCATACTCAGGAATATCTGTTACCTTAGAGCACAGAGGTCTTCCAAAGAGGGAAGCAACACTTTGCTCTAGTAAAGCATGGCTGCCCAGGTTAAGGACTTTATCATGGGTTACCCAAAAGGTTCACAAAGCAGGTTCAAGACATCTGTGGCTGGATCCCACCAGGAGACCAACATGGACCCAGAAAACAGCAATGCAGTTCCCTGAGTTCAGGTGGGTAGCTCTCCTACCTCAAGACTTTATAGCACTCACATGTAACCAACCTGCCCAACTCATGGCAAAGCAGTTCAGCCCACTGAGCAGATACTCTTGTCAGGCAGACCCAGAGTTAAATCCCAGCTCTATCACCACTTACTGGCTTTGTGACCTTGTGTAAGTCACAGCCTTCTCTAAGCCTCAGTTTCCCCATCTATATGATACCAGGACCTATATTTCACAGGGCTGTTGTGACTGAACGAGACAACAAATATCAGCAAGCACCAGGCACAATTTCACCAGAGAAAAATCAGTGAACCTGAAGCAGCTGGTTGCCCTGTTGATTAGGTGAGGAAGGAGGTCCAGACCAGGGGTCAGTGAAGACGCCAAGAACAAAGCAGAAACTGGGCAATCTCCATGTCCCAGGAGTGCCAGAAGATTTACAGGAGAGACTAGAGTCAGCTGTTATGCAACACGCTGCCCATCGGGGATAACCCTGGAATCAGCCAATCCCTGGTCCCAAAGCTCACCAAGGAAATTTCTCTAGCAAAAGGCAGGGAGCTGGACCAATACACTAGGATCTCACGTACTTCTGAGCCTCTGACCTGCTCACTCCAGGCTCTCCAAGTACCAGTCTTGGGATCTCTGCCGCACCCTCTGGAGTACCAGGTACAGAGCAGGCTACATTCTAGCAAGCACTTTTGGAGAGGTCTAGAGCAGAAACTGGCCTCTGACCAGCTCAGACAGATCCTCTCTGAGCTGGAGAACATACTACCCAAACACTTTAATCCTCAGCCCTGCAATGACACCAACTGAACAAAAACTCTCCTCCAGGGCTCCAAGATGTCTAGTTCAGACTTTTCATTCCTCTCTGCTCTTTCTAAGAACAAAAAAACTGTCTATTTATCCCTCATTCCCTGTTCCCAGCACAAACCCACAGGCCATAGGATTCATCAGGTTCCTTTACTCTAGGATAGACTGATGTCCCACCCTCAGGCACTTCAAAAGTCCAAACTGCTAGATTTGAGCAACTTTTTCAAAGTTGAACTCTCAGTCTAGTATTCTGCTAGGCTTGCACGTGCCTGTACTACATTTCCTGCCAGCCTCCATCTGCATAAAATTAAACTCTTGACAGATCCCAAGAACTAGGGACACACCTACCAGTCTTCTGCACATTATCAGCCAGCGTGGCCACAACTCGGCCAAGGCGTTGCATCCAGCCTCAGATCCTCCCAAGGATGTGGGAGGGCAGAGCTAAAAAGGGAGGTTTTCTCAGGAAATGAGAAGACCCTGTATTTCCTCACCCGATTCATTCCTCGGAGTTGCACGTACCCAACGTCTGAGTGACGAGCACTCCCTCTGGCATGTGCCCAGCTACCAGCATGAAACAACAATCTCAGACAGATTAAGAGCTACCCAGAGGCAAGAATAGTGCCTTGGCCACCTCATCTCCCTAATTCTAGCCCTGGGCACACTTTAGGCAGAAGCCAAGCACGCAAGCAGGAGATAGTCAAGAAATGAACAGAGCACAGCTGTGGCCAGTCTAAACCAGTGGCAAAGTAAGCATTCTATCAGGCATCCCACTTCAGAGCCTGTGACAGGGCAGGAGAGCCTATCACAAACCTCAGTTTCAGTATGACAGCATCTTTGGGATAAGGCCTCCAGCCAACTCCATCCTTGCTACGTGGCCTCACTGTCTGGGCCACAGAGTGGACATGCTTGGCACTGTGAGAATAAGAAGGTCCTAAAAGAAAAGAATTCAAAAGCCAAATATCCTGTGAACAGGGAGAAGCAGAAAAAAAAAAAAAAAAAAAAAAAAAAAAAAAAAAAAAAAAAAGGCTGGGCCCTTAGGCACAACCACAGTAAGAGACTGCACCCTGGATACTTCAGGGACAGTTTAAGCAAAGGACAAAGGGAATCTTGGTCCACTTAATAGAGAACTAAATCATGAAACCTGTTGTCTTGGATGTGATACAAGTTGAGAATAAGCAGCAGCTGGCAGAAATATCTGATAAATTCTCAGGTGAACAATGGATCTGTGCAAAGTCTGGGACATTGAGAATGCTCTAAGCTACAAAGTGATGTCCACCAGACTTGCTCTTCAAGTCTGTAGGATTAAGTCTGCAAGAGGGCTGGGGCTGTTGTGCCCAGTCGGCATCAAGAAGCACAAGGCTTGCGTGTGTTATTCTGTAGTATAAGATAAGTCTGTCTTGGGAACAACCCTAATGCTCTCCTGAGCATCTTCAATGTGTCAAATTAGAATACAGAGGCCAAGGGCCCACTCTTTCTGCTCAGCAGCAGCTGGGGCAGGAAATGTTCTGATCTGCACTATGTTGCAAGCAGGGTACAACCCCTGGCACTGTCCTCTCACTCCAGGCTTTTGTGGATGGGGTCCACAGCAGCTATTTCCTCAAGTGTCCTTTCCCCATCACCTTGCTTCCACTAGAGTATCACAAGGACGAGGCTGGCCCAAGTCAGCTCCCACTCACACAGCCTTTTCTTCTATCCAGATTATCCTTTTGCCACACTTCATCTGCTCCTGGGTCACCTCCTCAAGGAAGCCTCTGGCCTGGGGCATCCTGAGTACCCACAGCGCACCTTCCTGCCAGCACAGCACTTACCATACTGCTCTGGCCTGTACTCTTCCCGGTCTTCCAGTCTGCCTGCCCCCTTGCGCTAGCAACTCCTGGTAGCGGGTCGTTTGTTGAATTAGTTAGCTAATTACCCCAAATCTCCGTAATTTCTGGAAACAAACAAACAACATTAAAAAAAAAAAAAAAAAACACGCAGATTGAACAGGAATGTCAGAAGGGGAAAGACGACTTTTTGAGCCAACCGATCTAATTAACTGTTCATCTAATTAACAGCTTCCAGCTGATCCTGCCCGGCATGGGAGCAAGAGCAGTGGGCTTCCCCAACACCGAGCAGCCCCTCCCGCCAGGCCGACGCCCCCATCCCCGCCTCCAACCGCTGGCAGCCCCCGGGGTCAGGCCACCCTATCCCAGGGAGCCTGAGAGGGCAGGGCGGCCAAGTGCCCCGCCCCGCCCAGCCTGCCGCCGAGGGGACCGGCAGGAAGGGCGCCGCTGACCTCACCACCCTGATCTCGGGAAGGAACGCAGGCGGGCCAGGAACCCAGACGGGTGCAGAAACAAGGCGGAGGGCGCCGGGCGCCGGGCGCCGATTGCGCAGCGGGCGGCGCGACCCGGCTCCAGCACCCGAGTCCTGGCTCCGCGCTGGCAGAACCCATCTCCCGGCGACCCCAGCCCGCAGCTGAGAAGGAGCCCAACAGCTGACCCGGCAGGCGGGGCACTCACCTGGACACGCGCCGCTCCCGGCGTTTCCAGAACCTCCTGCGGCGTCGCCCGGCCCGCTCGGCACCTCCTCCCTCTGAGGCTCCGCCTCCCGCCGCGACCGGGCTCCGCCCTCTTGAGCCTCGGCCACGTCCCCACCTCCCGCCCCCCAGGCCGGCCGGGTCCCTGGCTCTGAGCCCTGGAGCTTCGCCGGGGGACGCCGCCGCCGGGAAGGCCCAGGCCGCCGGGTTGCGCGGGAGCGGGAGCGGGCCTCGCGCCAGGCTGGAGCCGGCCGCCCCGCGCCCTTCATGCCGTCGGCCGCTCGCTGCACGTATGCCGCGCCTGCCTCCCTTCGGCGTGCTCCCACCTGTGGGACTGGGCCTGTGCCCCTCTGCAGCACCTGGGCGCCTTCAGAAGGGGCGACGACCCCTTCCTTGCGCCGGGGGCGTCCGGGGAGCGCTCCTGGGCGCTGGCGGACTCCCCAGCTTCAGCTCATGCCCCTTTGCTCAGTTACTCTGCCGACTACACGACCCCGTCTGTCTCTCTACCTCACCATCCCACCACCAGGTGGATGAGACATGCCAGGAGAGGGGACAAACCAATGAAGAAGACCTTGAGGAAGACTAGGGACCTGGGATCCACTCACTGGTCTCCAGGTCAATCTCCTAGAGGGATTCAGATCCCTGACTCAGGCACTCCAAAGACAGGGTACAGGGGATGTCATGCCACAGCCTGGAGAACCCATGTTTTGCTCAAGGTCTGCCTTATCAGACCAAAAGATTAGACACTGCACTGTGCCAGTCCAGCCTGGGAGCGAATGATGCGGGAATGTAGCAAACCTCAGGCTGCGCTGGGGGACTCCTGGCGGTCAAACAGTTTCCCACGCCTGCTCCATGAACCTGCCTCCTCATGAATGAGGAGAAACACGGTCTGAGAATCTCATCAGGGACCAGAGCCCAGAACTGGAGATGCCCAGCCTCCACCCAGGCCCAGTGTGGATATTCTCTATGACACACTGGCCAGTCAGGCAGCACAGACCCTGGAAAGACAGACACACAGAAATACAACACGTAAAATAAAGAGAGCCACTGTTCCTGCCTGTGTCAACCTCCAGCCAAAGCTCAGCTAAAACCAAGCAGAAACCTTTCTACATCTGCTATATCCCGTTATGCTACAAAAACCTCCCTCTGCCTTCTGCATCTTCCAATCTCTTCTCAGGATCTTGCCCTCTTCTCTCTCCTGGATATTCAACTTCCTTCTATCTATTGGATCTTTCCCACTGACCTATATATATGTTCAAGTCTCTACTATAGACACAAACTCTCCTCCAGCCCCTCAAACTAGTGGGGGTCTCTCTCTTGAGCCCAGCAGGGAAGAGTGATCTCCTTATCCTCACCTCCATCTTACCACCTCAGGCCTCAAATTTAGCCTTCTAACCCTAAAACCAAACCAGTTCTCAATGCATTCTAACCTCCAGATATCTAAATTCAACAGCCTAACTTTAGTTCTTATCTGCTGAGTTCTGGAGCAGCATTTGACACCCCTACTGCTTCCTTGGAATACTTTAGTCCCTTGCTTTCCCTCCTTACTCTCCTGCCTGCCACATCTGCCCAGGTTTCTTCCCAGCATCCTCCTCTCCCCGTCTCATCAGCCAGTAAAAGTTGTGGATTCCTCACAGCTCAGGCCTAGGCTCTCTACTTTCCTCTTCTTTTTCCATATTTTTTCCTATGTATAGATGACTCACAAATTACTCTTTTTACCTTTCCTTGCTTCTTAACTTTAGACTCACAAAACTGACCAGTCTACATCCCCACTTGAGTGTCCACACACACCTCATTGGTGACATGTTCAACACTGAGTTCTTGGTCCTCTCCCCTTCCCCCTACTCCACATGTCCCATATTCCCTACTGTGTTGAAGGAGATGCTTCCCATCCAAAGTCTGGGGATTGTACTTGTCCACCTCCCCCTCCCTTGCCCCTTGATTCCATCTATCCAGATCCTAAGTCTGTTCAATTCCTCCGCCTAAGTTTTCCAAGCCACCATTTCCCTTCATCCTCTTTCACTTGAACGATTGCAACACTTTCCTGGATGGCTGCTCCTTCATTTCTGTTCCCTCCCATCTCTCCACACTATTTGTCTCTATGATATGATCTCAAAATGCAGATCTGTGCTCATCACTTGCAACTGAAGAAATTGCACTGCTCTTAAAAAGCCTAAAAGTCATGTATAAGGCCTCTGCTCATTTCTCTAACCACACTGATCATCCTCCTGTCCCTCTAACTGGCCATCCGCCTCTTCCCACTCAATCCCCGGGTCTTTACACATGCTCTTCTTTCTGTCTAGAACCCCCTGCCACTCCCTGATTAAATCCTTCAAAATTCTTCAGATTCCTTCAGGCAGAGGGATTTTCCTCATTTCCCTGACCAAGCCCAAACCTTCCATAACAGTCCCTCATGTTCCTTTGTGTTTTGTAATATTTGCCGCAGTTGAAAACTGAATGATTGCTTGATCAAGGTCTTCCTCCCCTCACTAACTAGGAGCTCCAGGAGTACATAAATTATGTGTGCATTTTCCATCACCATATTCTAAGCACCAACCACAGAAATGGACTCAATTTATTTACTGACTACATGAAGGCATGTGTCTTAGTCAGCTTTTTTACTGTTAGGACCAAAAGACCTGAAAAAAACAATTTTAGAGGTGGAAAAGTTTATTTGAGGGCTTACAGTTTCAGAGGTCCCTGTCCATAGACTCCATTACTCTGTGCCCAAGATGTGGCAGAACATCATGGCAGAAGAGTGTGACAGAGAAAAGCAGCTCAGGACATAGCACCAGGAAGCAGAGAGAGATTAAGCTCAGCTCACAAAACACATACCCCAAAGGTACACACCCCCTAATGACCCACCTCCTCTAGCCACACCCTACTTGCCTACAGTTACCACCCAATTAATCCCTATTGAAGGGACTAATGGACTGATTAGGCTAAAACTCTCCTAACCCAATCTTTTCACCTCTAAACTTTCTTGCATTGTCTCACACATGAGCTTTTGGGGATACCTAATATCTAAACCATAACAGGATGGAAATCTCCTATATACCTTGCTCCACACAATAAGTTTTTGTAGCCAAAGGCATAAGCAAGGTCTCCACAGAGTCTCAGAGTCATTCATTGGTTAATATCCTCTGAGGAATCTGAACCCCTGAGAAGAGGCAGAACTTGCTGAGGGTCATGTCTCCTCAGTTTCCAATGTTCCTTATCTTGTAGGAGGAGGCCATTCATTCATTCTGTATTTGTGTCCCTCTGCTTGCCTACAGAAGATGCTATCTCTGATCTCAGCCTTTGTGGCCCTACTTCCTCCACCTAGCCGTCAGCAGAAGGCCCTTGAATTCCATCATGGGCCTCTGATGTATTCATTTTCTAGGGAAGTTGTACCAAATTACTACAAACTGAGCCCTAAAATACAGAAGTTAGTTCCATAGTTCTGGAAGTCTGAAGTCTGAGATTAAGATGTTGACAAGACCATGCTCCCTCTGAAGGTTGGCAGGGAGAATCCTTCCTTGTCCCTTCCAGCTTCTGCATAACACCAATCACATGGTTTCTCCTCAGCATCTGCATCTTCTTTCTGATTTCTTATAAAGACACTTGTCATTGGATATAGAGTCTATGCAGGTAATCCAAGATGATCTCACCTTATGACCTGTAACTTGATTTTATCTGCAAAGACCCTTTTTTCAAATAAGATCACATTCACGCATTCCAAGTGTTAGGACATGGATGTGCCTTTTTAGAGGGCCACCACTCAACCCACTACACTTGACATTCCCTCATGTAGGGCTGCTGGGCCCATGTAAATCCATGGCTTTCAGTTTAGAGTCTCTAGCGCAGGGCCTACTCCAGACCCACATAGTCACAGCCTTTCTTTGGTTTCCACTTGTTCCCCGACTATTTTCCCTGTCCTAACTGAGAAAAACAAAGTGCCTTTACCTCTCTGTGATTGGCCACC
Organism: Sciurus carolinensis; assembly: GCF_902686445.1. NCBI lineage: Eukaryota > Metazoa > Chordata > Mammalia > Rodentia > Sciuridae > Sciurus > Sciurus carolinensis. The sequence continues at coordinate 138,063,739 of NC_062218.1, read as the reverse complement.
GATATGTTTTTCCCTGGAGGCTTGAACTTAGGCCTGGGCCTTGAACATTCCCAGGCACTGGAATAAAGGTATTTAGGTTGTTTTTCCGAAACACTAAAAGAAAGTATCCCTAGCCAAATTCTTCAACCCCTCACTGAAACTCCACACCCTGAACCCTTTGTGCAGACACACCTAGCTACAACATCCCTTGTCTCACTGTCTGCCATGAGGATACACAGCAGCCCCTTCTGTGTGTAAGTTCCCTTAATTTGTGATTTGCACTGACCACCTGGGCATCTGATGCTTCTTTCTTCAAAATCCCAACAGGCACCAGACACAGTGGCACATGCCTGTAATTGCAGCAACTCAAGGTGCTGAGGCAGAAGGAACACAAGTTTGAGGCCAGCCTCAGCAACTTAGTAAGACCCTGTCTCAAAATAATAAATAAAAACGACTTGCATGTAACTCATTTCCATATATAGAACTCTTAAAGGTATTCCACTGTCCCAAGGATAGATATACATCTCATCACAGTTACCAATTGCTTTAGTTTATCCGTGATGGCCTATCTTATCATGGGCAGCCTCAAATTTGGTGCTGCAGCCACTCTGGGTGTTATATAGTTCCTGGGCCTTTAAAGGTGCCATTCCTGCTTAGAACACACCTTCCTGAAAGGCTATTTCTTTGTCTCTTTCATACACCTTTTGGGGACTCAACCTGGTTCAGGTTCTGCCATAGTGCAAGATGACTCTTCATGGATGAATTTCATGCATATTACCCAACATCGTTCAACATGTCCTTCCTTCACTATTTTGCCTCTGTCCTGTTGAGCACTGGGTCTCCAGATCTAGCATAGAGCCTGGCATCAAGGGCATGGATGAGAATAAGTGAACAAAAATACAGGAATGAATTAATGGATACTTGTTCAGCCCCAGGGATGAAATACCTGAAGCAGACTCTTGGCTGATCCCAAAGAAAGAACTTGGAGTACTCAAACAGAGAGGTTTGGGACATTTTATTACTCACATGCTTCTTGGCAGCAATAGGCTGGAATACAATGGAGGGCCACTCTGCATCTACAAGCAGAGGGAATACATAGGATGATCGCACAGATGGATTTCTTCAGATGTTTTATGAGAACATTCTTCTACTTTACAACCAAGGTCACTCTGCTTTGATCCTCACCTCAAGATAGGTAACAAGGGAAGTGGCCAGTTTCCTTTGTTATCACATTCTTTAGAGTCCTTCTTTCTCACTGCCAGGAGCAACAAGCTTTCCCAGGCACTGACCAGTGTTTACCTTAACACTATCCCTTCACTATTGTGGCTTGCAGGAGACCTCACTGACCACATTAGTGGATGTCATTTAATGAACAACACACATCACAGCATGTCCCAGAGATTCACAATCCTCCTTAAATTCACTGTATGAACAAAGTCACACCTCTCTTCTGGTAACATCTCCATTGTGTTCATTCATGCATGCACTCACATAACAGCTGCTGATGACCAGACTGGGAATTTCAGGGACCATGAATGTCAAAGAGGCTCTGTCAAGTGGGGAAAACTGACAGGTGAATGGAAGACCACACAGCAACCTTGTCTAGAAAAAGAAAGGCCCAACCCTTTCCAACTGATGAAGGTCACTTGTAGAAGACACTGCATGCCTACACTTGGTCTTAGGGACCCTTCTCAGGCTCAGGATCAGGATTGGCCTCTATCCTTGACCCCAGCATGTCCAGAGAATTGCCAAATGATGTTACCCTGCATGCTGTCCCTAGGCAACATCCCTGGTCAATGGCTCCTTGAAGCAGGCTAGACTCACCTATCACCCCATCCCTAAGGAAGGAGCTGATTTTAACCCAAAAGGGGTGGCAAAAGCATCTGTGTTGGGTGAACAGGTAACTGGATGAAGTGGGGGTACCATGTTTCTGTCTAAACAGGGGCCTCCTCAGCCTAGCCTGCCCTAACCTCTCTCCCCTTGCCTGTGATCTCTATCCTGGGGAAGGGAAGCAGGGCCAGCCCCACTGCTTGGCACTGAGTCCTCCCCGACTGGACTGCTGATGACTCCCACAGACCCTGGCAACCGGTGCAGCAACTGGAGGCCGGCTCAGGGTTTGTGAGCACCTGGCCTTCCATGGAATTTCCCACAGCAGGGAATCAAGCAAAGCCACACAGAGGACGCAGTATATGTTGTCATATATCTGTACTCTTCTGCCCTTTCAGCATAGAGCTGTTCCTTGGGCACTAGAACCAACCCTTGACCCATCCCAGTTTCCTCCCCTTGGGGACTGAGAAAAGCCTGGGTGTGTCCTAATCAGTCACCACTTGGGACTCAAGGCCAGACAGAAAGTAGATGTAACTTAAGTGGGGCCACCTAGTGGTGGCCCTACTGCTTCAAAATAGTAGGCGCTATCTGACAGAATCTCCAGAAGCCTGCAAGGTCAGCCCTCTGCAGGGCCAAGAAAGTCCCTAGAGATACTACCCACTTCTTCACACACACACCCCCACCATCCCAGCAAATCCCTGAATGATTTAGTGGGCACAAACACACCAAAGCCATTCCCTAGAATGACTTAAGTCTCTTTCCAGTCACCTTCCTCATGGACCACTGCCACCCAAGAGAGCAGAGCTAGCACACATGAGCTGTCAATTACAGGCATCCCAGGACCTTCAGGAGCTGTAATTACCCAGCCAGTCTGGAGCAGGCCACCCAAGGTATGAACAGTGAGCTTCTATTTCAGCTTCCCTCTTCAACTACACCTCCATCCTGAGTAAAAATGCTCTGGATGATACAAATGCTCAGGAGTCAGTTAGGTATGGTGCTTACAAGTCCTGATATTTTGATACATATAATGTAATTCATGCTTTTAATTATTATAATAGTATAGCAACCCCCTGTGTCTCTTTCCTGAGCCCTGAGCCCACATTGGGGGGATTAGAGGTGGGTGAGGACGAGGTGAGGGTTTGAAGATAGCTATTAGATATCTGACTTACCTACTTGTAGTTGTTTGTTTTGTTTTGGTACTGAGGATTGAACCCAGGGGCACTTTATCACTGAGTCACATTCCTAGTCCTTTTTATTTTTTAATTTTGAGACAGAGTCTCTCTAAGTTGCTAAGGGCCTCGCTAAATTGCTGAGACTGGCTTTGAATTTGCCATCATCTTGCCTCGGCCTCTCAAGTAGCTGGGATTACAGGTTGTGCTACTGTGCCTGGTTGAACTCAACTACTTTTTGAAGAACTGAAAGTTCAGTGGTCTTTAAACTTTTTTCAGGCCTTATCAAAATGTCAGGAAGCCAGTAGAGCAAAGGATAGGAGAGTAAGAAGAGAGAAAGCTATAGAGACTCTATGAGAAGATTGCCTGAAATTTCATAGGCCATTAAAAAAAAAAGGGTTTGGATGAGGACAGGTAGCAGGTGACCCAGAGAGAGGCATGGGAGGAGTAGGGTCCCCTTCAGGATTCAGGAAGAGCACCCTGTCTACTGTGGGAGATGGGGAAAGGAGGAGCAGATCTAACTTGGAAGTGACCAGGAGGGAGCTGGTGACAGCTGATAATGACCTGACCTGGGAAATAGCAATGTATATTGAAGGGAGTGTATAGATTTAAGAATCAATGAGGAGCTAAATAGGAAGGGTTAAGTTCCTTCAGTCACTCATTTGTTCAATACTTGTTTATTGTATGCTCTTCTCCTTCCCATCCTGAGCTCCTTTTTGGGGATGAGGTCCTACTGCTCATCCAAGTCCCCTTAGCACTGTCTCCTGGAACCGGCTATGCTAGGAAATTAGTGACAGCCCCCAGACCTTATAAGAATGGGAGTGAACTGGGCTGGTGACATGCAGCTGTAGTTCTAGCACTCTGGAGGCTGAGGCAGGAGGATCACTTGAGTCCAGGAGTTCCAGACCAACCTGGGCAACATGGTGAGATGCTATCTTAAAAAAAAAAAAAAAAAAAAAAAAAAAGATGGGGAGTGAAAAATTGGCTTTTCCCAGAGAATACGTGCACCCTTCGGGGGTTCAGGCTGACATGGAAACCTAATCACAATGTCTGGTTTCCTCAATTGCAAAACTTCTATTGCAAGGTAACGCCCATGTAATGACTGTCTCAGCACTAACTCTCCCGGCGCCACCCTTCCTCTCCCTGAGCCTCATTTCCCCCCTCCTATTTTTAAACGAAAGCACTTCATCTTGCCATTGCGATGTCTGCCTGCAAGGCACCTTACACCTTTTTGGGATGAGATGAGTATCAGTGACTCTGTTCATGAATAACTCTAGCCAATCAGGTCGTGCAAATTGTGTACGACATGAAACTGAGGCTCTCCATTCCCATCACAGACAAGATAGATCTGCATATTTGTTACAACAATTTTCCAGTAGATGGAAATAAAGTGAATTGGAAAAGGAGTATCTTTGCTAATTTGTACGAAATCACCACATGGGTGAGAAGTAGCTAGCTCTAACCCTAATCTACCACCACATAATCACAGGAGGCTGTCACCAGTGTTACCGACCTGCTCACACCTGCTTCAAGCACCACAACTCCTTTGGTGGCCATTCTTCTGCCTCTACTGCCCTGCTGGCATCAGCTCTGGTTGTAGCTCTGACACGCCCCCTGTTCCTTAAGTAGACATCATCATCTGAGCTTGCTGGTGGGCCCTGCCCTATGCCCCCTATGGAACACTGTTCCTAGTTTCTGACGATCACAAGAAAGCCAGGGCACTCATTCTACTGACCACCTCATACCACATCAAACATTCCAATCACCCACATTCTTAACCATGAGAACATGGCTGAGCTTTAGTGGACTCCTTTCTATAACATAATGTTACATTGGCTAGCATTTCATACTTAAAATTTCTTTTATTGAAGTTTTCTATATTTTTTCATGTCTCAAATATTTGCATAAATGATTGAGAAGCTTGATAGTCCCTGTACTTCTAGTGCTGAAAACAGAATGACTTGGTGAGAGGGCTGTCACTCACCCAACACACAGACACAGATGCATGTGTACACATACACACACACATGCACAGGTTTATAGATTTGTCCTCTCCCAAAATGAAGAGGAGTTTTTGCCCTTTGTCTTCTGGCTCTGCACTTAGCCTTGACTCTGTCTCAGAACTTGATGTTGACTTTATTTTATTTTATTTTATCTTTTGGTACTAGGGATTGAAACCAGGGGTGCTTTAACCACCGAGTCACATCTCCAGCCCTTTAAAAAATTTTTTAAACAGGGGCTCATTAAGTTGCTCAGGTCCTCACTAAGTGGCTAAGGCTGACTTTGAACTTGTGATCATCCTGCCTCAGCCTCCCAAGTCTCTGGGATTAGAGATGTGTGTCACTACTCCCCTCCTCGTGTTGACTTTGACTGAGAATCTGACCTTATTCCTCACCCTGAGCCAGATTTTCTAAGGCCCAGAATCAGGAAATTGTGGGAATCAAAGCCCCAAGGGAGTAGGGACAATTTGGGTAGTATGTCTTTCTGGCTAAGAGTGAATGATCCAGGTGGTAAAGGTAGAAGGTGACTGGGCTGAGTGGTCTAGTTTCTCAAAGTGACTTTCTCAAAGTGACTGGGCTGTCAGACACTACCATTGGTGGCAACAATCTAGGGGGTAAGCAGTGCCCTCACCCCAACAGCTCTAGGCCAGAATGACCTTCTGCCCTCATTCAGACACGGCATTTTCTCTGCACTCCATCAAGAGGTACCACCAGCTATTTGTGTCTTCTAGCACAGGTAGAGTAGGTTCACTGGGGAGCCTCTCCTGCTGCTTCTTTCTTGTCCACAGGGCTAAATCTGCAAAAATGAGGATGGCCACCAGAGGACGCATGGAGCCCACCATGGCACATTCAGTTAAAGGAGCAGTCCCAGCCTTGCTCAAAATCCTTTCTGGGCCTCGTTTGGTGTTCCATCCCTCCGACCTGCCCAGTTTTAGGACCCATGCTTATATCTATGTATGCACGAGAAACTGACTGGACAGCTATGTTCTCCAAACCCTAGAGAACAACTGAAATCCTTTATTCACCCCATCAAAGATCAGGATCCTTGACATCCAGCTAAGTTGACTCCACAGCCTTGGGTGCATCTCAGGCTTAGGGGCTGATAGCCAAAACCACAAGATAGTATTACAGTGAAGTAGGAAAGGAGATGCAAAGGGTCAGGACTCTGGACATACCCAGGATATTCTGGCTTTTGCCAAGATGAACCCCTTGATTAAAGGGGTCAGAGATGCAGGACAGACTGTTCTCTTCTGGGTTCCTATATTGCTTTGATTTGTTTTTGTGATTGGGTAATTAATTTATGGAGCACTATTCCTATACCAAAAGATAACCTAACACTTGACAGACATCGTCTTTGATGGATAGCTTCTGCTTGCCCTTCTAGCTCTCCCTACTTCCCCCTGCTCTGTGTCTTGGCTACTGATCTATATAGACAACACTAACAGGTTTTCCTGCCCTGTAACTTCTAGTTGGGTTCAAGCAATAAAGACTAGCAAGCCAAGATTGGTAGAAAAGAGGAGGCAGACTTTGAAGAAGCTGCCTGCAACCTACAGAAGGCCTGGCTCAGTAGCCCATCTAGCTTTAGAACCTTTGAGAGAGAAGATTAGCAGCCCTGGACCTGCTGAGAAGCAGCAGCAGGTTCATCCACTTGGAGGGGCATCCATACTAGACCACTCAGCCCAGGGACTCAGAAGCCCTCTACACCTCTACACGTTTAGCTGTCAATCAACACCTACTGATGCCCCTCTGTGTCCAGTCCTGGAAGTCCAAAGACATGGTCAGGGATGAGTTAGACAAGAGCCTTGCCTTCATGGAGCACACATTTTTTTGTTTATTTGTTTTGGTTTGGTTTTGTTTGGGAGAAGAAAACACCCAGGCAAAATCTGTGAATCCCAGTAGCTGCAGGAGCCTTCAGATGGGCCATCTAACTTGCTGAAATCACGTAGGGTGATGGCATGTGGCCCCATGAGTAGGCAGCCAGGGCAAGGGTGGAGTATTGGACATGGAACACAGAATGAGCAAAGACTGGGCGGAAGGGATGGCCAAATCCCACGGAGACACAATAGCAGGTTGTTGTATTTGTAACACAGATGATGTTTGTCGAATATGTTACAAACTCCACCATATTATTTGACAATAATAATAAAAACATTTAAATAGCTAATATTTATTTATTTACTTATTTTGTCCACATATTTACCCTTTCTAATGTTATTCCTTTCTTTCTAGGGTTCCATGTTTCCATAGGGGATTATTTTCCTTTGGCCTTCAGAAGTTCTTACAGTGAAATTTTGCCAGTGACAAATTCAGCCTTCTTTTGTCAGAAGTGTCTTCTACTTGCCTTCATTTTGAGATATTTTTACCAGGTAAAGAAATCTGTGTTAGCAAAATATGTGTTAGCAGGTTTTTACTTTATATATATATTATATATAATATATTTTATACTGGAGATTAAACCTAGGGGTGCTTAACTACTGAGGTGCATCCCAGGCCCTTTTTATTTTGAGATGGGATCTTCCTAAGTTGCTTAGGGCCTTGCTAAGTTACTGAGGCTCATCTTGAACTTGCAATCTTCCTGCCTCAGCTTCCCCAGCTGCTGGGATAACAGGCGTGCACCACTGCCTCAGGCTTCTTTCTATAATTTAAAAATGTCATTCTGTTGTCCATGGAATGTTCACGATGTCCCATCATTTTTGTTGGAAAGAGCATTAACAGGCGTGATGGCTCCTTTCTACTTTACTCAAATTATTTTTAAGATTTTTTTTCCTTTGTTCTTTAGCAGTTTGACTATAAAGTGCCCAGATGTGGTTCTCTTTGTACTTACTCTACTTGGAAATATTGTTTTCCTTTTCTGATTAACTTTTTGAATTTGAACATTGATCTCTTTTGTTGGTTTTGGGAACTTCTCTTCTAATATTGCCCTTTTCTTGTCTCATCTCCTTACAGAACGCCAGTTACATATACATTAGTCTGTTTAATGATGTCCCACAAGTTTACTATTCTCTTCCCTGTTTTTCCTTTTCTTTTATTTCTATCTGTGTGCTTCAGTTTGGATATTTTCTGGTTCACTTACTCTATCTTCTGCTGTGTATGGTCTGCTGTTAAATATGTATATTTAATTCTTTATTTCAGATATTATATTTAGTTCTCTATTTCCACTTGCAATTCTTTATGTAAATAATCTAGCTTTTCATTTGTTTTGTCCTTTTCCTCTAGTTTTTGACATTTAAATTATAACTATTTGAAGTCCCTCATTTCTGAAACATATCTAGTTTCATTGTTTGCCTTTTCTCTTGAATTTCAGTCATTCTTGTCTTGTTTTTAGCATTATGCATAATTCTCTATTGGATGAAACACATTTTGGATGAAAAATTGGGAAGACTCTGGGTGATGGTATTAATGCCAGTCTTGGAGACCAGGAATGGGTTCTCATTCCCCAGTGTTGAAGACTAAACACCCTAGAAATGCAGAGGTAAGTGTAGAAAGCAAGTTTTATTTCAGAAAAGAGACAGAACAGACTTCTCAGAAGAGAAGGGGGCCTGAAGCTTGGTGTCCTGGCGCCCAACTTGGTGCGCAGGAGCACAGAGGGCAATGATTAGCGACACATTGTACAGGAAGTGCAATCCCAGAGGTTAACTGTTAGCAACCTATTCTCTTTTCTTTGATAACCAGCCCTCATCCTCTTTCATTACCTACAATGACTGCCAGACCTTCGCTCCCAGTCTCAGTTTGCTGAAGAATGTGACATATCCTGTCCACTCAGGCCAGGTGGGGCTGCAGGCAGATTGCTTTTTGGCAAGGAAAGCATGTGGGGAGTCAGTAAAGCGGGTCCATTTTATAGAATTATTCTCTTAACTTCATGTTCCCACCAGCCTCATCTATTGGTCCCCTTACAGTATCTTCACCCAGAAAGAGAAGACGGGTTATCTTCTGGAAGTCACCAAAGGAGCACCTAACTCCTGTCAAATTGACTTGGTTTGGGCTGTGTTTAGGCTGATATAGTTCATTTTTGTCTTAGAACATAATTTACTCCTGGGACATGGCCCTCTCTCCTGGGGTGTGGCCCTTCTCAGAACTCAACTGGAAACTTATGTGTTTACCAAGGCTTCCCCAGCTTCATAGAACTTGAATTCCAATTTGTCACCCCAGCACTTTGTGACTGAAATCTGCTCAGTTCTGCTATTTAAACCCTGTCTTAAAAAAATAAAATAAAATAAAAAGGTCTGGGAATGTGATTCAGGGGTTAAGCTCCCCAGGGTTCAATCCCTGGTACCAAAAACAAAACAAAATAAAAACAAAAAACAAAACAAAACAAAAAAAGTAGGCCAATATCTAATTAAAATAATTTATGCATGTATAATTTTATCAAAATGGATTCTACTGTCATGTATAACTAAAAAGAACCAATAAAAATAAATAAGTAAAAGTAGGTCAATAAATTCAGAGTAATGTGTATGTAATTACTGGGTTCTTTCTCTGTGGTCTCCTCCTTTTTGGAATTTCCCCCTTAAGTTCCAGACCCTTTGACATCCCTGAACTCCAACTCTGTATCCTCAGTCTCATAGGACTGGTGCTTTCTGCTTGGCCCTTATTCCTCACACAACAATGTGTGAAAAGCATCTAGGGAAAAAAAGGGGAAAAAAAGGGTAAGTGTGGAACTTGTTATGTGTTATTTCTTTTTCTCAAGGATCCTAAACCCCAGTTCTTACCTGTATTGGTTGTTCTCCAGTCCCTTCGAATAGTTGTTTTATATATTTTGTCTAACTTTTACAATTGCCTTTGGTGAGTGGATTAGCCTGACACATCATGGCCAGAACTTGAGGTTTTCTTTAGTCCAATTCTGATGCCAAGTTAGAAAGAGCTGGAGTCGGGTAGGCCCAACTGACCTGGCTGCTTTCAGCTGAAGCTCAGACTCTTAGATACTTATTACATAAGATCCACATCCTGAATTAGGTTTTGTTGTTTTTCTTTTCCTTTCTTCTTTTTTAAAACATTGCTTATTTATTGTTTATGCAGTCCTGTGGATTGTATCCAGAGCCTTGCACATGCTAGACAAGCACTCTATCCCTCAGCTACATCCCTAGCATCTTTCTATTTTGAGACAGGGTCTCACTAAGTTGCTCAGGCTGGTCTCAAACTGTGATTCTCTTGCCTTCAGCCTCCAGGGGTAACTAGGATTACATGTGCCACTGTGCCAAGCTCCTTTCTTCTTCTAATTTTTAACTTTTCTTAGGTTCCAACCAAGACAGAGTGGTAATAAACTTACTCTCTCTATAAGCAACTATAAGCTGGATAAAATATTTGTACTAACTGACCATGGGCATTAGACATCAGATAACTTTCATCCTTGAGAGAAGGGAAATGCACAAGGTGAACTCCACATCCACCAATGTTCTTTGCCTGGGACACTTTCCAAAATATGGTAGAAGGAAGTGGAGCCCATGCAGACAGCAATAGTCTCACTGAGTGGAGGAAACAGAGATCAGAAATAGAGGAAGCTTAGGCAGCTGAAATCCATGGGGTAAGGTATCAAAGAGGAGGGAACTACCCAGAGAAGGAGTTCTAGAAAGCTACACGGTGGTCCTCTTAAAGTTCTGTTTAAGTTGCACAAGTGAAGGGAAAGATACCATGAGAGCTGGCAGATAGAAACTTCTCTGAGTCTGTGAACTACATGGGGATTCCAGAAGTCACACCATGTTGACCCCTGTTCTGATCAGACAGAGTGAAAAGACCTTTCTGAACACCCTGAAGATTTAATCAAAACTTTAGAAAGCCCACACTTAAGAACAGAGCTACTTATACCCTATAATATGCACCACTTTTAGACCTGCCCTAATAGAGCCTCAAACCAAACCTCAACAGTATCTGATTGAGCCTTGAGTAAATTTACTGCCTAATGAAATAAACATTCTTTAAAGAAGACCACAAAATCCAGACTCATAACAATGAAGTTTTCACAATTTCCATCATACAGTCAAAAATTACCAGACATATGAAGAAGAGGTAAAATATGATCCATAAGCAGGAGAAAATAATCACAGAGGTAACACAAATATTGGAATTAGCAAATGAGAACTTTAAAATAGTTATCATAAATGTATTCGAGAATTTTAAATCACAAATGAACATCATAAATGACCAAACGAGCTACCTCAGCAGTGAAATGAAAACTATAAACCACGGCTAAATGGAAATTATAGGATGGAAAAACACATACATAGTGAAATTTTTACTAGAATACTTATAAGCAGAGAGAACGCTACAGGAAAAAAAAATCAGTTAAGCCAAAAGGAACCATCTAAATGAAAGTATAGGAAGAAGACTGAAAAAAACAAACAGTAACAATGAAGTGAGTGCAATCTAATATACACAAAATTGAAGTCCCAAAAGGGAGAAATTGAGACATAATAACACTAACAATAATAATAATAATGTGTTTTTACATAGTGACTGAAATTCTAAATTTGATTTTTTTTTTTTTTTTTTTTTTTTTTTTTTTTTTTTTTTTTGCAGTGCTGGGGATCAAACCCAGGGCCTTGTGCATGCGAGGCAAGCACTCTACCAACAGAGCTATACCCCCAGCCCCTCTAAATTTGATTTTTGAAAAAATGAACTCACACCAGGCATGGTGGCACATACCTATAATCCCAGCAACTTGGGAGGCTGAGGCAGGAGGATGCCAAGTTCAAAGCCAGCATCAGCAACTTATGGAGGCCCTAAGCAACTCAGTGGAGACCCTGTCTGTAAATAAAATATAAAAAAAGGCTGTGGATGTGGTTTGTTGTTTTAAGTACCCCTGGGTTCAATCCCTAGTATATTAAAAAGAAAAAATTAACTCACCATCCCCAAGAAGCTTGCAATATAAAACTCTAAGCAGGATAAAAACAAAGGAAACCACATTCCAGCACATTATAGTCAAATATCTTAACACTAAAGAGAACATCTTAAAAGCAATGAGAAAACAAAGACATATTACATAAGAGAACAATGATAAGAATTACCATTTATTTCTCACCAGGAGTAATGCAAGCCGGAAAATAATGGATGAATAATATTAAATACTAAGTTTGTTAGTTTGTTGTGAGGAAAAAAAAAGAAGTCAATGTTGTATTCTATTTTTTTTCAGTGTTTTATTCTATATCCAAGGAAATTATCTTTAAAAAGGGAACACAAAATGAAGATTTTTTTTAAAATTAAAAAATGTAGAGAGAATTCATCATCACCAGTAGATCTTCCATACTAGAAATGTTAAAGGAAGTTCTTAGGGCTAATGGAAAATGATATCTGATGGGAATTCATTTGTAAACAAAGGAACAAAGACTAAAAGTAAATATAAAAAATATATAGAAGATAGGTTTTTTTGTTTCTCAAAATATTTAAAAGGTAATTGACTGTCTAAAGCAAAAATAATTACCATTTTTGAAGGAGTTTATAACACACATAGAGGGAAATGCAGACTCTAGCACAAACAAGAGAGTGATAAATGGAAGTATATTATTATTTAGATCTTAAATTATATGAGGTGACATTTATCCTTTTCTTGACTTTATTTTCTTCTTTATTTTCTTCATTTTTCTAGTTACCAATATAATACAAATTTGTTCATATGAAATTAAAACACTACAGAAATATGTAACCTAGGAAAAGGAAATGTTCCGAAATATCATCCCCAGAAAAAACTATCAACAGTTTGCAGCACAGTTCTCTTGTGTTTTTCATCTATGCGTAAAAGGAAAACATTTGAAGTATTTATCTTGATGAAATAGATGTTTCTCATCCCACGATTATAAAAATATTTATCCATATTTTTATCAGCCCTTTTCTTGAGTTTAAATAAATGACTAGTTTATGAAAACATTTACATTGCAAAAATTGAAATAGATCATGAATCCTCTTGGAAGGCATTTTATAGTGTGGAAAGTCGTATAACATACAGGATTATAGCCTTGTCTTTTAAATAACTAACAAATTGCTCCCACATGATTTACTGAATAATCTTTACCCTTTATCCCTGAATTAAGTTGTTTCTGAATCGCATGCTATGGGTTCTTTTATTCCACTGATATATTTATTTTTCTTATGCTATCACATGCTTAATTATTTTAGATCTATTGCATATAAGATTCGATGACTATAGAACAAATCTCATCTTTAAGTCTTTTATTAAGATATTCGATTTTTCTTCCATATTTACTTTTTTAATTGATCTTTAGAATCATCTTGTTGGTTTCTCCTATTCAAATAAATTGATTGGAATTACATTGAATTGACAGTTAACAAATTTAGAATTTTAAGCTTTCCTTCTGTTTTTGGTGCTAGGAATCCAACCCAGGGACTTCTGTAGGCTAGGCAAACACTCTACCAACTGAACTATGTCCACAGCCCAAATGTTAAGTTTTCTAGGAACATGGCATATGCTACCATTTATTTTGCCTTCTTTTAAATCTATCCTACTTGTATAGGCCTTTGATGTGCACTAAATTCACTTCTAGATATTTTTATATTTTACTGTTATTGTAAATGGTAAATTGTGCTTTGTTTTTTGTGCCATCAGGGATGGAAACCAGGGCCTCACGCATGCTGAGTGAGAACTACAACTGAGCTATACCCCCAGACCTCATAAAATGTTTTAATTACATTTTTAATAACTCATGACTTAACACTTTTAAAAGCTATTAAACTCTACATACATATATAATTCTATCTTGTTCTTCTCTGGCTGGATCTCCCTATTAGTCATAATAGTTTTTTGATCGATTCTCTTGAATGTTAAGAAATCATTAACATACACAAATAATGATCGTTTTGCCTCTTTCTATAATTTATTGCTTATTTCCTTCACTAATCCCTTATTTCTTCTTCTCACCTAGTTTGGACATCCAGAGCTAACACTGAACAATAATAGTAAAAGAGACATTGAATTTTTACATTAAGTGGAATTTTCTAGACTGTTAGGTCCAATACTGGCATTTAGTTTTTGAAGTACATTCTCTAAAATGTTAAGAACATTTTCTTTTCTTCAGTTTTGAGGGTGAATGGCTAATGAATTGTATCAAATGCCTTTTGATATGATCAACAATTCATTTCTTTTTGTCTAATATTTAGTCATTGTGTTCTATAATGTTGAAGGGCTGGGGATGCAGCTCAGTAGTAGAGCACTTGCCTAGCACACACAAGGCCCTGGGTTTGATCCAGCACCATACATACACCCAAAGATTTCATAATGTTAAAATGTCAAGACAAGTTTATAACTCCAGAAAAAAAAAATCCTTAAGTTGTTAACAGTGCTTTGGCATACTATGGAAGCCAGTTTGCTATATTTACCAATAGATGGATCTGCCATTTTCTTAAAGGGGCTGTTATTGGTGTTTGGATAACGGATCTTCACAGGGCATTATGGAAGAGCTCCATTTCTCTCTGGCTCCGGAACACCATGGTTCTCAGAATGCTGTGCTTTTTCTCTGAGCCAATAATACTTCATGCTTCAAAGCTGAATGTCACAGCTCTTTGTTGTTAACTTGTCTTAATCCTAGATACAGCTACTTCTCAGGGCCTGTTGGTCTCAGTGTGCTGGGCAGGGACCTTTCCAACATTCATTGCATCTCAAACCCAGACCTGCCATTTTCTCTTCTTCTTCCTGAGATGAGACAGCTTCTAGTTTAACTCTCAGCACATAAAAGCTCTCCTTTTACATTCTCTTGGAGGAATCTGACTCCTCAAGTAGTAAAAGCACAGTCCCATTATTTCTTGGGCAAGTCTATCTTCCCATTAGTATGGTGAACTCACAGGGAGCAAACAATTGACCTGGCATCCTCTTGGTGGGAGCTTAATGCTTTTGCCATTGCGGGTGGGATTGAGAGATGCAGAGTGTGAGAATTTCAGCCCAATCCACTTTGAGACCTCTGTTTCCCACATCCCACTGTTGAGCCCAGGTCTGCACAGCTATGGACCTAGCTTTGGGAGAAGAAGTGGGAAAGGATTGTGAAGAATCTTGGGAGCCAAGTAAATAGCCACCCAGGACATGAGGATGACTCATGGGCTTGCTCCAGTCCATTCTCCAGTGGGCCACCAGCAGCCTCAGCCCAGCTTCACCCTCACAGGCCTGAATCTGGCTTTTCCTGCTCTAATCCCCATGGCCCCCTGCACCTGGATTCCCAGACCTCTGGGCCAGCTGGCAGCTGCTAGACTCTAGAAGCATGACTCTGCCCCACTCTCCCAGCAACAAGAGCATCCAGACTCACACCAGGTGGCCACAGTTGGGGTGTCCAGTGGCCAGGCCTGGAGGTGAGATCAGCCTTGCACAGTCCCTGCCAGCATGTGACTCAGTCACCACTGGGCAGCAAAAGGGAATCACTGGGCAGAGCACTTCACCAAGATCAATCATTGAATAAAGGAGTTGGTGCTGCAGGGAAGGAGGCCACCTATAAAAGTTAAAAAAGATGGGGCTGGGAAGGTGGGCTGAAGACAGGCCAATGCTAGACTCCTGTGGAACACTTCACTACTTCTACCAATCTGTATCACAGTCCCCATAACCCTTCAGGAGCAGGGAACAGAAGCCTGATCTATTCCAATGAGAAAATCATAGGCAGTGTATTTTGGATATGCATCACAAAGATTTAATTGTGCCTGGATCAGTGTGGCACATGTCTGTAATCCCAATGACTCTGGAAGATGAGATGGGAGAATTCCAAGTTCGAGGTCAGCTTGGGTAACTTTATGAGAACATGTCTCAAATAAATTTTTTTATTTTTTTATTTTATGGTAGAGCATCCTGGGTTCAATCCCCAATGCCACAAAAAAAAAAAAAAAAAAAAAAGGACTTAATTGTTCCGCACTCAGATCTAAAACAGTGCCCAGAACACACAAGGATCTCACTACCATCTGTTGAATAAATGAACAAAGTATAAATATCATGCTCCATAACTTTTGTAATACTCTTTTTGCATTCTTCCATTTTATTTTACTGAGAGCTGGACTTCTCCAGCCATCTGAATAGCCCTAGTGGTCAGCTCTAGTGATCAGGAGGAGGAGGAGGGAGAGTATCCATGCCTGAGACCAGAGTGTCCTGGCCAGGCACTGCTGAGTGTGTCTGTGGATGTGTGCACTGGGGCAGGGTCATAGCGGTGCCAGGAGTCCAGGCCCAGCAGACCTATGAGTGACGTGTGAGAAGCCTCAGGGACTGCGGCCCTCTTCGTCATCCTAGCACTTTTGGTAGAGCCCCATCTGTGCTTCATAGCAGTGTCGCTCTCTCTCCTGGGCTGAGAGGGGAAGGATTCTGAACCCTTGCTTTCATCTGGGAATGGTGATGGTCAGGCCAGGGCCAAGAACATCCAGGGCATAGAATAAGCACATGTCCCAGCTGCTCCCCTATCCCTCTGCTGCTCTGCCTGGAGGAACTGGTTTGTAAAAGGATGCACTTTCTCCTCACAGAGGTAAGCATGGCTGGGCTGAGGAAAACCTCCCACCGCCAGGGGAAATGGCAAAACTACCAGCTCCTGGGTTGGGCCTCTCTCCAGGGTTTATAGGTAGATTTGAAACATTAGATGCTGGGGGAGGCTGGGAGATCTTGGGAGGACTGCCTGTACTCTTTGGTCTGAATGAGAAGTGGGAGGATGAAAGGACAGGGGTCTCCTGGAGGCGGGGGAAAGGCCATGGTGCTTTTGTAAGCTGCCTTCCTGAGGCCCCAGTTGCACAACACTCCCTTACGTGGGCCTTACTGCCACTGCCCACAGCCTGTTCTGTCACCTCCTTGTCTGGGCTGAGCTAAGCCACCTCTGGCTCTCCCACCTGTCTGCTGGCTCCCTGCTGCATGAGGCCACTCCTTCCAACACCCTTCTACTCCCAGGCCTCAGGGCCAGGGCCTCCCTGGGCTCAGCTGGGTAAACCTGTCCCCACCCTGCCACCTGGCAGTCCCTTTGTTGGGTCCCAGAGCAGACTGGTTTTCTCTGTGAAAGCAGAGACAGAGCAGGTCTGACAGGGGTGCTGCTGGGCACTGCAGTTATGGCTGAGGCACATTCAGTCCCTGGCGCAAGCAGCATGGCATGAGGTACTCACGTAGGACCTAAGCCCTAGATCTACCTCTTGAAATGGTGTGAGCTTGGGGTGGTCACTCACCCCGCCTCTGGGCTGAGTTTCCTGAAGAGAATTGTGTTTGCTTTTGTATCTGCCCTGGAATCTGGCTCAGAGCCAGTAACTAGGCCCCAGTTGGCAGAATCAGCTTTGTTCCTGTTTGGATCCTGGGAGACTGGCTCCCTTCAGAGCCTCCAGCATCTCAGCCCTTAGGAAGATGCCAACCCTACCTCCGACCAAGTCTAGTTGACCATGTGTACATTGAACACACAACCAGGTACTTACTAAGTGTTTGTCCACAACACTGGAGTGGGAAAACTCCCTTTGTCTCAGACATACTCTCCCCTGTGTGGTCTATTGAACCAGACAGAACTTCATGGCCAGCTTTGCTGCCTCCTTGACAGAATCCTATCCTCCCAAGAGGCATCAGCTTCTCCCACCAGCATAGGCTGTGCCATTCGGACCACTGTTGGATGCCACCTGGTACCTCTGCTTCTGGTTGCCTCTATCCCTTGCAGAGTCTCCAAACCTGCACAGGGCCTGCCTTGACTCCCTATCACCTGTGTAATCGAGAAGGAGGCACAAACATCCCCTGGACCCTCTCATACTGCTGTCCTCTCTGCCCTTGACTCACCAACCCTTTGACCTTGAACAGTAGGCCTCTGGGATAGCATATCCTGGGGTGGACAGAGACCATGGGACCAGGAGTTGAGTGAGACAGGCCACAATGAAATGTGAGTCTGGTTAAGATCTCTCCTCTGACTACTCTGTGGACCCCTGGAGTGGTCAGTACTATGGACTGGGCCCTTCAAGAAGAGGGGACTCCCCATTGAGGATGCGAATCTCCTTGGAATCCAGGCTTTTGGTTGTGGGAAGGAGGTTAGGACTTGAAGGACAGATATATTGGCTCCAAGAGTTGAATCTCAATAGAGTAGACTCAGGGGCCGGGTTGTAGCTTAGTGGTAAAACCGCTTGCCTAGCATGTGTGAGGCACCAGGTTGGATCCCCAGCAGCACATACAAATAAATAAAGGTATTGTGTCCATTTACAACTAAAAAAAAAATAATCTGAATGGGGTGACTCCACCCACAGGCCTGTGACCACTGTGCTGGGGAGCAGGTCAGCATCTAAACTCTTTGGCCAGCCCCCATCATCCCACAGGAAGGTCCCTTAAGTGTGGGCTGCCCTGTCAGCTTCACTCCAGCCCCACCCAAGGTCACATCCAACCCTGGACAGCCTGAGTTGGTCTTGCCCTCAGCCTGAGGTTGTTTTCTGTCCCACCCCTTTCCCTCCTCCCGCTCTCTCTAAGCTCAAACCCAAGGGCATCTCCCAAGGGTGTCTGCTTCTACTGGAGCCTGCCAGCCCTGCCTGCCTATCAAGGAAAGAGCATTGTAGTTTTTCTGACCTTGTACAGACCTGGCTACACACAAAGGGCTTGGGCATCATGCCCTGAGCCATTTGAGGCTACCCTGAAGGACAAGACCACTAAGTGAGGCCTCAAAAGGCTGAAGCAGAAATCTTCACCCACTCTGGCTCCCTCCCGCCTCTTTCTGGATCATGGCCAAGGGTTGGGCTAAGATAATAATTCCCATAACAGTTATAATGTTGTTAATAGCAATGTCAAATGCCAAGTTCTCTGCTGGGTGCTGGGGAAACATAAATAAATAAGATAGACATAGCCCCTGACCTCATAGATGTCTTTACCCCTGCCCTGTGCAGGTACATGCCTAGGCATATGGAGAACATTCAATATGCATTTCCTGAAGGAATGAAGAGGCACAAATGAGTAGACTGGTTATAGCCAGTGGCAGAGATGCCAGGTGGAGTGTACAGCAGACACATGAAGGACATGGCAGAAGCAAGGCATGACTGGCCAACTACCTATTCCCATTGTGGTTGCCCTTCACCCCAGCACAATGGGAACTCAGCAACACAGCAATCCCCCAGGACAAAGACCATTCAAGGGTGAAAGGAAATCCTAGGGGCTTCCCAGAGAGAGTTTTGAAAAAGAATATGAGGAGCCCAAGGGGCCTAACGTTTATATGACTCGCTGTCCAACTCAGAATATCTCAGGAGTGGGCCCAGTGTGGTCCTAAGGACTATCCTCAGCATCCAGGAGCACAGCTGGGCTGTGGCATCTCTCTGAGAAAGCACTGTCAGAAGTGAATCTCTGATCTCTTAAGTCAAGGATGTCAAGACCCATGTGGCCAGGCACAGTGGATATGCCCATAATCCCAGCAACTCAGGAGGCTGAGGCAGAAGGATTACAAGTTCGAGGCCAGCCTTAGCAAGTTAGTGAGGCCCTAAGCAACTTAGCAAAGCCCAGTCTCAAAATAAAAAATAAAAGGGGCTAGGGATGTAGCTCAGTAATAAGTGCCCCTGGGTCAATCCCCAGTACCACAAACAAAAACACAAACACACAAGCAAACAAACAAAAAAACAAAAACCCCAAGGATGACTGGCACACACATGGACATCCTGTATCACTCCAAGATACTGCACAATGAGATGGGAAATTTTAGGTATCAGATTTTATAACCGTCCTTCTCCCCAACTCCCTCCATCACTAACCCTGTGAGAGAAGCCTTTGGAGATGGTTTACATTGCTCAGAGAGCTAATAGCCAGGACACTCGTATTTAGGAGTACTCTTGTTTTTGGTTTTTGTGTTTTTTTTTTTTTTTTTTTGCAGTACTGGGGATCGAACTCAGGGCCTTGTGCTTTCGAGGCAAGCACTCTACCAGCTGAGCTGTCTCCCCAGCCCTAGCAGTACTCTTTCTGGAAAGGGTGTCATACCCCGCCCCCAGACAGAAGTAAACAGGTAATGAGGGAAGTTCAGGTTGGGGGGCAGGCAAGTGGCAGGCCCTAGGGATATGTAAATCAGAAGAAGCAAGCATTATCTGAGAAGGGATTCCAGGATGGGATGTATAAGGTGAAAACTCCCACAAACTTGAGGATCCCCTCTACCATGGGGCATGCTCTATGCTCAACCCTGGGGGCAACCAATGGTTGCCTTCATTCCATCCCATTTAGTGGCGTGAAAGTCCTGACCCTTCTGCTTCTGTCTACAGGGGACCCAAGTCAGCATGGCACTGAGTAAAAACACCTCACAGTATTGAAAACCCAATGGCTGGTGCTCTGTTGATCCAAACTTACCCCCAAATGTATACCACATACTCCCTGATACGTACCACTGCCACACACACCGTTCATGCTGTTTCTTCCCAACTGCACAGGTAGCAGAGCCAGCCTCCCAGAGAGGCACCCACATTCCACCCTGGAGGACTCCCCTTCCTTGGTCTGCCCTAGATTTGTACATCTCAAGCAGTCCTCCTTCTTGGGGGTGGCAGGTGTTAAAGATCTAGTGGACCCATCTTGCCCCAACCTGTCAGCATCTGGAGAGCAGATCTTCCCAGAGATTAGCTAAGAGGGTATTCCCATTGGCTAAATCAGGGGCTTCCTCAGGTCTGGAGAAGCAAATGTCTGATGTAGCCAGACTAAGGTGCCTGGAAAGTAGTAGGCAAGGCTCTGGCCAAACCACAGCACCTGCAGAGGCTGTTCAAGAACATTCCTGGAGGACATGATTGGGAGTGGGGAGAAGAACTTGGGGAGAGAAGGTCCCCAAGAGCAGGGCTGCATATATTCCCATAGTCACCACTCACTCTCGTCCTTTTCCTTTCCCTGGAAGCCTGGAGAAACAAGACTCCTTGCAAAGGAGGAAGGGAGGGGGCTGTGCAGACAGGGAGATGGCCTAGAAGGAGCTGGAGGCAAGAGACAGTCCTACTGTTCTCAGGGAAGCAGGGACACCTGGAAAGTCAGAGCATCTTGCTTCTCAGACTCAAGTCAGGGGTCTCCTTCTCCACGCAGCCCTCCTAGGCTCCCCAAAATAGTTTGAGTGCCTTTATATTTCTACCTCTGTAGAGGTCCGCTGCCTGCTCTTGTCCTGGGTCTGTGTCCCCAGCCAGGTCTGCTCAGGTCCAGGGTTCCTAGACCAGTGGTCTGTGTTCAGAGGGCTCTTCACACAGAGAGGTGGGGTTGCAGGTTTGCGTGCCAGGACCTTGAGGAGGTTTCGGCTCTGCCCCATCCCCCATCTGGGTCACCCCCCTCCCCCCATTCCTCTCCTGGCTGGGGCACCGCCCCGCCCCGTAGAAGCGACTTCAAAGGGTCTGTGCCCGAGCTTCCGCAGCTGGGCTCGGGTCCGCGGTGCGCAAAGCCGAGGCCCAGACAGGATCTGGGACGTCGGGGCCGTCCCAACCCGGGGGTCTCTGAGAAGCGGGTGGGGGTCCGGGCTGAGACTGCAGAGACTGAGGGGCGCGTCCTCCGAGCCCCCCGAAGTGGGAGGGTCGACGGCCGTGGGGCCAATCCGTGCGCGCGCGGGGCGGGGGCGGGGGCCGGGCGGAGGGGGGTTCGGGCGGGCGGGCCGGGGCGGGGCGCGGCGGCCAGGCAGGCGGCGGCGGCGGCCAGGCGGCGGCTCCTCGGTGTCCGGCTCCGGCTCCGGCTGCGGCTCCGGCCCGCGATGACCCACTCGGTGACCCTGCGCGGCCCTTCTCCCTGGGGCTTCCGCCTGGTGGGCGGCCGGGACTTCAGCGCGCCCCTCACCATCTCGCGGGTGAGTCCGACGGCTGCGGGGCGGCGGGGCGGCCCCGGATCGAGACCCAGTTTCGCGGTCCCCCACCTGGGACCCAGTTCCCCGACGTGTTCCGAGACTCATAAGCGGAGGGTTGGCCCCGGTGACCCGCACGCGGTAGAGCTGCTTCCAGGCAGGGCAGCGCTGCCCCACCCCACTTCCCGCTGGGCCTGCTCACCCTGACGGGTGAAGATTCCCCCCAAGTTCACACGCCAGCCTCCACGCTGCCCTCCTTTAGGGGGAGTCACCGAGGGTCGGGGAAGCACCGCAGACATGGGCCAGGAACTGGACAGATCCACAGAGGCCCAGAAACTCTCCTCAGTTAGACCCAACCCTGTCTGAAGATTTGGGGGAAGGGACTGTGGGCCCCTCTTCCCCTGTCAAGGGTCCCTGCCAGAAGAACTGGGTGACCCCGGGGAGGTCTGAGGTCTTCTCTAACTCTGAGAAAAGTTCATCCACTTCCCCACTCTGGTCTTTAGTCGGTCTCTTTTGTGACCTCAGTCACCCTAGAGGGAAGTGACCAGGAGGAATTTTTGGTTTCCAGGGAAGGGGAGATTTGACTATAAGGTTGACTATGAGGGTGTGAGACCTTCTCCTTAAAAAAAAAAAAAAAAAAAAAAAAAAAACACCAAACCAGTGGCCAAGCAAGCCGCAACCCCCTTCCTCAAGGTTCCCAGGGCCATGCCTTCACCTGGGTTTGGGACAGAGGAAAAGGAGGGGGCACAACTTGGGAAGATGGCTGGTCTGAGGACAGAGAAGCAGAGGAGCAGACTTAGATCCTGTTTCAGGGGATGCACAGGAAACAAAGGGTCCTAGCCCAGGTTCCCTTGTTTGGGGTGGGAGCAGAAGAGAGGACTCAGTCATTGGTAACTTCCACTCTGGAGGGAAGAGGGGGAACCTAGGATCATCTAAGGGCATCCCTTGCCCCCACAGAGACTACTTTGGTCTTTGGGGACTTGTATGAGGGGAACTAAGATCCACCTTCACCCACCCTTCTGCCTCCTCTTGCCTTGGGAACTGAGCCTAATTTCAGAGACTTCTTTCCAGTTCTTGGAAGGGGATGGGCACTGTTGGAGCATGGAATCGTGGAATCCTGTTTCTGGGGGCCAGGGTGACAGGCAGGACCAGCTGTCCTAGGAGGCTTCCCACATCTGTCCTCACTGCCAGGTCTCGGGCTGAGTGAGGTGGGCCTTCAAAACATCCAGGAGCCTTTCATCTTCCATTTCCCTGAGAGATCCCTGCTGTGTGTGTGTGTGTGGGTGTGTGTGTGTGTGGGTGTGTGGGTGTGTGTGTGCGCGTGCATGTGTGCTGTTGTGTCTGTGTCTGCCTGCGTAGTCATTCTGTGCGTCCACAGGGGAAGGCTGGTGGGGTGCTAGGCCGGCCAGGAGGCCAGGCACCCTGGGCGTGAGGCCGCTGACAAGCTCAGTGGCGGCTGCTGACGGCTGCAGGCGGCAGGGAGCTGAGACATCTGTTGCCCACGCGGCTGCCTGCCTGCCGAGGAAAGGCCTCCAACGTCACAGCAGCAGCAGCAGCGGCGGCGGCCTTGTTTGGCGCTGATCAGGATGCAGGCCCCTGGCAGGCAGGCAGTCTGGAAGAGGGATTTGCCAGAAAGAGACCCCCCCACGTCCCCTAAGTCACACAGCAGCAGATGAGGCCCAAGGAGCCAGGATGACTGAGCCTGGGTTTGGGTGGGATCTGGGAAGATTTACAGGCCTGGGAGGCACAGGCCACAGCTTGCCTAGCAGGTACCTTGAGGGCAAGTCTACAGGGACTGATGATATGTGGGCGTGTCCTCACCAAGGGGACTTAAGATGCAGCCCTTCCTGAGCTTCCAGACCTTCCTCACCCAGAATAAAGTAGGAATGGACAACTTCATGTAGGGCTGTAGGGAGGAAGCTGGCTGCCTGGCAGGTCTGGGGCTTGCAGTCTTAGCCCAGGAAGCCTCAAGGATTCCCAAGAACATTGTCTAGGGCTCATTCCCCACAGACAAACCATAATGACTGCTGGCCTTTCCAGAGCATCTGCAGTGTGCCAGGCCCCACCCTAATGGGTGTTGGTACCAGCACCTCCCCAGCAACCAGTCCCTGGAATGAGCCCCACCATATGCCCAGCCTGCAGTGGAAGTTTCACACGTCCCGATTGTCTCACAACAGCCTCTGGCCTCACATTGTAGCTGGGGACACTGTGGCGAGGAGAGAATAAGATAATGTACCCAGAGAAGCATAGTAGGGACAGGAACCTAGGCCTGTCTGGTGTGTGCTGTGGCTGAATGGGACTGTATGGCCCTTTGTAGCTCCCAGCCCATCACAGCATCTGGGCTGGGTGGGGCAGGGACAGAATGTAGCTGTCATAGGTGAGGGGGCTAATTCATGTCCCAACCTCCCACCTGACCTCACCGTTCCTGTCTTCCCTTCTTTCTGTTTATCCTGTGCACAGCAGCTAGGGGGATCCGCCTGAATTCAGTTCTGTCCTATGACTCCCCTGCTTAGAATCCTAACCACTTAGAATTGCCAACTTCTCCTCTGGGCCTACAAAGCCCTGCAAAATCTGGTCCCTGCCTCTTCTCTGACTTCATCTCTTTCACTTTCTCTTCATTAATGATGCTCCAGCCACACAAGCCTCCTTCTTTCTCTCCTGGTTGAGCCATTATACATGCTGTTCCTTCTACATGGAACACTATTTCTCTCCTTGGACACTCTTTCCCCTCCCTCCCTTTTTACAGTAAAACACAGTGGTTCAGAATATAGGTTTGGATTTGGAATCAGTTGACCTGGATTAGAATGCTGATTGGACTATTCATCAAGTAAGCGTTTCTTTATACTTCTCTGGACCTCAGTTTCCTCATCTAGGAAATGGGCTGGCCTTGAGAACTAATGAGACAATGTATGTAGAGGCAGCTGGGAGAGTCACGGTTTCCTGGCCTCATGCCCTCTCTGACCAGAACTCCCTAGCTCAACAGAGCTGGCCGCATCCCAGCCACCCCTGCTTTCAAGAACTTCCTCCGCCTACAGGGGCCTGAATGCACCCCTTGTGCTGGCTGAGTCATCTTGCAGCTAGCCACCCCCTGAGGAAGAAGACTCCTCTCCAGTGGGGATTGGAGCGTGGTGTCCCTGCTCCAAATCCCTCTTTCTTCATCTGTGAACAGGAATGGGAACAACCTCTGTCACACCAGTGAATGAGAGGTTGCTGTGAGCTAGTTATGGGTAAATTGTTGAGCCAGGCCCTGGCACAGAGCGAGACCTTGAGAAGAGGATAGGATGGTGCCCAGTGGGCACCAGCCCTGAGAGAACAGGATAGTGCAGGTGCCCAGGCTCTTCAAGTGAACATTCATGGTGGGCTGAGGGTTACGCTTCAGAAGAGGAATGTTCTTTGAGGCTGCCTATTTCAGGGCAGGTCCGCTTGGGCAGTGCCCACACCAGGCCGCTAGCCAAGGAGCTGCCAGCACTCAGCTTTGTCCACTCGCTATTGAGAACTGGCTGAGCTGAGCCTGGCTGGGTTTCCAGGAGCTCCCACCCTGACTAATATGACAAGGTCTTGGAGGCTCTTGTGTTGCAGCGAGGCCCGGGCTGGAAAGGCTGGGTAAGAATGAGAGGGCCTCCAGTCTGTTTCCAAGGGCTGTGTTGGGACCAAGACAGTGTGAAGACTTCCTGTTGCCCGAATTCCCCCCGGGTTGCTTACTCAGGTCTCTCTGTGAGTCTGCCCCGTCCCCTCCTCACATGGTTTTCATCAGATGACCAGAATGGGTGAACACTGCTTGACCCTGTGTGGGGTCAGTAGTGACACTGGGGTGTCCTACAGGGGAAAGTGGAGGTGGGATTGTGACTGCAGAGTGCAGGCTGGCCACTGGAACTGGATGGCCTTGGTCACCTTCCTAAATTAACTAACATGAACCACGTGAGGGGGGAGGTGGTCGTGGGGACACACAGTGCACTCCCAGACAAGTGCCCTCTATTCTGAGACCTAGAGGAGGAGGAGGAAGCTAGTATGTAGGGTTTGGGAGTCAAAGGAAAGAGCGTGGCAGGCAGAGGGAGCAGCACTTGTGGAAGCCTGGAGGTGGGCGCTGTTGGTGCCTGTGAGTGCCCGCAGGCATTCAGGTGGGCCGGGCGGATGGCAGGGAGGTGATGTGTGGTGGAGAGGAGAGGGAAGTGGGCTCTAAGGAGCTTCCATACCGTCTGGCTGAGTGGGGCATCGTCTGTGTACAGTATTTGTGACATGTCCATGCTCCATATATATCTGTGAGCATATATGTCCTTGTGTGTCCATTGCTTATCTTTGGGTATATGTGCAAATTGGAAAAGTGACATCCCTCTTTTCCCTGGTCAGAGGAATCCCTTCTTATAAACCTTCACAGCCCATCTTGCCTCTAGGTGCTGGAGTTGGGGTTTTTAAAAACAGAGGCTGCGACACAAGGACCTCAACCAGCCTCTTGGTTTTCCCACCCTGGGGTCACACGGGAGTAAGGCCATGCTGGCCAGCTTCTGGAGGAGGTCTAGAGTAAAAGACTGCACAATGACTGTGCCGACCCTCTGGCTTGTCTGCCCACAGGTCCATGCCGGTAGCAAGGCTGCGCTGGCTGACCTGTGTCCAGGAGACCTGATCCAGGCCATCAATGGTGAGAGCACAGAGCTCATGACACACCTGGAGGCACAGAACCGCATCAAAGGCTGCCACGATCACCTCACACTCTCCGTGAGCAGGTACACCTAGGGCAGGATGGGCCAGAAAGTGGGGAGGAGTGAGTCAAGAGAGTTATGGGCAGCCAGTGTCCAGAGTAAGCTGGGCCTCAACATGGCTTCTCTGCTCTACTCCAAGGCACCCAGCCAGGCCCAGTCCTAGAGGGTAGTACTTTCACCGGGGCCTGGAGAGCACTGTTTAGAGCTGGAGGAAGCTTTGAGATGGAAGAAGTGCCTTTCGACTCAAGGTTAGAAGTGTGTTGGGGCACTTATGTTAGTTGTTGTAGGCAGCAGAAATAAGACCTTGAGTCACCTGTGGGACATTTACACCTGTACTTTCTCCTACCCTGAGTGACCAGCTTGATGACTATTTCAAAACAGTTTCTGTGTAACAACTCATTTACCCTCAAATCTACTTATAAAAGTAACTGCAATGTAAGCCCCATTTTATGGATAAGACAACTGAGGCTCAGAAAGGTTAGAGGTTGCTTAAAGTCACCCAGCAGGGCAGTGGAAAAGCAAATTTGACTTCAGGTGTGTCTCATTCCTGAAGACTCCAGTCCCTCTACTTGACTGCCAGTCAAGCTGCTCTGCCTGTACTATACCCATCATGGCCCATGCCTCTGCTCTGGTTAAATTTGAATTTGGAACAAACTTCCCGCCATGGATTATGTGTAATGCTGTGAAACCCATCATGAAGGGGAACCTAGGAGTTCATCAAGTTCCTCCTATGGCTGGATGAGGGGTCCAGTCCCTTTGCCTTGCTCAGGTCCGGGGTCTTTAGTCAGCTCCGCCGGGCAGATATCCTAATCCTTGCTAACTGCGGTCTCCCCACCCCTGCCTGGATCCAGAAAAGTCAGACATAATTGCTCAGCTCTGCCACGTTCACTGCTAACAGGGACTTTCCACGACCCCCTGTGGAAGTGTGTGGGCGAAACTTCCCCAAACCACAACACAGCTAACCAGGCCTTACAGCTGGCAGGACAGGAGGTGATCCATTGGCTCGGAGCCTTTAAACATGGTGAGAAGGTCTATGAGATAATCCCTGTCTACCTGGCCCATAACCAGGTCCAGGTTGGGGTCAGGACCCCCTGACTGTGATCTGGGCCCAGAGTGAACCCAGCTGCAAGTCCAAGACCTTGGGCACTCTACCCAACACATGGCAAGGACACCCCAGCCTGGGCGAGTTCAGCAGAGCTGATCCTAAGTCAGGCTCTGGGACCTTAGGTACCCCGATGACCTCCACGAGCCTGGGTTTCCTTTCCCATAAAATAGGCTCACGTTCATCACCCTCTGCCAGACTGAGGGGCGGCTGGTTGGGGGAAATGTCAGCACTGCGAACTCTGAGGCCTCCCCACTTGGCTGGGTTCCTGGGCCCTGACTCACCTCCGGCTCTGCTTCTGCAGTGAACAAGGGCAGCCCTGGTGGTAGTGGAGTTGGGGAGGCTCACCAGCAGCCTGAGTCAGGAGATTCCCAGAGAGAATGATGTCAGGGGAGGGTGGCCGGGTGGAGGTCCCCCTTCCTTCCTTCCTTCCATGCTCATTTGTTCCAAGCCAGTCATGGAAGGAGCCCACGGGCCCACTGACCTGTTGTGCTATGAGCATAGCAGTCTCAGAATGCCATCTGGTCACAGAGCAGAGAGCATATTCTCCCAGTCACAGAGCTGAGTTCCAGTGCCACTCTGCACTTGAGAACCACGCTGTCCTACAGCGGGAGTTTTACTCTCTGAGCCTTGAACTTCCTCATCTCTAAAATGGGGACTGCTTGTGATCTGGGCATTGAATGGTGATGAAGTACCAGGCCTGCTCAGTCAGATTGAAAACCCAGGTCTGGCCCTCCAGCCCCTGTCTCCAGCCCTCACACACGCAGACTCTAGGGGATCAAGACATGGGGCCACATTGACCCTGTGGCCCAACATTCCTTCTCCTGGATACCTTCCCACCTGCAAGGACTCTGATTCCGTTCTCTGTCCTGTCTCCTATGCCAGGACCTATGTCTGAGTCTTATGCCTGGTCCAAAAGACCCCTTCTACCTGCAACATGGACTTTGCAGAGGATCAGCCTGGGGAGCTGGCTGGAATGAGCAACTCTGAATTCCCACTCCTGGATTTCTACCCAGACCAGCTTCCCTACTGTCCTCTTTGTATACAGGACTGTAATCTCCATATCCCTGACTTCCCATGGAGTAAAACTTGTAGTAAAGGCCCAGCTTCTCTGCTAGGTTATTTTGTCCTGCTCCAAAGCCAGGCATCCAACCATCTGAGCTAATCCACAGTTTTTGGGTATGTTCTATAGTTGCAGAATCTTTCTAGCATCAACTTCAGTCCTGAAACTGAGAGAGTTTCTTTTGCCCATCACGTGTGGTCCACAGTGCTTTTACACAGCCCAACCATTGGTTCTCGTTTTTTGTTTTCAGATGGGCACATGGAGCCACCTGCCCAGTGTGAAATGGAGGCCCAGGATGGGGGCTAACCATGATTAAGCCCTTCATTCTTAGCTCATGCCTTGGGCCACCTTCCTGGCTCTGGGCATTTTGTGCCCTCTGACCTTTATACCTTAAGCTTGTACTGCCCTTCTGGGCAGAACTTTAGGGAAATATAAAGCCAAATAGCCATAGCTACCCGAGATGCTCCCACAGAGTTCTGAGTAGGTAGAAACCACAGTTAGAGCTGAGTTAGGGCAGTTGCTTGGGAACTTAGCTGAGGGGACTAGAGACAGGTTGTGGGGAAGGGGTTATTGCCCTGTGATGGCACAGCCCTGATGCCAAGGGCCTCACGAAGGCTGTGCCTGCAAAGATCCAGGGAAGGGGCAGAGGTGAGGAGTGCAGAGTCAGTGTGGCCTACAGCTATAGAAAGGTTGTTAAATCCCTCAGCTGACAAAAGGAGAAGCAGGATTGAGCTTCCAGTCCCATTGGAGTTCTCAAGAAGCCCCAGGAGTCCTCTGTTTGGGAGACATTATTTCTATTTAGTCTCTGGAGCCTCACTTCACACCCTCCTGCCTGTCCAGGCTCCCTGCATCCTCCTGGCCTGCCTCCTCACAAAGCTACTGAGCAGGAGGGCTGGGCCCCAGGCCCGCAGCCTCAAGGCCTGCCTGCCCTGCTTATGGCAGGTTTACGATGTTTTTCTCCCTCCTGAGTGGTGTTTGGCTTTTGGTTTCTATGGCGAAGCAGGAATTTCCTAATGGCCTGTTTCCCATCTGGGCTGGGCAGACATTGGTGATGACTCTGCCGGCAGCAGCAGCAGGAGGGAAGGCGCACCCCTCGGAGCCTCTGCTTTGCTTTCCCAAGAGCTGACCCCCAACCCCAGCCAGAGGCTTATGGATAGCCAAGGGTTGAGTGGATGGGCTCCTAGCTAATCCACATGTGAGGCCTGCTTGCCCTGCCACAAGCTGAGCCTCTTTGCGTTGAGTTTCTTTAGGCCACAGAGAGGGTAGAAGTGTGGGGACACTGCAGGGCCTCTGCTTCAGTCTCTCCAGGACCAGACCAGAGAGGCCAGGGCATCTGGTAGGGAAGGGAGCACACAGCCCCACCCCAGGAGAGTGACAGATCTAGGTTTTTGGCTCCTTGCCACAACAGACACCACTGCGGTGCAGGGAAGGTGCTGGGGTAGCATCTTTCTCCCTGCAGGCCACAGGCCTGGTGCTGGGTGGCTGTTGACCCAAAGCACAGCCCCTTTTGGTCCTGGTTCCCAGGCATGTTAGCAGATAGAACTGACTATCCCAATTCCTGCTACAGGCCTGAGAGCAGAAGCTGGTCCAGCTCCCCTGATGACAGCAAGGCTCAGGCACACAGGATCCACATTGACCCTGAGGCCCAGGTATGTACAGACACTGCCTGACCTGGCTTGGCTCAGAGAGAGCCCAGGGTAGAGGAGCTAGGAATGGTGCAGGTTCCCGGCATTGGCTGTCCTCATCATGGCTCTCAGATGCCCAGGACAAAAACTAAAGAAGGTTCCTCTGGGCCATGCCCTACCCCATCACATATTCCTCTGGTGATGAGCACCTGCTGGGGGCTCTGTCTTTATTCCAGGCAATCCTGAGTGTGGACAAAGTTTCCTGTGATGAGCAAGGTCTGGGCTAAACCTTGGCTCAGGGTTTCCATCCGCCCAACTGGAATTCATCCTGGTACCCAGTAGTGCCAGATTAGGTAGAAATCAACAGGCTTGGCAGAGGACTGTGGGAGATGGGGTGGGGTGGGGTAGCCTCAAGCTATGGGGTGTTCTCAGGCCATGGGACACTCCTTTGTCTCATTCTACCCTTGGATACCCTGTCCAGGCTGAAGTTCTCTCTTGGCCATCCTGTGGTTATAACGTGCTGCAGGTCTGTCTGCTCAGTCACCTTTTTGTGTTGTATAATAATCACAGCTTATGGCACTGTCCTCAGGAAGAGTGAGGGAGCCAGGCTGCTCTAGGACCTTGTCTTGCCATGGCCATGAAGGTAGCGAACTGAGCAAGATGGAGGTATCTAGAGCCAACTTGGCATCTCTGACCACTGAGTTTGGACAAGGGGGAGAATGGGCTTATCTGGAATGTAACCAGAACCATGAGACCCTGCATCTGGGGCCACAGACTCCAGGGTCTGCTTTTGTCCTCTCTTTCCATATGGGAAAAAAGGGACCAATGCAGGAAGAGGAGGCTTCACCCAACCAGAGGAAGGGATCTGCTCCTGCTCCTTCCTCACCAACAATCCCCATCTCGCTCTGACCTTTGCCTCATCCCTTGCCTCAGCCAGTATCCCTCAGGCCAGATGTTTATCCCAACCACAGAGTGCCCATTCTGGCAGAGAGACACTTAGAAGTCCTGGGATAGGAGAAGCTAGGGGCCAAGGGAACCCAGAGTGGACACATGACTCAGCCAGGGGTCAAAGAGGGCTTCCTGGAGGAGAGGTATCCAAGTCCAGACCTGAAGGCCCAGGAAGAATAAAACAGGCAAAACAGTGTGGAAAGAGGAAGTGTGCTCAGGAAGTACATACAAAGGCCCAGGAGTGAGATCGTGCACTGCAGGTTCAGAGAACAGAAAGGTCTAAGAGGGGGCAGGTGGGAGGGGAAGGAGGGCAGAGGCAAGAGATCAGGTGACAGAGCAAGGCCACAGGAAGGCTCTTGGGTTCCTTGGTCCAGAGCCTCAACTGTTCTTGCAGGAATTCATGGCTACATCCATGTCTCAGAGCTTTACCCCTTGACCCCATGGACCCAAAGCCCGAGGGGTAGCAGTAAGCCTGGCAGATTTGGCATGGATGGCATAGATGAATCAGCCAGGCTTGACACGGGCCAGGCAGAAGGGAGCAGCATAGTGGAGACCCTTAGAGCATGTGTGAGGCCCAACTTCCTCTGATATGGCAGTGCCAGGATGGACAGAACAGTGGGCCCGAGCTTTGGAATTTGGAGCTCAAGGGTGTTTAGTACTCCCAGAGAGGCTTAGGGCCAGTGGGCCTGGGGGGCTAGAACTATAGAGCAGCTCCCCATGTCTCTGTGCTTTTCCTCACTGACTCTTTCAAAGACCAGGCTGCCAGTGGCTCAGGCTAGAGGGGGAGGGATTTTCCACAAGCATCAGGACAGCCCATCAGCTGCTGCCCCTCTTTTGTACTTAAAAGGTCATGGACTCCAGGGGTGGTGACAAAAACACCCGTACCCCGCCTTCGCAGGGATGTGTCCTCACCATCACAGACACAGGGCTCATTGTCCCAGTGTTGCTCCCACCCTCTGCCTGTGGGGGTGGGGCTAGTTAGAGCCATCAGAGGAATAGGAAATTACAGCCACCATTAGCCCCA
Organism: Sciurus carolinensis; assembly: GCF_902686445.1. Classification (NCBI taxonomy): domain Eukaryota; kingdom Metazoa; phylum Chordata; class Mammalia; order Rodentia; family Sciuridae; genus Sciurus; species Sciurus carolinensis. Next base: position 138,031,635 of record NC_062218.1, on the reverse strand, counting down.
GGACTGGCATAAGGTGCCCCCAGCATGCCTTCCCCAGTGAAATGGGACAGGGCCAATGAGCTTCAGTCCTGCATTCCCCTTAGGGCCATAGGAAACCCTCCTCTTCTCAGGCCCCTTGTGGGAACACAGGAGACACTTGGCCAACCCAGGGTGGAAGAAGGGTAGTGATAAGGAAAGGATTCATGGAAGGGATGGAATTTAAACTGAGAACCTGGAGATGGGTAGAAGCAAGCCAGGCGGAGCAGACAGTACTCGCACACCCAACCAGTCTGCTCCAGTCCAGCAGAGAGCTGGAACATGGCCACAGGAGGTGCCACATACTCTTGTGCACTCAGCATTCACCTCCATCCAAGTTATATATCCCAGACTCTGACGCTGGTCTTGTAGGAGCTGGTGAGTCAGCAGGTAGTTACCCCCATTCTGCTGAAAAATCCACTGAGGCTTTAATAAGCAAATCAGCGGTAGGCTGGTGCTCAGAGCTGGGGTGCATGTGTTACAAGGTGCACCAGCACAGGAGAGGGCAGATCCAGGAATGGGGGCTCAGGAGTTCCCCTGACAGCCACTCAGTCAGCGGGCATTTACTGTGTTCCAGGAACCATGCTAAGAGCTTTGTATATAATTTCCCTTCAAGGAACCTATGAGATAGAGACCCCGGTTCACAGATGAAGAAAGGTTCAGGAAGTTGAAGTGATTTGCCACATTAGTAAGTGATAGAGCTGGGACTCAAATGAAAGCTGAGTTCACCACTGAGTTCAGCTCTAGAGAGGCTGCTGCATGGGTGGCCGTGGGAGTGGCAGTAGCTCTGATGACCCTGCAATAGACTCCCAGACCCTGCTGGGTGGGTATGAGGGCCTCCATCCTCCCAGCTTCTGGTTCATCTGACTCCCACTCCCTCTTCCCATTGAAGCCTCCTCCTGGAGGCCCAGCCCTACCCCCACCTACCGCAGCCCATCTGGTCCCCATTAGAAGTCAGTCCTGCCTGCCTGCCTACCCGGCAGACACATGTGTGAGAGGACTCAGGTTTCTCTGGGGCTTTTTGATGGCGATGGGGTCTCACTGTTGCTGCTTCTTCTGCTACATTGATAGGGGCCCACCTGGGCAGCAAGATTCCCTTTTGTCTGTTGCAGGGGTAAACAGGAGGACCTGCATACATCTGTTGATCCGCCCATTTCCCAAGCACCCCCTTTGCAGAAAGCAGGGGCAGTCAGGGCAGAGCCCTGCAGGCTCCACTGTGCCTGATTCTGTGGGCTGCCTGAGTCCAAGCCAGGCTCCTTCTGCCTGTGGTAGGCATCCTTTCCTCCCCAGCCAAACTCCCTGTCCACATGACAGAGCAGAGAGGTTTACCTGTCACCTCCCAGGCTGAGGCTGAGACCTACCCCCATGGCCTGGACTTGAACCTCACCCTAAAATCAGGCTGCTTTGGCTGCCAGCCCAGTTTCAGCCACAGAAGCCACCCTGGCCTCCCCTAGGGTGACCAGAGCAGGCTCCAATATATGATATCATTGTGTGATTAGGTATATGTATGTGGACTGGCTGGTGGGTGTGTATTGTCCTTACACCAGGTACGTCTGTAATGTACTTGTAAGAGTACTTGTAAGAGTACCCCATTCCTATTGCTGTGGGTATGTTGCGTGACTGCAAGCCGAGGATAGCACAGCCCTGGACTCTGCAGGGATGAGACCCCCAAGCCCCACTCAGACCCACACCACAGAGATACTGCCCTGTCTTCACAGCTGAAGGTGCATGCTCAGGGCACTCGTCCTGTTTCTGCACTGGACACTGGGTAACGGGGTAGGGAAACTTGAGTCCTGCCCAACCTCTGCCCTTCATCTGCTGTGCCTAAAGAAGGATACTTATTGTGGCCTGGAAAGCAGGAAAGGGGGGTACAGGTGCAGGCCCTGAGGGGCTGACCTCATGACAGCACTCTGGAGAGCCTCAGACTGCCCTCCAGAGGGTCTTGGACATACAGTGATTGAGGACCTTTCTGGCTATAGGAGTTACCTTTTTGTGTTCCCAGCTATGGGTGCACCGGGTGCCCAGCACAGTTCTGGCAGGTGGGAACATGCACCAGGACATCTCTTCCAGGAAGCCACACACTGCACAGCCATCCTGGTTTTAAAAGGCTTCTTGGAATAGGCTTGCCCCAACACAGTCCCTCACAGACACTGGTGGTCAGAACTGCCAGAGCCCATGAGCTTGGGTTGAGTATCAGACACTCCGATATTTGTGTCTGACTTTCCATTGGCACTTCTCATTTCTGTGATGGCTGAACCTTGCCCAGGCTTAACCCTTTCCCATAGATACCTTTCCTGGCTGGGCACCATAGCCCAGAGCTGCCAACATCCCCCAAGACCTAACATAAAGGATGGTAGGGGGTGGTGAACAAGGAATGGCCAGAGGCCAGAGGGTCTCCCAGTACCTTAGGCCTAACTCTCACAGGATGGCAGTCCAGTGACCAGCAGGCGGCCCTCAGCCACCGGGATTGGGCCAGAAGATAGCCGACCGGGCCTGGGTTCCCCGTATGGACAGTCACCTCGCCTTCCAATCCCTCACAATGGCAGCAGCAATGAGGCCACCCTACCAGCCCAGATGAGCACACTGCATGTGTCTCCACCCCCCAGGTAATGTGGAGACTTGGCCTCTGAAGCCACACCCAGATATCATCCTAATCCCAGGTTCCTCAAATCTCACCATGGCCCATCCTGACCTAACCTTTGATCCTTGGGTCTCATATGGTTACATTCTGACTCATAAACCTCCCTAGTCCACCAAGCCATCAGAGCGAAGGCTGAAATTGCAATCCTGGTCCTCTTTTATCTGTTTCTCTTCCCCAGTGCTGACCCAGCCAGGGGCCTCCACAGGAACCGGGACTGCAGAGTCGACCTGGGCTCAGAGGTCTACAAGATGCTACGGGAGCCTGCCGAGCCAACCGCCACAGAACCCAAGCAGTCAGGCTCCTTCCGCTACTTGCAGGGCATGCTAGAGGCTGGCGAGGGTGGTAAGACTCCTGACACCTCACCCTACCTGCCTTCCCACTCCCTGCGGTGACCTGGACTTGGCCTCGGCCTCACACCCTGGACTTACCCTGCGCCTCCTGACTATACACCCCTCCCAGCCATCTGCCCCTCCTGGATCTCCACAGCTCATTACCACACCTTCGCTGCACCCTTGCCTTCTGATTCCTGCTCCACCTTGTCGCTGCCCCCTGCCCCACATCCATCCCCAGTCTTGGTGCAAATGGTGCCCAAAGAAGCACCCTGACCTCTCCCACTGGGCTCATGCCTGCAATCTGGGTTTTAGGGGAGCGGCCTGGGCCTGGTGGCCCCCGGAATCTCAAACCCACAGCCAGCAAGCTGGGCACTCCCCTGAGTGGCCTACAGGGGCTGCCAGAGTGCACGCGCTGCGGCCACGGGATTGTGTGAGTACCTGCCCTATTGGCCCCACTGCCACCCCAGCTCTCCAGGGCCCTGGGCAGGAGCATGCTGGAGAACCTGTCAGTCATCCAGTGCTGTCTTCTCCATTTCTCCCATCAGGGGCACTATCGTCAAGGCTCGGGATAAGCTCTACCACCCAGAGTGCTTCATGTGCTGCGACTGTGGCCTGAACCTCAAGCAGCGCGGTTACTTCTTCCTGGATGAGCGACTCTACTGTGAGAGCCACGCCAAGGCACGGGTCAAGCCGCCCGAGGGATACGATGTGGTAGCCGTGTACCCCAATGCCAAGGTGGAACTCGTGTGAGCCAGGACCGCCTTCCCTGCCCCTCTTTCATTTAATGCCCCCATGTGGCCCGTGTAAATATGTTTCCCTGGCTTCTCTAATAAAATCCTTTTCTTGAACCAGTCAGTGCCCTAGCCTGCCAACCTCCAGCACAGGCTATGGCTGTACATACTGTAAGATCCATCCAGGTGTCCCAGGCATGCCCAAGGCACTGGGTGGCAAGGTGAGGGAGGGAGCACCATGCTGCCCTCAGGGGGGCAGGGGTCCACACCCTGGGTGACTGGCCGGCCTGAATCACAAAGGGCAGCTTTATTGATATGCCTGGGGGACCTGCAATGCACCAAGGGGTCTGAGCTGGGCCGGGTTAGGGAAGATGTCAGCAGAGAACCAAGAGATGAGGAAGGCAAGAGCTCTACATGGTGATAAATGAGGATGGTGAAGGTCCTGTGTGGTCGTCATCAGCAGGAGGAAGCAGGGGCAGTCCCTGGCAGTCTTCAGAGAGATGAGTCGGCCCAGCGGAGCGCAGGACTGAGGGAGAACACCCCATGGCCACTTCTGGGAGTTCTCCCCTTTGGGGCCCACAACCCACTTTATTCTTGAGACCCCTTTCTCTCCCAGCAGGGGGCGCACTTGATCCCCTCCCCTGCCCCCAGGAGAATGAGAGAGAAGGCAAGTTTCAGAAAGAACAGAACACTCACCCAGGGCTGTGTTCCCCTCCAGGATGCTCCAAAATGGAAGGGAAACTCCACCCATTCTCAGAGGCACCCCAGTTACCATATGGTGGGTCGGCCCTGGGCCTTTCGCCCGGTGGTTGCACACACCAGTACAAAGTCATGCTTTTTAAAAGTATAAATGGTAATTGAGTTTTTGAGTGGCTATTCACAGCCAACTACATTTCCTGGATTCCTACTCTCTGGTTTGCTTGCTCTGTGCAAGAAACTGACTATTTAGTTCCTGGTTATTTAATGAGCCCAGATAATGTACGTTTGTGCTATTTTCGATTTTGTGCTATCACAAACCACAAAAGGCTCTTATCAATTCACACTCTCACAGTCAACATGCAGTAGTACCTGTCTCTCCCAGTTCTTGTCAACACAGGATATTTTCATGTTTTTTAGCCTGAGAAGTAAAAAGCAGCATAGTTGTTTTAATTTCTCTGATTACTAGTGATGAGCATTCAGTCATTCAACAAACTTTTACTGTGTGCTTGCTGGGTGCCTTCTGCTGAGAGAACAGAAGGGACAGAGTGGGCCTCACTCTATTCGAGCAGTTCCTGTTGTGTATAGCCCTAAACTTTTCATCCATTCTTTCAAAGTTTATTTAACTTCTTAATAATTGGTAGGAGCTTCTCATATTCTTTGTAAGAATCTTTGTTGCCAGTTTTTATTCCTTTGATCTTGTTGCTGTACTTGTGACAATATCACACTGTTTTAATTATACCCTATTAGGACTTAATAGCTAATCTGTCCTCCTTGTTCTTCATTTACAAACATGTCAAGGTTATATTGCACATTTCCAATTGTCAGTTTAGACTTAGTATGTCAGGCTCTGGGAAAGCAAACATCTTTGAACCGTGACTGGGGTTTCCCTGAGTCTAAAGAGAGAACTGGCTTAGAGTCCCAGGAAAGAATCATGACCTGTACTTATTCTGCATTTATTCAAGTGTATATATATATATTGGGGGGCAGGGGTCGGGGGGACCAAGGATTGAACCTATAGGCACTTAACCACTGAGCCACATCCTCAGCCCTTTTTTATTTTTAATTTCAAGACAGGGTCTCACTAAGTTGCTTAGAGTCTCACTATGTTGCTTAGAGTTTTGCCAAGTTGCTAAGGCCAACTTGAATTTGTGATCCTCCTGCCTCAGCCTCCTGAGTCACTGGAATTATAGGCATGCACCTTTGCACCCGGCTCATAAATTTTTATTTCCATTTTCTTTACATAAATCTTGTGCTCCTGGTTAAATTTGTCCTAGGGATTCCTTTCAAAGGCTCCTTTCATTCCTTCTGTGAGGGAGCACTGCTCAGGGTGGTGGGCAGGTGCCTCCAAAGAAGTGAGACCAAGATAGTGGAGCTGGAGTTCTTGGCCCCAGATCTGCAAGTGACCTGGGCTCCTCCTTCCCAGCCCTGTTTTCCTTCCTCTTCATGCACTTTGAGTCCCCACATGGCTTCTGGCCCATGTACACCTGCACCTGGACACATGTACACTCAATCACTAAGTCATTCCCTGAGGCCACCCTGCTATAGGGCGGGACATTGGAAGAATACACCCTTCTCTCCCGCCTAGCCTCTCCCTTGGACTTGGTCTCAGCCCCACCTGGTCATAGACCCAACTGGAGTCCAACTGGCAGGCAAGGAAGCCATTAGCAGTAGAAGCAGCTGAGAAAGTCCTGGGAGCCACTGGCATAGGCTCCCACCCTTCATCCACACTCGCCCACAGAAACTCAGCTCCCCACTTGCACCCCCAGGGCAGACCCACCAGCTCTGGATGCTCACCTTAATCCTGGGACTAACACCCAAATGAGCCATTCCCAGGACATCAGCTCTCCCAAAGCCAAGAGCTCCAGCCCTGTGGACTGTGGGTCCTGCCAGGGCATCCTGGTGGGAGGTGAGTAGGATGGAGTGGGGCCCAGAGCTGCCAGCCTGATTTGTCCATTTCCCTACTTCAAGGTCCAGTCTCTTCCCAATCTCCTGGGCTCTTCTTCTGCCCAGGGTCCCAAGATGGGCCTAAGTGTGGTGGACCATGGAAAGTTTGGGACAGATCTTTGTGAGACAGGTCCGTGTAGCTCACAGACCCAGTTGAGAGACAGTCAGATCCAGGATCCCCAACTCAGGACCCCAGCCTACAGAGCTCCGACCCATTTACTGTTGCCGCTCCTGGGATGAGGGGGCCTTTAAGGGCCTTGGAAGCAGAGAAAAGGACCTCATCCTGTCCCTCCTCACCCTAACCATCTGGTCCTACCTTTCACTGTGTCTAGGGTTCTGCCTCCTAAGCATTGCTGGGACCCATCCTAGGACAGCTGAAGGACTCCCTCCTTTGCTTCTACCCTTCCCTGGCCCCCAGGGTGTTGGCCTGGCATTTAAAGCTTCTCTGACCTCAGGCCACTGACTGCTTTCTCTCGCCTCCTCTGATGGTTCACCATTCCCTGAGCCATCTGCCTTTCCTATACCTCAGACCATCTCTCAAGCTCAAAGGCCTTTTCTTTTTTCTTCTTCATCAAGGAAACTCTTATACTCACTCTTCAAGGGTCAGCTCCACTGTCCCCTCCGCAAGAGCAATGCTGAGCCTTCCTAACCCCAGGTGGTCTGTAGTGCACTTCCACTTGTCTTCTGCCCCTCCCCTTCAGGTAGGGCTTCCTGCACAGTCTGTTTTCTTCTTGGTTGGAGCCTAGCCTAGACCTACTACTGTCCTGCCCAGACCAGGCACAGGGAGGTGCAGGGCTCCTGGGGCCACCCTTACTCTTACACACACACCCCTTACCTCCTACCACCTTCTTCCTCACCTCCCATTCCAGGTTTCTGCAAGCATATGTCCTCAGCCCTCCAGGGGAAGCTAGTCTTCCTCCTGCATCCTCAACCTCAATTCATTCAATTAAATATTTACTAAAAACCTACAATGTGCCAGGCATTGTGCTACCCTAGGAAAACATTTTGAACAAACAAAATATAAGTACAGACTATAAGCAGGGCTGTGAGTGAAATAAAGAGGATGCTACTGTAGAGGATAAGGGATTGCTTCATATAAGGAACCTGGAAAGACCTCTTAGATCAGGTGACATCTGAGCAGAGACCTGAGTGCTGGTGAGGGTGCATCTGTGTGGCTGTGAGGGGAAACTGCATTCCAGGCAAAGGCCCTGGGCAGGGCAGGGGAAGGAAGTGTGTGTTTGCTGTGTTCCAAGAGCAGCCCAAAGTGGCTGGAGTGGTAGACAAGGTCAGAGAGACATGGGGGTGGGAAGGATAACCATGCTGACCCTGGCAAGTCTTGGTAAGGACTTTGGCTTTTACTCTGAGATGGAAGCCAGAGGAGTGGCATGACCTGGACTTACGTTTTAACCAGAATCACTGTGGTTGCTGGAAGAGAATAGACAGTAAAGGGCAAAGGTGGAAGCAGGAAGAGCTCAGCTAGCAGGCCTCATGCATTCATCCCTAACTAATTCCTAACTAGCCCACTTCCCTGGGCCTCCAGTCCAAGCTGTGCTCATCCCCTGCCCAGGGAAGTGTGACAGCTGTGCCTGGCCGTCCTGTCTCCTCTCTGCCCCTCAATCCTTTCTCCACATAATAGCAAAGAGAGGTGTTGTAAAAAATAATTTTTTTTTTTTTTTTTTTTTAAAAAGAGAGAGGTATTGTAAATGCAGTGCTATGACACTCTGTCTGTTAAGGCTTCCCTAGCTTCTCACTGATCTTAGCACAAAGTCTAAACTCCCAATCTCTGCTCACAAAGCCCCAGGAGTCCAGCCCTCTGGATCTCTATTGACCCCCTAGCTGGGGCCCCCATAATTCAGTGGTGCTGATTTCTACGTTCAACCTCAAGTCCTCCACCAGACTCGCTCTTGCAGGCCTCCATGCCCCTCCAAGGAAGTTGAAACAGAAACAGTTCTTCCTTCTTGTTCTCTGAGTGACAGAAAAGCTTTATTACTCCCAGAGAGCCAAAGAAAAGGCCAGGGCAGGAGGAGCCCAGATGCTTCATACCAACCCTCCCTTCCTGGACAAGGCCCCAGCCCCTCAGGTGAGCACTAGCTCAGTCCTCAGTTCACAGCTGGCCATCAGCTGAGTTGGGGTGGGAATGTTGTGATCTGCACCATTATGCCCAGAAGTCTGGCCTATGAGCCCAGAGGGCCACCCTGCCCCACCTGGAGAGCGCGCTGCCTCTCCCTTCACTTCTAGGTCCTTTGGTTCAGCTATGCACACTCTGGTGATGCTCTGAACAGTTCATTCTTAACCAGGGTGACAGCTTCTTGTCTTTGTGTCCCAGGCCAACCCCCTGACTTGCTCTGCACAATTCTGGGTAATTTCCCATCTTGTCATTTTCCTTCATTAATCTGTGTTTCTCACACTCTTCTCTCAGCACCTCTGAATGGAGACAGAACATGTAAAAAGATTTGACGGTAGTAGAGGGTTCTCTGTTAGAAGCAAGAACTGTCCCCTATGTCTCTCTACCACAACTGGGAAGCTAAATCTCAACCCCCACAGAACTAGACTTCATCTAGAGTCTGGCATGGGCCCATGTGTGGCTCTAAGGCAGACCAGAAATCCAGGACAGGCTACCAGAGACCCGATGGTCCTGAAGGGCCTGGGATCAGCCTTGGACATGTGTGCTCAGAAACCTCACTATCCAGCCAGTGAGTGGGTCTGTCTTCCTGTCAGATGGGAGAGCCAAGCTCTAAGGATGATACCCCCAAGTCCCATTCCAGCTTCCTCACTGACAACTGCAGAAATGGATGGAGGGACACTCCACTGCTCTCCAGGGCATCTTCACTGGAAGCTGGAGCACGGCCATAGTCCCAGATGAAGGGAAGCCCCGTGGATAATAAGTGTAATGAAGCGAAAGTATCCCAGGCCCTCCTTTCCAAGCTTAGTGAACTGATATAATCCTTCTCTAAGCCTCGTATCGACCTGAAAGGACATATGGTTATTATTACCATTTTATGGATGATCTCAGGAAGGCTGACAAACTTGCCAATGTCACACATTCCCTAGCTAATCTCAATGTCAAGGGCAACCAGGACAACTGCATGGGCCTGTTTTCCAGGGAGAGTGCTGCATGCCCTTTTAATGGTCTAATGACACTGATTGGGCCACTTCAGAGAGGAGCACACTTGTCTCTCCTTAGTAGTCACCAAAATGACTAGAGTGAGGTTCAGTCTCCTGACTCCTCACACAGGCCTGGGCTCCCAACCATCCCTGGGGCATGGAACATAGACGCTAGACTCAGTTAAGGAGACACAAAGAGCCTGTGTTGCTAATAATACCTGAGATAATCAACTTAAAAGGAAGAATGGTTTATTTGGGCTCATGGTTTCAGAGTTTTCAGTCCATGGTCACTTGGTCCTATTGCTTTGGGGCTGTGGCAGCACAATAAATCACGACAGGAGCACATGGTAGAGGAGGCCTGTTCTCCTCATGGCATCAAGGAAGCAACTAGAGACAGGAAGGGATCCAGGTCCCAGTATCCTCTTCAAGGGCACATTCCCAGTGACCTAATTTCCTCCCACTAGGAGCCATCACCTCTCAGTAGTGCCAGGGCTAGGGAATACGCCTTTAACACCTGGTCTTTGGGGACATTCAGGACCCACACTACAGCAGCTTCGAAGCTTTGGGTTTGAGTGTAGACGAGGCTGGTGCCCCACCAACTCTGGTGTGAAAGAACACACCTCCACATCTGCTGGACTTGCTCCTGGGGTCCTCAGTGGTTCCTGGAACTGCTGAGAGACAGATTGGAGTGGCCTTTTCCCAGCCCTCGGGCTGTCTTTGCCTGCCTCATCTCCCACAGCAAGATTTCTGAGTGGGGGCAGTCTCAGTCCTGGTCTTCCTACGTAATGAACCTTCTCTGTGAGTCTTCCTGTTTACTCTCCTGCCAGCCTGAGGCACCAGCCTCCAAGGTTCTGTCCTTCTCCCTTCATTCCTCTCCAGATGCTCATTCTCCAGAAAGCCTTGGGTTAATTGGGTTGCCTAATAGCTAGACCCCTTCCAAACAGAAGGGCTTTCAGCTCAGTCCCACTGGATTTGGTCTGGGCTAACAGGGATCAGGCACCACCCTGGTCCAGCCATGGGGCAGCTTCTGCCATACAGACTAAGTCTTAAGTACATCGTTCTGCTAGGGCTCCACCCTGGTTTGTCTACTTCCCAGCACCTGCAGTCACATCTACAGCAGATTTCTGTTTATCCCTGCCTGATGAGCAGCTTCCCAATGGTGGTAGAGGGACATAGGGGGCAGTTCTCTAACCCTGCATGCAACCAAGAATCCTGACAGTCTCTGCTCCCTGATAACATTGTCCATGCCCCAGGATTCAGGAACTCTGCAGTTATGATTACTTCCAAACATGTATCTCCAGCTCAGGCTTCTGACTGAACTCCCACTAGATATCTCTACCCAGATGTCCCTAAGACACTTCATACTCAAAATATCTAAAACTTACCTCATCATCTTCTCTACAACCTACTTCTCCTCCTATGCCCCCATCTCAGATAATAGATCATCACTCACCCACCACTCAGTCCCCCCAAAACTAGGCATTTCCCCTGCCTCCAGCCTCCCTCACCCCTGCCTCCAATCGGTCACCAAAATCCATCCTTGCCTCCTCCTTAAAAGTTCTAGAATCCATCTATCTCTTGGCCACCACCATCATCACCCACTTAGATACCTACAACAGTCTCCTCCCTCATATCTCTATTTCCACTCTAGTTCCTCCCTTGGATTCTCAACAGAGAGATCTTGATAGAACACACATCTTATCAGATGCTACTCTGACTCTCATTCATATTTGAATTAAATCAAAACCCATTAGATGACTAAGAATTTTTAAAGTCAAGCATGTTATAATGTTTGCCAACCTTTCCAACCTCTTGATTTCCCCCACCGCTGGTTGAGTGCCCACAGGAGCAGGTGTATGGATTGGATTGCTTCTGTGCCAGGAGGTAGCCCTGCATTATTAACTCCAGGCCTCCTTGTCTAGAACAGAGTCAGGAGTGGGACCTATAGATGAGGTTGCTGGGGTCCTGCCTTCCTTATGATCCTGGCAGCACCCAAAAAGGGGCACACAGGCTACACCCTCTGTGGTCATATATATGACTTCCATGCTTGCAGCTTCAGATCCTCCAGGTCTATTGTTCACCCAGCCATCAATGTGGATACCAGCTACTCCAGGGTGGCATGACTCAGCTGTATTGCTTGCTTCTCACTCTCTGCTCCTGGCTTCTAGGAATGCAGGTATGGAACACCTACAGAATCCCACTGGGCTCTTACACATGTACAATCTGGAGGTGTGGGCGAGTTAACCCCTGATGAGGAAAACTTTAAACCAGGGAGGATAGAAACCTATAGAGGAATGTTCCCTATGTCTCAGCTTTAAGCAGACATTTCTAAAACCAATTCCCTTGTTTCCCACAGCTGTGAACAATCTGGCACTGCCCCCTTATATTGGCTTCCCTTCTTCCCTGCTTTACTCTCCCCAGTCACTTACTCCTGTTCCCTTAGATCCATTCCCAAATAAACCACATACACACCAACCCTTGACATAAGCTCTGCTTTCAGGAGAGATTTCAGAGTAACACAGTTGATATCAGGAGTTGGCCCTGGAAGGCAGGCTGCAAGGAAGGGATTCTAGAACTGGAGCACTCACCTTTCAAACTGAGACGAGGACCTCACTCATTTTTAAATGAGATGACAATAACCCCAGACATCCCTGAGTATCACTTCCCAAGTCTCTTGTCCATGGCAGATTAGAATGAGATGCAAGCAGAAAGTGAATCATTGGTTTGTTTCAGTGTTTTTTAACCAGTGGACATTCTACCTCCTCCCCAGGGGGCATTTAGCAATGTCTGGAGACATTTTTTAATGTAAATTTATTTTTTAACCGATACTTAAAAACATAGAAATTGTACATTGGAGACATTTTTTATTACCCTAAGTAGGGGAGCATGCTACTGGAGTCTAATGGATAGAGGCCAGAAATGCTGCTGAACAGACTAAAGGTCACAGGACAGTCCCCCACAACAAAGAATTTCTGGCCCCAAATTGCCAAAGTGGCAAAGTTGAGAAGGAGTGATTATGGTACTTAGAATATATGAGAACATGGTGATCATAAGGATGGAGGAAGTACAGTGGCTTTGGTAATTGCTTTAGAAACCTTGAAAATAAATGACAGACTCAAGATAACCAACTATTAAATCGAAGCACACTGTGAAAGCCAGAGTCCTCCAGGGCAGCTTGAAAGTACTTTATCTCCTGCAGCCACAGGGCAAACTGTCCTGGAAATCAAGTCCAGGTTTTAATTGGAAGGGCAGGAGAAACACAAAAAAGCTCTGTGCACGGCCTTGATGGTTCTCCCATTATGAAGATATGGCCTGAATAGGAAGTGTAGAAACCCCAGAGCATAAAATAAGGACATATGGGACATTAATGTGAGAATTTTGAATTTCTGGATTGCTCTAAATCTTCAAGGCCAACAGTAGCAGCTGATCTCCCTTGCGATAGGAAATGAGTCAATCCTTGCCTGGAATCCCTGCCAATACTCTTCCTGAGACAAGTGGCACCAAAGATGATGCTTATTCTCCTAAAGATCCCCACCCACCTCCTCTCATTACCTCCAGATCAATAACCAGGGTTAGTGGGGAAATATAGTCCCTGATCTATAAGGAAACACCATACACACTGAAAAAAATTATAGGACTTATGTTCTGGCAGGAACTGGGGTAACGCTGTGTGACTTATCCACCTAGAAGCACTCTTATTGTGGGGTGATTAGCAATCAAGCAAGGTTACATAAAATCTCATACGCTCTAAGGTGGCTCTTTGAAACCTAGACACAATCAGGATCTATAGAAAGAAGGTGGAGATGACAGAACTTTTTTAGAGTATTGAAGGAGTCAGAAGGCTCGTGGGATGGAATGTTTATCGTAGATATCACACAAGACCAGAGAGCCTCCCATCAGACTACATTCCAGGGAAAGTCCAAAGGATGCTCCTTTCAGTAAGGCAACACAAAATTCAAAGGTGTGGGATCCTTAGTGTCAGTGGGGATGGCAAGATTCTGGAATAGAAGGGGCTAAATGGTAACACTTGATCAACAGAGGTAGAGCAGATGTAATTACCAAAAAACCAAAGTGGCAACCAGAGTGCTTTGACTCATAGGGTCTGTCTGTGGCAACAGCTAGCAGACCACAATTTTCCCCAGAGTTAAACACATTAGCAGATGACCAAGCAACTCTCGACTGTATAAGAATCAGACCCTCCAAATCAAGAGCCAGTGAACAGAAGCAGATGGTTGCTACTACAATGAAAGATAGTATTTCCTTATAAATTTTCCAGATCTAAATCAGTTCTCAGGTTCGTAGCTTACTGATTTAAAGGAAGGCCAAGTCTCTTTCTGGAAGAACTATTCAATGCTATCAAAAGTATGCATGATAATTATTTCTCCAGTCACTTCCCATAAGGGATCTGTAGCTTTTTACTACAGTAACTCTGGCTGCAGAGGCGGGGCAGAGAATCAGACCTTTTAAGGGCTGTGGAGTAGAGCAAGAACTGGCATCAATGCTGGTGGGGGATGAAGTTCGGAGCTCAGCCAGGTGTGGTGGTGCACACTTGCATCCCAGTGACTTAGAAGGTTGAGGCAGGAGGATCTCAAGTTCAAGGTCAGCCTCAGCAACTTAGTGAGACCCTATCTCAAAATAAAAAGGGCTGGGAGCAGAGCTCAGTGTGTTCAATCCCCTGTACCCCTGTGTTCAATACTGGTGCCACAATTAATAAATAAATAAATATATATATTATTCCAATGAGTCCAATGAGTTTGAAGTCCAATGAGTCTGAAGATCCACAATGTATTACCCTGGTCCCTAAGTGAATAACAGGGATAGATACACTTAGCAGTCAGCAGAACTCTTAACATTTACTCTCTGTCCTATTAAGAACCATTGTGATATGAAGGGCTTGATGAAAGAAAACTTCTGAGATGTCTGTCGTTAATGTAATCGTAAAAGCCAAAGGGTGAAAGGAAATTTTCCATCCCTATAACAAAATAATTCAAATAATTAATTTATAAAGAGAAAACATTTATTTTTGCTCATAGTTTTGGAGGTACCTGCCCATGATCAATTGGATCTGTCGTTTGGGGCCTGTAGCAAGGCAGCACCTTATGGTGGAAGTACATGACAGACCAAACCCTTTGACACCAGAAGCCAGGAAGCCAAAGAGAAAGAGAAAGGTACAAGGATCCCATTATCCCCTTTGAGGGCATGTCCCCAGTGATCCAAATGCCTCCTCCCAGTTCCCACCTCCTAAAAGTCCTACCACCTCCCAATAGGGCCATCCTGGGCACCAAGACTTTATTTAACACATGGGCCTTTTGGAGACATTTAAGATCAAAACCACAGAATGGGGGGAAGAGGTAAGGGAAGTTAACCAGTTAACAGCTGTAAGGAAACCAACAAAATGACTATTTATATTAAAACGCTGGTTTAAATTCTATCACTGTCAACTAGGAGTGGCTTTGTTATAGCAGCAAGCATGCCCGGGCATGCTCTTGTGCTCCCATGTGATCCTGTTATAATGCAGTAAGGAGGACCTTACCAGATGGCAATGTCTTGATAGTATACTTCCCAGTCTCCATAATTGTGAGAAATAAATTTCTCTATAAATTACTTAATCTGTGGTACTGTTATAGCAGCACAAAAACGGACTAGACAGGGATCAAAAGTTGCTTGTTTTTATGTGAGAACAATGGCAGTACACATACATTCTCTTGACCCTGGACTATGTTAATTTCACTCTCTGATATAGTATTTGCTGACTTTGACTGTCTCAGTTGTCCACAGTGGACACCATGGTAGTTCACTATATTCATGACATAATGCTAATTTGTCCTAGTGAGCAAGAATAACCACATATTTTAGATGCCCTAGTAAGACACATGCATGCCAAAGGATGGAGACACAAAGTATGAACAACCTATACCAGTGAAGCTTTCTCCTACCTTTTTATTCTAGAAAACTTAAACGTATATAGAAGTAGACAAACTAACCGGGCATAGTGGTGCACACCTGTAATTCCAATGACTCAGGAACTTGAGGCATAAAGATTGCAAGTTTAAAGCCAGTCTCAACAACTTTGTAAGGCCCTAAGTAACTAAGCGAAACCCTGTTTCTAAATAAAATACAAAAAGGGCTGGGGACGTGGCTCAGTGGTTAAGCACCCCTAGGCTCAATCCCTGGAACCAAATTTAGTAAAACGAGCCCCTAGATCCACTTTCATGGCCAATCTTATTTCATCTATATCCTCATTCACTTCTTCCATCCCAAATTATTTTGAAACCAATTGGTGAAGTCAGGAATGCAGGAGTCTAGAGTGCACTAGATTATCCCCTGGAAAGTAAAAACAGGGGTTGTGCCCTACCCTTTGAACATAGTGCTTGGTGAATTCCTACTCCAACTCATTAATTGGGAAGGCTCACAGCTTTGAGTGAAGCCCAGAGTAAGAGAAAGCTCTACAATGTATCCAACTCTGGTAAAGGCTTCCGTGCCATTTGGTCCATATAATGCGACAGATTCAAGGATACTAGGTAGAGTCTCTGATGAGCTTTAACAAAATAGTTTCAGTACAGATCTCTAGAATTCTGGAACAAGATCATGCCTATAACTGGTCATGGTGGCACCTGCCTGTAATTCCAGCAACTCAGGAGCCTGAAGCAGAAGAATCACAAGTTCAAAGCTAGACTTAGCAACTTAGACTCTGTCTCAAAATAAAAAATAAAAAGGGTCAGGGA
Source organism: Sciurus carolinensis (assembly GCF_902686445.1). Classification (NCBI taxonomy): domain Eukaryota; kingdom Metazoa; phylum Chordata; class Mammalia; order Rodentia; family Sciuridae; genus Sciurus; species Sciurus carolinensis. The sequence continues at coordinate 138,015,443 of NC_062218.1, read as the reverse complement.
TGTAGCTCAGTGGTTGAGTGCCTCTGGATTCAATCCCCTCTACCAAAAACAAACAAACCAACCATACCTCTGACGCAGACAGTTACTTGACTTTTGAAAAGCAGCTACTTGATTCCAGTAAAAGCTAAGAACCTGGCAATGGAGCATCAAGAATTTATGTAACCAGAGATGCCCAGTATGAGCTGGGTATTGCCAGATTCTATCAAGTCATAATATCAGGCAGGCTCATTAACAATCCACCATATAACAGACATGGTAAATTCAAGATCTGGACTAAACAGGTCAATAGGGTGCATGTAAGTCAAAAATAACTTGACTCAGATGGCTCAGATGCTACGATACCTACCTCAGCTATACCAACACCTGTCTCAGCTCAACCCTGTTAGAAGGTTTTCTGCAACTAATTGATGAAGGGAAAAATACTCAGCCCTGACTCATAGATAGGTTAGCATGATACATTGATAATAGTCAAAAAATGGATTGTTATTCCAACAAGCTCCATTTAGGATGTAGCCCTCTAAACTGGTGAAGGGAAATCCTTCCAACAGGCTAAGCCGTAAGCAATGCACTGTTCATTCATGTTGCACATAGGGCAAGACTATTTGATTTACACATACTTATGAACAATGGCAAATAGCTCTCAGCTCTCACTCGTGTGCAACTTGGGAAATGCAGGGGAGTGGATGAATGGAGACAGAACTAGAAAACAAGTGCCTCCTCATTCTAGATGGCTCTTTAGAAGGCCCAGTGGAGCTGGGCGTGGTTGCACACTTATAATCCCAGCCACTCAGAAGACTGAGGCAGGAGGACTGCAAACAAATAAACAACAACAACAAATTCAAAGACGGTCCCAGGGGAATGAAACCTGGGTCACTCATAGCAATGAGAGTTAGACAAGCCTGAGACAAATGAAAAGAGAGAGGCATTTGTATTGTGCTGGTGAAAAAGGTAAAAGAGTCACCAAGATATTCAATAATTAAGGTAAATATCTGAGCCAGACACAGGCACGCACCTGTAGTCCCAGCTACATGGGAGGAAGGGTCACTTGAGCCCAGGAGTTCAATACAAGCAGGGGCAACATGGTAAAGCCCTGTCTCAAAAATAAATAAATAAATTAGTAATGATAATATTCTAATGTAAAATTGTAAAAAATCAAAACTAGTGCAGAAATTCTATATGAACACAATATCTATCTATCTATAATGTATAATTTTTTTGTACTGAGAATTGAACCCAGGGGTGCTTTACCACTGAGCTACATTCCCACCCCTTTTTATTTTTCGTTTTGAGACAGGATCCCGCTCAGTTGCTTAGGGCTTTGCTAAGTTGCTGAGGCTGGCCTGGAACTTGTGATCCTTCTGCCTCAGCCTCCTGAGTTGCTGGGATGACAGGTGTGCACCACCAAGCCTGGTTCACAATATCAAAATTGTAAGACACGATTGGTATTGCTAATTTTTCTTTCAGCTTCAGGTTCCAAGAGGGCTCGTCTGCACAACATTGTTATTACTCCTGGTCACTGCCAATGACCAGCTCAATTTCACAGTCTTATGTTGATTTTATCTCCTTTGCAGTTCACTTTCCCCAGTTCCTCAGATTTGTTTTCCAGGGATTACGACTCAAAATAAACTACCTCACTTAAGTTCTTGTCTCAGGCTTTGCTTTATTATTTGAATTTGAGGTGGAGGACTGAAACCCAAGCCAAGTAAGGTAACAACTTACTAGTCAAAGGATGTTTTTTTAAATTAAACAGAATTTATTAATAATTTCACTGCATTAATAGGCATGAATCAGTTATCTTGACACATTAGGATATAGGGTCTAAATGTTGCAGATAAGGAAACTGAGGTTCCAAGGCGGTGGGATGTCAGCACAAGAGGAGGGATCAGATCTGAGGCTACAAAAAAGAGGCAGAAGTGTCCCTCGACTTCTCAAGGAGGGGGTGGAGAAGCAAATCCATTTCTGCAAAAATATCCAGAGGTGACCTCTTTCGCCTGTCAATCTGAGGCTGGCCTGGAACTTGTGATCCTTCTGCCTCAGCCTCCTGAGTTGCTGGGATGACAGGTGTGCACCACCATGCCTGGTGTCAATCTGAACTACCTCTTGAAACCCAGGACTCAGACTCCAGTCCAGGCTATCTCACACAACAGCGGAAGAGTATAGACCTGGGCACTGAGCAGAACCTGCTCCTCTCAAAACAAATAAACAAACAAACAAACAAACAAACAAACCGTCTCCTCTTTGGTTACTCTGCCAGATATGGGCGCCAAAACGAACGGCTCTGGCTCCTCTTCCTTCCCTCCCTCCCTAAATTCGTGGAATGGGGGCAGGCTGTTCTGCAAACAGAAGACCTTCCAGTTCAAGAAGGTCCTGGCAACCTGCCCCAATAAGGGGCCCTGGGGGCGTGGGCAGGGGAGGGCAAGGAGATGAATATCCGAACTCGGTCGTGGGGACAGCGACGTCTCCATCACTATACTCTCGAAATGGGTCAGAATCTGCCTTGAAGTCTTCTGTAGAGCCCCCTGGAAGACTTAGGGACAACACTGGGGCAACCCAGCAGCCCTTATCCCCATCCTCTTTGGTTCAGGGCGAATCTCTGGTCCAATGTGACCTTGTTCATCCCTCGCAGGCTCTGGGCCTGTTACCCCTTTTCAAGGTGAGGCTCATGGCGCTTCTCTGGGCTCCACCGGTTGGCGACTGACTCGAGCCTCCTAAGACGGGTGAAAAGTGAGCCTCCGTCAGCTGATGCCAGTCACTTGAGCCGGGTGGCAGACGAGAGCGCGCCCTCCTGTCACCCCTGCCGCCCGCAAAAGTTTCCAGGGAGCTCAGACTTCGCTGATTCGCGGGTCCGCGCCCCGCTAGGCCGCCGAAGTCCCAGACTCTTCACTGGGACAGGGGAAGGACTCCTGACCTGGGCTAGGCCTGGCACCACGCCGACAGAGAAGCTCTTAAAGACCTCACTCTCAGACTTAGGCCTCTCCCTTTCGATCCGCCCTCCCACGTGGGACTGGGGGTCGGGAAGTCAATGATCCGGGCTCGCCAAGCACTACCTGGTGCCCCAGCGCAGCACTTGCTCACTGGTCCGCAGGGGGCACAGCAGATCCTGGCCTCACAGCCCCTAGGTTACTGTAGGACTGGCCGCGTCGCGCAGCACTGGGCGGAGTCAGCGGGGAGCCCCGCCCGGCCCGCCCGCAGCCCATCCCTCTCCGCGAGCAGCTGGGGATGGGGGTGTGGTCCTGAAACAGTAGTCTCCCAGCTCTGGGGATCCAACGCCTGCAGCCCAATTTCCCCAAGTCGTCCTGTGCCCCGGAACGTTCTGACATCCTCAGGAAAGGCCCGGGACGCGCGGCGCAGTCCCGAGAACGCTCTTATCACCTGGTTGCAAGCTGCGTAGCAGCGGCGGGGAGCATGAGGGACTACGAGGAGGTGACCGCCTTCCTGGGCGAGTGGGGACCCTTCCAGCGCCTCATCTTCTTCCTGCTCAGCGCCAGCATCATCCCCAATGGATTTAATGGTATGTCAGTCGTGTTCCTGGCGGGGACCCCGGAGCACCACTGCCGGGTGCCGGACACCGCGAACCTGAGCAGCGCGTGGCGCAACCACAGTATCCCGCTGCTGCTGCAGGACGACCGCGAGGTGCCCCACAGCTGCCGCCGCTACCGCCTGGCCACCATCGCCAACTTTTCGTCGCTCGGATTGGAACCAGTGCGCGATGTAGACCTGGAGCAGCTGGAGCAGGAGAGCTGCCTGGATGGCTGGGAATTCAGCCAGGACGTCTACCTGTCCACCATCGTGACCGAGGTGGGTGGCAGCCCCCCGCCCCGACCGAGGCCGGGTACTGGGAATGGAGCAATCCTCCATTTGCGTCAGCCCCGCTTGAGACTCGCTGGCAATGTCTGAGTCAGCGCCCCCTCTCCCTTAAACCTGCCTGGTATGCTACTAGATTATGCTTCTGGCAACAGGTAGGCAATTCAAGAGTGCAGGACTCACTGTAGGCTCATTCCTGAAGCGTTTCTGTCCAGTATGGAGAGAGCAGAGAAGGGAGTGTTGTCACTAACTGTCTTTTCCTTTCTGAGTTTCACAACAGATGAAGTTATTTCCTAAGAGCCTAGATACTGTCCTGGGGAGGCCCAGCTCCAAACTGCCCTGATTTACAGCCTACATTACTTTCTTGACAAGGATGAGAGCAGGGGTGTGGAGGAGTCTGCTGAGCCCAGGAGCGCACACAGAGAAGGGCTCCTATCCTGAGGAGGGTCCTTGATGCTGATTGGGCACAAGGAACCAGAAGAGCTAGAAGCCTACCCTCAAGGCACTCAGGGATAGGCTCACAGAGACTTCTCTGAGCATAGTGCCAGTTGGTGGGCAGGGGCTCCAGCCTCTGTCACTAGCCCCTCAGTATCAGAAGTGGTTTGGGAGCAGGTTCTGTTTCAGAAGTCAGGACGTACATGCACATCCCCACTGTGTTTCCTGCTGCGCATCTATTGAGGACCAGGAGATGCTAGGTCAGGTCATACCCTCCTTCTGAGAAGAGCATTCCCACAGACTAATTTCCTGCTGTTAATCAGGCGCCTAGGATTCCCTGCTTCTAGACCTCATCTGCTTTATGTTTCTCTCAAGAAAAAAGAAACAGTGACTTCTGCTATGGCCTCTGTTATCCTTTTCCCTCAGTACAGTGTGGCAATCATTAGATAATAAGTCGGGCCCTGTGCTGGGCCCTAGGGTGTAGACAACTGGGGCATGAACCCTACCTTCCACACTCAGATGCCCACAGGGTACGCTGGCTATGGTATAAAGAAGACTAACAACCTTGGCTAGCGATGGGGTTCTGGAGCATGGCCTG